>NC_064408.1:11012500-11670000 GCF_023375975.1 Astyanax mexicanus
CACACACGTACACACACACGTACACACACACGTACACACACACGTACACACGTACACACACACGTACACACGTACACACACACGTACACACACACACACACGTACACACACACACACACGTACACACACACACACACGTACACACACACACACACGTACACACACACACACGTACACACACTCTATTTATGGTACAATGTCAAACAGACATGAGTCACACAGGTGGGTCAGCCATGTCAAACCTTAGGGCTTTTCATTTTTCCTTGCCATGATTTGGGTCGCCAGTCTCCTGTAGCTGCGGGCTGTTTTTTGTATATAATAATATTAAATATACCATTATATTTCTCTTGTGGCCCGGGGCTGGGTTGCACCAATTTTGCAAAAGTTCCTTCTTAAGTTTGTGTTTCCTAATTTTTACTATTTATACAGCTGGTGCAACAGGCCCCAAAGGATCAAACGTGTCTTTTAGCATTGTATCTCCAAACCTACTAAGGCCACGGCTAATACGTCCCAACCCTGTTGAGCCTGCCTCTCAAAAACTGCTGTCTCTGTTAGCATTGCGGCTTCAACCCCATCAAAGCAGGCTGTTAGCATTGCGGCTAATACTGCCAAACCTCGCTGTTGGCGATGCAGATCACTCCTTGTTAAGCTTGCCTGTTAGCATCACAGCTAACCAACTTAAATCTGGCAAATTCTGGTTGCTGTTCCTGGCGTCTTCACAGTTAAAAAGGTGTTATTTCGCCACCCAGCCAACACACTCGTGTGGGGCTCACGAGAAGAAATCGAAATTCTTCTGTTGAAGTTGCGTTTGTTAAAATATATTTATATAATATATAATATAATTTTTTATATTATTATTAGGTAGAGGCTTATATAAGCCCATATCCAAAGCCCATAAAGTTTTTGTTGCCTCTTCCTGCACTATATGTTATGCTTTAATTTGCTTTTTGTGAGTTTTTTTTTTTATTGAGCAAAATAATCTGTCCATTTAGTGCATGTTTCCCTGCACTCATTCTAAAGTGATGTAGCGTTTTCACAGTAAAAACTCTTTATTAAAGTCATTTCTTTCAGACAATGTGATTTAGTGCCTAAAACAGAAACTAGATTTGGAACCTCAATCCTGGAGCTCCAGACAGTTTCAGAAGTGTGTATCATGTATAGTAAGTGTGTTGTGCGTGTGCTGGAGCTGACCTGCAGGCGCGGTCTGGAGAGTTGAGGATTTCGTAGTAGAAGACGGAGAAGTTGAGGGCCAGGCCCAGGCGGATGGGGTGTGTGGGCGGCAGCTCGATCATGGCGATGTCACTGGCTGCTTTGTACGCTACCAAACTGTTCTCCGCAGCTTCCTTCCTGTCGTTGCCCGTGGCGAACTCTGCCAGGTACCTGTGGTAGTCACCCTTCCTGCACACACACACCCGCAAACACACAAACGCAGACCTTAAACACTTCTGACAGCTGGGCTGAAGTAACTCAAAGCAGTTTTGAAGAGTGTGAGACAAATGTGCAGTTCTCTTGTAGGAAAAATACCTTGTTTTTCGATCTAATCTCTTTCTCTACCACATATTTTCTATTATATGTGACACATATGTAAAAAAAGGAGAAAAACTAGAATTTTTCAGTTGCAATTCGGTCCACTTCCATATGTGGCATTAAAATCTGATACATATCCAACATGAAGCAATGCAACTCAGTCTGAACGGCCACCTTTGAATTCAAGTGACCGTTATGTTAATTAAACATTCAACATTTGTTGACTGCCGTGGTGAGATAATAAACATGAAAGTGACAGGAGATACTGCTGTTTAAATTAAATTAGAAGATTTTAAGTTTAGTGAAACCATGTAGGTAATGCAAAGAAGTGAGTGTGGCTGGAAAAACATGAACTTTTTAGAAAGCTGGCATGAATTCAGTAATAAGACAATTCTGTGGCTAACAGCTAGGCTTAACAGCTTCTGTGGTGCTAGATAAATGAAACAGAACCTTCACGTGAAGCCCAGCTCTTCTGAAAATACTCATTAGTTTAGGAGTGTGGACTGTTCAACAAATGTTGGCTATTTGCAGTGTGAATGTAACTTACGTAATCAATTTAATTAAAAGTTCTGTGGTTGAAATACTGTTTCTGAATCAGTTTCTCCGATTTTGATATTTATAGGTATGAGTAAAATGAACATTGTTTAATTCTATATAACTACTGCCAGTATTTCTCCCAAATTCCATATAAAAATAGTGTCATTAAAGCATTTATTTGCATAAAATGAGAAATGGCTGGAATAAAAAAAAGATGCAGAGCCTTTAGCCCTCAAACAATGCAATAAAAACAAGTTTATATTTATAAAGTTTCAGAAATCAATATTTGGTGGAATAACCCTGGTTTTTAATCACAGTTTTCATGTTAGCATCTTGGCATCATGTTCTCCTCCACCAGTCTTACACACTGCTTTTAGAGAACTTTATGCTACTCTTGGTGCAGAAATTCAAGCAGTTCAGTTTGGTTTGATGGCTTGTAATCATCAATCTTTCTCTTGATTATATTCCAGAGGTTTTTAATTTGGTAAAATTAAAGAAATCATTTCTTTAAGTGGTTTTTAAGTGGTCTCTTATTTTTTTCCAGAGCTGTATGTACATACAAACTTCACACATTCTCTCCAAATTAAAACAGCTGGTCATAGGTTCCCAAAGCCATGCACATTTTAACTGAGCTGGCTTCAAATCCTTTTCTAAACACAGAGACAAACTACTAAAGTACTGTTAAGATAAATTAATAAGTTGAAAATCTTAAAATAAAAGAGTTATAATGTGTTAGTATGAACACTAATGACGACGGACATGCAACTGAATTGAGCTCAGGGCAGCATAAGAGGGCAGTATGTGTGTTATTCCTCTGAATGAGGATGAATAAGGACGTACATTTTGTAGTAGAAAACCTTCGACTCTCCCGTGTTGGCTGCAGGAATGAGGTGTTTGTCCAGTACATCCAGAATGTCGTTACAGATTGATTTCAGCTCCTTTTCAACCTACAGATGGAGGAAAGGAAAAAAAGTGGTGTTGGTTTACTTTCACTTTTTTAAAGGTTATTTTATTTCTTTGTTAAAGGAGTTTCAGTGAAGTTTCTTCAGCACAGAGGCTGGAGTAGAATTAGCATTTGCTGTTAACCACAGTGCTAGCTTTTTTCCGTTCAGAGATGAGTATATCGGACTGTTGTCTGTGCGTTTACTGTGTTAAAGCAAGCTACTTGGGACAAACTGCTAGCTGATAGTGCCCTGGGTTACCAGAACACTCTGGGTTCCTGAGTGTAGTGCATTTACTAGCGCTACTAAGTGCAGCTAGTGCTGCTGCAAACTGCGCTGTTGAAAACATTGGAAATCTAAGCTTACTGTAAATAAACAGAAGTGCTTTACTCAACCAAATAAATAGTTTTAGGAGAGAAATCTGCAGATTAATACCCAGCGCTTGTTTGATTTTTTTTTTTTAAGAATTAGTTTTGTTCACTTGGGTGCCTTTCAACCCTGCCCATGTTCTGAACCCACCGTTTGCCTGTATTCCCGGATCATTTTGAGTTTGTCTTCTCCTCCTTTGCTCTCCTCCTTCTGTTCAATGCTGCTGATTATCCTCCAGGAGGCTCTTCTGGCACCGATCACGTTCTTATAGGCCACAGATAGCAGGTTCCTCTCCTCCACTGTCAGCTCCACGTCCTTCCCCGCTACACTCTTCATCGACTCCACCATTTCTGCACAAAAAAATACAAGAAAAAACACAAAAGAAGAGTGTTAATTTCAATGTTTCATCTGTTTTACAACATGAAACCTTAATGCTTATACGAATTAGACCAGAAATGTCCACCTTAAATGATGCTGCAGTATTGGACATATACAGAACTGGGTCCAGAATGATCCACTGCCGATTCAAGAGTGCCAAGTAAAAGCATTCACAATTCACAAACCCTAGTCTCAAATCACACACCAGCAGCACAGGTCGAAAACGCACAGATACCCAAACTCAACATGGAAGAAGTCTCTTAAATCACTTTAATAAGTTAACATTAACCCAATAATTAACATTTAACTCCAAATGTGATGACCTTCAGACTGTTAACAGCGAAGGAGATAAAGTGATACTTTGCACAAGTAACACTGTGTTGCTGTTGGAATTTGTTCAGATGGGATGAAATGCTTGAGCTGTTGTGAGTAAACAGGTGAGCCCACTGTTTGCCCAGGTGAAGGCTGAGCCTCATTGACTAATCAGCACAGATGATGAGTTGAAACCAGATTAGTGCAGCAGATCCTGGATGAGCTGTATAAGTGTCTATAAGGCCACAGCAGGAGCAGAAGAAGAGTGAAATCTTACATACCTTACTATGGTTGATGGCAGCAACTATTACCGTATGTTTCGCTCTATAAAGCACAGTTAAAATCCTTTAATTTTCCAAAAATCATCAGTGCAGTCATGTTCTACAGGAGTTTTAGCTTAGTTCTCCAGCACAGGGGCTGGAGGAGCATTAGCATTAGCCGCTAACCGCTTTCCAGGTTGAGAGGTGAGTATTATTGGACTGTAGCCTGCTGGCAACCCCGCCTAGCACTGCTGGAGCAGTATTAGCATTAGTCGCTAACCGTGCTAGTTCTTTCGTTGTTCAGAGTGTATATATATATATATATATATATATATATATATATATATATATATATATATATATATATATATATATATATATATATATATATATATGTGTGTGTGTTCAGTGTTAAAACAAGCTATGTGGGACAAACCACTAGCTAATATTGCCCTGGGTTAGCCAATATTAATCAGGGTTCCTCAGTGGCTCAGTTAGCCACTAACTGCAAGCAGTTACCAGCTCATGTATACGCTCCAGCCTTAGTGCTGGAGAAATTTGGGAATCTAAGCTTACTGTAAATAAACGGAAGTGCTTTACTCACCCGAATGAACAGTTTCCAGGAGGGAAATTTGTGTAGATTAACATCCAGCACTTGTTTGCCTTTAAGAGTCTTTTTTGTTACAGTTTTGTTTACTAAGCTTAGCTTTACTTAACTTAGTTAGCTACACAGGTACACGTAGGTTCAACAGAGTAGTAATATGTTGGCTTATCCTTGCAGACTCCTGCAGTCTGCTTAGCTCAGGTTTGAGAAGTCATTAAATTAAAGAGTGATCACCCTGTGTGTCATTAGGTTTCTAACCTGCCAGTTCCCTGTTAGGCCCCTGGCACTGATATCCAGTCTCTAAAAGCGCAACCAGACTTTGGACCTGTTCACCTGTGACCCATATGTAAACCTCCCTCTCTTCTGCTGAGTGTCTCTCACTATGATGGTGAGAGTTTTGCTGAAGCAACACTTTTCTTTGGCCCACAGGAGTTGTCAGCTTTACAACCAATTTATTACACTTGCAAAAAAAAAAAAAAAAAAAAAAAACGGATACTGCTTAGCGAAAACTGCAGTTTGATGGGAACATTACAGTCTTAATGAATCAGTACTGATTATATTACAGCTAAACGTGTGGTCCTTTGTTAAGCCAATCTTTTAATGCTCCATTTATACTATGGTCATAGAGCTGACATTATTTCAGAAAACTGCTGAAGGTTGAGAATATTAATTTAACAAGCTAAATTTAAGTATCTGTAGTATAAAGCTACAGGTGCATCACCAAAAAAATAATATTGGAGTTACTTTATTTTAGTAATTCAGTTCAAAATGTTAAAACTCATTGTATAGATTTCTTTTATTGTTGATGATTATGGCTTACAGCCAATGAAAACCCAAAAGTCAGTGTCTCAGAAAATATAAGAATAAGAATATTATATAAAACAAATTGTTACATTTATGTATCAGTGTGCCAAGTCCTGCTGGAAAATAAAATCCACTGACTTTGGACTTAATAAAACACAGTGGACCAACACCGGCAGATGACATGGCTTTCCAAACAACCACTGATCAAGAGTAAATATTGCAATAAAACTGTTCTCCATCAAGTAGTGGAGATGAAAAAATCTGATGAACATCCAACATCCTGATGTCACTAAAGTTCTAGTTACTGAATGCATTCAATTCCTCTCAGAAAACCTCCACAATCTAGTAGAAAGCCTTCTTGGGGCAACTCACAGCAGAGAAACTGCTCAGTAGAGACTCTTTAAAACATTTAAATACCATCATTTTAATACACATGTCAATTTCAGAACAGAAAAACAACCATTTCTATTGGCCATTAATAAATCAAGAGTTATGAACAGACACACTTACAATATCACTCTCCAATTTTTGCCAACTTCTACCAAATACAAGTATGGCGATTGGTGTTTTCCCCCCCTTCATATGTAACTTATTGTCCAAGTTAGGACACTTCAATTTGGAAAAGTTGTCAGTAGTTAAATTAAAAATACACCAAACTAGTCAGTGATTTACAGTCTTAGCCTAACATGAACATTTATAGCCAGACCTGACCTAACAGTCATTACACAGAGTCATTCCAGCAGAAAGTAGAGAGGAGCAGTGTGCTTTTTTCTACCCAAACTCACCTTCGACCTTTCCCACCAAGCTGGTTGCTGAGCAACTCTAACCGTGGGGGGAATTCTTGGTGGTTAAGAGCGGTTGATTGGCTGCGCTGCATGCGTACAGAAACCAGGTTAAAGAGTTTCCAAGCCCTCCAGCTCTTCTTCATAGAGCTTCAGTGAGTGTCAGCAATGCATTTACTACTGCAGCCATTACTCTGCACACTACACACTACATCAGCCTATCAGAAAGGAGCTGTGTGTAGAACTGGGGTGTGACAAAGACAAAACCATTAACTCTGCAAAGCTTTAAAATTAGCTTTTTTTAACTCACTATTATCGGCCAATGATATGGGGTGTAGGGCTGGCCTGAATAGCGTTTTTTGAGCTCCGGATATTCGGCACTGATTCAAAGCGAATATTCGAATATTCGTTTTTTTAAAAAGAGGTAAAAAAATAAAATAAAAAAAGCAAATCACGGCCCCTTTAATCCACTGAAAAATGTTCAATTTGCTCTGACCGACGAGACATATTCACCCCGGATTTTTGGTGTTTTTATCCCCCATATTTTTGTGTTTTCACCCCATATTTTTTCTGTGTTTTTAGCCCAGATTTCTTTGTGTTTTCATCCCGGAATTTCTGCTGCCCCACACCGTGGCTTATCCACTGCGTAAGCAGGCTAGGAGGCTGCTGCACGGTTTCTCCGCTGCGCAAGCCAGCCCAGTAAATTGCTGTTTGTGTTTTCACACTTAGGCTATTTGCTTAAAAAAACAAACAAAAAAAAACGTTTGTTCAGGAAGTATTTTATATTCTTAAACATTGTTAATTATATTAGAGGACAGTCATTGTAAACTGTACTTGGTCTATTTCGGTTAAAGGTTTTGTGCAGGGCATATTACTGATTTTGTATTTTTGCACTTGGGCTATAAGCTCAATATTAAATATTTCGTTTGTTTAGAAATTATTTTATATTTTTAAACCATGTTAAATTATATT
The DNA here is from genome assembly GCF_023375975.1 of Astyanax mexicanus. Taxonomy (NCBI): domain Eukaryota; kingdom Metazoa; phylum Chordata; class Actinopteri; order Characiformes; family Acestrorhamphidae; genus Astyanax; species Astyanax mexicanus. The sequence continues at coordinate 11,019,987 of NC_064408.1, forward strand.
AGAGTAGAGGAAAGTCATTGTTAATGACGTTATTGTACTTGGTCTATTTCGGTTTAAGGATTGTGCAGGGCATAGCCGTATTACTGATTTTGTATTTTTGCACTTGGGCTATAAGCTCAATATTAAATATTTCGTTTGCTTAGAAATTATTTTATATTTTTAAACCATTTTAAATTATATTAGATAAGAGGAAATTCGTTCAGACATCATTTTTGTAGGCCAGGCTTTTGTAACCTACTGTTGCCACATTACCCCTTACGTTTTATTATATAAATCAGTTTCGAAGAGCCTGCATTTTTTTTTATCATGTATAATAGAGGTCTGCGCGAGACTGATTTTTAAACCCACTCTTCCACGTCTCGTTACCGCGCCGCAAAAAAATTGCTTCTTTTAATCCCGCGCCCGCCCGCCACATACACATTTCTGCCGCTCCCGCCCCACGTTCCTAATATAAATTAAATAAACTACATTTAATGCTTAAAATTTACTTATATATTTATTAAAACAGCAGCGCTGAATAGTGCGGTCCCGTTCCTTACCCCAGTCCAAACACCATCGGTGTGTGCTTGTGTGTGTCGGTCCATCCTGCGCGTTGAGAGTTTTCTTTAGGTTTTTTTTTTTTTTTTACAATTATTACAGTTTTCTTAACTATTTATTAATTTGCTGCCGCATCGTCTGGATTAAACTCCCGCTCCAGCCAATAACAGTTCAGTTCTGTCCCGCGCGCAAGATATTCTGACGGGACCCGCGAAAACAGAAGTGGTTAGAGTGAGGTGGAACTCTGGAAAGGAGAAAAAAAACGAATATCCGAATACCAAAATTAAAAACCGAATACCTACTCAACGAATATCCGAATACCCGAATATTCGGGTCCAGCCCTAATGGGGTGGAGGGAAAAAAGAACGAAAAAAGCTAATTAAGACTACGGCAGAGCTGACATTATTAAAATCCACCAAATAGGAGCATCTGCTAATCATGTAACTAGTGCTATCTAGATAGATAGATAGATATTTTTATAATCACAAAAAAAAAATAATGATTATACAGTGTGTAAAATCGGGATTACCCCATTAAAAAAAAAAAAAAAAAAAAAAAAAAAAAAACATTAAAATTTTAATCAAATTCATTGTGAAAAATCACCCAGCGCTACATGTAACAAACAAAATAGTAAACATAACCTTTGTTTATTTTACAGGATGCAGATTAGACTGGAGGGCTGATGATACAAATAACACAGCAAAAAGCAGAAATGGGTAATAAATCAACCTGGATTAGGTTTACACTACATACAGTGTGAAAGTGTCTCCTTCATGATTTTTTTCATTTTTAGCATGTTTGTCACTTAAATATTTTATAAACAAATTTAAATATTAGTTAAAGACAACACAAGTAAACAACATGCAGTTTTGAAATAAAGGTTTTCATTTTTTAAGGGAGAAATAATGTGTTTGACCCCCAGTTATAATATAACATAACTGTGGTTTATCACTCCTGAGCTTAATTTCTGATCTAAACCCTATTGAGACCCTAAAAAGGTGCTGGAAAACCCTCAAAAATAGTGGAAATACAACAATTCTCCAAAAATGAGTGGGCCAAAATTTCTTCACAGCACTGTAAAAGACTCATTGACAGTTACTGCATACAGTTGATTGCAGTTGTAGCTGTTAAGGGTAGCCAAACCTGTTATTAGGTTTAGGGGGCAAACACTTTTTTACACAGGGCCATGTAGGCTTGGATTTTTCTACCTTAATAATAAAAATCATTTAGTGTTTGTGTTGTCTCAGACTAATATTTAAATGTCTTTGAAGATCTGAAACATTTAAGAGCGACAAACATGCAAAAAAAAAAAAAATAAATAAAAAAAAAAATCATGAAGGGGCATACACTTTCACACCACTGTATATTTACAGTGTTGACTAATTAAGCAATAATACTCGAGAGGGAGTGCTATAACGTGTAATATTACACGTTATAGCACAAACCTCAAATGTAGCATTGCAATTATACCACATATCCATTGTCGCTGTTTACTAAAGAATTTAAGTTAAAAGAGGATGAGAAAATATGATCTGATAAAATTGTTCCATTGCTGCTCTGTTTGTAACTGCGCTGTTTAACTGGTAAGCACTGCATCATTGCTGGGTTTCCTGTATGTGGTGGAGTAATACATAGAGAGCTTCGGTTACAGTGCATTACCGGCTGATAACGGCACTCATAGAACACCTCTAAGCCAATCACATTGCAGGGTCGAAATTAACTGTGGTATAATATAGCTTGAATAACATGTGAAAGGACAATATCACTGTGAAACAAGCTTCCTTTTTACGTGCATTCTGGCACTCAAAGCACTTAAATCCCAGTGTCCCGACAAATCAATAAATTACTACAGCAAAATATAGTTTAGGGATTCCAACATATGTTGACAAGTTCTTGAGGCAGTGGTGGCTCAGCGGTTACAACACCAGGCCATCGACAACAAGGTTGCTTGTCTTGTCGTTGGTGGTCATCACTATAGACCACACCATCCACTCTTATACAATGATGGTGGGCCGAAAAGCACTTAAATCAGACATTCATGGAAACAGTTGAATCAGTTAAATCAGAAGCCCTTCATCAAGATCTTTTTCAGAGACTGTAAAAAAGATGGACGCCGTGTCGCCATTCCATTCATTCAATGAAAATGAAGCCAAAATCTTCCCTCCATGTTGGCGATCCTGAAACCCGAGTCTGCGCAGTAGAGACCAGAGGAGGGAGAAAGACTGTGGAGAGACCGCCTACTCATTTAAATAACCCTGCCCCTGAGGGCTGCCTCCACTGAGATATTCACAGTCTATGGTCCCGCCCATACAGTCATTGGTCCCACCCCGGCTAGGTGTAACCCAGCCCTTTTACAATAACCACACCTTTTTGAGTAGAGCTGAATAATGTTTAATTTAACAATATAGAGAGAGCAGAGGTTACACTAGTTGTTGCATTTAAATAATGGAGGTAGAAATACAGTATACTGGGAAAAAAAACATGATTGAAAGTTGTCTGTTTTGCCATTGAAACCTATGGCGATGGGTGGGGTTACACAGTGGGCGCCCGACCTGTGGTGGCTTCACTTTTGAGACGATGCTCTGTCCAGCTATACACAGTCTATGATCTTAATCAAGACACAGCTACTAAATCTGCTGTTAAGTGATCCAGCTCACTCTCGGAGCATGCAGGGCTAAAATTAGCTCAAAGAAACTAGAAGACAGTTCTACAGTTATATTCCCCATTTAATCCATTTAAAACCTTTAAAACAGTCAGAACACATAAAACAGTAGGACACTGGCTTTGGGTGAAGTTCTAGTAAAATAAACCTTCAGTTAAGCACAAAAAAAAAAATCCCAGAACTACATAAATCTGGTGTGCTCCTCCCCGTTAACGGTTTACCTTGTGAAATATGCACCAGCTTTGCTTTGAGGTTGAGCCCTAAAGGCAGCTGAACAGACTTCATAACCGCAGGCATGCAAAACAAGCATGCTACTACAATTAGCACAGATTTGAATGATCCAGGTCCATGAAAAAAGAATTCACAAGATCCCACACCTCAGCCTTGAGGAACCCCAGCCTGCCAATCAGCTTTCAGCTGTGAACACAATGATTTTCCTGCTTCTGTAATAATGAGTCAGTCATGACTCATCCAGTCATTGATTTTAATGAATTCAAAGTGAACGCTCCACTGAAGAAAAAAAAAAAAATAGGACACTGTGTGAGGTGGTGCTTTCTATTGGTCAGGTTCACATCACTAGCCTATCACTAGATGCCAACAGTGTGCTGGAAGTGTGTAGGAAGAGAACTTAAGCACCAATATTCCAGAAAACACCATTATCTCCACTGCTTCACAGATCAACACTCTCTTGTACAACTCTAGGGCACACCAGACATTGGGCAAGGTGCAAGATTCAGGGTTATCTGCTGCAGAGGGTCCTATTGTAATGGCATGTCTCAACATATTTACAGCACCAGTCAAACATTTACACACTTTCTCAATGTTTAATTTTTTTTCTTTTTATTTTACTACATTGTAAATAAATTTGTAAAGTCATCCAGATTATGAAGGAACACATTAGAAATCATGTAGTAACTTTTAAGTGTTCATCAAACTAAAATACTCTCATCTGTGGTGCTTAACTTGCATTTAACTGCTAAGCTTATTCTGTGCAACAGAGGTAACTCTTGGTACTACTTTCCTGGGGCAGTCCTGATACGTGCCAGTTTCATAACGTTTTTGATGGTCTTTTCGACTGCACTTAAGGATGCTTTCAAAAGCTTTTAAAATTTCTGGTTTCTGGTTGACTGATCTTAATTTCTTAAAGTACTTAGTCGATTAGTTCTTGCCATAATATGGATTAGAACATTAATCAAATATTCACTATTCACTGTATACCTGTAACTCTACCTCTTCACAACTTTACAACTGATGCTCTCAAACATATTAAGAGACAAGAAATTCAAGTAATAAACTCTTGAAGTTCAGCACAGCTGTTAACTGAAAACCTGAATTCCAGGTGACTCTACCTCATAAAGCTGACTGAGAAAATCCAGCAGAGATGTGCAAAGCTGTGAAGAAGTACTTTGCAAAGTTGAAGAATCTAAAATATTAGATTGACCTTTTTTTTCAACATTATTTTTTGTTTACGAAATAATTGCATGTTTATTTTTCTTCAGAGTGAGCATGCCTTTAATATTAATCTACAAAGCAGAACATTTTAAAATTAAGATATTTCAGTGACTCAGCAGACTGCATGATTGAGAATAAAATAGTTGATGCAGTGCTCACAGACTGTACTCTCTTCCCCATTAAAAAAACAATGCATATTCTTTTTAGAATTGAATCATGTGGTACCTTCCTCATCAGGCTAGGGCTAGCTGCAATGATTAGTTGATATAACTGACAAATGTCGATTATTTAAATTTGTCGAACACAAATTTCATTGTCAACTAATCGTCAAAGTGCTGGGGACAAAAGTGCAATGGGAGATGGGTAAATGGTTTGCTCACACAGTTTACAATCAATTTAGTTTGTGTCTCCAGAAGTGCCCAAACACAACAAATTACATATTTAATCCCTAAATATCAGTACTTTTCACGTTTAAGTAACATTCAGATATTTAAATGCCATTTAAATATCACGTTCTGCTGTTTCTATTGTTTTTAGTGCTGACAGAAATAATCGTGGACTAATCGAAAAATAATCGTCAGATTAGTCGACTACCAAAATAATCATTATTTGCAGCCCTACATCAGTCATGATATTACAAAATATTTGAATATATCCACATTTATGATATACTGTCCAGCCCCAATCACAATAATCATGCAGTCAATAACAGTGAGCCAGCCTTAGCAACAAATGTTTGTGAACAATAGCAGAACATCTAGGCTAATAAATGTTAGTTATCAGAAGTGACCTTGTCTAGAGGAGCCATGGACACAGAGCTGCATTTCCCTACACTGTTCCTTCTTTTTTTTTATTTATTTTTTTTTAGAGCTTTAAAGAGATTAGGAGGAGGCACCTTTAAAAGCGTCATTTCCACCCCACTCGCTTCCTCTCTCTAATGGAGGGGCTGGGGGACTGCCAGCACCCTTTGCGCAGCAGAACGCAAGAGAGCCCATCCATTACAGATTGTGCTGAGTGCACGCCGAGTGCACGCCTGGCTGTTTATGCTGATTCAGGACCTGCTGTTCCCTGACTCCATCAACTGGGAGACACTCTCAAAGCTGATCCCAGGCTAGGGTTAAATACACGACAACAACACAGCCAAACCAAGTGCCGCAATACTACGCCCAGCGTAGAGCATGTGGACATGGCCACCAGCCATTTCTAGTGGGGCAGGCATTCAGGAGTCAAGCCCAGGCACGCAGGGAGGAGTCCATTCATAACTCAGCAGGAGAAGAGCAAGGGCACGGCCAGCCTCCGTCAGACACCAGGGAACCGGGTCTCTGTGAAGATTAGCAGGGGAACGGGAGGGATGAGGTCACTGGAACAGAAACCCTGACGAGCCTTCGGTAGTGGAGGGCTTGTCCAAAGCTCGTGGGCACTCGTGTGCTGATGCAGGACGTTTTGCGATGATGTATGGTGTTCCAAACATAGCAACAGCACCTCTGGAGAGAAACACACTGGTCAGCACTGCCTGACCAATGAGAGGAGAACTCCTTACAGGTCCTGATGAAACGCAAAGCCTATTGCCAAAGCCAGACTGCAAGAAAGATTGAGGGAAAGTCCAAATCTGAGCCTATAGGTTTGGTGCTACAGTGGCACAAAACACTACAAGAATCTACTACTTCCCATATTTGATACCTGACTTGCAGGAGGCATATACTAATAGCAATAGCCCTAAACACTAAGGGCGTTTACACACAATCCCGAATACGAGATTGAACCAATGAAAACGCTGATATAAACCAATCACGTGACCCAACACACCACACTGGGAGCAGAAAGCATCCACACCTGCAGCAGATGGCACTGGAGTTGTCAGATATGTGCTTTGACCAAAAAAAAAAAAAAATCCCACAATGCATGTCGATTGTGTTACCTGCAAAGTTACGGCCTACCGCCACTACACGGCAGTGTAGTCATTGATGTGAAAACGCTGCCGTACTGTTTATTGTAATTAAAGCATCTGATTAGTTTGATGCAAGGCTATTGTAGAACAGTGTTTTTGGCGAAATGCTACATCAGCTCACAATTTTTAATATTTTACTAATTAAGGCTCTTTTCAGTATGTCAAACATTTTGATCAAAGTTATTATTATAACTTGTTTGATGTTATTTTTTATTCACTTAAATAGTTTTATCCTTGATTGATTAAGTTTATTGATTTTATAACATGACGAATTAAAAGGATTGGTTATAATCAAGCAACAAGCAACATTTCCCATGCAACTAATGTTTTAACTGAATAGGTAATACATTTAGAGTTATTTAACATTAAGGAGTAGTTGCATTCATTTGTTTATTACATGTGTTTACATTTATAAAAGTTACATCCTGCCTTTTGAGGATAGTCCTTGGTGCAAATGAGACACCCCTGTTTTAGACAAAAGAGGAACAGTGGAACAAAAGATGGGCTATGGACGGATGGATGGAGAGGTTTTAAAAGAAACGGTATCATGAGAAGAATCTTTTTATAGTATCAACAATACATTGTGCATTGTAAACGTGTCTTTAAATAACGTGATGCAGGATTTCTTACTTCTACCAAATAGCCTAGCTTTATCAGTGTGATTACGTTCATCATTGGCTGTGGCCGTTGTACTCTTCATATCGATATTTAACTCATATTGACCAAAATTAAGAAATATATTGGTGACCATTTTCAGCCATATCATCCAGAAAACCTATTCTGAGCTATAAAATATTATGGTGGTCCTACAAATTGTTTAATACAACAAATCTACTGTTGGCTTCATACCAAAGGGATGAACCATAAGGAGTCTGTGAAACCTTAAAACAAGTGCATCAAAATGCTTCAGAACAAAGAAAAAATGAAAATTCCTCTCTGATTATTAGACATATTGGACCGTCTGGGGCAGGATCAAGAAAGTAAATACCAAAAGGAGGCAATGGCAAAGATGGCATTTGCCAACAGCTGCTGTAATTATTGGCCCAATATACCTGGTTAGGTCACACCTGCAGAGCTGCTTGGCTTTAACTTCTGGAGAACATATGTTAGTTGAGTCGTAGAAAAAGTTATTTGTTTTTTTCATTACAGTGGCTTTTAGGTCCACATTTTGTTGTTTTGTTTTGTGAGTTGGAGCAAGAAAGTGGACCACTTTGTGAACCAAAGCCCTCGGTTTAAAGAATCCTTTAAGAAAATCATCCTAAAAAAGTGAAGACGGTTCAATGCCAGTTAAAGAAATGCACTCTAGTGTCCCGCAGGGTGTAGAGCGAGTCCCCTGTGGAACATGGAGAGCAGAAAAACATTAGATTGATATCTTTAATTACTCAGCGTCTCGAGAGCCAGGGCTGGGAGGGGCAGCAGCAGGGCGTAAATCTGCACAGCGAGAGTTGGAGAGGTGGTGCGGTAGGCGAGGCTGATGTATGACTTGTTCCATGCTGAAGACTGCCTGGTGTGGAAGTGCCTGTCGGGGCGAGGGTGTTGGGGGTGGGTGGTGGTGGTGAAGGAGTACAAGAGGGAGGGAAAGGAAAGGCATCACCATTACACCACTGCGCTGGAATTCCTGCAGGTCGGCTGGGTGGCCAGAGACGGGCCCTCCCACTGCGCCTGGAGCTGCACTGCTCTTCACTTCCTCACTGCCAAACTGGGGGAGAACAAAGGAGCTGGACTGGAGAGAAGGAGGGAGTGAGGGCGTGAAGGTACCTATGAAAACCCTACAGTGAACAAAGATGCACTGTGTGTCCAAATGTTTGTGGACACCCCTTCTAATGAATGAATGCACACATTTGCCTATGGTTAAGTTGCACCCATTGCTGACAGATGTGCAAATACAGCTTGAGATACAGCTTGTCTAGACCTTGTAGCGAAGTTTAGTCAATATAATACAGGACTTAAACGTTAGTATATGTACATATAGTGTACATTACCAGTCAACTTAAATTCTGTGTTTTGTAATTATTTTTTATACTAAAGTCATCCAAACTATTAAGAAACACATTGGAATTAGTTAGTAAACAAAAAAAGCGTTTTAGATCCTTCAATGTATCTCATCCTGTGTAGGTGACAGTTTTGCACATCTTGGCTGGATTTTCTTAGTCAGCTTTATGAGAGAGTCACCTGGAATCCAGACTTTCAGTTAACAGCTGTGCTGAAGAGTTAATAACTTAAATTTCTTGTGTTTGAGAGCATAAGTTGTAAAGTTTTGAAGAGGTAGAGTTGGTATACAGTGAATAGCTCTATTTGAGTAATGTTTTAATTCATATTATGAGAAGCAAGAACTACTCAACTAAGTTAAGGAAAAAAAATGACGTTAATAATTGAAGGTCAGTCAATCTGAAACATTTCAAATTTAAAAGTATCCTCAAGTGCAGTTGCAAAAAGACCATCAAAAACATTATGACGAAACTGGCACTCATCAGGATCGCCCCAGAAAATGAAGAACAAGAGTTTCATCTGTTGTACAGAATAAGTTTATCAGAATTACCAGCCTCTGAAACCACAAATTTCCACAGCTCCCCAGATAAGAGCACCTAAATGCTTCTTCACAGAGTATTTTGGTTTGATTAACACTTTTAATTACTACATGATTCCTTATGTGTTCCTTCATAGTCTGGATGACTTTAATATTCATCTACAAAAAGAAAAACAATGAATTAGAGGTTGTGCTTTTATATACCTCGAGTACTGTGTACCATAAAATACTCATTATTTTGTATCACCCACCTCTTAAAGGTAATGGGATAAACATGGAAGGAGGAAGAGTGAGCTAATGAGAGCTTGAGTCGTCCAGAAGAAGACAGGAAGGCGGAGAGTGTTCTAGCAGGAGTTTTTCCTGAGAGGAGGCCAGGCTAGTGCTCCATATGCACAGAGGGGGACCGGACTGGACTAGCCTGTTCTGTTCTTTTCAGAGCTTATGTAAGAGAAGAGAATCAACCCCCCCTACCCCCCACTCTCTCTCTCTCACTCTGTCACACACTGGTTTGCTCTCACACACACACCTCCCTCGTGTGTGCTCGCCTGGCCCGACCCCAGCTGCACTCTGCCTGGCGGGCTCCAGCCGGCTGAGCAGGGCCCGAACAGACTGGAGTGAAGAAAAGCTCTAAAGAGAACAGTCTCTCCATCCCCCCCCCCCTCAATATTAAGGCCCAATCCCATTTATCTTTTGTACCCTTACCCCTAGTTTTACCCTTGAAAAAGAGCTACACAAGAAAAGGGGTGATATCCGCTCCTTAAGAACTGTGAGAATCCTTTACGAACCTGTGGGTGACCTTGCTGGTCTGATGTGATAGCAGTGGAGCACTAAAGTTTAGCAACTTCAGCAAGCTTATAAGCCTTTATCTTTCCATTCCACCTTAAAAGCTGCAACCTCTGCTTTCTGTTGCACCATTTAAGGTGGAATGGCAAAGTTAGCTAGTTAGCTATCTACTGAGACGAACTGATAGCATTTTTTTTATGCACATTATGAAGAAAACAGCCATAAAACATTTAAACTACACCATAAATTATGGTAATATAGTGGTGGTCATAATTTTTAAAAAGGAAATTGATAAAATTTTTAAAGGTCACCTTCCGTCGTTTTTTCTTTCATTTTAAAATGTCTAGTTGTGGTCTCTAGTATGAATGAATGACATGTGAGCCGTTTTTGTAAAAAAAAAAGTGCTCAGGTGTCTCTGTATAGCTCTTTTTTAATGGACTGTTTTAGGGGTGTGTCCAAAATGACCGGATTCCAGCTTTGCTCATGAATATTCATACATGCAAACAGCATGCAAATATCTCTCCTCTGATTGGCTAGGAGCACTGCGACGCCCCTTCGCCGCTCTGCCGCTCACTGCCTCCCACCTCCTAACTGATGAGCGGTGATGTTGCGTCGCTTCAGCTCCGCCTCTGGGAGTTTCTCGAGCCAAGGTGGGCTGGTCTGTGAGTTTCTGCCTACGTAGGCAGAAAGATAATTCAAAATTCACCCGTTTTTCGGAGGGGGGGGAGGGGGGATTTCTTTGCTTAGCTCCTGCAGACAATGGGGGCTGCAAAACAGTTTAATGTGCAGGTGTACACATTCAACTCGGAGAGACCTACTGTATTCCACAAAAAACAAGAAAAATCGGATTTTCGCGGAAGGTGAGCTTTAATACATCTATATAATATGAGTTTCACATTTTGAACTGAATTACAGAATAAAGTAACTTTTCAATTATATATATATATTTTTAATGCACCTGTATGTCAAATTGATATACAGCTCTGAAACAAAATAAAGAAACCACTTAAAAATGATTATTCTTTTTGATTTAGGAATATAATCAATAGGAAGATGGATAATCACAGCCACCAAAATAAGCTGAACTGCTTGAATTTTTGCACCAGGAGTGGCATTAAGCTATCCAAAAGCAGTGTGTAAGACTGGTGGAGGAGAACATGCCAAGACGTATAAAAACAGATTAAAACCAGGGTTACTGCACCAAATATTGATTTCTGAACTCTTAAAACTTTATGAATATGAACTTGTTTTCTTTGCATTATTTGAGGTCTGAAAGCTCTGCATCTTTTTTGTTATTTCAGCCATTTTTTATTTTCTGCAAATAGTCTAAATGACAACATTTTTATTTCGAATTTGGGAGAAATGTTGTCTGTAGTTTATTGGGTAAAATGAACATTGTTCTTTTATTCTAACATATACCTATAAATAGCAAAATCAGAGAACCTGATTCAGAAACTGAAGTGATCTCAATTTTTTCCAGAACTGTATATAGTATAGTACATTTACTAGTAGGGCTCAACAAACCACATGAGGTACCAGAGCAACCACCTGGCAAACTATGCCATCCGCTTAGCAACCACTATTACATACAAACCAAGATAATATGCCTTAATGTGCGCAACTGGAAACTAGGAATTTCTGTCCAAGTCTTAACTTGGCCTCACACATAGTTGCCCATTGGGGTCTCTAAATGGACCAGGAGGGATTAGACATTTCTTCTTTTTATAAAAAATCTCAAAAATCAAGACTAGACTTAATCCCGGTCTAGAAAAAAAAAAAAAAAAAAAAAAAAAAAAAAAAAAAACAAGTGTTACAGTATGCATGATAATTTTTTTTCTGGGATGACAACACGAATAAAGAGAAATAACAATACAGTAGAATACAATGTGTCCTAAATTCAGCCCCCCAACTCGAGACACAAAGCCTAAAAAACAAACGTGATACCTAGACAACAAGGCAGCTTGGGGAAAGTCTTGCTGGTAAAGAAACATGCCATCCATTAACATTTAGCTAAGGGGCAGGATTTTAAAGGGTAGTGGAGCAGGTCAGCAGAACAGCCTGCCGTAGACTGAGGGCAGTTACGCACTGAAAGAAATAAAACATGCCTATTGTGGCAGAGAGTGAAGGAGTGTCTTAGTTTACAGGAGAACGCCTCCCCGAACACAACGTACCTGTCCATTCTTAAAACTGGTCTTACCAGACTCCAAGAAGCAGAAAGCTCTGGGAGTTTGATGAATTGTCCAGTGGAAAAGCACTTTAAGCTAAAGTCTGATGCCTCAGTTATAGGTGGGGTCAGTGGGTGCAGGAGGGGAAAGCAGATACATAGACACTTTTACACAGCTTAAGATCTAGAGTGAAGATTCTTTGTGTTGCAGTTTGCATATTCATTCACTTCATATTGTGGTAGATTTTTGATACTAGTAGTACTTTAGTAGTATATTAGTAGTATATTATTAAAATGACTTGTTTTTTGTGTTCTGTCAAATCGGCAAGAATATTTTAATCTAAAAAATGGTACACACTTCTTAATATGCTTCTTTGAACAGTGCCATAGAACAACCTCTTTTGGACGCTTAAAGAACCATATTTATAACAGATGCGCGAGTGTAAAGAACCTTGTAAAGAACGCGGTATTTTCGCGACTTTTATTTTGACAACGCGCTCAGCGTTACGTCACCCTCACCCGGGAAGAGAGAGACGGAGGTTTGAGCAGCGGCAAAAATGGAAGCGGCGAGAGAAAACAGCGATTTTAAAGGAATAAAAGCATTTTATGTTCGAACTGTGACCTGTACTCGGTGCAGTGCCAAAACAGCGCGTTTTAATGCTGCACCATCTGAGCCGAGGACACCCGAGACGCGAGGACGCCGAGAGAGCAGGTAAATATAACTTATAATAAATCAATGAGATTAACATTAATGTGAATTAATAACAAAACGACAGCGCTTTGGAGTGTGAATTAATAGAAGCACTGTCTATAATGTGTGGTTAGTTTATTAGAACAGAGACAAGTTCATACGTGCTTTATGTAAAAAGTAAACACAGCGCTGTGGAGTTCTGAATATAAACAATAAAAATGTTAAAAGTTAGCGAAACTGAAGTTACTTTGGCTGGAAACTAAATGCATAATTTCTTCATCTAAGAGTACATTTGGCCGGTGAGACAAAAACTGTATGAACACTGTTGTTCATAAAAGGAAGTGTGTCTCTTATTTATTGGATAAAATATTAATTACCACTAGTGTCTAATGTGCCCCAATGCGATAGGTTTCAATCTTAGTGTTCATAAATGCACGGCCATGAACTTATTATTAGAGTTATTAGTCTTAGTGATGTAATTAGACCCAAGTAGTCCAACATATAAATAAAGAAAAAAGCAACATTTGTAATACTTGTGTATCACAATTATTCCACAGGTCCTGATATATTTGGGAGAAGTGGCTTGGTGGTAAAAGAATGCAGCGCACTGATCCAACACTGGCAGAACTGACAACGTCTCTGCTGTTCAGAAGCTAAGATGCACAACACAAAGACGATGTTTATGCTTTTTTTATTGATTTATACACTATATTTGATATTTACAAGAAATCCTAATGTGAAAGTAATGTAATTACTAATATTTTTTTTATTGTGGTATTTATTTATTTATTGTGTTTTATTTATTTGTATTTGCAATTTGGAAATGTATGTTGTGAATTAAAAAATATAACTTATCTAAAAAAGGAAACCAATTGGTCATTCATTACTAAGTAAAATGCCTTTTTAATTGCTCTTTAACAAAAAAAATGTTTTATCCGATTACTCGATTAATCGAATCGATTTTTCAGTAGAGTACCCGATTACAAAAATAATCGATAGCTGCAGCCCTTTTTAATAGTGAACTTTAATAGTCAGGTGGTATTCAGTAATACCGCTTGAGAATAGCTTTGCGCTAGATTTTCACTTTGACATTGGTGTGAGTTTTTGAATGAATCAACTAAATGTAAAAGCACTGGTCCAATCAGGCTTACTGATGCTGGATGATCTGTTCAGCCACTCCAAGTCTGAAAAGTCATGCTGAAATGGTATTAATGGAGCAACAACACTTTAAAGAACACCATTCTAATTCTCCACAGCCCAAGACTAGATGGCCTTGGCTGCTCCAGAGCATCCAATTGTTGTCAATGCTTTTTATGGAGATTATACAAGCTGTGTGTGCAGCTGAACACCTGCATATAAAATCAGAAACTGTTCGAGGCAGCAAGAGACCACACAGTTTATCCAGTCCCTGCAGAGAAGTATTGCCAACAGAATAAGACTCTAACATTAGGAACGAACATTCCTTCTAACATTTTATTTAAAACGGTAATGGAGGGCATGTTTTTCTTTTTTTTTTTTCCCCAGCAACCCTTTTCCCCCCTCCAAGCTTAACAAAAATAATGGAAGGTTATCATTAAATCATTTTAAATTCTGTATAAATTCATAAAATATTCCATGATTAAATAAATGTACAAGTACTTTAGTTTGTAAAACCATTTATATCACATTTATTAAATGTTATGCGTCACTTGCAACATTGTTTTTCATCATTTTAAGTTTTTGTGAATGTTCCGGCAAACATTTCCAGAAAATGATTTACTAACTGGCAAAGTTCTTTTCACATTATGATTCAAGCAACTATTACTACACCACACATTTTCAGAACATCCCTGGAAGAATATTTATAATGCAAAACATTCTTACAACATTCTCTGTAAGATAGGAAGGTAAAAGAGGCCCATTTTCAGGCTGACTCATTTCTCCTGATCCTTAGCATTTCCATATTCCATATGGAAACGCCTGTGTGTGCAGCCATGACACTTTCTCCTCCACGGCCTAGATATTAGAAAGTGACCGGACCTGCGCAACACCCTCAATTTATCTGCTCGTAATTTAGAGCGCACACACACACACACACAGTCCAGGCCCTCCTCTTAACAAAGCCCACACTGTGATTTAGACAATGATGACAGCCTTATCGCTATGGCAACTGACTACTTTATTGCTGTGTGTGTATGAGCATGTGTGTGTGTAAGAGTGCGAGTGTGTGTTACTTCTCCATTCAGCTGCACAGTACTACTGTGTTTATTCTGAAGTAGTAATGTAATGTCATTTGAGGGTGTGGCCTAAAAGCATCAATGCCCATCACAAAGATAATTTGAATTTATTATGCTTGTTTGTTTACATGCTGTAAATACGGTTAGAAAAATCAAGCTGGTTTGGTGGTCAAGGTGGTTATAGAGCTGGTCATCCAATCAAACACATATGTTCTTATGTTGTTAAACCAGCTAGATAACCTACTTATACGTCCGTATATAGTGAATGTTCCATTTGATTTTGGCCATGCTTTTCAATCAGGGTGGTCACGTTGGTCATACTAGCCTTCCAACATGCATCACCACAGTAAAAATCAAATGGCATGTTTCCACTTGGATGTTTTCTCTAAACCAACATTTTTAATGCTTGGTCAGACTGATCATGCTTGTTGACCAGCTAATGCTAACCACACACTAGACGACTTTGAAAATGACTCTGAAAAGACTTTATAGACTAAATATGACACCTTCTCACATATAAAGGTCACAGACTTTTTAGTTACAGACTAAGATTTAGCAAAGACTGGGGATCTTGCAACATTTGCAAAACTGCAACTAGATTCTTTTTGAGATTATTTTATTTTATTTATTTTATTATTATAATAAATGGGAAGAAACGTCAAAGAGACACTTTTGCTCACTCCACAGCTCCACCAGTTTCTCTTCCTTTTGTATACTCCAGGAGAATCGTGGTTTCCGAGCCATAGCCGGAGTCTCATCTGTGTGCTTGCGGCTTCCTGTAGCTCTCCTATTGGTTGTTGACGTTGTTCATGTCACTATTTGCATGAGGCAAATCTTAAGTCTTTTCATATTAAAGCACAGTTTATTTTATCTGAACGCCAGAATGAGAAAAAGGCTGACTTCCAAACCACCGTACACTGAACATAAATTGACGCAATCACAACTCGACTCTAGCAAGACACTTGATTTTATACCGACAATGGAAATTTGTCTGTGACAGTGAAACCGCTCGTAAATCGTTTGGTGTAAGGTCAGCATAAACCACCAAAGACTTGTCTACATATAAACTGGTCGAACATTTTAACCAGGTTGAGCTGCTCATGCTCTTTTTATTTCAGCAGTATAGGGTGCAAGCTACTTCTTTAAGTTTCTCCAGACAGGGATTATGCCAGGTCTTTGACTACTCAACATTTTTAAATGGAGATTTTCCATTAAAAGTAAAATATAATCTTGGACCAGGTCTAATCCCTTTCTGGGAAACTGTCCCTTAATTTTTTGTTTGTGCATGAGTCAGTAAACCAGGTTTTATTAGGCTAATACTACACCCGAACACTCTATTATTTGGTTGTGGTGAGGTTTCACTTCTCCATTTCTAGCATTATGAGCAAAGAAAACAGATTAAGAAGCCAACATGGTTGTCAAATGTTCTGTTTCAACTTGAATATTGCAGCACTTACTAGCTAAGTACTGCAGCATTTAAGGTGGAATGGAGAGTTCTGAACAAACAGAATGATTAAACCTCCTTTACACATTTTATAGAGAAAAACAGTGCATATGTCTACGTGAAACATTCAATTTCGGGATATATCGACTGCCCAAACCCTCTGGTGTGATTTAAGTTATTTAACAACCCCTAAAATCACTAGATAGCCATCCTTTCTTAGCTCTTAGTTACTACAGGCTAAAGTGTGTTACTGAATCTCACCTGAAACCCAATCCCGTGCAGAGCTTCCCAGCTGATACAAATCTGGACATTATACAAAGGAAATCACAGACTTCATTTACCTAGAGTTAGAAACTATAACTACATTGAAAATTATTTATGTGCTTGCTAGTTGCTAATACACCCCCTAAAATCCCCAAATCTGAACCTGAAGTTAGCGAAGCTAACTAGTTAGCTAATAACACCCCTAGAGCCCACATATCTATCTGAAGCTGAAGGTTAGCTAAACTAGTTAGCTAGCTAATAAACCCCCTAAAATCCCTATATCTGAACCTGGAAGTTTGCTAAGCTAACTAGCTAATAACCCTATAAAATCCACATATCTGAACGTGAACGTTAGCTAAGCTATCTTAAATCTAGTTAGCTAGCTAATGAACGCCATAGATTCCATATATCTAAACCTGTACGTCAGCTAACCTAGCTTAAATCTAGTTATCTAACGTTAGTTAATGAACCCCTTAAATTCCACATATCTGAACCTAAACGTTAGCTAAGCTAACTAGCTAATAACCCCCCTAAAATCCACATATATGAAACTGGCCGTTTGCAAAGCTAACTAGCTAATAAACCCCTAAAATCCATCTGAACATAAGCTAAGCTGTCTTAAATATAGCTAGTTAATGAACCCCATAAATCCCATATATTTTAACATGAAGGTTAGTTAAGATAACCAGCTAATAGCCCCCCTAAATCCACATATATATTAACCTGGACACTGGCTAGCTACCTAATTACCCAAGCCAGTTCAAATCTAGTTAGTTAGCTAGCTAGGCTAACTAATAACCCCCTTTAAATTCTAAATTAAATTCTCATATCAGAACCGGGACGCTAAGCTAAGCTAACCCATCTCAAAGCTAACGAGCTAACAGCTAGCTAATAACGTGACTGAATCAGACCGCTGGCTAATCTAATCTCAGTCATTCATCCTGCACTGCCTGTATAAACGCTCTCATTACTCTTTATTCCATTTAGAGGCCTTAACACAGATATGTCTGATACATAACAGGCTTTAAATAAGCTATTCTGAAACATGCGGGAGGTTCTAAGAGGCAAGCTTGCTACAATCAACATATCTGAACCTGGACTTTAGCTAAGCTAACTAGCTAATAAACCCCATAAAATCCACATAACGTTATCTGTACCTGACCGTTAGCTAAGCTAACTAGCTTATAAACCCCCTTACAATCCACATATCTAAACCAGAACATGAGCTAAGCTAACTAGCTAATAAACCCCATAAAATCCACATATCTGAACATGAATGTTAGCTAAGCTAACCGGCTAATAAACCCCCTAAAATACACATATCTGAATCTGAACGTTAGCTAAGCTAACTATCTTTTAAACCCCCTTACAATCCACATATCTAAACCAGAACATTAGCTAAGCTAACTAGCTAATAAACCCCATAAAATCCACATATCTGAACCTGAATGTTAGGTAAGCTAACTAGCTAACAAACCCCATAATATCCCTATATCAGAACCTGAACGTTAGCTAAGCTCACTAGCTAATAAACCCTATAAAATCTACATATATGTGAATCTGGATATAAACGCTCTCAGTCCACTCTATTCCATTTAAAGGCCTTTACACACGTTTAATGTCTAACAGGCTTTGAATAAGCTATTCTGACACATGTGGGAGGTTGTAGTAGGTGGTTCTCTTGCTACATAGATGGACAGACAATTAGCTGGCTAGCTAGCTAAAGTAGTAGTAGTAGCAGTAGCTGTAGTAGTGGATGTGGTGGTGGTAGTAGTAGGTTACAGGGGGGCCTTTCTAGCCATCCAGCCAAGCAACAGCAATGTCGCTCCCCTCCCATTTTTGAGCAACACAGAATGAAACAAGCCAAAATCAGGCAGAATTGAACCGTAAATCTGATGTATTTAAGGTGTAAGATGGTTACCGATAAGCTGGGGGTATTTTAACAGTCATAAAAAAGTGCAAAAAGGGAGCACCAGGGAAAAGGGGGAACAGTGAAGAGGCCTGGGATTGAAGTGAACAGTGTGTGTGTAGCTCTGTGTGAGTGTGTGTGTAGCAGATACACCGCAATGTTCACCGAACCGCAAACAGGCAAAGAGAAAGCCAGCGTCCAGCTTACCGTCGTATCTCTCCGCCTGCTCGGCGAGCTTCGCCTGGTACACGAAGTGCTCTCGGTCTGCCATGGCTCTGGGCGGCGGGCGGGTGGTGGGGAACAGGCGGCGCTGGAGCGAGGCTAGGCGGCGCTGGAGCGAGGCTAGGCGGCGCTGGAGCGAGGCTGGGCGGGCGGGCGGGCGGGCGGGCGGCTGGCTGACTGTGCGCGGCTCAGAGCTCCCACTCTACCGGTAGCTCTCCTGTAAAGATGGCGACTTAACTCTATCCGGGAAAGCTCTCTCTCTCTCTCTCTCTCTCTCTCTCTCTCTCTCTCTCTCTCTCTCTCTCTCTCTCTCTCTCTCTCTCTCTCTCTCTCTCTCACACACACACACACACACACACACACACACACACACACATACACATACACACATACAAAGCAGGATCCCCCCCCAGTTTAGCCAGATAACTTAAAACCAAAGTTGAGCACTGTCCAGTAGAAATGGACTGTTTGATTGTTTTGGGTCAGTATACCGTTTATTGACTGTTTTGTTGGAGGCTAAATGCAAAAATAGAAAATTGGATGTAAAAACTCATTATTCCCATTATTACTATTTTTCATGTAGTGCAAGAATACAAGAAACAAGTTTTCATTCTTTTTTTTCAGAAAAAATGAAAAAGTGAATATTTTCTATATTTTCAGATTTTTCCATTTTTGCAATTTGGAAGTTGGACTATACCATCAGGTTGGCGTTACAAGACACAAAAATGGACAAATCTAAAGATAAAATCTAGAGAAGGTTCTAATTTTTCTTAAAATTCTGTCTACGAAAGGCTGAATGAAAAAAATAGATAATAAAAATATTCTATGAAAACTTACTTCTTCTTCACTCTACTGAATGGGAAAAAACGAATGATTAAGTTTAATACCCAATTTTCCACTTCCGTATTTAGCTGCAGTCAGAAAATGAAACTGCTTAACGTTACACTGACCGGTCTGGGATTCATTTTTAAGTTTAGCCACATAATTTAATCATAAACTGTCTTTCTAAAGAATTTCAGTTATTTCTAATGGGACAAACTTCAAAAAATGAAGGAGACTTTATTGTCATGCACATAAATTGTTAAAATAAATAATATAAAGTATAAAATAGATATATAGATAGATAAATAGATATATAATTTAATCTTAATAACAGCATAACTGCTTTTTAATTTTGCGTGTGTGAGGGCTCAGTGCACTGCAGAGCAGAGAGAAAGTGGGTTGTACCGTTTATACAACAAAAGGGAGACTGCTAAAAGTTTGTTCTTTAAATTCTGTTTAATTATATACTTTCTCCATTTTTTTTTATCTTACCTGGGACATACTTACAACAAACAACAAAAAACAGCCTTTTGCTTTTCATTTTTGGGGTGCTGGAATACCCCTGCTAAAAAAATTCGGCTGGTCATCCAGAGAAAACATATCCTATGCTGGTCAAGAGCTAGTTAACCAGCTAGTCTACCATCATAAGGCAGGTGTTTTCTGGTTGACCAAGCTTGTCTTGAGCTGGATTTTTAGCAGTAATGCTTAAACACCTTGATAAAAGGGCTAGCCGAACGACTGATAAGCCATTTATCAAGCTCAAGTTACCAGGATAAACTGTGAAGTTCTGCTCTAAAACTAAGGCTGATTTCAAGAAAACACTTTAGGGACATTTCTTCTGGTGTCCCTCTTGTAAAGATGGGGATTTACCTGTATTTAGAAAATTCACAAACAGACATACAAATAAGTTTGGCCAGATATCTTGAACCCAAAGCAGAGGACAGCAGAAATGGTTTGGGATTAATTTCTAAAGATTTCCAGCTAGATATTATAATCATAAACTCTCTTTGTAAGGAATCTCAGTTATTTTCTCATTGGACAACCTAGATTTTAGATTTTGGATAACCCCAAGGGGTGAATCTAGGGTCAGAGTTTATCTGCTCAATCTGGGCAAAGAAGTTCCATAATTTATTTTCACCTTATCCTCTTACCTGAAACTGAATCTTTTGACATCCTGGTTATAACTTATGAGGAGAGATATTTCCCTTTATATCTCTGCTTATACCTTATTAAACATGCTTGAAATTTGGGATTAAAATATCTGGCTAAATTTGAAAATTGAACTTCGCTTATCCAGATGAATAAAACTAAATGTCAAGTCTGTTCATTATGAAAAGACCGGAGTGACATTATTGGATTATTTTTGGATAGTACTCAACTTTATGCTCGAGTTTGCTTTCTGTAAAAGTCAAGCCCTGTTCATTATAACAAGATCATTACAAGATCTAAAGCACAATCTTACTTTAGGCTTGAATTATCTGACAACTGCTAAATTATGTTTGGATACAGGTGCAAAAAAAAATACTATAATTGAAAAGTTACTTTATTTCAGTGAAACTCATATTATATAGATGTATGCTGACGACTATTATGGAGATGCAGATTTTATTTTCCAGCAGGACTTATATTATATTAATTGGTCTTATATAACATTCTATTTTTCTCAAATGCTGACCTTTGGGTTTTCATTAGCAACAATAATAGGTCATAATCAACAATAAAAGGAATAAACTATTAAAATAGATCACTGTGTGTGTAATACATCTATATGAGTTTTACATTATGAACTGAATCACTGAAATAAAAGTAACTTTTCTACTTTGTTTGAGATGCACCTGTATCTTAAACTTAAATTCAAATCTGTTTAGTATGAAAAGAACTGAAGGGAAACAATGTGTTCCTGTGGTTAATACCTAAATCTAATAACTGAACTGCAGTTGACCACTATTTACCTCATTACCACTGTTTATATCTGTCCTCACCACACAGGAGAATAGAATAGGGTTGTGGATTCACCCACAGGTCAAACAACATGTCTAATCATGCACTGTGTAACCACCAGTGGTTCACAACCCAGTTTAAAACCACTGCTTCAGAGCATCCCATTGTTATACCTGTGTATTTGAATGGAGATTATGTATACAGTCTTGTGTGTGGATATGAACACCTGGATGAGCAACGGGTGGGAATATGAAGCTGTTTTTCATTTAAATACAAGTTGGATTCCTCACCGAACTTGGATTCAGAATCTAAGACGGCTGCTCTACACATCAACAGCAGTAATAATACCAGTATTACACAGTTTATCACATTTATCTATCTGTGTAGGCCTGTCATAATAACTAGTTTTGTTTGAATAAAATATATATATATATTTAAAAATATATATTTAAAACAATATATATACATATATATATTTTTTTTTTTAATTTGTCATTTGCTAAAAAAAATAATCAGATTAATCACACCTTTTCTCTTTCATAAGACTTTTAAGCCTTTAATAATGGAGGTTTAAATGTAAGTAAAATAATCAATTATAGATTTATAGAGTGGTGTCAATTGCTTAATTAATTAAGTGTATTAATTGCACCAATATTCAGTAATTATCATAAATAAAACCACAGAGAGATTTATTCCATATATTAGAATAAACACAGAGTAATATACAGCTCTGAAAAAAAGTTATTAAACCGCTATAAATAAATAATCAGTTTCTCTGATTTAACTATTTATAGGTATACGTTTGGGTAAAAGTAACATTGTTGTTTTATTTTATAAACTACTGACGACATTTCTCCCAATTTCCAAATATAAATAAAAATATTAATTTAGAGCATTTATATGCGGAAAATGAGAAATGGTCAAATTAATGAAAAAATGCAGAGCTTTCAAACCTTAAAATAATGCAAAGAAAACAAGTTTATATAATTTTAGAAACAACAATATTACTAAAGTTGTATCTAAGGATATCAGAATCAATAATTGGTTGAACTGGTAGAACTGTTATGCAAGGAGTGGAATAACGTTACCCAAAAGCCATGTGAAAGACTTGTGGAGGACATGCCAAGATTAAAAATCAGGGATATTCCACCAAATATTGACTTCCTAACTCTTAAAACGTAGCATTGTTGTTTCTAAATGAATATAAACTTCTTTTGTTGTTTAAGGTTTAAAAGCACTGTATCTTTTTCTTTCATTTGACTTTTTTTCATTTTCTGCAAAGAAATGCTCTAATAGACAATATTTGTATTTGTAACTACGGAGAAATGTTATCCGTAGTTTATAATATAAACCATAATGTTCATTTTACTCAAATATATACCTATAAATAGTGAAATCAGAGAAACTGCTTATTTTGCATCAGCATGCTCTGTAAAATAAGTGAATTCCCACCCTTAGTTTACACTACTGTAGACCTTTTAATCATATCCAAACAAACCAATGAAAAAACAAAAACACCAAACAAGTCAGTTTTCACTAATATGCTTTTATTTACTAAGTGTATTAACACATTACATGCCTCATAAAACGTAAATCTGAACTTAAAATAATAGCTATAACACAATGGCACGTTTCAGAATCAATAGAAAAGGTTCCCTCTTGGCTTCCCCTTCCCCCAGTCCTCCTGCAACATGAGGAAAATGGAAGAGAAGGATCTGTAGGGCTATAAATCAATATAAATCAATATAAAAGACACAAGGGACGATTCTTACTCATATGTAAGTTGCAAAGGAGGAGGCCATCAGGAGGTAAGGTGCATATCATCTCATGATTCAGTGTGGAGGTTCACACAGTTATCCTCCTTAAAGAGCAAACCTCCTGACTGAGAATAATCTTGATCAATATAAAGAGCACTTCCACCAGTTTATTCTGAATTATTCAGATAGTTCAGATGTAAACAGTCATTCCACTTGGTTTGATCTTTAATGCTGCACTGTAGCAGTGATTAATGCTGATAATGACTGTAAAGTATTAGTACATCCAGGTTCCGAGCTCTCTGGATGCCTTAAGGCTGGTTTATATTTTATACATTGCCTCAGTTTTCATGCATCTTGGCATGTCCTCCTCCACCAGTCTTACACACTGCTTTTGGATAACTTAATGCCACTACTGGTGCAAAATTTCAAGCAGTTCAGCTTGGTGAGGTTTGATGGCTTGTGATCATCCATCTTCCTATCCTTTTGCTTTGGTAAAATCAAGCTGTATATACTGCGCATCTGCATTTCTCTGCAGACTGAACCGTGAGAGCAGAAATGTGTGGGCAACTCAATCACAGCTGCTGCTGTCCACGTTGTGCAATGCCTAGTTACATTTCTGAGGAGGTGCGAGTCAGGCTATGGCGATGTAGGTATGCAGAAGTATGAATTGATCTTTAGAAAACCCTCAAAATCTCAAAAACTTCTAAACTTTCACTGGAATCAGTGCTAAAAAATCTTATTCCAAATCATTTTGGAGCATAAAATGATGACGCACATTCCCACATTATAAATAAAGAGAACAGGCACTGCACTGGTTGAAATATGATTGGGAGTTCTAGTAACGCTTAACATGGCGTGTGTTTAAGCATAAAAGTCCCACCCCTCCAATTAGGGTTGACCTGCGAATTGTGAACAGACTTCTAAGGACTTAAGCAGTAAATGCTGCATACAGACAATAAGTCACTCAAAATGTGAAATCTAAAGTTTCAAATTCATGCCATTTCAGTCAGATATGGTACAAGGACCACATATTTCGACCGATAATGTGAACATAGTCTTGGGGATCAGAAAGCGTATTACTATATAACTACTACGTCATGCATTTCTGATGCATCTTAGGCCATGTTTAAACAGCAGACAAAAGTGGACTAAATTCGATACTTTTCATCATACGTAAAAGAGTTGTGTGTGGCTGAGTAAAGGGCAAAAAAAAAAAAAAAAAAAACGCAGAATCCAATATTTTTTGTTCCAATTTGGTCCGCAGGTGTTTTGTGTGGCTGTGTGAATGGCCAAAAAAGAAAAAAAAAGACAGAAAAACCACCACACCTCAAAATCTAATACTTTCAATTCCTTTTTGGGCCACAGGCAGAAAAAAAATAAAATCAGTGTTAAAAGAAACCAAGAACACACCAATAAAATGGGTGTGTTCGATTGACATGTCCTTTTTTTTAGTGATCCATGTATCCTCTCCGATAAGCCCATCTATCAGCCACTTGAGACACCCAATACATTCAATGATGAAACTGAAACTTTAAATAAAATGTTATATCAGATTTGGTAAAAGAAATCTGATTTGAGATTTGAGCCACTTGAGTCTGACAACGTGTGAAGCTCTAGTTCCTTTCCGACTTGGTTACGGCTCTCTAGAATGGAAAATTTCACACCAAATCATTCAGAATGACTTTACACCTTAATGATTATAAACACAAAGAAAATGAGAAATTAAGAAAATCTAAATAAGTGGAAATCCCATTTTTACCCAGTTCTCCATTCTGTAAAGGCAAAGTAGTGGTTTAGACATATAGTTTATAATGAAGGAGTGAACATAAACCAGTTTAAAATGTATTTAAAGACACGGTAGATCAGTACACAGTTCAGTGTAGCATTTTGAGCACATGTTGAGAGACTGTCCATCAGAGAATTGCTTAAAGCACAGGCATACTTGTTCCTATGCCTTACAAATACTAAGCAATAATAAACAAAATCAACAAAACAAGCAAAAACAAAAATAAAATAAAATAAAAGAGAAGGTCCAATAAAAGAAAAATACACATTGTGTACACTCTCCCCACAGCCTCTCAGTCAGTCTCTTTTTCCACAGCGTGAAGCGGTCGAGTCAGTGAATACTCGTTCTGTCCGAGTAATAATGCATCTCTCTCTCTGTCTCTAATTCAAGTCATTCATTCCTTTGTACAGTTTCTGCCCTTTCCCCCCTGCAGCCCTGCACACAGAGCGGAGTGAGATAAGGGTTAGAGAAAGAACAGAACGACAGCAGCTTGGGTTACAAACAGCGCTTTTCAGGCCAAGACGCGTACGAGAAAAAGGCAGCCCGGACAGCGTAATGGAAAAGCTTACGTAATGTGAGCGTACGAGTACGTACAGGAATGGTTCGTGAAAAATCGATGACTCCAGATTGAGCCAATCAGGATAGAGATAGGCTAGGCTAACAAAGAGTGGTCTTTTGATTGCTCAGATTGAATTTGGATCTGTTTATTATGTGATGTTAACATGAAATGCATGTGCAGACTGAGAATAGAATACCTGACAGAATAGAATACCTTACATTTACCTGGTAAATGTAGATATTGGGCACAGATGCATTGAGAAATCAGATTACTGAGATTTCCTAATTAAACTTCTAGACCATAGTTCGATATAAAAAATGTTTTTTCTAAGTTTACTTTGTTTGCAAAACAAATTTACGATCAGATCATTAAATACATGTAATCACTGAACAGGCCTGTCACGATCATTTTTTATTGTGACAAAACATTCATTTTAATTGCCACTGATGAAATGATAATAGAATAGCATAACAAAAACAATTATACCCTTTTATTATACATTTTTCATTTCCTACTGCAGTCTGTGTACACTGTGTGTATGGAGTCACCGCTATTAAAGCATTAGTCAGGTATGTCATGACTGGAGTAATTACTGTTCACTGTTATAAATGTGAACAAACATCCAAATAAACACAATAGACAATAGATAATCACCATTATCCAATATAATCAAGTTCATGTCCATTTATTTTACAATAATTCGAATATGTAATTATCATGACAGTCCTAACACTGAATAATGGTAAAGATGGTAATAGACTTTCAAGTCCATACAGCCAAAAATAAGGCAAAAAATATAAGATCTGCTTCACTTCAGTCATAGCCGAATGTCAAGTGAGTTGGGATTCATAATATAAATGACATACAATGTTATGTTAGCAGCATTAGCCTAGCTATCCTTTAACCGTTACATTTCAATTAAATTAGAGGGGGGAAAAAGCATCAATACACATGAGAACTTGTGTTTGCTAAGCTGGTAGGGTTCTGAACTTTAACAGCAGTCAAGAATAATGCAGCATCCCTGTGGCTCATCAAATAATACAGAATCATGCATCATGACTTTATATGTAAAGTCAGATTTAATACTACAAACAATTAGGACAGCAGAATTTTCTAATTTTGATCTGGGCAACATTAAATGTTTGGCAACAACGTTCAACCTGCTTAGTTTCTGGGAAAATGCAAAAAACAAACAAAAATAATCTCGAACCCTAAACTGTCAGCACCTTTTTTGTTCCCTTGAATGACGCATCATGACTTTATACATAAAAGTCCGTTTTAATAGTACAAACTAAGTAAACACAGTAGAATTTTCTTATTTTGTTCTAGGCAACATTACATTTTTTAACCTGCTTAGTTTTCAAATGGCTTCAATAATGAATAATTAGTCTAATAAGTCTGTTGGGATAAACATGGCATGACATTTATTTGGGACGAGAGAAACGTAGCGTTTATTTCTGTTGGGTCACAAAAAGCAGTAAGCTAAAACTGAATGAAATTCAGATATTTCTAAGCCCTATCTGGATGGGATTAGTTTCTCAGGGGGACGTCTGTGAAAAATATTTACACAGTGAGCAGTGAGTTTTTTTGGCTTTCTCGATCACGACATTGCGTTCAGTAGCTTCTCCATTTCCACTCGCTGTTGTGTTTACGTGGATCTCTGTGGAAACGCGTGTCCAAAGTTTAATTACTGAGCGTAGCAGTGAACAAATAGCTATTTTATTAAACGTGAGGTGACGAAACTCAGACACGTGAATCTTGACGGGACTAAAATTACCGGAGGACCACGGAGTTCAGAGAAAAACAGTAGATAAGTCAGCCTGTAATTTTCTCAGAGGATGTCTAAGAAACACATACATGGTCGTTTGGGACAGGAATAAAATCAAAGAGCACCCTCTATAAAAGAGAAAATTACCCCCGGACACTCTGATAAACTAATCCCGTCCAGATAGGGCTTTAGTGTAATAACCCAACCTCAGCCAACTGCTTTTGTGACCCCACAGAAATAAATGATGTTTCTTTCATCAGCATTGGGTGCAACAGTTTCTTCTAAACTAAACGTAAAGACCAATCAGCAGACTGCCTGTGGCCTTCCTAGAATCCTGACTGGCCCAGCTGACAAAGCTCATGATTGATAGTCTGGGTGATCGGAATGCTTTTACAGACGCCGTGGCTCCGCTGCACCTTCAACAAGCATTACGTAAGCTCATCTGTCAGTCAATCACAGCTGTCGCTGCCGCCTCTGTCCTAATAGAGGAGTCAGCAGAGCGAGAACGACAAGAGACGAGCCGCTGGAGACGCCCTGCAGGATCCCACCTGTCTGCGTCCATCTGTCCTGTCTCCCTCTAGGCCCAGGCAACGGCCTGCGCAACAGTCTGGTCCCACAGAAACACATGGAGACACGAAAGCGCGATAAATAAATTATATTGTGCCTCAGGGAAACTAATGTACGCCTGCCAAAGTAAACACAATCAATACGGAAACCCTACGTTTTCTACTACTAGATGTGAAACTACATTGTCCATAATACAGCTGTGGAAAAGTTCCAGAATACTGAGGAGCACGCCTGTGGATTTAAGAGTTTGGACACAAAGCACAATGGTGTTTGTTTGGAGCAGGAAAAATAAGCAAGGCAGCAGGGCGGACACGTGCTGCGCGTCTTTGGCACCGGAAGCTGGAGGAAGGGACTTGGAAGGAGAAGGGAATGGGAAAGAGACAGAGAAGATGAGATCTTGTCGTCTTTTAGTCAGTATTCGATGAAGGTCCTCCATCATTCACCTCTCTGGGAGAATGAACATAACGAAAAATAATAAGATCTTGGACCCTAAATTGTCAGCATTTTTTTTCTTAAATGTAATTTCTATTGTTTTAAATCAGTGAGTGCGTTTACATGTACTTCACAAACGAAAATGATGTACTGCAGTGATCAGATCATCAGTCATCTGGTTAAAGCACTGAGGAATTTGCAGGAGCTTGGGTAATCAGATAATGGGAAAGTCAGGCAATAAATCAGATGATTTTGCTTGGCAATCAGCCAATAAACTGACAGAATAATGTGATGTTAATATAATGCAATATAATGAAACTTTTTAACACGTCGAAAAACAATATCAACATACATTAGTCGATATAATTGTTAATGTTGATTAGAAATGTGAGTTAGGCCTCTCACTCAAACAGTTCAAACTAGGAATGCATGAATACCAATACTGGTACTGGTAGGCTCCGATACCAACATCCAAAACATTGCTGTGTTAACAGGGAAAAAAAAAAAAAACACCACCACATATGTTGATCTGAGAGGGGGAAAGGTATTTGTGGGGTGAAAGGTATTAATGCATCCCTAGTTCAAACAAATAAACACTACTGATTAAACTATTAGGCCTACAGTTAAATTATTTTAGAGCTTTATTGTGTATTTTTTGGACAACAGTTGTGCAGACTTGAGAAGGCGAGGTAAATCCTGCATTGGAATGGCAGAATTAGTCGTCGACTCGACTAAATGAAGGAAAAAAAAAAAAAAAAAGCTAGAAGATTAATTTATATCTTAAAGAAGGTTCATTTAAATCTTGTAGTTTCAGTGTGGCTCCTAAAGTGTTTAGATTAGGGCTGCACGATATATTGTTTAAGCATCATCATCATGTGCGCATGCGCAATAGTCACATTACAGGACGTGTGATGTCACTTAAGGCAATTAGATCAAACATGTCATGTTGCAATGTTGAGATTCTTGACACAAGAAGTAGATACACAGCGCTGTCTCTGTGTCTGTGGGAGTGACAAGCTGCTGCTCCCTGAGAAGCGCGAGGGGGGGGGGAGCATGCTTGGGCACATGCTTGAAAACGCACGTGTTGAAAGCTGTGCACCTCAGTCCAGGACAGTTTTGCACAGATATTTCCAGTTACAACTGAATTCATGCTTTTAATTCAAAAAACCTTTAAAAAGCCATTTAAATGCCTGATTAAAGAGCCAATTACTGTTGTTTTGCTGTTTTCCTGGGGTTTTGAGTGGAGCTCGGCGCTGACTCTTGATTGGTCCGGACGTGAGACAGCACGTGGGTGGGGGCGGGGCTGGTGACATCATGGGCCCTGCATTGTTTAATATCGTGATACATATAGCCGAAAAAAGAACATTTGCAATGTCATTTTTTTTACAATATCGTGCAGCCCTAGTTTAGACACCATCTTGTGGGTGCTGTGTTAAACACTTCGTGCTTCTTTCTGGTACCACGGTCTGTTCACTCATACACAGACTGAGACATCCCAGAATACTCCGGTTAAGAGTTTACTGAGCTAAAATCCACATTTTAAGACCTAACTCTCTAAGAATTTAACGTATGCTTTGTTTTTTTGTTTTTCTAAAACATGATCACCTAAATAATCAGATAACTGCAGTACCGTAATCAGATTATGAACGTGCATGTAAAACACACTTAATGATCTCAAAACACATTGTCTGGAAACATATACATAGTAACCAGCAGGGTCATCATCATTATCATCGGGCATGATAAACAGAGTAAAATACAAATAATAATAATAAAAAAATGGCATAAGAATATTTAGCATGTAATGTTTTTTATATATATAATATATATGTCTTTTTTTTCCTTAATAATATTTTCCATTTCTTTTCAGTACAAAAGGTAGACTGGAGGGCGACTGGTAGTGTTGGTTGGCCCCTATGCCCCTATAAGAGTGTTGGTGTAGACTTCCAGAGGAGGGCAGTGCAAGCCTAGCCACAGTCTTTGAGACGAGAGACAGATGAGCAGTGCTTCCCCTTTATCTCTCTCTCTCTCTCTCTCTCTCTCTCTTTCTCTATTTTTCTCTCCATTATGTCAGCAGTCAGAGGGTATTGTTCACTCTTTCAGTCCGAGAGTTTCCCACTGCACTGTTTTTTAGACAATAAGAGTCTTTACTAGAGAAAGGGAACACTGAGTGGCTGTATTTTGTTTTATGCTTGTCTGTGAATGCAGATGTGTGTTTACGCTATACACTATTGCTATGAAATCCTGTATGTATGTGTGCGTGCATGTAAGTGAATCAGTAGGCCTACATTTTCTATGGATGAAATGATCTAAATGATCATGACAGAGCATGGAGAACTGCAGTGTGTTTATGCGTGTATGTGTGTGTGTGTGTGTGTATATATGTGTGTGTGAGCATGAGTGCACATGTGCCTCAGCTCTCATCCTCAGGCTGTTGTGGGTCGAGCAGACGGACGTGTGTGAAGGGGAAATGGCCTTTCTTGCCCTTGCACTCTCCCTCCCACTGGCCGTTCACGTTGATCTTCGTCACCGTCACCATGTCTCCCACCTGCACACACAAAAGCTCAGTTAGAAGACAACAGGATCATCCTTCTGCAGTGACGATGACACTGCTGCTGCTTCCTAATGGAGACCATATGCAGATACACTGCTATCTATTGTGAAGGATAAACACTACATGGGGTTGGTTCAAGCGCATGCCAGAAAACCAGTGGGCGTAAGCAAAGGGCTTATGCCTATCATTTTAGACTGAAGCCAAGACAGGGTATCTGCACCATTTTTAAAGCTTAAATTTAATGACTTTTAATACCTTTTTAATACCGCTCACAAGAAAATATAATACTATTACTGTGGCAAAAAAGGCAAATTAGGTGACTAGCTCCGCAAGACTAAAATTAAACACTCAGTGCAGCTAAAATGAAACACTCTGCCTCAGATATAACTTAATGCCTCCCCTCCTAAAAAAAAAAAAAAAACGTAATTTTTATACCTTAAATATGTTAAATTAAATTTAAGACATTTTAAGACTTTTAAAGGATCTGTGGGTACCTTGCGAGAACAAAACCACTTTTTGATGTCTTAAAAAAAAGCCTTCTAAACAATGAAACAAAATGAGTGAAAGAGTCTCAATACTTTTGTTCATTTAAAGCAGGGGGGGGGGGGGGGGAACTGAGGGCCAGAGTCCAGCACAGTTTGCTTTTTTCCTGGTAATTGACAGATGAGTTGAATCAGAAGTTTATGAGCAGAAAAAGAGTGCTTGAGAATATAAGCAGGAAATTATGATGGAAGCATACTGTGTGTGTGTGTGTGTGTGTGTGTGTGTGTGTGTGTGTGTGTTAAACAGAAGGAACTGTTCCTGCTCTACTTCCTATGAAGCATTTCATAAAGAGTTCTCCAGCTTGGACTTGCCCTCTGCTTGGTAATGCAGGCTCTGGATTTAATATACTATTTGTTAGAGAGGGAGGGGTAATAATTACTCAGGCTCTGAGAAATAATAGTTATACTCTGGTCATTATTATTCAATTACTCAAATTAGGGATGGACAATAAATCAGTATCAAAATATGCAAATATCACGGTAATGCATATCTTCAGGTATTTCTATATAAAGTAATCACAGAATCCATGACTGACTGTTTACTACAGATCAGATTACATGAACTGGCAAATTCCTTTTTTTGAAGTTTGTAGGTACAGGTATCCATTGTGGGCATTCTTGGCTGTTTTTCTTGTTTATATTAACATCACAATATTAACAAATCAAATATAAAAATCGTGATAGTCAAATATTTATACTATTAAAACAATGCTGTAATTTGTTAATTCGGCAATAAAATGTGCCTCTAAATAAACATTTTAGTCTTAAAGTATACTCGTTTCATCTTGCAAACCAAAGAGAAAAAATATATTTAAAACTTTGTATGGACATCAATGTAAACTTATGATAAATGTATGTGTTGTGTACTGGCAAAGTTAAGAATGTCTTAACTGATTATTAACTAACTCTGGTTGAGACACTGTTTCAAAATTGTCAACTAATCACTCAATAAATTATTTGTATTATAATAAATTATTGAAAACATTCTTAAGCATACAAAATTGAATAATGTTCAATAATAATAAAAATAATGTTGAGACATTAATTTAACAACATTAAACTATGTTTAATACTGTCATAAGTACTGTTAATTGATGTGAACGTATTGTAAAGAGTATTGATTTTTACCTTTTAATTGACAGACACAGACAGACACAGACAGACACAGACAGACACAGACAGACACAGACAGACACAGACAGACACAGACAGACACAGACAGACACAGACAGGTTGTTCACTCTCTACTACAGATTACAACCAATTTATCTAACTGCTTTTTTTTGCTTTTGTTGCCCTTCACCTGAATATATTAGACCTGTGTGGAAGTATAATGACTTTTTAACATTCATTTAACATTCTGACCAGTGGTAGGATGGTCCCCCCTTATATGCAAGTCTTGGTCATTCCAAGGTTTCTTCCTCCTCCACCTCTGAGGGAGATTTACCTCGTCCCTGTGCTCACTAGAGGTTCTGTATTATATGTTCAGTGTTTTGTCTAAATCACTTTCCAGTAAAGCTGCTTTGTATCAGCTATCAGTTGTAAAAAGGGATATACAAATAAGTTTGATTTGAAACTTATGTTTTTTGCGAATCATTGTTTTTTGTGGCTTATGTGAATAAATCTGTTAACTCCATGTCTCTTGTTTAAAATTTCTCTACTACAGGACAGTCTGCTCTTACCTCTAGGGCGAGGGCAGTCTTGTCATAGGCATTGGGCACCCTCTTCTGGATAGCCCTGGCGTACACCGGCCCGTTCTGCAGGTTAGGAAGAGGAGTGTTGACCACAGGCTGGGCGTAGTCGAGCTTTGTGGGGACTGGACCTCCGTTACCATCCAGTGAGCCGACCGAGGGGGTCCCCAGACCTGTCTGACCCACAGGAGCCCCGCCTAGTTGAGAAGTTGGTGAAGACGGCCGGTACTTCTCCACGTAGGGCACCGGGATCATGCCAGAGCGTCCCTCGCTGTTCTGAGCGTTCCACCACTGCTCCTCAGGCTTCTCCAGCACCCGCAGCACGTCGCCCTTACGGAACGGCAGGTCCTCGTCATCGTTTCCGGGGAAGTCGAAGAGGGCGCGTACGTACTCCGCATCCTCGGACCTCTGGGGAGCTCCAGCTGGTGCAGCTGTGCTGATGAAGCTGGCGTGCTTGGATCTGTTGATGGGCTCGATTAGCGTGGTGGTGTCCAGGTAGTGGATCTTGTAGAACTCTAGCAGACCTGGAAGGGTGTCGAACTCCTGGTCCCCGATACGGAAACGCGAAGACATCAAACCTGGACAAAAATCAGGGTTAAGATTAGAGCCAGAAAAATTAAAGTTAATAGAATAACACAGAAATTGAAAATGTAATATGTTAATTGTTTGTTTATTTGACTGTCCTCAGTAATCGTTAAGTAATTTTATTTTATCTAGACTAAACAATTACTGGGGTCAAATTGACCACAAAGATAAGAGGGTTAAATGTATTTTTGCTTTTCACATTTACCTCAGAAGTAGAATTTAGTAATATATTCACTTTAGAAGTGTAAACTTGCTCATAAATTTATCTGGTCACAAATTAACCTCAGGACTAGGGGTGTGCCATATCGCATTGTACACAAGAATATCGGAAACATTTTTTATATCTTGCAATATTGCAATATTATTTTAGGACCATGTGTGTCATCACACATGCACACTGTTCTTATTTCCCATTAAATATCTACTAGATCCTTTATTTTACTTCAATCATGGATACATTAGTACATGAGTACATTATTAGTATCATGACATGCCGATTAATTAATTATTAACTTCTGTTATAATCTTATGAAAATGGCTAAACTTTAATATTCAATTTGTTGCAGCAGACATTTACATTTTTAGGTCAATGTTTTGTCATTGCTTAGAATAGTTAAAATATTGGTGATGATATTTTAAGACAATTTCGCCCACCCCTACTCAGCATTACTATTTAAGTTGGCTTGGAAAAGCCAATTTATTGTTCTTCGTAATCTTCTTATTCTTATTATTAAGTTGGCTGGGAATACGCTACTCCTCCCACAGCTTTCAACCTACAACCATGAAACTTCAGAGAATCGTAGGACCTATGCCCACTTAGGTTGCTTGTGCTTTTTGGAGCGATACATCACACGGTTTTTGTAAAAATTCGTAAATGTACGACTTTTTTCCCATAGACAATGAATTGGGAGAATTTTGAACGCCCATGTTTTTCACAATTTTTGAGATACAAAGACGAAAATCGAAAGTCATATAGAACTTATCTTGTTCTTTCCGAAAACAATACGACATACGGTTTTCGTACAAATGTCGTACGAAGTTTCCCCATAGGAATGAATGGGCGGAATGTTGGCCTTCTCACACACACCAGCCGGTGCTGCGCACGGCCCCCCTCTCTGCCCTGCTCCTCAGTACTGTATCTGTATATATAAGATCCTACTGAATAAACCAGATACTGACCACACAGCTTCAGCCACACACCACACACTCCACACACCACACACTACACACCCCACACTCCACACACCCACAACACACTCACCCCACTACACACTCTCACACACACCCCACACACCAGAACTCACACCCCACACTACACTACACACTCCACACCACACGCTCACCCCACTACACACACTCACACACACTACACACACCCAACACTACGCACACACCACACATACCCCACACCCTCCACACCACACATACCCCACACCACACACACTCCACACCACACCCCACGGACAGACACCACACCCACACACTTCACACCCCACACACAGTCCACACCTCACATACCACACAAACCACACCCCACACAGTCCACACCCCCACCACACACACTACACACCCCACACACACTCTACACACCACACCACATCACACACAATCCACACCACACATACCCCACACCACTCACACCACACCACACACACCCCACACACAGTCCACACCCCACACCACACACACTCCATACAACACAAACCCCACACCATACATGCTTTAAACCACACACACACTCCACAGCTCACATACCCCACACCACACACTCCACCCAACACATACCACACACACTTCACACCCCACACCACATACACTGCACAGCACACATACCCCACACCATACACACTCCACACCACACATACCACACACAGTTCACACCACACATAGCCCACACCACACACACTCCACACCTGACACACACACCCCACACATACACCACACCACTTACTCCACACCCCACCCCAAACACACTCCACACCCCACCCCACACACAACCAACACCACACCACACACTCTACACACCCCACACACTCCACACCACAAACACTTCGAACCACACATACCCCACACCACACACGCTTCAAACCACACATACCCCACACCACACACACTCCAGACCACACAAACACCACACACACTTCAAACCACACAAACCCCACACCACACACACTTTAAACCACACACACTCCACAGCTTACATAGCCCACACCACACACTCCACCCCACACACACTTCATACCCCACACCACACACACTTTAAACCACACACACACTCCACAGTTCACATACCCCACACCCCACACACTCCACAGCTCACATACCCCACACCACACACACTCCACACCACACCCCACCCCACGGACAGACACCACACCCACACACTTCACACCACACACACTGAACACCCCACACACAGTCCACACCTCACATACCACACACCACACACTCCACCCCACACACACTTCATACCCCACACCACACACACTTTAAACCACACACACACACTCCACAGTTCACATACCCCACACCCCACACACTCCACAGCTCACATACCCCACACCACACACACTCCACACCACACCCCACGGACAGACACCACACCCACACACTTCACACCACACACACTGAACACCCCACACACAGTCCACACCTCACATACCACACACCCCACACAGTCCACACCCCCACCACACACACTACACACCCCACACACACTCTACACACCACACCACATCACACACAATCCACACCACACAAACCCCACACCACACACACTTTAAACCACACACACTCCACAGCTTACATAGCCCACACCACACACTCCACCCCACACACACTTCATACCCCACACCACACACACTTTAAACCACACACACACTCCACAGTTCACATACCCCACACCCCACACACTCCACACCACACCCAACGGACAGACACCACACCCACACACTTCACACCACACACACTGAACATCCCACACACAGTCCACACCTCACATACCACACACCACACACTCCACCCCACACACACTTCATACCCCACACCACACACACTTTAAACCACACACACACACTCCACAGTTCACATACCCCACACCCCACACACTCCACAGCTCACATACCCCACACCACACACACTCCACACCACACCCCACGGACAGACACCACACCCACACACTTCACACCACACACACTTAACACCCCACACACAGTCCACACCTCACATACCACACACCCCACACAGTCCACACCCCCACCACACACTCTACACACCCCACACCACACACAATCCACACCACACATACCCCACACCACTCACACCACACCACACCCTACACACTACATCATATACCACACACACTTCACACCACACATACCCCACACAACACACCAGACAAACTCCACAGCTCACACCACACACCCCACCCCACACACACTTCATACCCCACACCACACACACTTTAAACCACACACACTCCACAGCTCACATACACCACACACACTCCACCCCACACATACCACACACACCCCACACCATACACTCCACACCACACATACCCACACACTTTAAACCACACACACACTCCACAGCTCATATACCCCACACCACACACACTCCACACCACACATACCCCATACCCCACACTCTCCATACCACACACACTCCACAGCTCACATACCCCACACCATACACACTCCACCCCACACATACCACACACAGTTCACACCACACATACCCCTCACAACACACACTCCACACCTGACACACACCCCACACTCCACCACACATACACCACACCACATACACCACACCACACACTCCACACCCCACCCCACATACCCCACACACTTTAAACCACACACACACTCCACAGCTCATATACCCCACACCACACACACTCCACACCACACATACCCCATACCCCACACATACCACACACAGTTCACACCACACATACCCCTCACAACACACACTCCACACCTGACACACACCCCACACTCCACCACACATACACCACACCACATACACCACACCACACACACCACACCACATACACCCCACACCACACCACGCACTCTACACACCCCACAAACTCCTCACCCAACACACTCCACACCACACACTCTACAGCCCACACTACAACCAGTTAGCAACACCTTAGCCACACCACACCACGCACTCCACACACCACACACGCTCAACACCACACACACTCTACAACCCACACCACAACCAGTTAGCAACACCTTAGCAACCACCTGGAAAACGTTAGCAACTGCCTAGCAACAGCTTAGCAACCACTTTAGAAATGACAGCAACTGCCTAGCAACCACTTAGTAACCACATGGATACGTTAGCAACTGCCTAACAACCACTTAGCAACCACTTTAGAAATGATAGCAACTGCCTAGCAACCACGTAGAAAACGTTAGCAACTGCCTAGCAACCACTCAGCAACCACTTTAGGAATGATAGCAACTGCCTAGCAACCACTTAGCAAACACTTAGCAA
Source organism: Astyanax mexicanus (assembly GCF_023375975.1). NCBI lineage: Eukaryota > Metazoa > Chordata > Actinopteri > Characiformes > Acestrorhamphidae > Astyanax > Astyanax mexicanus. Next base: position 11,058,325 of record NC_064408.1, read on the forward strand.
CCACATGGAAAACGTTAGCAACTGCCTAGCAACCACTTAGCAAACACTTTAGAAATGATAGCAACTGCCTAGCAACCACTTAGCAAACACTATAGAAATGATAGCAACTGCCTAGCAACCAGTTAGCAACACCATAGCAACCACCTAGAAAACATTGGCAACTGCCTAGCAACCAGTTAGCAACCACATTGAATACGTTAGCAACTGCCTAACAACCACTTAGCAACCACTTTAGAAATGATAGCAACTGCCTAGCAACCACTTAGCAACCACTTTAGAAATTATAGCAACTGCCTAGCAACCAGTTACCAACACCTTAGCAACCACATGGAAAACGTTAGCAACTGCCTAGCAACCACTTAGCAACCACTTTATAAATGATAGCAACTGCCTAGCAACCACTTAACAACATCTTAGCAACCACCTGGAAAACGCTAGAAACTGCCTAGCAACCACTTAGCAACCATGTGGAATATGTTAGCAACTGCCTAGCAACCAGATAGCAACACCTTAACAACCACCTGGAAAGTTTTTAGATTTCAGCATGTAACCAGAAGTTTTAGATTTCAGCATTTAACCAAAGGTTTTTAGATTTCAGCGTTTAACCAAACATTTTAAGATTTCAGCGTTTAACCAAACGTTTTAAGATTTCAGCGTTTAACCAAAAGTTTTTCGATTTCAGCATTTTACCAAACATTTCTAGATTTAAGCATTTAACCAAACGTTTTTAGATTTCAGCATTTTTGGTATTTAGCTTTTAGCCAAAGGTTAACAGCATATCAACGACTCTTCACACTCTTCCGACAGAAACAGCTTAGCAACTATTTTAACTTTTCAAATGTTATTAGCGTACTTTTCCAAGCCAACTTAAAGTTCGTTCACGAACTTTGCCTTTTCTAGTTAAATATGCTATTCTCATGAATATGAGAGTGAATATAAATTTTAGAGACACTGCAATATGACTTTAAATAAATTGGTCACTGTTCAGAACAACTTCGACTGTCTTTTTACAAATTCAGTCATTTTTCGGTTGCCAAATATTCAGTGTACCTCTACTGTGCACCAAACTGTGAAGGCTCAGTTACACACCTAATGGCTACTGCTGACCATAAATTCACAAAATAACAAATCTTCTGATGTGTGTCAGCTTTCTGGCAATGTTGTAGAGTTGAAATAGGTGTGTTTTTGAGCATCTAGCCTACTCCTGAATTAAGCCTGAGAACCAATGATTAAGGATTTTGAGGCAGGTTTAAATAGATCATTAAACGCAAACCAGGAAAATCCCTAATCCGAACAAAGCCTATCCTTCAACATGTCCATCATGACGCACCATGAATCGTCCACTAAATAAAAACATCTCTGTCTGCATTTCTGAACCATGAATCAACCAATCACCAAACGTAATGTGCCAAATCTGAGTCATTACAAAGCCAAGTCAACTGACCAACATACTGTCAGGTGCCAAGGTCTGAATGTCCTGGTACATTGCTAACGTTTAAAATGGACGTATGTAAAAACATACTTTTAAATGTGGATTTTTTTACAGTAATTACTACAGAAATTATTCAATTTACCTGATTGTTTTACATTATTAATGTAGTTATTCTACAAGAGAGGGTGGTTACAAAAGGATGTGGCCTCAAATACGAACGTAAGAAAAAAAAAATTAACATACTAAAGTATTGAACGTCTGGGATACTGTATCAATCTGATGAATAGTTCACAATAACAATGTAACGATTGGTGGCAGATCAATGTGGTTTATTCATATTGTTATATTAACTGTGGTCATTAATACAAAAATATTGCATAGATAGGTTCTCGTCAATACACTACTAATACTGCCAAGTTGTCTGACATGTAAATTCCTCTTACATTGACTTAGGGCTGGACAATACAGCAAAAATAATGATATATTTCTTAATTTCGAGCAACACAATACAATTCCGATATTGATATAAACAGTATAAAAGTCACCACCCTCTGTGTATGCAATTACGCACGGAGTGCTCAGCGATATGGTAAATATGTTTAATAATATTTTAAAAGAATTATTCTTGCAGACAGACAAAATGCTTCAGCAGTGGCAGATTCAGCTATTCAAAAGCTTGGTAATGAACAGTACAGTGCTTTAATTTTTTCCACACACATCCAATTTTTTTACACTCTCCCCAATTACATGTATAGTATGATAACATCAATAAGCTTATTGTTGACACAATAAAAATGCAATAAAACAACTGATATTGTCCAGCGTTACATTTAAAGTTAAAAAACAAAAAATAAAATAAATAAATAAATAATTTGCCCTTAACGGCATCAATCTATTTTATCTAAATCTTTTAACTATAACAAGTCAGATCTGCCTCAGGATTCACATCATTAACTAGAGTAAAGTACTCAGCAGGCGGGTCTAGAACTGGTGTGTGAAACTAGCTACAGCATGTGACTGCAGGTTTATATTCCAGCCGAGCAGAAACACAAGCCTTCAATTTAACTGAATAACTGAATAAACAAGTGGAATCTGGTGTGCCACTGATGATTTAGAAAGACAGTCTGCAGCGATTAAGGTTTGTCACCCTGTTCTAGAAGAAAAATCTCCAATACAGCCCACTACACACATGCTTTAGTAATTACCAGCCAACTTAAATATCAGATCAAAAATAATGGTGCTTTTTTATGACCATTTAAATTAGAGCTTAGATTGTCTGCCCAAACCCAACCTGACCCGGTTCGGGCCGAGATTTCCCACCACATTCTTCGGGTCGGGTCGGGCTCCAGAAAATAGTCTGAGATGTAGGCATTTGTTTTTTAATTATATTTTTATTTTTACATAAAGCTCTGGTGTGATAATCAAAATGTTGCTAAGTAACCAATTATTATTGTTAACGAAATCGAACCAAATAACGAAAACTGAAAGTGAAAAAAATAATTTATTTATAAGAGCTGTTTTCATTCCCGCAGTTGTACAGCGGGGGGTGTTGTGCCGATTCTGTCCGCGAAGCAGGAGTCAGATTCAGCAGGGAGTCGGATTCGGCACAACAGCGGCAGTGCGGTCCGCGGTGTTAGTTGTAAGCGCTCGCGCTAGCCTCAAAATACAACAGAAAACACTAAGGGAGCTGCAGAATTATGTATGGGACTAGAATATGAGCACAAGGAGATAAAAGAGAAAAATGAGATACAGTATGTGAGAACCTTTACCTGTGAGTAGCTCATACACCAGAACATGCAAATATCTCGCTCTTTCTTTCTCTCTTTCTTTCTCTCTCTCTTTCTTTCTTTCTTTCTTTCTTTCTCTCTTTCTTTCTCTCTCTCTTTCTTTCTCTCTCTCTTTCTTTCTTTCTCTCTTTCTTTCTCTCTCTCTTTCTTTCTCTCTCTCTTTCTTTCTTTCTCTCTCTCTTTCTTTCTTTCTTTCTCTCTTTCTTTCTTTCTCTCTTTCTTTCTCTCTTTCTTTCTCTCTATCTTTCTCTCTCTCTCTCTCTTTCTCTCTCTCTTTCTCTCTTTCTCTCTTTCTCTCTTTCTTTCTCTCTTTCTTTCTCTCTTTCTCTCTCTCTTTCTCTCTCTCTTTCTCTCTCTCTTTCTCTCTCTCTCTTTCTCTCTCTCTCTTTCTCTCTCTCTTTCTTTCTTTCTCTCTTTCTTTCTCTCTCTCTTTCTTTCTTTCTCTCTTTCTTTCTCTCTCTCTTTCTTTCTTTCTCTCTCTCTTTCTTTCTTTCTTTCTCTCTTTCTTTCTTTCTCTCTTTCTTTCTTTCTCTCTTTCTTTCTTTCTCTCTTTCTCTCTTTCTTTCTCTCTTTCTTTCTCTCTTTCTTTCTCTCTATCTTTCTCTCTCTCTCTCTCTTTCTTTCTCTCTTTCTTTCTCTCTTTCTCTCTCTCTTTCTCTCTCTCTTTCTCTCTCTCTTTCTCTCTCTCTTTCTCTCTCTCTTTCTCTCTCTCTCTCTCTCTCTCTCTCTCTCTCTCTCTCTCTCTCTCTCTCTCTCTCTCTCTCTCTCTCTCTCTCTCTCTCTCTCTCTCTCTCTCTCTCTCTGTCTCTCTCTCGACTTGCAGCACTCTATGTAGCTGTTCTTAAAAATCATTTTGATTAAATAGTAGTTCTATGCTTCTATGTTACAGTGTTAATTAACATAATTCTGATCATATTTCGCTCATTCAAACAGTCCGAAAACAGCCAGTTTATGGGGCGGGGCGGATCGGGCTCATAATGACAGTTCATGGCTCGGGTTGGGTTGGGCTAGGGCAGAACGTGCACGGTCTCGGAAAAAGCAACACCGGTGCCATTACATAACATATACTGCAAAATTAATTCTGCTGACATGCATGAATTCCAGCTGCTGCTGAAAATATCTGGTGACTGCACATGAGACTGAAGGAGCACCATACAACAAACCAACAAACAGCATGAACTTAGCTCAAATGATTCTACTGCTCAGTGACTCGTCAGTTGACTTAGTGTGACTTAATATCAAGGTGTCAGCACTTTGAGAACTACTTGAAGGTACTGTGTGTATAAACAGCGTTTTTAATAAACTATTTGTGCACTTTTAGAGCTCTTAGGGCCTCATTTTAAATGTCAGAGCCCTTTGAATTCTACCATTGAAGTGTGGAGCTACTTTGTGCTTGTTAATGGTCTAAGTAGTGATTTTTTTAATGGGTAATGCCCTTATCACTATCATTTTAAGCCTGTTGGGAGCATCGGCTAAAAGTGCTGTATTTCATAATGCTGAGGGTTTCTCCTTTAACCCTTTGAACTCTAGGCTGTTTTGGTGTGGTTTTTTTTTTCCGTTTTTGTCAGTTCCTCTTTCAGGTCTTATAACACAGTAATTATATCAGACAGACACATGCCCTGATCTCTTTTACTCCAGAAGCTATACGGCCGCTCAAAGATGTAATCGTTAAAAATGTAAAAGGAAGCAGAATTGTTATATTTTCCTGGAACTGATCATGTTTTGGTAAAAATTTTACCAAGCGCCTGATTTTTGAATGTATAGACTTTAAATATATTCACACCTAAGATATCTTTTCAATTTTTTTTAGCCTGAGTGTATATGAGTTGAAAGCATAAGAATATTGATGATAGTTCATTACATGACTTATTAATTATTACTTTAACAAAATACATGGAGAAACAGCATCAGGTGGATTTATTTTTCTTGATAATCAATAATCACACCTCTAGGATACATGTAGATACGAAAAACCTGACAATCAGAGCAGCCTATGCCTTTCAGTATTTTAATCAGGACACACAAAGAAAACTATATACAAAAATGTGAACTTTTTAGTCTAAATAAATAAAAATAACTACTTAGTAAAAATGTGCAAGTAAAATAAAAACTATATAAAGTAGTGTGCACAACATACCTAGCTTTAGTTTGAGTAAAGCAGGTAGTTTCACACTTTTTCTGTGAACACTTTTGAGTCATTTACTGATATTATTATTTGGTTTGAAACAACATAAATATGTTTGAAGGTAAATAATATTGGTTGGGGAAGGAGATCTCATTTTTTTAGGTGTTTTTCTCAATGGGTTTCTTGTAGATTTAGCTTTACCACACTGGGATGTCATCACTATTTTTAGAAAGAATAAGTTTCGCCCTATCTAACCATATATGGATTATGTATATGTGTGAAGGGATTCCTAAATAATTAAGCTGAGAACACAAGGTGCGATTTTGGATGTAAAATCCTTCCGTAGGGTTCTAAGGGTTAACCTTGTGCAGAAGAAAGTTGAGGATTTGTACTTCATCTAGAGTCAACAACAACAAATGCAATAAATGTAAATATAAAACAAATAATCACAACTAAGGCTGCCCCAGCATTTTGCATACAACCGTACATCAGCAACAGAAAGCATATCAGCAACGAGTCACTGGATCATTTGTGGCAGAACAGATCCTGCTTCTTTCCTCTACAGTTATACTGAGGCCTGTAGATCAGTAACAGAGGTGATTCAGAGCTGCAGGAAAATGTGACCATAGCTCATGTTCTCTTACACACAGAAGGAACCAGCCCTGCCACTTCATTCATCCTGTTAGATCCAGCTGTCTGCACATGCGTACCCGAGAGGACGAGGCACAAGATCACACACATTCCACAAACACCATACTGAACAGTCATCCTGGCTGTGTCACCCAACCCATTCATTCCCAGCATAAGCCTCTGAGTGTCAAGCACCTTGCAGTTCCGCCGGGAAATTCCACTTCTCCACCCTCCACCCTCCCAACCTTCCTCACTCTGTCTACACACTCAGGTAAAAACTGGGCATGGGTTCACCGAGCAGTAAAACTGCTCAAGCATCGGAGCATTAGATAAAAGCACTATATTTCAGAATGCTGGAGGTGAACGGAGGTGTGCTTTTTAACAAAAGTTTGTACTCGTTATTATGTTTCACTACAACGCAAGCCCATTCCACACCAGATTTCTTCTTTAAAAACAGCAAAATGAGCTTTACCTAAAACAAATAAGACTAATTTACACTTTGCAGTGTGTTTTTTAAAAAGCACTGATGAAATCCACAATATACCATATTCTTTGCACTCTAAGGCGCACTTAAAATCCTTTAATTTTCCCAAAAATAGTCAGTGCGTCCTATAATCCGGTGTGCCTAATGTGTGTAAGGAGCAGTGAAGCCATTATACAGTAGTTTTAGTGAAGGTTCTCCAGCACCAGGGTGGGGTAGCATTAGCATTAGCCACTATTTCCCTGTTCAGGTGAGTATTATCAGCCTGATGCCTGCTCCTAACCCTGGCTAGCACTGCTGTAGCAGCATTAGCATTACTCATTAACTGCACTTGTTATTTACCCGTTCAGAGGGGAGTTTTATTAGCCTGTTGCCTGCTCCTAGACCTGGCTAGCACTGCAGGAGTAGCATTAGCATTAACCGCTAACTGTACTCGCTATTTACCCATTCAGAGGGGGGTATTATCAGCCTGTAGCCTGCTCCTAACCCTGGCTAGCACTGCTGGAGCAGTATTAGCATTACCCGTTAACTGCGCTTGCTATTTCCCTATTCAGAGGGGAGTATTATCAGCATGTTACCTGCTCCTAACCCTGGCTAGCACTGCTGGAGCAGTTAGCTGCTAATGCTCCAGCCTAGTGCTGGAGAAAATCAAGAATCTAAGCTCACTGTAAATTAACAATAGTGCTTTACTCACCCAGATAAACAGTTTCTAGGAGAGAAATCTGTGTAGATTAACATCTAGCACTCGTTTGACTTTAAAAGAAAGTCATAAAATATAAAATCATTTAGCCCTGCACCACATACGAGCATAACAAAGACTAAAGAATAACATACAACTTCAGTGGTCTATGTCTTTTGGTGGTACAAAACTTTGAGGTCCAAATTACAGCCACACCTTTACACTGAAAATCTACAGTGGTACCACATTAAAAGCTATACTAGGGAAAAGAGTCATAAATAAGCAGCTGCAGCTTCAGTATTCAATTGTTCATTTGCAAGTTGCCAAAACTCTCTTTAACCATACCCTTTACCCTTTATCAGATTTTTTAATTCAGTGGATCCTAATGACCCACCTCCATCTGCGGGTTTGCTTTTGGTATCACTGAAGATCTCAGAAATCTGTGACAGTGCTCATGTTGAAAGCAGCAGCCATGCTTCTGAATATGAACTTGTATCTGCCTGTCTTGGAAACTGACGACATGCCTGACGGAACATCACATCCTTTCCAAAAATCACACACCAGTCAGTCACAGCCACACACACATTCTCAGATTTGACTGTAGAGCTAAGAGGTTACACTGAAGTCATATTATATGGAGTAAGAGAGACTATACATTTTTACATAAAGACCCTACTAGATGGAATCTCTGTAGATAGGCTTCTATAAAAACTTTTATTACAGTGATTTTCATTTTTTACATTTTCCTTCAATGAAATGTAGATGTTTTTGCACGTTGTTCAAAATATAAGCTGCTAGTAAGTTCTTTAAAAAAATAGCTAAATAAAAACTTATTTTTATATGGGTCCCCCACCCAAAGCCTAGTTTTTTTGACTAGTGTGAGCACTGTGTACCATGCCACAGCACGGTACAGTGAACTTTGCTTGGGTCCACTTGAAAAGGTGTGCAGGTTAAAACTTAGGCATGGTACACATCTACAAAGATTGCAAACCATTCTGGAGGATAGAATGTGAACATGATACCTGTGAGGCTACCTTGATTAACAGAATATTACTATGTTGCAAAATCAAGTGCAAAATATAGCCGCAAGCGGCAATCATCGGGTTCAAGCACCAACTTGCACAATGGTGCCTACTGGAGCATTGAATGGTGATGTGTAAGAAGGTCTAATATGATTGGAGATGCCCTGTCACATTTAGAAATTATCAAGTTTTTCACCTGTTATTAATGTTGAGCAGAGGCCTTTCAACCTGATCAGTGCTTAAATTCACATGTAAATCTAGTGAACTTTGTAGGATATTCATTAAGTGAGTTAGAACTAGTCAAAAGGTGTCTACATGTTATTGGTATTGATCAGGTGGCTTCAACCAGAATGTTCACAAAGTGGTATTCAGATTGACCTTTGAACCTTTGCAGAACAAGCTGAAATGTTTGACCAAACAAGTTTAAATTAACACAAAGGAGTGAATGTTCTGATGTGACATGTAATTACGAAGTTATTATAAATCTAGTTCTGAATTAAATGGCGCTTCATCAAGCACCAACTAGCACAATGGTGCCTACTAGAGCATAGGATGGTGATGTGTAAGAAGGTCTAACACAATTGGAGACATTCTGTCACATTTAAAATGATCAAAAGTCTTTCACCTGTTATTAATGTTGAGAAGAGGCACAAAGGAGTGAATGTTCTGATATGACATGTAATGTCAAGTTATTCTTAATCTAGTTCTGTATTAAATGGCGCTTCATCAGAGTGATATTGTACAGAGGTCTTTAACATTGTGAGATTACAGCAAATACTGCAGAGTTACAGCAATTTAGGTTAGAAATTCCAAGGACGCACAGATTGCTTGATGCCTGGAGAGTATTGTATGTGAAATTTTCACAAATGTTTTTAATGAACATTTACCTAGAGACTCTACAGTGTGCAGCAAGACTGAAATGGAGGTGATAGGCCAAATATCCAGAGAGTAGTTTCAATATAGCTATTTTCAAACAATTAGCAATTATGAATGAACAAAGCACTTTTTAAACATAGTTGTATTGAGAAATTTGTCAGAGCCACTGTACTAAATATGGCAAAAACAATTAGATGTCAAAATAGTACAGCATGATTGACATTTACTCGTTTTTTTGGAACAGCGCCCCCCAGTGGGCGGATTGTTTCAGCACTTTGCAGGTCACTACAGTGTCTCCACCTGAACATAACTGCCAAATATCATCCAGATTGGGCAACATTCAGCCTGCCAAAATGTCTGCTGAATGCTGATTGGCTGATGGTGTTCAGCCATGTTGATTGATCAAGTTGCCCTTTGAACATCCTTTAGAGGCTGTATGATAGACTCTGCATGCAAAGTTTCAACTTGCTAGGTTGCACGGTTGCTGAGAAACAGTGCTCCAAATTTATCTCTTGAAGTGAATGGGGCATATATCCGGAAGGACTAATTTGCATATGGCGGCCATATTGTTTACATATTTCAACTTTTTCTTAATGAATATTGAAGCGCATGCTCTCACGAGTGTTTTGATACCAAACATGCCAGGATTGGTCAAAATTCCTAGGACTAGTTTGCAAAAGTAGGTTTTGCATATTATGCAAATTAGCACAAAATCTATATAGACGGAAGTGCATGGTCCAAATTGGAAAGTTGTTGGTATTGACCCAAGGAATCCATCAAAAAAAGAATTTTGAATGTAGGTCTTATGGTTTTTGAGTTATTGAGAAAATTGTGAAAAACTGAATTTCCTTGTTTATAGCGCCACCACTTGACCAATCGGTGCCATTTTTGTTGTCCACCGAGATGCACTGATCCTACATCTACCTACCAAGTTTCATTTCTCTATGACTTACGGTTTAGGCTGCACAACTGTTTTTACAGGAGAAAAAGAATAATAAGAAGAAGAAGAAGAAGAAGAAGAAGAAAAATCTTAGCAAAAACAATAGGGTTCTACGCACCTTCGGTGCTTGAACCCTAATAATGTGCAATGAGAGATTTCTTCCCCTGGATGAAACAATAATTTGTTTGCAATTAGTTTCGGCAGGGGTGAACAATAAACATAGTAACCACACTTTAATGTGGACCAAAACAACCACACCAAGATCCTTCAGAATCCAAATTACCTCTGAAGTGGTTAGTCTGTGGTGGGCCCAGCTATCTGGTGTACAAAAAGTTTTAAATAAATAGCTCCTATAGCCTGTTGGTATGGCAAATTTACTTCAAAATTGTTTAACTACAGAAACCCATTTACACTGGACCCTGTTAGTTTGTGTCCCACTCTTCCCAACCATCACTCAGAAAAGCTTAACTTATCACGATAACCATAAAATATCATGGCCTTCCTTTGAAAAAAACTCTTTTGCAGGCAGCTAATAAAAAAAACGTCCTTTTGTGCAGCTTTTACCGACCCCTGATAAAAGATGTGCAGTGTACCCAGGTAAGATATCATCCTTTCATCCACCACTGATAAAGTTTAGACCTTTTACCCACTAGTGATGCACTTATGTGGAAATTCTGGGCCGATGCTGATATGCGATATTTGCATGTATATCTCTAGACATTAATAACTTACAAAGAAACAAATGTAACATTTATATAACTTGCATTTTAGCTTTGAACCAACTGTATTCAATAAAATACGTAAAAGTTGTCTCCTGAGTCGTTTACTTTTACATTTTGTTTTCACATTTATTTAGCCAATTGGCCCTGACAAAGACTGTTTACAACTACAAACCCTCTTTTTTAATTAGCAGGTTAAATAAAAACAAATCAACAACTGAAAGTAAAAAAACTTGACCTGGGGAACGAGATTGTCAAGATTTTTTACATTTAAAAAGGTGAAACACTTAATGTGGTGGGTAAAATGATGTTTTCTTAGGAGGGTAGAAGGTAAACAAGAGGGCCTCAGATAAAATATTTACTGTTTGTCTACCCAGATATCATCTTATTGCTCAACTCTATATTATACTTTTGTCCACCACTAATTAAATCTACTTATTTTCCCCTTGCCAAAAAAAAACTTCTTTCCACCTTTTTGCCCAAGCAGATATTGTTTATTACTGTTTTTCTTTTTTTCACATTTTACGTTTTTAGTGCAGCTTTTGCCCATCCATGATATAAATATTGTCTCTGATCCATTTGCCAACCCCCTAATAAAATATTGCCTTTTTGCTCACCTTCTGCCCTCCCCTGATATAAAACATCCTCCTTCTGCCCAACACTAATAAAATCTACACCTTTTGTCCACCCCTAATAAAATATTCCACCTTCTTAAATGAAAAAAAATGTTGACAACCTTGACCCGGAGTTAAAGATTTTTTTTTTTATACACAGGACTTTCAGAGCTGAAGAGAGAGGACAGCAGAAGAATACCAATATGACTGTATGTGTATGTGTGTGTGTGTGTTCTGTCCACACCCCTTTAAACAGCCATGTTGGACAAAGGGGGAGTGGACACTGTCTAGGAGAGCTAGCTACCACTAACCAGCCCAACATGAGATCTTTAGCTGACTATCCCTCTCCCCCAAGCTGACAGACATTAGAACATGTGGAGAAGATCAGCTACATACTGCTATATAAACGAAACACAGACTAGTAAGTTGGTTAACTAACTAATTACATATAGAGTTTTCTGGTTAAAAACAATGATCAGCTAGCTAACCCAGCTCATTTAAAACCACTAAGATGAAGATATGTGACAGTAAAATTGCTCTGTAGGTTAAATGAAAAATGTGCAGTGTAACTCAATATCCTATATAATAATTAAGTAACAATTTGTGATATATTATATTAGTTATGAACTGTCTTAACCGAGACCTTTCATTTCTCACTTCTATTGACCCTAGTTTACTAATAAGCTAAATAATCCTTTAGATTAGAAAATCAGAAAATGTAAATTGATAATTTCATAAAAAATAAGGCTTGAAAGTTCAAAGGAAAATCTTTAAGTCTACTTATAGTGGAATTAAACCCGAAATACACCCTCGCCAACTAAAATGCAAGGTTAAATAATATGTGATAAATTATTTTAGCTAACATAGATAACACAAATTAACTTAACAGGCTGGTAGTACAAATAATGTAACTACATAACTGAAAAACTTATTTTCTCAACTAAATTACTAACTAAGCTATAAATGAAAAACATGGTCATGAAGGCAGCCGGTTGCTCTGCAGATGGAAAACATGCAATTTAATATACACCTTATAAATAAAAGGTTATATAATTATAGAGATAAAATTGATTTATTATATGGCTATGAACTGTCTTATCAAAGACCAACATTTGCTAGTTAGAAACTTTACACTACTAAACCAAGCAAGCTAGGTTAACTAATTACTGGCAAATAATCATTAAGTTATTTTTAGATAATGTAAGTTAAATTGATAATTTCATAAAGATAAGGTTTGAAATGTCAAAGGAAAAGTCTTTAAGTCTAACTTATTTAACGTGTAAATAAATCCCAAGAAAGTAAGAAGTAGGGGTGGGCAATATTATATCGTATACAATATATCGTGACACAGAAATATCATGATATTAAAAATCCATATCGTGATAATAGGGCTGTTCTGTCTTAAAAGTAGTCTATTATTTACTGTGAAGCTTTAGGTGTATTTATTGTTTAATTGTTTTAGTTGCAATTTATATGCATGCACTAAATATTCTGCAATATTTTTTGCTGCATTATATTATTTTATGCTATATTATTTATTTTGCCACATTATGATTATTCTGTTATACTATTATACTATATTCCAGGAATGAATTAGTTTAGTTTTCCTATATTGCCAAGTATATCGTTATCGCAAAAATACCCTGAAATATCGTGATATTATTTTAGAGCCATATCGCCCACCCCTAGTAAGAAGTTAAGCTTACTAGCCAACATGCTATGCTTAATAATCTGTGGTAACAGTTCAATTGTTTTAGAAAACGTAAATTAACGATAAATAGTTAAACAACGGGCTGGTGTTATAAATACTAACTGTAGGTTAAATTAATTTCCCCAATTATAAGTAAAAGTGACCCTAGAACTGTAGTTAGCTAATTAACGTTAGCTGTTAGCTAGCTCATATGCTAAGCTATCAATCTAGCAAACGCTAGTAGGTTAACGCTAAATAATTCGTGTTAAGCTGTTTTAGATACCGTAAATTAGTTAAATAATAAACCATTTATAGAAATAAGAAGCCTAAAATAGGCTTTCTCCCGAACTAAAAGTAAAAAGTAACGTTAAATTTAGAAGTAAGTTATGGTAGCTAAAAAAAAAAAAGAAACTAGCGTTAGCTAAGCTAAACAAGCTTGCTAAGATAACTAACTAACGCTGTAACTGATACAGCTCTGAAAAAATAGGAGCCCACTTGAAAATGATGAGTTTCTTTTTGATTTTACCAAAATGAAAATATTTGGAAAATAATTAAGAGGAAGATTGACTATCAAGCCAACAAACCAAACTGAACTGCTTGAATTTCTGCACCAGGAGTAAAGGCATAAAGTTATCCAAAAGCAGTGTGTAAGACTGGTGGAGGAGAACATCATGCAGAGACGTATAAAAATTGATTAAAAACCACCAGGGTTATTCCACCAAATATTGATTTCTGAACTCTTAAAACTTTATAAGTATGAACTTGTTCTATTTGAAATTATTTGAGGTCTAGAAGCTCTGCATCTTTTTAGTTATGTCAGCCATTTCTCATTTTCTGCAAATAACATTACATGCTGTAAACGACTGTGTTTTTATTTGGAATTTGGAAGTTAGTTTGTAGAATAAAACAACAATGTTCATTTTACTCAAACATATAACAGTTACCTATAAATAGCAAAATCAGAAACTGATTCAGAAACTGAAGTGGTCTGTTTTTTTTCTTTCAGAGCTGTAAGTTAGTTAGCTAGCTAGCTAGCATGCTAACGAGCTAGTTAGCGTAGCCACATAAACTACAGCTAAACTAACGTTACAGTTAAAGCCAGCCAACGACTCTTATTTTAAAGCAGATTTTCATTAGGTTATTAACCTAGATAGTTAACTAATAGTTAATTAAAGCGCTGTATCATTGTTTAATCTAGATAGATATAAGTGTTAAACAGTACCTGATCCAGACTGCCGGTTGTTGCTAATGCTGTTGATTATATAATGGGACACTTTGGAGTTTTCGGACACGGACAGCACATAGTCTCCCCGGATGGTGGTCGAGTCCCGGACCAGGAACACGCCGTGCCGCTGACCCTGCAGCAGAGTCACGGCCTCCTTCCGGTTGATCTTCCCCCAGTACCAGCTCCCGCGGTCCTCGGCGTCAAAGTTTCCAGCCATGTCCCGCAGTGTGTGTGTTTCTCTCTCCCCGCAGAGGCGCTTCCCAGGCCTCCCTGTCCCTGAGCTCCACTTCAACTCATACAACAAACTTCAGCTCCAGCTCCAGCTCCAGCCCCGGAGCCCCGCAGCGCCTCCGCCCGCCTGCCCGGCTACGATAACACCGACCCGCCCGCTCCAAACCTCCCGGCCGCGCAGCTCCCTCTCTCTCTCTCCTCAGCCCGGTCCTTAACTCTCCCCTCTCGCTCTCACCGCGGAGAAAAAAGCCCCAAACTCGCCCTGTTTTCCCGCATGCAGCTCCCAACTCCACAGCTGAAATGGCGGCTGCTGGGAGAATTATTGCCCCCGTCGGCCGGATGTGAGGTACGGGCTCTGGTTTGAAAATTAACCCGGACGGTCGGAGGGTGGGAGAGTCTACTCACACCCCCCTCCACCAATACACCACCTCCACTACACCACACCACCTTTAGGCTGCGCCCTAAACCACACACACACACACACACACTGGCCCAATCCCATTTCACCCCTACCATCAAGCAATGCATCATAATTTATAAATGCATCATCAATAAGCAAATTTAAACGAAAACTTGAATTATTTAATTATTTTGCAAGTTTTCCTTTAATTAATCATCTTGTTTATGATTATAATAAAACACAGGAAAAAAAGTTAAATAAAAATACTTTCATTAAGTAACTCAGATATGTTTTTTCTCTGCCTTTAGTTAGGCTGTTTTATTTAGATCTAATCTGTCGGAGTCATTAGATAATCACACTCTGATAATGTTTTATATTCTCTGTTTTACACAAATCCAGTAAAACTAATTCCATCTCTTTGCCTTCCTCAGAGTTACTGACTGCCCACCTGTCTGAGCCCTGATACCGATGGATGTTGGACCCTCAGGCTCTCATGTCTACTGTCCGGCCAGACTGATGGAGTTTCTGAAGTCAGCTCTTCTCCATCCACCACCCACCACAGATCAGCTGCTCATCATCCATCTCATTCTCCACTACCGATTACATCCAAGCCATTAGTGGCGCTGCTATACTCCTGAATATATAAAACCTATGTGGATGTATAAAGACTTTTTAAAATTAATTTAAAAGCCGTTTGACCAGTGGTAGGATGGTCCGCCCTTAAATGTGAGTCTTGGTTCTCCCAAGGTTTCTTCCT
Organism: Astyanax mexicanus; assembly: GCF_023375975.1. Lineage (NCBI taxonomy): Eukaryota > Metazoa > Chordata > Actinopteri > Characiformes > Acestrorhamphidae > Astyanax > Astyanax mexicanus. The sequence continues at coordinate 11,073,933 of NC_064408.1, forward strand.
CCTCCTGCAGCTCACCGCGGTCACGCCATCTGCACTTAGAAAACGCTCGGTCGCGCTATCCGCGGTCACGCCATCTGCACTTAGAAAACGCTCGGTCGCGCTATCCACACCGAAAACTGGAGTGCGCGTCTAAACCGTGTTTTACTGTAGCAGCGTGCACAGCGCACCCGGAGGAGCGGAGACTGGCGCTTCTCGTGCAGAGACTTAAAATGGAACAGAAACGAGTTTTACAACTAAATAAACATGATTTAACGAGGTCTAATCCACAAATATACACCAGAAAGACCACTTCTTATCTGTAGAACAGTGTAACGTTTTGAAAAGGGTTGGAGTGTTATTAAATAAGCAAATCAAATTGTTATAAAATCACAGCCCTAAATTCTTAAAGATCTTATTCTCATGTATCCCAGATATATGTTTAAAGTGATATTACTGTATCATTTTTGAGTAATTGAATACCAAAACTATCTATTCGGTTTTGTATAAAAGGGATTTTGGAGTGCTATAAAACCAAAAAAATCTAATTCTTCTTAAATCAGAACATGAAATCCTTAAATAATACCTTCCATACTATTAATGTCATGCATGTATACTGATTGTACAGTATCATTTTGGAGTAAATGAATACCAAACTTAGGAAAAATGTATATTCGGTTGTGCATAAACCAGATTTCGGTGTCCTATAAAACCTTCAAATCAAATTGTTATCCAATGAACCCAAGAAAGTCTTGAAGAAAACATTCCATTCTATTAATGACATGAGTAACAAGTGATATTACTGTATCATTTTGGATTAATTGGATACCAAACTTAGGAAAAATGTTTATTCGATTGTGCAAAAACCTGATTTCAGAGTCCTATAAAACCAGCAAATCAAATTGTTATCCAATGGCACTGACAAAGTCTTGAAGAACACATTCTATACTATTATTGACATGAGTATCAAGTGATTTTACTGTATCATTTTTAAATAATTGGATACCAAACTTGGAAAAATGTCTATTTGGTTGTGCATAAACCAGATTTCGGAGTCCCATAAAACCAGCAAATCAAATTGTTATCCAATGGCACTAACAAAGTCTTGAAGAACACATGCTATACTATTTTTGACATGAGTATCAAGTGATTTTACTGTATCATTTTGGAGTAATTGGATACCAAACTTGGAAAAAATGTCTATTCGGTTGTGCATAAACCACATTTCAGAGTCCTATAAAACCAGCAAATCAAATTGTTATCCAATGACACTAACAAAGTCTTGAAGAACACATTCTATACTATTACTGACATGAGTATCAAGTGATTTTACTGTATCATTTTGAAATAATTGGATACCAAACTTGGAAAAATGTCTATTCGGTTGTGCATAAACCAGATTTCGGAGTCCCATAAAACCAGCAAATCAAATTGTTATCCAATGGCACTAACAAAGTCTTGAAGAACACATGCTACACTATTATTGACATGAGTATCAAGTGATTTTACTGTATCATTTTGGAGTAATTGGATACCAAACTTGGAAAAAGGTTGTGCATAAACCACATTTCAGAGTCCTAGAAAACCAGCAAATCAAATTGTTATCCAATGGCACTAACAAAGTCTTGAAGAACACATGCTATACTATTATTGACATGAGTATCAAGTGATTTTACTGTATCATTTTGGAGTAATTGGATACCAAACTTGGAAAAAATGTCTATTCGGTTGTGCATAAACCACATTTCAGAGTCCTATAAAACCAGCAAATCAAATTGTTATCCAATGACACTAACAAAGTCTTGAAGAACAAGTTCTATACTATTATTGACATGAGTATCAAGTGACATTACTGTATCATTTTGGAGTAATTGGATACCAAACTTAGGAAAAATGTTTATTCGATTGTGCAAAAACCTGATTTCAGAGTCCTATAAAACCAGCAAATCAAATTGTTATCCAATGGCACTGACAAAGTCTTGAAGAACACATTCTATACTATTATTGACATGAGTATCAAGTGATTTTACTGTATCATTTTGAAATAATTGGATACCAAACTTGGAAAAATGTCTATTTGGTTGTGCATAAACCAGATTTCGGAGTCCCATAAAACCAGCAAATCAAATTGTTATCCAATGGCACTAACAAAGTCTTGAAGAACACATGCTATACTATTTTTGACATGAGTATCAAGTGATTTTACTGTATCATTTTGGAGTAATTGGATACCAAACTTGGAAAAAATGTCTATTCGGTTGTGCATAAACCACATTTCAGAGTCCTATAAAACCAGCAAATCAAATTGTTATCCAATGACACTAACAAAGTCTTGAAGAACACATTCTATACTATTACTGACATGAGTATCAAGTGATTTTACTGTATCATTTTGAAATAATTGGATACCAAACTTGGAAAAATGTCTATTCGGTTGTGCATAAACCAGATTTCGGAGTCCCATAAAACCAGCAAATCAAATTGTTATCCAATGGCACTAACAAAGTCTTGAAGAACACATGCTACACTATTATTGACATGAGTATCAAGTGATTTTACTGTATCATTTTGGAGTAATTGGATACCAAACTTGGAAAAAATGTCTATTTGGTTGTGCATAAACCACATTTCAGAGTCCTAGAAAACCAGCAAATCAAATTGTTATCCAATGGCACTAACAAAGTCTTGAAGAACACATGCTATACTATTATTGACATGAGTATCAAGTGATTTTACTGTATCATTTTGGAGTAATTGGATACCAAACTTGGAAAAAATGTCTATTCGGTTGTGCATAAACCACATTTCAGAGTCCTATAAAACCAGCAAATCAAATTGTTATCCAATGACACTAACAAAGTCTTGAAGAACAAGTTCTATACTATTATTGACATGAGTATCAAGTGACATTACTGTATCATTTTGGAGTAATTGGATACCAAACTTAGGAAAAATGTTTATTCGATTGTGCAAAAACCTGATTTCAGAGTCCTATAAAACCAGCAAATCAAATTGTTATCCAATGGCACTGACAAAGTCTTGAAGAACACATTCTATACTATTATTGACATGAGTATCAAGTGATTTTACTGTATCATTTTGAAATAATTGGATACCAAACTTGGAAAAATGTCTATTTGGTTGTGCATAAACCAGATTTCGGAGTCCCATAAAACCAGCAAATCAAATTGTTATCCAATGACACTAACAAAGTCTTGAAGAACAAGTTCTATACTATTATTGACATGAGTATCAAGTGACATTACTGTATCATTTTGGAGTAATTGGATACCAAACTTGGAAAAAATGTCTATTCGGTTGTGCATAAACCACATTTCAGAGTCCTATAAAACCAGCAAATCAAATTGTTATCCAATGACACTAACAAAGTCTTGAAGAACACATTCTATACTATTATTGACATGAGTATCAAGTGATTTTACTGTATCATTTTGAAATAATTGGATACCAAACTTGGAAAAATGTCTATTCGGTTGTGCATAAACCAGATTTCGGAGTCCCATAAAACCAGCAAATCAAATTGTTATCCAATGGCACTAACAAAGTCTTGAAGAACACATGCTACACTATTATTGACATGAGTATCAAGTGATTTTACTGTATCATTTTGGAGTAATTGGATACCAAACTTGGAAAAAATGTCTATTTGGTTGTGCATAAACCACATTTCAGAGTCCTAGAAAACCAGCAAATCAAATTGTTATCCAATGGCACTAACAAAGTCTTGAAGAACACATGCTATACTATTATTGACATGAGTATCAAGTGATTTTACTGTATCATTTTGGAGTAATTGGATACCAAACTTGGAAAAAATGTCTATTCGGTTGTGCATAAACCACATTTCAGAGTCCTATAAAACCAGCAAATCAAATTGTTATCCAATGACACTAACAAAGTCTTGAAGAACAAGTTCTATACTATTATTGACATGAGTATCAAGTGACATTACTGTATCATTTTGGAGTAATTGGATACCAAACTTAGGAAAAATGTTTATTCGATTGTGCAAAAACCTGATTTCAGAGTCCTATAAAACCAGCAAATCAAATTGTTATCCAATGGCACTGACAAAGTCTTGAAGAACACATTCTATACTATTATTGACATGAGTATCAAGTGATTTTACTGTATCATTTTGAAATAATTGGATACCAAACTTGGAAAAATGTCTATTTGGTTGTGCATAAACCAGATTTCGGAGTCCCATAAAACCAGCAAATCAAATTGTTATCCAATGGCACTAACAAAGTCTTGAAGAACACATGCTATACTATTATTGACATGAGTATCAAGTGATTTTACTGTATCATTTTGGAGTAATTGGATACCAAACTTGGAAAAAATGTCTATTCGGTTGTGCATAAACCACATTTCAGAGTCCTATAAAACCAGCAAATCAAATTGTTATCCAATGACACTAACAAAGTCTTGAAGAACAAGTTCTATACTATTATTGACATGAGTATCAAGTGACATTACTGTATCATTTTGGAGTAATTGGATACCAAACTTAGGAAAAATGTTTATTCGATTGTGCAAAAACCTGATTTCAGAGTCCTATAAAACCAGCAAATCAAATTGTTATCCAATGGCACTGACAAAGTCTTGAAGAACACATTCTATACTATTATTGACATGAGTATCAAGTGATTTTACTGTATCATTTTGAAATAATTGGATACCAAACTTGGAAAAATGTCTATTTGGTTGTGCATAAACCAGATTTCGGAGTCCCATAAAACCAGCAAATCAAATTGTTATCCAATGGCACTAACAAAGTCTTGAAGAACACATGCTATACTATTTTTGACATGAGTATCAAGTGATTTTACTGTATCATTTTGGAGTAATTGGATACCAAACTTGGAAAAAATGTCTATTCGGTTGTGCATAAACCACATTTCAGAGTCCTATAAAACCAGCAAATCAAATTGTTATCCAATGACACTAACAAAGTCTTGAAGAACACATTCTATACTATTATTGACATGAGTATCAAGTGATTTTACTGTATCATTTTGAAATAATTGGATACCAAACTTGGAAAAATGTCTATTCGGTTGTGCATAAACCAGATTTCGGAGTCCCATAAAACCAGCAAATCAAATTGTTATCCAATGGCACTAACAAAGTCTTGAAGAACACATGCTACACTATTATTGACATGAGTATCAAGTGATTTTACTGTATCATTTTGGAGTAATTGGATACCAAACTTGGAAAAAATGTCTATTTGGTTGTGCATAAACCACATTTCAGAGTCCTAGAAAACCAGCAAATCAAATTGTTATCCAATGGCACTAACAAAGTCTTGAAGAACACATGCTATACTATTATTGACATGAGTATCAAGTGATTTTACTGTATCATTTTGGAGTAATTGGATACCAAACTTGGAAAAAATGTCTATTCGGTTGTGCATAAACCACATTTCAGAGTCCTATAAAACCAGCAAATCAAATTGTTATCCAATGACACTAACAAAGTCTTGAAGAACACATTCTATACTATTATTGACATGAGTATCAAGTGATTTTACTGTATCATTTTGGAGTAATTGGATACCAAACTTGGAAAAAATGTCTATTCGGTTGTGCATAAACCACATTTCAGAGTCCTATAAAACCAGCAAATCAAATTGTTATCCAATGACACTAACAAAGTCTTGAAAAACACATTCTATACTATTAATAACATAAGTATCAAGTGATTTTACTTTACCATTTTGGAGTAATTAATTATCAAACATACGAAAAATGTTGATTCACTTCTGTATAAACCAGATTTCAGAGTCCTACAAACCATTAAATCAAATTGTTATCCAATGCCACTGATAAAGTCTTGAAAAGCACATTCTATACTATTATTGACATGAGTATCAAGTGATTTTACTCTATCATTTTGGAGTAATTGGATACCAAACTTGGAAAAAATGTCTATTCGGTTGTGCATAAACCACATTTCAGAGTCCTATAAAACCAGCAAATCAAATTGTTATCCAATGGCACTAACAAAGTCTTGAAGAACACATTCCATACCATTAGTGACATGAGTAACAAGTGATATAACTGTTTAGTTTTGGAATAATTGAATACCGAACATAGGAAAAATGTCTATTCGTTTGTGCATAAACCAAATCCTATAAAACCAGCAAATCAAATTGTTGTCTAATAAAACCAAAACAGTCTTGAAGAAAATATTCCAATCTACCAAGAACATTAGTCACAAGTGATATTACTGTGTCATTTTTGAGTAATTGGATAGCAAATTTAGAAAAAAATTCCTGTTCAGTTGTGCATAAACCAGATTTTGGAGTCCTATAAACCATCAAATCAAATTGTTATCCAATGGAACCAAGTCCTTCTTGATAAACACATTCCATACTAGTTTTATAGGACCCCGAAATCTGGTTTATTCACAACCGCATAGACATTTGGTATCCAATTAATCCAAAATTATACAGTAATATCACTTGTTACTCATGTCAATAATAGTATGGAATGTGTTCTGCAAGACTGTCTCAGTGGAATTGGATAAAAATTTGATTTGCTGGTTTTATGGGACCTTAAAATCTGGTTTATGCACAACCGAATAAACATTTATTCTAAGTTTGGTATCCAATTAATCCAAAATGATACAGTAATATCACTTGATACTCATGTCAATAATAGTATAGAATGTGTTCTTCGAGACTTTGTTAGTATCATTGGATAACAGTTTGATTTGCTGGTTTTATGGGACTCCCAAATCTGGTTTATGCACAACCAAATAGAATTTTTTTCTATGTTTGGTATCCAATTACTCCAAAATGATACAGTAATATTCTTTGTTACTCATGTCATTAATAACATGGAATGTGTTATTTAAGGCTGTATTGGTGGCATTGGATAACAATTTGATTTGCTGGTTTTATAGGACTCCGAAATCTGGTTTATGAACAACCGAATATACATTTTTCCTAGGTTTGGTATCCAATTACTCCAAAATGAAACAATAATATTCTTTGTTACTCATGTCATGCATAGTATGAAATGTCTTCTTTAAGGCTATCTCAGTGGCATTGGATAACAATTTGATTTGCTGGTTTTATAGGACTCCCAAATCTAGTTTATGCACAAACAAATATAATTTTTTCCTAAGTTTGGTATCCAATTACTCCAAAATGATACAGTAATATCCTTTGTTACTCACGTCACTAATAGTATGTAATGTGTTCTTCAAGAGTGTCTCAGTCACATTGGATAACAATTTGATTTGCTGGTTTTATAGGACTCCCAAATCTAGTTTATGCACAAACAAATAGAATTTTTTCCTAAGTTTGGTATCCAATTACTCCAAAATGATACAGTAATATCCTTTGTTACTCACGTCACTAATAGTATGTAATGTGTTCTTCAAGAGTGTCTCAGTCACATTGGATAACAATTTGATTTGCTGGTTTTATAGGACTCTGAAATGTGGTTTATGCACAACTGAATAGACATTTTTTCCAAGTTTGGTATCCAATTACTCCAAAATGATACAGTAAAATCACTTGATACTCATGTCATGCATAGTATGGAATGTCTTCTTTAAGGCTGTCTCGGTGGCATTGGATAACAATTTGACTTGCTGGTTTTATAGGACTCTGAAATCTGGTTTGTGCAAAAGTGAATTAACATTTTTCGTATGTTTGATATTTAATTACTCCAAAATGGTACAGTAAAATCACTTGATACATATGTTATTAATAGTATAGAATGTGGTTTTCAAGACGTTATTAGTTGCATTGGATAACAATTTGATTTGCTGGTTTTATAGGACTCCAAAATGTGGTTTATCACAACTGAATAGACATTTTTTCCAAGTTTGGTATCCAATTATTTCAAAATGATACAGTAAAATCACTTGATACTCATGTCAATAATAGTGTAGCATGTGTTCTTCAAGACTTTGTTAGTGCCATTGGATAACAATTTGATTTGCTGGTTTTATAGGACTCCAAAATGTGGTTTATCACAACTGAATAGACATTTTTCCTAAGTTTGGTATTCTATTACTCCAAAATAATACAGTAATATGACTTTTCACTCATGTCATTAATAGTATGACATGTGTTCTTCAAGACAGTCTTGGTGGCATTGGATAACAATTTGATTTGCTGGTTTTGTAGGACTCCGAAATCAGGTTTTTGCACAACCGAATAGACATTTATTCCTAAATTTGGTATCCAATTAATCCAAAATGATACAGTAATATCCTTTGTTACTCACGTCATTAATAGTAAGGAATGTGTTTCTTAAGGTAGTCTTGGTAGCATTGGATAACAATTTGATTTGCAGGTTTTATAGGACCTTAAAATCTGGTTTATGCAAAAGAAAATAGACATTTTTCCTAAGCTTGGTATCCAATTACTCCAAAATGATACAGTAATATCCTTTGTTATTCATGTCCTTACTAGTATGGAATGTGTTCTTTAAGGCTGTCTTGGTGGCATTTGATAACAATTTGATTTACTGTTTTTTTAGGACTCTAAAAAATTATGCACAATCGAATAGACATTTTTCCTAAGTTTGGTATTCAATTACTCCAGAATGATACAGTAATATCATTTGTTACTCATGTCAATGGTAGTATGGAATGTGATTTTCAAGAATGTCTTGGTGGCATTGGATAACAATTTAATTTGCTGGTTTTATGGGACCTTAAAATCTGGTTTATGCACAACTGAACAGGCATTTTTTTTCTAAATTTGCTATCCAATTACTCAAAAATGACACAGTAATATCACTTGTGACTAATGTTCTTGGTAGATTGGAATATTTTCTTCAAGACTGTTTTGGTTTTATTAGACAACAATTTGATTTGCTGGTTTTATAGGATTTGGTTTATGCACAAACGAATAGACATTTGTCCTATGTTTGGTATTCAATTATTCCAAAATGATACAGTAATATGACTTGATACCCATAACATTACAAGTATAGAATGTGTTTTTCAAGACCTTATTAGTGGCATTGGATAACAATTTGATTTACTGGTTCTATAGGACTCTGAAATCTGGTTTATGCACAACCGAATAGACATTTTTCCTCAGTTTGGTATTCAATTATTCCAAAATTATACAGTAATATCACTTGTTACTCATGTCATTAATGGTATAGAATGTGTTCTTCAAGACTTTGTTAGTGTCATTGGATAACAATTTGATTTGCTGGTTTTATAGGACTCTGAAATGTGGTTTATGCACAACCGAATAGACATTTTTCCAAGTTTGGTATCCAATTATTTCAAAATGATACAGTAAAATCCCTTGATACTCATGTCAATAATAGTATAGCATGTGTTCTTCAAGACTTTGTTAGTGCCATTGGATAACAATTTGATTTGCTGGTTTTATGGGACTCCGAAATCTGGTTTATGCACAACCGAATAGACATTTTTCCAAGTTTGGTATCCAATTATTTCAAAATGATACAGTAAAATCACTTGATACTCATGTCAATAATAGTATAGAATGTGTTCTTCAAGACTTTGTTAGTGTCATTGGATAACAATTTGATTTGCTGGTTTTATAGGACTCTGAAATGTGGTATATGCACAACCGAATAGACATTTTTTCCAAGTTTGGTATCCAATTACTCCAAAATGATACAGTAAAATCACTTGATACTCATGTCAATAATAGTATAGAATGTGTTCTTCAAGACTTTGTCAGTGCCATTGGATAACAATTTGATTTGCTGGTTTTATAGGACTCCGAAATCAGGTTTTTGCACAATCGAATAAACATTTTTCCTAAGTTTGGTATCCAATTACTCCAAAATGATACAGTAATATCACTTGTTACTCAAGTCATTCATAGTATAGAATGTGCTTTTCAAGACTTTATCAGTGGCATTGGATAACAATTTGATTTGCTGGTTTTATGGGACTCCGAAATCTGGTTTATGCACAACCGAATAGACATTTTTCCAAGTTTGGTATCCAATTATTTCAAAATGATACAGTAAAATCACTTGATACTCATGTCAATAATAGTATAGAATGTGTTCTTCAAGACTTTGTCAGTGCCATTGGATAACAATTTGATTTGCTGGTTTTATAGGACTCTGAAATCAGGTTTTTGCACAATCGAATAAACATTTTTCCTAAGTTTGGTATCCAATTACTCCAAAATGATACAGTAATATCACTTGTTACTCAAGTCATTCATAGTATAGAATGTGCTTTTCAAGACTTTATCAGTGGCATTGGATAACAATTTGATTTAATGGTTTGTAGGACTTTGAAATCTGGTTTATACAGAAGTGAATCAACATTTTTTGTATGTTTGATAATTAATTACTCCAAAATGGTAAAGTAAAATCCCTTGATACTTAGGTTATTAATAGTATATAATGTGTTTTTCAAGACTTTATTAGTGGCATTGGATAACAATTTAATTTGCTGGTTTTATAGGACTCTGAAATGTGGTTTATGCAAAAGTGAATCAACATTTTTCGTATGTTTGATATTTAATTACTCCAAAATGGTACAGTAAAATCACTTGTTACTCATGTCATTAATAGTATGGAATGTTTTTTTCAAGACTGTCTAGGTGGCATTGGATAACAATTTGATTTGCTGGTTTTATGCGACCTTAAAATCTGGTTTATACACAACTGAATAGACATTTTTTCTAAGTTTGGTATCCAATTAATCCAAAATTATACAGTAATATCACTTATTACTCATGTTAATAATAGAATGGAATGTGTTCTTCAAGACAGTCTCGGTAGCATTTGATAATTTAATTTGCTGGTTTTACAGGACTCCAAAATCAGGTTTTTGCGCAACCAAATAGACATTTTTCCTAAGCTTCGTATTCAATTACTCCAAAATGATACAGTAATATCCTTTGTTACTCATGTCATTAATAGTATGGAATGTGTTCTTCAAGAATGTCTTAGTGGCATTGGATAACAATTTGATTTGCTTGTTTTATAGGACTCTGAAATCTGATTTATGCAAAAGTAAATTAACATTTTTTGTATATTTGATATTTAATTACTCCAAAATGGTACAGTAAAATCACTTGATATATATGTTATTAATAGTATAGAATGTGTTTTCCAAGACTTTGTTAGTGCCATTGGATAACAATTTGATTTGCTGGTTTTATAGGACTCTGAAATGTGGTTTATGCACAACCGAATAGACATTTTTCCAAGTTTGGTATCCAATTAATCCAAAATGATACAGTAATATCACTTGTTACTCATGTCATTAATAGAATGGAATGTTTTCTTCAAGACTTTCTTGGTTTCATTGGATAACAATTTGATTTTAAGGTTTTATAGGACACCGAAATCTGGTTTATGCACAACCGAATATACATTTTTCCTAAGTTTGGTATTCATTTACTCCAAAATGATACTGTACAATCAGTATACATGCATGACATTAATAGTATGGAAGGTATTATTTAAGGAGTTCATGTTCTGATTTAAGAAGAATTAGATTTTTTTGGTTTTATAGCACTCCAAAATCCCTTTTATACAAAACCGAATAGATAGTTTTGGTATTCAATTACTCAAAAACGATACAGTAATATCACTTTAAACATATATCTGGGATACATGAGAATAAGATCTTTAAGAATTTAGGGCTGTGATTTTATAACAATTTGATTTGCTTATTTAATAACACTCCAACCCTTTTCAAAACGTTACACTGTTCTACAGATAAGAAGTGGTCTTTCTGGTGTATATTTGTGGATTAGACCTCGTTAAATCATGTTTATTTAGGTGTAAAACTCGTTTCTGTTCCATTTTAAGTCTCTGCACGAGAAGCGCCAGTCTCCGCTCCTCCGGGTGCGCTGTGCACGCTGCTACAGTAAAACACGGTTTAGACGCGCACTCCAGTTTTCGGTGTGGATAGCGCGACCGAGCGTTTTCTAAGTGCAGATGGCGTGACCGCGGTTGCAGCTCTGAGGGAGTTTTTCCTTGCCTCCGGGCTCACTGGGGGTTCTGTATTCTGTATTCTGTATTTTCTATGTTTAATGTTTTGCCTGATTGTTTGTCCTGTGCAGAGGCGGTCTTTGCATAGAGGCATTGCTAGGCAACTGCCTTGGGCCCCTCCCACTGCAGCCCACTGTAGGGGCCCCCTGACTAGCTGCAAACTTTCCATAGGCCTACAGCTGGTAATTGGGGCCCTTTGGACAGTAATTCGCAGATAGTGCGAATCACCATTCAGAAATGGTGATTCTTGTATGTTTAAAATTGAAACAAAGCCAACACACTAAATTACAAAGAAATACAGTTCAGTCCACACCCCCTGTCTTTCGCGTCAAAATGGAATATTCCAACCATGCCATGTGGCCATGCCATAGACCCCTAACGCGCTGCTTGTGAAAGATGGAATTGAGGTGAAATTAAGTGTACAAGTGGGTTGTGAGCAAAGCCATGAAGCGCCACTACCCAAGTGGCGCTACAAAAAGAAAAAAGAAGGAAGAGGCTAAACTAAAAACAGATGCTCTTCCAAAACTGATAAGCTTTTTTAGTGTGTCAGCACCACCGGACCGAATGTTTTGGTGGAGGAGGAGGACTAGGAGGTGCCGTACTAGGGTTGTGTCATTTATGACCCAACATCACGATGGATGGTAACCATTGCGATGCCACACCAACTTTTTTGTTTTTCCAGAAACATGCACTGACCTTCTTTAAGTCTCCTTCACCTAAAACTTTAGCAGGGATTGTATGGAAAAAGATGAATGAGAATGAATTAGAGTCAGGGATGAAAATTAACATACCCTACTGCTACAAATATGCGGCATATTATTATATTATTTATTATTATTATATTATTATTCTATTATTATTATTATTATTATTATTACTATATTATTATTAAGATATTATTACTTTTGCCTCGTTGTGCGTCGGGAAACTTGCTCATTGTCAACCAGTGTTGGGCACCTTACTTTGAAAAAGTAATCAGTTATATTTACTAGTTACTAACGGAGTTACCCCACTGTAAAAATAACTAATTACCAGTAAAACTATTGACTTACTTTAAATAATGTAAATTCTATTATTATTAGAAAAATAACAAACGAAAAAAACCCCAAAAATGTTGACAAAAATATAGTCTAACGAATTTCAAAACATAGAAACGAAAAACGTTAAAATGGTATTAATATAACATAATATAATATAACAGCTGGATCAAACAGTTTAGCGTCAGTCACAAGGAAAGCGCGCGCGGCATTGCGATAAAAAAAAAAAAAAACTTTTAATAAATAAGGTCCCATCAAGTGAAGTGAAATATATGGTATTAAAAGGTATTAAATTATCATATTTATTGATTTTTAATCAAGAGAAATCGGGCAAAATGCACCGCGCTGCGCTCTCTCTCTTTCTCTCTCTCTCTCTCTCTCTCTCTCTCTCTCTCTTTCTCTTCCGCAGCGAGGAGCTGAATTCAGCGCCAGGCTAGAAATAATTTGAAAACTCAGTTTAGTTAAATAAATTAAGATGAGTGAGGACCTGTAAAGTTAATCAAATATTGTCAAATATAAAGGATAGGTTGAGGTTTTGGAAGCTGTTTCAATTATTTGAAACTGAAACTAACTGAAACTGATATTATTCTGCGCACTAATTAATAATTTTTTTTTTTCCTTTTAAATATTTTTAGTATTTTATTGGCATTCGGGTGTATATTTTATTTAAAGATATGTTTATTGATTGCACATATAAAAAGTACAATTAGCATTGAAAACTTCAATTTTCTTTTTTAACTATTTTTTTTTTAAATAAATATTTTCCATTTTGACATACAATGGTATTATATCTGAAACTTATTTCTCGCATATTAATGTTGATGGGCCCCCTAGCTAAATTCGCCTTGAGCCCCCAAATTGCTAAGTCCGCCACTGGTCCTGTGATCATGTTTCTGGAAAGCTGCTTTGTGCCAACACCAGTTGTAAAAAGCGCTATACAAATAAATTTGATTTGATTTGATTTGTTTATAGAAAACTTAAAACTTAAATTTAACTTTTGGTGTGGTAATCTGCATATGCAATTAACAACCACAATATTTGTTTTCCTAATGTTCCTTTGAGAGTTATATTTATATACACATATACATATTCATATTTCAGGTTTGAGGCATAGCTATATCATTTTTTAGGTAACATATCTATTTTTCAGTTCCAGTAAAATAACTAGTTTAGTTTTATTTCAATGGCTGAATATATTCCCTATGTGACTGTCTGAATAGTCTATTAATCAGTCTATAACTGTGTAAATGCCTGGAGTTGTACTGAAGATAAACTGAAACTTAAGAATCGATCCCATCACACAAGTATCGATCAATACCCAATACCAACGTTAGTATCGAGACTATCGATATTTTAAATCGATCCGCTCACCATACACCATACATCATCAGGATCGCTAAAGTTCTGTAACCTAGCTGATAACTTTACAGCATTGTATGTCTTCAGAATGGGGGGAGATGGTTCAGAAATTAATTAATATAGTCCATTTCTCAATTTCTCTGTGATGGGGAGCTGAAATTAGCTTTGATTAGCTTTTACTCTACTTTATTTTTCCATTCCGCCTTAAATGCTGCAGGCCCTGCCGGCTGTTGCACCAGCTACCTTCTAAAACAAACTACTAGCAATCTATTTTATTTTTGTTATGAAGAATTTGGCCATAAAACATTGAAACTACACATTAAACTATGGTAATATAGTGCTAATCATCACTTTTAACAGGGAAAATATTTACATTTGTGGGTTTCTTACCAGTGATTCTCATGCCCCTTCGTTTGAAGTGTGCATCTGGAAAATGAATCTGTGTATGAAGAGCTAACAAGCCCTATCCCTTCCCCCCTACCCCTTCAGCCTAACAAGAATTGGGGTAGGGGTAAAGGGTAGATCCAAGGGGTAAAATGGGATTGGGCCTCTCTCTCTAACACACACACACACACACACACACACACACTGTAACCTCTCTCACATTAACTCACATTAACCTCTACATGCATTTTGCCATCATTTAGTCCCCCGTGGGCAATGTATAAATCTAATCTAATCTAATCTAATCTAAATCTAATAAATCTAATCTAATCAGACGTGGATATACGTTATATATAATATTTTATAGTTGGCTGACATCAGTCATCTTCTCAATATGCACAACAACATGTATTTATTAGTGTTTTACTGTGTTTAACTGCACTACCCCTATTACACACACACTAAAAACTCTACTTTTTTAAACTTTATTTTTATTGTATTTTTATCTGTATTATATTATCTTGTATCTTGTAACTTTCTGTGTACCTGCTGTTACTGGATGTCCAGAATGTCCCTCTGGGATCAATAAAACATCTATCATATAGTGAATAAAGTACGTCAGCTGTAGTTCACAGTGAACTCCAAGAGGTGGCGCTGTTGTACAATAAAATAAGAGTACATGCTGTTTTACACTTCAGGCCTCGGTGTATTATTGCATGCACTCAGTTTATCCTCATCATTTTACCACTGAATATATTAATCTAACACACTTAATTATACAGCCTCGTCCAAAAGTTTGGGTACCCCTGGTCAAATGACATGCTGTTTTATGTGTAGTATGTACAGTTGTGGTCAAAAGTTTACATACACTTGTAAAAAAACATAATGTTATGGCTGTCTTGAGTTTTCAATAAGTTCTACAACTCTTATTTTTCTGTGATAGAGTGATCGGAACACATACATGTTTGTCACAAAAAACAGTCATAAAATTTGGTTCTTTCATAAATTTATTATGGGTCTGCTGAAAATGTCACCAAATCTGCTGGGTCAAAAATATACATACAGCAACATTAGTATTTGGTTACATGTCCCTTGGCCATTTTCACGGCAACTAGGCGCTTTTGGTAGCCATCCACAAGCTCCTGGCAAGCTTCAGGTCGAATGTTTGACCACTCTTCTTGACAGAATTGGTGCAGTTCAGCTAAATGTGATGGTTTTCTTGCATGAACCTGTTTCTTTAGCACTGTCCACATGTTCTCAATGGGGTTTAAGTCAGGACTTTGGGAAGGCCATTCTAAAACCTTAATTCTAGCCTGGTTTAGCCATTCCTTTACCACTTTTGATGTGTGTTTTGGGTCATTGTCTTGTTGGAACACCCAACTGCGCCCAAGACCCAACCTTCGGGCTGATGGTTTTAAGTTTTCCTGCAGAATTTGGAGGTAATCCTCCTTCTTCATTATCCCATTTACTTTCTGCAAAGAACCAGTTCCACTGGCAGCAAAACATCCCCAGAGCATAATACTACCACCACCATGCTTGACAGTAGGCATGGTGTTCCTGGGATTAAAGGCCTCACCTTTTCTCCTCCAAACATATTGCTGGGTGTTGTGGCCAAACAGCTAAATTTTTGTTTCGTCTGACCAGAGAACTTTCCTCCAGAAGGTTTTATCTTTGTCCATGTGATCAGCAGCAAACTTCAGCCGAGTCTTAAGGTGCCTTTTCTGGAGCAAGGGCTTCTTTCTTGCACGGCAGCCTCTCAGTCCATGGCGATGTAAAACACGCTTGACTGTGGAGACTGACACCTGTGTTCCATCAGCTTCCAAATCCTTGGAGACCTGCTTCTTGGTGATTCTTGGTTGACTCTTGACCATCCTGACCAATCTCCTCTCGGCAGCATGTGATAGCTTGCGTTTTCTTCCTGATCGTGGCAGTGACACAACTGTTCCATGCACTTTATACTTGCGTATAATTGTCTGCACAGTTGCTCTTGGGACCTGTAGCTGCTTTGAAATGGCTCCAAGTGACTTCCCTGACTTGTTCAAGTCAATAATTCGCTTTTTCAGATCCACACTGAGTTCCTTTGACTTTCCCATTGTAGCTTTTGTAGCTGAGTCTAATCACTGGGTCAAATGAGCCCTATTTAAATGGGCTCATGAGAAGTCAACAGCTGTAGTCAATCAGAATCACTTACAAGAAGTGAAGAGGCCATGACATGAAGCTAATTTGATTGACACAACTCGCTACATCACCAAAATTGACCAATTTTGTTGCTGTATGTATATTTTTGACCCAGCAGATTTGGTGACATTTTCAGCAGACCCATAATAAATTTATGAAAGAACCAAATTTTATGACTGTTTTTTGTGACAAACATGTATGTGTTCCGATCACTCTATCACAGAAAAATAAGAGTTGTAGAACTTATTGAAAACTCAAGACAGCCATAACATTATGTTTTTTTACAAGTGTATGTAAACTTTTGACCACAACTGTACGTTTATAGTGCTTAATATACATCTAGAACTGTGAAGAGGTTTCATCTTATGATCTCACCACATTGGTTGATGTGTTTAGTTCCATCAAGAACTCATTCGATTTACCATCATTCACCACTGATTTACCAAATCATGTTACATTTACATTTACATTTTCGGTATTTAGCAGACGCCCTTATCCAGAGCGACTTACAACAGTGCTTCAAAGTTACTTAAGTTATCCAAAGCTAGTTTGTAGACTAGGATCAAGAGATACATAGAACTTAATCATGTTTAGAACCCTAGGACTTTTTTTTTTTTTTTAGTTTAGGAACTCTTTAAAAAGATGCGTCTTCAGTCGACGTTTGAAGACGGCGAGTGACTCTGCTGTTCTGACATCCAGTGGAAGTTCACCTTGGTGCTCCAGCACAGAGAAGAGTCTGGATGTCTGTTTTCTGTGTGTTTTGAGTGATGGAGGTTCGAACCGAGCCGTGCTGGAAGCTCTAAGAGCTCTTGGTGCAGATCTGGCTTTGACCATCGCCATCAAGTATGAAGGAGCTGGTCCGTTTTTTG
Organism: Astyanax mexicanus; assembly: GCF_023375975.1. Lineage (NCBI taxonomy): Eukaryota > Metazoa > Chordata > Actinopteri > Characiformes > Acestrorhamphidae > Astyanax > Astyanax mexicanus. The sequence goes on from NC_064408.1 coordinate 11,091,741, forward strand.
CCTTGTAGGCCAGCGTCAGGGTTTTGAATCGGATGCGGGCGGCAACAGGAAGCCAGTGGAGGGAACGCAGCAAAGGAGTCACATGACTGAACTTCGGAAGATTGAAGACGAGTCGTGCTGCAGCATTCTGAATTAATTGTAGTGGTTTGGTGGCTCTCAGTGGAAGACCAGCCAGTAGAGAGTTGCAGTAGTCTAGTCTTGAGATGACAAGAGACTGCACAAGCACCTGAGTGGCTTCCTGAGACAGAAACGGTCGAATTCTTCGGATGTTGTACAGGAGAAATCTGCAGCACCGAGTCAGATTTGCAATATGTTACCAAACCGAGCCCTAATTATTTTGTTCTCATGCTTTAGGTTCTGGTTCCCATGCCTTAATAAGTCATGGCCACGCATTATTTTTTTTAACATGATGTCACCTTAGGGGCTCTGTAGTGGTGCATGAAAGCATCCCATAATATCTAAATCACTATACAGCACACTTAAAATACTTTAATTTTCCCAAAATCTTCAGTGCACCTTATAATCTGGTTCGCCTAATCGTTGCCATGCCTTTGTTATCTCCTTCCCACACATTAGGTTCTTGTTCCCATGACTTAATAAGTCATGGCCACGCATTTTTTTTTAACATGATGTCACCTTAGGGGCTCTGTAGTGGTGCATGAAAGCATCCCACAATATCTAAATCACTATACAGCGCACTTTCATTTTCCCAAAAATCTTCAGTGCGCCTTATAATCTGGTTCGCCTCATGTGTGAATTTTACCAGTCAAGTTGTGAGGCCCAGTAAAATCACTCCGCTGAAGTACAGTGTTATACAGGAGTTTTAGTGAAGTTTCTCCAGCACCAAGGCTTGAGCAGTATTAGCATTAGCCACTTACTGCAGCACTAGCTCTTTCACTGTTCAGAGGCGAGTATTTTGGACAGTACCCTACGCGTTTACCATGTTAAAACAAGCTACATGAGACGAACTGCTAGCTAATAGCGCCCTGGCTTACTGAAACACTCTGGATTCCTTAGTCTAGCACTGCTGCTAACTGCGCTGTTGAAAATATTGGAAATCTAAGCTCACTCTAAATAAACAGAAGCGCTTTACTCCCCCAACTAAACAGTTTTTAGGTGAGAAATCTGTGTAGACTACTTTGTGACACCCCTGTTCCTTACTATTGTCGCTTAAAATGTGCCTTATAATCCGGTGTGCCTTAAGTATGAAAATAGACCAGAAAATTATTAATAGTGTGCCTTATAATACTTATAATACAGTGCGCCTTATACTCCAGAAAATATGGTAATCGGAAACAACACAAAAGCCCTATCCGAAAGGGATTAGTTTCTCAAAGGGACATCTGTGAAAAATATTTCACCCTTCTGCTCAGTGATAAAACTCTTGCATCCAGACTGCAATTGAAAAAATTTTTTTTTTACTTTCTCACATGACATTTCGTTCAGCAGCTCCTCCATTTTCACTGGCTGTTGTGTTTAAGAGGATCTCAGTGGAAACACGCGCCCAAAGTGTGGTTATGGCGTGTGGCAGTGGACAAATAGCTACATAATTAAATGCAAGGTGACCAAACTCGAAAAAGGTGTGTGTCCAGACGAGAATAAAATTACTGGAGGACCAAAGAGTTCAGCTAAAAACAATTTTCTCAGAGGACGTTTTAGAAAACACATACATGGTCGTTCCAGACGACAATAAAATCACAGAGGACCCCCCATAAAAGTGAAAACAACCCCAGGACTCCCGAGAAACTAATCCCGTTCAGATAGGGCTAAAGTCAGGTAAACCTCAGTGATATCAGTCTGCCCAGATAGAAAGCTCAAAACATTGTGAATTAAGTAAACCAGTTTGGTGCAAATACTGTAAAGGCGACAATCCTTTCTGCTTGATTCTTCTCTAGTTCTGTATTTTACTTTTGTCCTTGTCACTTACTAGTAGCATGAGGCGGCACCTGCTACCAGTGTATTCGACCTGTTGGCAGGGGTGCTACTCTGAAAGTGAAGAAAAGCAATGGCTTCTGAACTCTTCTTGTTATAGACTCACGAGGGTTGATTAAGTTGAAGAGAGCAGTGATTTCTTTCCCTCACTTCCTGCAAACAGTGGCTCAGAGGCTCATTAAATGGGTCTGGCTGGGGATTTTGGAGATTGATGGGGAGAGCCTCGCTGCCTCAGACGCTCATCACTAACCGCACGGATTTTCTGTCATGCATGCCTAACAGGCCGGCAAGCCTGCTCCCTCCGCACCTCCTTCACTGTCTGTCACTGAGGCTTAGCAGTGGAGGCACAGATGATGATGAAGAGGAGGCTCCTGCACAAACACACACACATAAACACACACACACACCAACTCAGCCGTTTCTGTGGTGACAGACGGGCGATTCCCCCCCCCCCCCCCCCCCCCCCCCCCCCGAGACTTGATGCTGTTACCTTTCATCCTAGACTGATTACTGCTTTCTTGAATGTGTATGACTGTGAATAGCTCCAATATATCCAGTATAAAAGAAAGACAACAACACAAAACAGAAATCTGCTCTGTTCTACTCGAAGATGTTTTGTCTGTAAATAATTTTAACAATTTAAACAATTATAATGATGGTCTCCTGCAACATTATGTATGTTTGCAATCAGAAGTTTGTGGACATTCGTCTCACCAGAGAGGTCTCTAAATTCTCAAATCTCCAAAACTTACAAACTGTTGCTTTAAAATAAGTGAATGCATGCTAATTAATGCAACCAGTTATTTTAAAGCGACAGTCTGTAAGTTTTGAGGAATTGAGGACTCTTGAGACCTCTCTGGTGAGAATGTGTAATTACACAGAACGTGCATTCATCTACTTTAAAGTGATAGTCTGAAGGTTTATTCAGAAGATTTGGGGATTTAGAGACCTATCTGGTGAGAATGTGTAATAAAACAGAGCATGCAATTAGTCACTTTAAAGCAGGAATCTAGAGATCCCTTTGGTGAGAATGTGGAATATGGACTACATGCATTCAGCTTCTTTAAAGTGACAGTCTGTAAATTTAGGAGATTTTGGAATTTAGAGACCTTTCTGGTGAGAATGTGTAAAATCACAGAACATGCATTCAGCAACTTTAAAGTGACAATCTGTAAGTTTTAGAGGTTTCAAGACTTGGTGACCTCTCTGGTAAGAATGTAAAATGAATGGATTAAGTTACTTTCAAGTGACAATCTTCTCTTGTTAGAATGTGTAATTACACAGAACGTGCATTTAATTTAATTCAATTCAAATGTATTAATAGAGCACTTTTTACAACAAATGTCACAAATCAGCCATACAGAGAAAGCCTTGCATTCAACTACTTTAAAGTGACAGTCTGTAAGTTTAGGGAATTTGGGGACCTAGAGACCTCTCTGGTGAGAATGTGTAATTACACAGAGCATGCATTCAGCTACTTTAAAGTGACAATCTAAGTTTAAAGCCTGTGTCTGAAAGTTTAAAGTCTTAGCGACCTTTTTGGTGAGAATGTGGAATAAATGCATTAAGTTACTATAAAGTGACAGTATACATTTTGGGATTTAGAGAGCTCTCTGGTGAAAATGTCTAATTACACAGAGCGTGCATTCCGTTACTTCAAAGTGACAGTGTGTACGTTTTGAGGAATTGGGTATCTAGAGATCTCACTGGTGCGAATATGTAATTGCACAGAACATATTGAGAAGACCTTTTATTACAGGTTAATGTAAATAAATTGCTTTGTTCTGTGTATTTTTAAGGTTTTTTTTTGTTCATTTTGTTAATTTATACAATTTTTTTTAGAAAAAACATGTTTGATGTTGTAGGGATGTTTCCACCAGGACAATGATAAGATAATAAATAAAATAAAAAAATATTAGGGACTGCTCCTTTAAGTTGCTTAACCCTTTGCTGACACAGATGACAATAGTGTCATGTCCTATCACCTTTGCACTTTTTTTCCATGTCCCATGGAAACTACAACCTTCAGTATATGTGTGTGGGATCTCCTGCATTAAATGTGAAAGTGTTTTGTTTTCTGTTCATTAAGACAATTCCTGCAAGACACCACCTGTCACGAATGTTACCACCCACACACTGCACTGTCCACTGTGGGTGATAATGCATTCTGAGCAGAGGTGGAAAGTAATGAATTACATTTACTCACATTACTGTAACTGAGTACATTTTATGAGGAATTTGTCATTTTTAAAGTAGCTTTTAAAATAGGTAATTTTACTTTTACTCAAGTACATTTTGACACAAGTAATTTACTTCACTACATTGGAAAACTCCCTGTTACTGAGTAAAAAATAAAATGCTGTCGAAAAAAATAAATAAATTGGCGAGCATGTGCCGGCACAGGGATGCTCACCCGTGGAATAACGAGGCAATAACGTCCACATGCAATGCAAAATGTGCCCCACCGGACAGAGCTGTCAGCTTTCTAAACTTCCACATCAAACCTGTGAAAGCATGTGGTGGTAAATATTTTTATAATTAAACAATCTGCTTCAATGTTAAAAAACCAAACATGTAAATAGCAGTTAGAGCATAGCAATGGCAAGTTAAAATATAACAATGACATGTAAAACTACAAAAATACAGTTTATAGTCACATATATGACCATAACTTTTTAACAGTAAAGAAAAAAAATGGATCATAGAAACCTATGACACTTGTTCTTGAAAATGTGTTATGGTTTGGTCTGAACAAATACTGCCTGAAAGATCAAAATTATAATGTGTAATAATAATTCATTAAAAACTATTTAATTTATGATTTTTGTACTTTTTTACATCCAATAATTAAAAGTAACTATGTAACTATGTACATTTTAAATTACTTTACTTTACTTTTTTACTTTTGCTCGAGTAGATTTTTAGATGGGTACTTTTACTTTTACTTGAGTAGTATTTGAGCAAAGTAAAGGTACTTTTACTTAATTACAATTTTTCTGTACTTTTTCCCATCTGTAATTCTGAGATGTATTAACAGTACACATGGTTTAAAGAATGTTAAAAGTCTGTAACATCCACCTTTCAGGCTCTATCAAACCTGGTTGAACCTCATTCACAAGATAACACCTCACAACTTATACAGGTCAAGGTAATAGAGTAATACTGAATACTATTGCTGTAGCACAGCAAAGTTACCCAGATCAGGAATTGAACCCCAGTCTCCCACATGGTAGCTCACTGGCAGGCGGTGGTGTTATCCACTACACCACACCAACCACTGATGTTAAGCTGCAACTGTAACTGTAGGTTAAATGTATCAGAACTTAGAGAAATGCTGTAAAAAAGCTCTGTTGCTCTGTTGCTATTGTTCTTTTGAAAGTTGAAACACAGTGAAATGAGTAGGAAACACATCAGGAACGTGTGCAGTTCCACCAAAAAGCTCAACTTTAAAGCCTCAATATTAAAGACATGCAGAGCGGCAGCTTTTCTAAATACTGCAGTCAATGAGATTTCCCAAATCCTCTCCTCACACACTGCACACTCTCTGATATACACACTTACTGCACATTTCAGAGGAAAAAATCTGAACCGAGCCGGGTGGTGAAATAGGATGCATTTAAAGTATTCAAAATACAGCACCAGTCAAAAGTTTGGACACACCTCTTCTCTTTGAATGTGTTTTTTTTCTTTCTTTTTATGATTTGTACATTTAAAAAAAATAATATTAAGCTTCAGCTAAAACAACATACATAAAAATATATGATTTTTCCCTACTCTGAGAAATTCAGGGTTCGTACGGTCATGCAAAACCTGGAAAAGTTATGGAATTTGAAAACAGCAATTTCCAGGATAAGTTTTGGAAAAATAAAAATACCCAGACAGTTTTGGAAAAGTCACAGAAATGTGGTCAACAAATCTTTGTGTTTCTGTTTATCGATGAAGAAAATCTATTTTGAGCTAACAAATTACATCAGCTCAGAGTTAATTCAGTAATTTAGACCTATACAATGAAGCTCTCAAGATCTGACACACATTTTATTATTAAGAATTATGTATCAACTTTTTTATCAGATTCATTTTAGGCACACTATAATCAATTTAATTATATTTAATTATTTTTTAATTATTATTTAATTATTTAATTATAGTTTTAGTTGGTTTTTGGTTTTATTGTTCATGTCTGCACTGATGTTTTAAAAAAAATCGTATGGTCATGAAAAAGTGCCTTGAATGCATAGAAATGTAAAAATATAATGGAAATTTGTTGGTTTAAATGTGTATGAACCTTGGAAATAAGTTATTTTAAGAGCAATTTTAAGAGATTTTGTGAATGAAGAAATAAAAATATAAGTTTGCAACGAGTCAAAAAAGTAAAGAAAACAACTGTTTTCTTTGTAAATGGAAGAAATTGTTGATATATGTTTGAATATATGTTTTAATAATGTGTGTTAGAACAGAATTGTGTATTGTGGCCTTAAAATATTTACAGCAGAAGTCATTTGACCTTTTTAATCATGACCAGACACAGTATAAACAAACTGCTCAGTGACTTCAACTCAAATATTTTTATTAATTAATATTAAATCCATCAAAACTCTTTTTGATTAAATTTAGTTAAACGCTGTGAAGCTCCAGATCATCCCAATTAAATCCTCTCAAATCACCAACTCAGTTCATCAGGTTTAGATCTGGAGATTAATGTGGAGGACAAAAAGTTTTATTACTGTTTACTGAGTAATTTTATATGTGTTCTTTAATTATTTTTATGTTTTTAATATTAACCTATTAATAAATTAAAGAAAAACACTGAATGAAAAGGTGTGTACAAACGTTTGACTGGTAATGTACACACACACAACCTTAGACACAAATCTATTGTAAAAAAAAATAGTCAGTTCACAATGTATTTACAATTAATCAATTTTTAATACTAAAGAATGTATTCCATATCAATATATAATATTATATAAGTTCATCATATTTACAGAGCAAACATTATACACATTCATTCAACAGCTCTCATTAGCAGCCCTGTGGTCTCTTTCAGTTGTGGCGTTGTGTAGTAGAGAGTATCTGAATAAAAAGGATGTGCTGTATATAGTCCATCTGTAATCGCAGCATCCTCACAAAAAGGCAGGCACAAGGCATTCTCAATCAATTTAATTTTAAAAAATGATCTTAATACACTGTAAACCAATCAGATATTGCCTAATGATTTCTGGGAATGAAATACGCTACACACTACTGTTTACGTTTCAGGCACTGGGAAAAGTTAGAATGTAAAATCTGCTTATCTGTACAGTACGCTTCCATTAAAAAAACGTAAAACTATAGTATTAGAATAAACACAAAACAGCATTCATAAAGACAGTAGTAGCTTCAAATCACTGTGTTCATTAAAACATCTCCAAGGCTCAAGAGTGTCTAGTATTATTATATATAGTTATCATTATATGAACCAATTTTCTGGAGCTTCTACAGTGAAAACACTTTTACATAATGTGCTTAAGATGCCTTAAACCTCTGAACAGTAAGTACTGTACAGGGCCATCTCAAAAAATTTGAATATCTTTGAAAAGTTACTTTATCTCAGTAATTCAGTTAAAAATGTGAAACTCTCTATATTATATAGATGTATTACACACAGAGTGATCTATTTTAAGTGTTTATTTATTTTATTGTTGATGATTATGGCTTACAGCCAATGAAAACCCAATAATCAGTGTCTCAGAAAATTTGAATATTATATAAGACCAATTAGTATTTTTAGCAGTGTGGGCAGTGTGCCAAGTCCTGCTGGAAAATGAAATCCGCATCTCCATAAAAGTTGTCAGCAGCAGAGGGAAGCATGAAGTGCTGTAAGATTTTGTGGGAAAACAAAACTGCACTGACTTTAGACTTGATAATAAAACACAGTGGATCAACACCAGCAGATGACATGTCTCTCCAAACCATCACTGATCATCAGTAAATTTTACTTTAATTAAACTTACTGCTATAATTTATATTTACCATAGTAGTGTAAAAGGGAATTACACTCTCTACCTGTAGGGGAAACACAGGAGCAAATATACCAATTTTCTCATAATGCTGCTTTAATATACACTATATCCCAATGTTTGTGGTATTTAGCTACTTTAAAAATGCACTCATTGCTGACACACGTGTGCAAATGCACATACAGTTAGTCTAGGCCCTGTAGAGAAGTACTGCTAATAGAATAGGACTCTCTGGAGCAGAAAAAACACACCTATACTGGCACCATGCCTAATGCCAGGTGTGGGCTAGAGAAGGATTGATGGAGCTCCATCCAATACTTTAGGGATGAGCAACATCTTGACCTCACTAATCTCATTACTCTTGTTGCTGGATACAATAAAATCCACACAGCTGGACATTAGAGCCTGTTACTCCAACAAAAGCAGTATAAACTCTCTTTAATATCCTACAGTTTTTTCCCATTGCCTCTTCTAACACATGTGAAGATGTAGCATTGCCGAGTAGCATCACAGCACTCTCGGAGGAAAGCGAAGCGACTCGGTTCTGAGACATCAGCTCACAGACGACTTGTGCTGATCGACAGCACCCTAGGAGTAATGAGGGAAAAGAGCGCCATCTACCCACCCAGAGAGAGCAAGGCCAATTGTGCTCTCTCAAGGCTCCGGCAGCTGATGGCAAGCTGCATGACCTGGATTCAAACCCGATCTCCCAATCAAAGTGGCAGCATTTTAGACCACTGGCCACTCGGCACCCTATACCCTTCGTCTTAAATGAAAATGAATAATGGATCTTTAACAGTTTTTAACAGTGTATTTTATTGGCTGGCTGCTGATGACTGTCCTCACCTTATTGGCTGAGGGTATTTAAACTGCAGCAGCTACTGGCTGAAATATAACGGTCTCAGACAGCTCTGATTAACGTCCACTAAGATATGGCCGTGTGCTACAGTTATGGTTCAGTGCACCTCGGCCTCGCTAGAATTAATGACCCAATCATGAGCTCTCGCATAAGTCAATGAAAAATTTATGAACGAATAAATTACAATCTCCGCAATCCACATATCGGCAGCGACAGCCTTTGTGTGATTATATAAAAAGAAAAAAGCATAGAAAATAAAAAATCCACAATCATAGCTGACCCTGCTGGCTGGCTGTCTGACCCTCATGCTAATTGTGCACCAAGCAATAAGTACGTGTGAGAAATGTATGTGGTGGCTCCGCCCATCATAAGAAGTACCATCTAATACTTACTGTTCCCTTCTTTGCTGTACTTATATCCTGTCTCACTCTAATATCTGCTAAGTGTATACTGTCCATGTCCACTTAAAAACATGTGTGTCTCATCCAATTTTATGTTTGTAAATAGTTTATTTACTTACTGTAGAAAGCTAAAATTTAGTTTTTGGACTACTTTTCTTCTTCTGATCCCAAATGGCAAGGGTAATATTTAAATGTTAAAATAAACTATTGTCCTCATATGAGCAAATTGTTTTTTTTTTTTTGTTTGTTTGGTTTTTTTTTGTTTCAAAAACGACTTCTTGTACAAAGACAAAGTTTATTTTTTATATTTGATAAGTCCTACTTATTCCAAAAATAACTAGGAGAAATTAACAGTGTACACCAAGAAAAGTCTGGGTCTCAGTCATGTGATAGGATATGCCCCACTAGTAATGGGGCATATCCAATCCAATATCCAACTAAATTGGGGTAAAAAAATGGAGGAAAATTAGGAATAAATTAAAAAAAGAGAATGAATTCAGACTTTTGGCATGTCAGTGTAAAATCATGTTGCAATAATGAAATCATTAGTTAATTCATCCATATTTTCATTTGCTTGTTCCTCGTGTGGGTCATGGTGGGTCCAGAGCCTACCCAGAATCATTGGACGCAAAGCAGGAACATGCTGCCAGTTATGTTGTATCTGTTAACAGATGCATGCATTGGCCACCATCAAACTGTCTAGAAGAGTGAAGAAGAGGAAGAGGGCCCAGAAAGATTCAGGCCAATTATGCTCTCTTGGACTCCCAATCACAGATGGCGGTGGTGGAGAGTCCAAGTCCCAGCAATATTTTTTTTAACACATAAAATATTAAAAATAGAGTTAAAAATCAAATTGATTCTAAAAACATGAGGATAATTACAGTACTGCCTTTAATGCCCACCTGGAGTCTCAACTGGAGTCCCAATGTTACATAACCTGCTATAAAAGTCACTTGTCAGCTCCCACACACACCAACCCCACCGTCATCCTGTCTCATCAGCTGATCCTGAAGTCCACGTGGATGTCTCTTCTTCCCCAATATCATCCAAACTGACACTCCCGCATGCCCCGCATCCAGCCCACACCCTCACACCACCCCCCTTCTCCTCGGGTTCGCCTGGCTGGACCTCGCCCTGCTCCTGGATGGTGGGCAGGTTGCCCTGCTTGCGGCAGCGTTTGCGCAGGCCCATCAGGAACGGTTGCGGTAGAGAAAATATGTCTACATTGTTGCCCAGGTCCACCCAGGCCAGTGCTGGGAAGCTGCCTGGGTCCTTTAGAGCGTCTGTGAGTTGGCGCAGGATGGCGCGAGTCAGCCGGTTGCCGTTGAGTGCCAGGCTCTCCAGTGCTGGCAGGGAGGCCAGCGTGGGCAGCAGTAGCAGCAGGGCGTCGTCCGTCAGCTCAGTGAAGCTCAGCTCCAGACTCCGCACACGGGACGAATGGTGCTGCAAGTGAACCGCAAGACGCTCCATGTCCCGCCACGAGAGGGGGAGGCCGGACAGGTCAAGCGTGCCGCCGGCAGGAGGGGCGGAGAGAACCACCTTCAGACTGAGAAAATGAGAGAAAACGAGGGAATATTAGATCAGATATCAGTTCAAATCATACTTTATACTTATAAGACTTTCATTTTCCCAAAAAACATCAGTGTGCCTTATAATCCGGTGCGCTTTATGTATGAATTCTACCAGTCAGGTATTAAGGAGCAGTAAAGCCACTCTGCTGAAGTACAGACTTATACAGGAGTTTCAGTTTAGTTCTCCAGCACTGAGACTGGAGCAGTATTAGCATTAGCCGCTAACCATGCTAAGTGCTAGCTCTTTCACCATTCAGAGGTGAGTATTATCAGCCTGTAGTCTGCTGCCAACCCCGGCTAACACTGCTGGAGCAGCAGTAGCTGCTAACCACACTTAATGCTAGCTTTCTTTCTCTGTTTAGATTCAAGTATTTTGGACTGTAGTCTGAATGTTTACTCATGTTTATGTTTAAACAAGCTACGTGAGACGAACCGTTAGCTGGTGATGCTAAATCTGCTGTGCCCAGCCTTAGTGGAAATCTGGAAATGTAGGCAAGACCTGCTGAATTAAAAGGGAAACATGGCAACACCCCTGTTCCTTACTAATGTCGTATAATCCGGTGCACCTCATGTATGAAACATTCACACATAGTTTGGCCTTATAATCCAGTGCGTCTTATAGTGTGAAAAATATGGTAATTAAAGTACACATTCAAGAGAGACATGTTTTTATATGCAGATGCGCTTTTTCAGTGGGTGTGTATTTGTTTTAGAGGTATTGAAATTAGCTGTGGCTTCTTTAAAGTCTTAGCTGAAACTCAATGAAAACTAATAAGGACTCTGAGTTGCACCACTTCTTGGAAAGTCTCTGTGTATGATTACTAGGGCTTTGAGCATAATTCCTGTCATAGTGTTTCCTGTTGACCTTTCGCTTGTTTCCCAACTTGATCCGCCCTATAAACTGTTATTATGAGCCCGAGCCCAATTTTAACATTGCAAAACTGAAGAAGCATAGACCTATTATTTAAAAAAAAAGGGTTTATTAATAACAGATCTCCAAAAGATTAAAACATGAACAATGCGAACAATGATCCACAGCCCTAAACATCGATAAATTAGGCTACAAGAATGTGCCAGAGCTGCGTTATTAAAAGACCTTGTGCAACTTTATTTAAAACACAGTTGGATTTGTTACTTTGCTATATTGTGATTATCACGCCATAGCTTTATATAAAATATACACCTAAGTAACAGACTATTATCTTGAGCCCAACCTGGCCCGGCCCAAGGAAAGTGTTGGGATATCTCGGCCCGACCCAGCCCGGGTTCGGGTCACGCATCGGGTCAGGCAGATAATCTAAACTCTAGCATGAACCTGCCTGCTTTATTTTTGCCCAAGCCCTCTGACTTTCAATAAATCAACACGCTAGGAGAAGAACACTAATCACCAAATGGGATAGGATCAAGGTCACTGGATAATTTTCTTTTTATCTCTTGATCGGTGTGAACAACACGTCTCGAAGTCCTGCACAGTTTACAGAATTCCCTGCTCTAACAAATCTACAAAACCTACCAATTAACAGGTGAGTTGACGTAGTTAAGCAGGAAACGCAAAAACATTGCTCTAGATAATAGGGTGAATACTTAGACAGGTGTGCCACTCGGGAACACTTTTTAAACAGGTGACTGCACATGTTGCGTTGCGTTGACTGCAGTGTACAAGCATGTGTACCCATGCACAAACCTGCAGACAGTGAGGCAGAGGAAGGAAAGTGAGAACATCAAAAGGTATGAGTGAGAAACAGCAGAAGACAAATGAGAGAGGACAGAGCAGCACATGCATCAGAAGCTAATTGGCGCTGAGGAGAGACAGTTTCCACACTCGTACGGAGATGGTGTCACAGTAGGATGTATAAACTCAGAAGAGAGGCATTTGAAAGTGTGTGTGTGTGTGTGTGTGTGTGTGTACGAAAGTGCAAAGCAGCAGGAGCACTCAGTGTTTGAGCACTAAGCCCAAAAATAAAATAAAAAATAAAATGATGGTTCCTACCTTATAAGAACTTCCCACACACATAATATAACTGCTCACATAAACACACACACTTATTTATACACACACACACTTTTCTCTTCAATCTCTTCAATTCAAGAAGGGGCACCCACACACACTCTCTCTCATGTAGGCCTTTGCCCTTATACACATGCACACCCACACACACACACATACTCAGTTTATTACCCATACCCACAAACATCTCTCAGTCACACACACACACACACACACACACACACACACACACACACCCTGCACAGGTCACCCCCAAGGGAAACACAAATCATGCTCGAACAAATAGTCCTCTCTGCACACTGTAAACAACAAGGAGTGGGTTTCCATCGCAGCGTTATGTGGATGAGTCACGGACAGGATGCGCTGTTCTGTCTTATTTGTTTGTCTTCAGCTGCAGTATGCTCTGATATGTATGAATGAGAGCAAGAGAAGGATGGAGGGATGAACGGAGAGGAAAGTGGAAGTGTAAAGAAGATGTTATTTAGTGTTACTTTAGTGAATGGCTTGGGAACACCTATACCGATATAAGTTGTGAGGTGTTATCTTGCAAGTGAGATTGTGTGATTATACACTGGTCAGCATGCTCATGGCAAGACAAGGTGTGGCGATATTTGTTGTAGTGTTCTTTGTAACTGGAGAGTTAGAAAGAGAGGTGCAGGGCTAATGCGCTCTTTGCACAACTACTTCCGCATTCTCATCAGTGCTGCTCCAGCGTTTCCTGTTTGGATTTTCTAATACACTCGCTATGGCAGTATTATCAGCTGGTGTTTACAAGAGCTTCTAAAAATTAACCTCAACGTCGAGGAGACCAGTAAAGCCTACCACTAGAAAGCTAGAGAAAGGCTTTAAACTATATGCATCTTCATACCTACACAACTACGAAGATTTTTTTCTTATATTTTACGTTAGCCCACACAGCTCAGCATTAGCTAGTATAGCTAACTAGCTTGCTAGGTGCATTACTGACAGTTGTTAGTTTCTTCTGTTATCAAATGGAAGTCTAATAAAATGCTAGTAATAATAATAATTCTAACTATAATGATCATTATAAAAATAATTATACAAATGCTAGCTATAATAATAATAATAATAATAGTAAAAACAATAATATCTAGCTATAATAATAATAATAATAATAATACTAGTAGTAGTAAAAATAATAATATCTAGCTATAATAATAATAATAATAATAATAATAATAATAATAATACTAGTAGTAGTAAAAATAATAATATCTAGCTATAATAATAATAATAATAATAATAATAATAATAATAGTAGTAGTAAAAATAATAATATCTAGCTATAATAATAATAATAATAATAATAATCATGCTAGCTATAATAATAGTAAAAAATAAGAATACAAATGCTAGCTATAATAATAATAAAAATGCCAGCTATAATAATAATAATGACAATAATAATAATATCTAGCTATAATAATAATAAAAATGCCAGCTATAATAATAATATCTAGCTATAATAATAATAATGCTAGCTATAATAATAGTAAAAATAAGAATACAAATGCTAGCTATAATAATAAAAATGCCAGCTATAATAATAATATCTAGCTATAATAATAATAATGCTAGCTATAATAATAAAAATGCTAGCTATAATAATAGTAAAAATAAGAATACAAATGCTAGCTATAATAATAATAATGCTAGCTATAATAATAATAATAATAATAATAATAATAATAATAATAATAATAATAATAATAATAATATCTAGCTATAATAAAAATGCTAGGTGGTGGATCATTCAGGCAAGTACCTTTAGCTGATCTCCTATCCCAAACACGTGGAGCATGGGTGCTGTCACGTTAATTATTCCATATTCCAATTATTCCAAGCAGTGGCACTGCATGCTTTGCCAGTCGTCTCCAAGCTTCTGACGTTTTTGATTTAACCAGGTATGAAATGTTTGCTACAGACCTTTCATACGGCGAAATGGTAAAGTGGTGCCGACTAATGTTCATTAGCCACTGTTTATTAGATCACTCTGAGCAGGGAAGCTATGAAAGCCTAAAGCTTCCATAAAACTTAGCAGACGCCGTGCAAAAAGGAACACAGCAGTGCTTAAAACGGCTTGAAAACTTCACGCTGGATACTCATTTTGACCTCTCGCTAGTAAAAATGTACGTTTTGCCTATACAGGCGAATGTAAACAATACAACCGTAAACGTCCGAGCCGTATTATTTGAAAACGGAAATGCGTCAGAGCCGTGAGTGCAAGGAGCCCATTCCTGTACTATACTCGTACTATGCTGGCCCTGTGGTTTGGGCTCATTGTCCTATTATACTCAGAATATGGAGATGCTGATACATAAAGAACTCAGCCCACGTGTGAGCTGAGCATTTGGGCTAGAATCGGACCTAGATTCCAGCCAGAGTTGGACTTATGCTACTTGGCGGAAAATTAGTGATTTTTGCTATCTAGGTAGTTCCAAGTCCCATGACATTTGGCATGCCAGTGCATATTGCATTATTTCACCATTCACATGTTAATATAATGACTTAATGTCAAATAGTGCTGTGCGATATGATGATAAATATGACAGGGACGATAGAAAAGTGTCCCTATCGTTTCTACAGTAATTTCATCAATTATTCATGCAAATATATAAAGTAGGCTATGATGAAATGTATTGCCGTGGTCACTTTGCATAGACTCGGTTTATATAAAAAAAAGCTTCATTATGTGGTTTTGTGACGTGATGCTGCTTTACGGTATTTGACGGATGTGTGCGGACACGCCGGTTTATATATATATTGCTGCACTAAAAGGTAGTAATTCTCATTTGTAAAAAGGTGGGTTTAATGTCACTTTGAAATAAAGTTGGAAAAAAGTAAGAAATTATATTATTTTGTTATATTTTTATAAAAAAATATCTGAAAATATACTTAAATGTGGTATATCATGATAAATATCGTTATCGTGATGTAAAAAATTCCATATCGTGATATATGACTTTTCCCATATCGCCCAGCACTAATGTCAAAACTAATGCACTTTTCCCAAGGAAAGTTAGCTAGCTTGTCGGTAAGGTTAGCCAGCTTGTTGCTAGCTTTAGTTCTCCCAGGTAACATTAGTTTGTTAGCTAACTCATCGCTAAGATTAGTTAGCTTGTTGTTGGCTTTAGTTCACTTCTTGGTAAAATTATGTGTTAGCTAGCTCGTTGCTAAGATTAGTTAGCTTGTCGCTAGCTTTCGTTCTCTCCCCGGTAACATTAGTGTGTTAGCTAGCTTATCGCTAAGGTTAGCTAGCTTGTCGCTAGCTTCAGTTCTCTCCCCGGTAACATAAATGTGTTAGCTAGCTCGTCACTAAGGTTTTAGGCACACAGAAAAAGGACTGATTTGGTCTGTTTGAATGATTGTTGATGTTTAGTAATGATAGAAAAAAGTTCAGTTTTTAGTTTTTTTCAGACAGAGGACTAGGACTCGGCCACTCGATTATGGTCTTGAGACCGATTTCAGACTCGCGTCCTACAACACTACCATTAACACACTAACATTTTACTATATCACAGTATGAAACCAAATCACACTGGACTAAATGTACACAACGTAACAAAACATGAACCTTGATTCAGACTTTGGTCCAGTATTGGTGGACCAATCATTCAATGGAGACTAAATACAGTCTTCATGTGAGGCTCATCTCCGAAGTCGTGCCAAACACAGACGCACAGCAAGTCTTTATTAGCTGAGAGAGAAGCAATAACTCTCCTTGCATATGCCACACACACACACAAGCAGACATGCACACACACGCATTTCTGAGATTGAAATTATTGAAAAGTCGCTGTTGAAAGGGCAAGTTGTCAGCCTGCTGGTCAATACTAACACAATTAGGAAGGCTTTCCCAATAAAGGCCGGCTTTTACCAGCGAAGACAAAAAATCTATGGGCTTTGTGGTCTCAGCCATTAGAGACTGGAAGCTATCAGTATTCTGTGGGAGACGGACACTAACACAATGACTCATAGAGTGACGGAGAGAAAGAGAGAGAGAGAGAGAGAGAGAGAGAGCGAAAGAGAAGAGTGTGGGAGAGAAATAGAAAGATAGAGTGAGATGACAGCGTTTGAAAGTTGCTGTTGAGTTTGGGTTGATCTAAAACACTTCATGATTTATTAGTTCCAGAAGATATGATAGAAAAAAGAGGCACTGCTGTCCGAGTGGCACTGCTGTCTAAGCGCTGGCTCCAACTTTGGAAATAAATTTAAAACAGACTCTGGTTTGTTTGTACTCTTAAGCCCCATCCGGACAGGATTAGTCTCTCAGGGGGTTCTGAGGTAATTTTCTCTTTTATGGGGGTCCTCTGTGATTTTATTCCCGTCCAAAACATCCATGTACGTGTTTTACTCAGACATCCTCTGAGAAAATTACAGGCTGAATTATCCACTGTTTTTCGCTGAACTCCTTGGTCCTCCGGTAATTTTATTCCCGTCCGGACTCACATCTCTGAGTTTCATCACCTCGCGTTTAATAAAATAGCTATTTGTCCACTGCCACGAGGCATAATTACACTTTGAGTGTCACGTCTCTAGACTCTCCTTTTACACTCCTAAACTCCATTTCCCATAAATCCACTGGCGATGACGACAATCGCGTTATGCTCCTCCGTACAGAGTCTCCTGTGTTCTAGGAAGTTCCGATTCATAGTAATTCTAGTTTTGTATATATAGGTTTCAGTCAGCGTCTGTACTTTGCGAGGTATTGTTGACTCATGTTGCGTACTGAGTGTCTGCCTTTTTGTTATGACCCATTTTTCTGTATTACGGGTTTTGCCTTTTGTCTCTGCCCTTATCGGATTTGTCGAATTATCGGATTGTCTCCCTGGCTTCAATGTGAGTGTTGTTCTACCTGTTCTCTGGCTGTGTTATCCTGTCTACTGCCATGTAAATAAACCAGTCTTTACCTTTTACTCGGCAAGCGTCTATCCTATTTGTCTGGCGTTACATTGAGTGCCTGTTTCCATGGAGATCCACGTAAACACAACAGCGAGTGGAAATGGAGGAGCTACTGAACGCGATCTTCATGTGACCGAGAAAGCAAAAAGAAAAACTCACTGGTCCTCCTGTTTTTTCAGTTGCAGTCCGGATGCAAGAGTTTTATCACTGAGTAGTGTTAAATACATTTCAAAGACGCCCCCCTGAGAAAATAATCCTGTACGGATAGGGCTGAAGTGCGGCTTGTTTGAGCAGGTGGGGAAAAAAACAGTAATCACACATGCGTGAGGATCAAAACATCCACTAGCAGGTTTCTGTCCGGTCTCTGGAGCAATTCGCTTGTAGTAAGAAAGTGATTCACCTTGACCTGACCCAGCTATCAAATATACTCCTTTTATTTGAGCTAAACTGCTGATAACGTACAATTTAAGCTGAAATATTAGACAGATAACACTAATTACCACAGCTATGAACAAACGCTGTCTCTGCTGCTCCATGCTCTTTGCACGCGCAGTCTGTGCTGTGTTCACTGCTCACAGCCACGCCCCTCCGCTTACTAAATGGACATCTGTGCTGCACGTGCCATTGAAAACACTGTGTTTAAAAGCGCAGCCGCAAATTTTCAGCGTTTTGTGTTAAAGCAGCTTCACACTGCACAGATATACATGAACACAGAACACAGAATCTAATCGCTATGTATACTTTCTTGCTTTCAGACCAGACAGCTCTGACCAATCAGAGGAGACTCAGAGGAGAGGAGACAGAGGCCGGTTTTCAATCTGCGTTCTTGTCTGTACTTGTGTTCTTGTGGACTCGGGAAACGTCATCAGTCGCAGCCCAAGTACTGTTCCAATTCAGAAGATCACAGTAGTACACAACTAATACCCAGATGTGTTCTTGCTCCTCCCACTTTACTTCTTACAGCCCGATAACCCAGAATGCACCTCGCAGCAGTACCAGCGCAATGCAGGATAAGAAGGTACATGACTGTAAGCACCTGTACGTTTTCAAAATAGTACTGCTGTGTGCTAAATCAATGTTATTTTTAGGCGAGAATGTAGGGGTTTAGACTTCAGATATCTGTTTTTTTTTTGTGAAGAAACAGGCTAGGTGAAAATGTGTTCCTGTGTTTTTGGAACAACGCTTTCTGCTCCTCTAAGAGGGTGACGTCATCAAGTACACAGCTGTTCCAAATACACAACAACCTCCTGCATCCTCCTGTCCTCGGGAGTACGCACTCGCAATCCGAACTTCCCAAGTCTGTTCTTGACAAGTACAGGAGTCCAGACTTGTGTACTTGTGTGGTTTATTGGTGCGCATTTTGGTGCGTTTAGGTTTATGCCTGTGTGAAACCAAACCAAACAGAGGGAGAAAACACTACAAGTGAACAAACTCATCAACTGATCTGGATCATAGAAATCAACTACAGGTGTGAAAACACCCTCAGAAGCCTCATGTTAACCATGTCCAGAAACATCATATTAATTTCTGGGCTTGGATGAATCAGTATCACAGTTCTTTTTTTGGAGATGTATCCATCCAGACTGTTCAGAATAGATTCCTGTGATGCAGCATTAATGCAGAAACGTACACTGAGATCTTAGGGCCAATCCCATTTCACCCCTTGGCCCTAAACCTTACCTCTAGGGGATAGGGTTTGTTAGCCCTTCAAACAGGCTCTTCAAACTTCAAACAAAGGGGTATGAAAATCACTGGTAAGATGGCAACACAAAGTGACGCTTAGCACTTTTAATGTGTAGTTTCAATGTTTTATGGCCAAATTCTTCATAACAAGCATAAAAAAGATCGCTAGTAGTTGGTCTCAGTAGCTAGCTAGCTAGCTAGCTAACGTTTCTGTTCCACCTTAAATGGTACAACAGAAAGCAGAAGCTGCAGCATTTAAGGCGGAACGGAAGAATAAAATAAAATAGAAGCTAACTAAAGCTAATTTCAACTCCCTATCAGAAGGAATTAAGAAATGAACAATAATAATTAATTTCTGCACCACCTCCCTGTCACACCGTAGCCTGTGTCTGTCCAGTGTCTTTCCTTTTTTTGGTTCCTTCCTGCTCCTGTCCTCTGTTCTCTTTTGTTTACCTGTCATGTTTCCCAGCCATGTGCTACTGTTGTGTTTTGGTCTTGTCTCCGCCTTAGCCCCTCCTTATCATCTGTAACCCCTCCTGTCTCATTTGTAACTCCGGCCCCCTCATTACCTCCACCGGTGTCTCTAGTGTGCCTGTATATAAATACCCCATGTGCTCCTTTGTTCTCTGTCGCGCTTTTTGTTTGACCGTGTCCTGTTCCTCTGTCCGGATCTTGTATATCTGTTTTGTTTAAGCCTCATACCTGCTGTGTTTTTTGTCTTCAGTGTTCAGGTTTGCTTTATGTAATTTGTTTCTTTATTAGTTATTTTTGCTTGTTTGTTTCGGTCTTTTAGATATCCTCTGTTTCAAAGTGTTTTGTTTTAGTTTCCTTTTCTTACATTATTCCATAGTGGTTGTTCTTTGTTTATTTTTGCTAATATGGTAAATAAAACCGACTTACGCTTGCATCCTGCCTCCTCTGCGTTACACTCCCCTCTTTCTGAAGACATTCAAGCCTTAAAGTTAACTAGTTAACCAGCAGCTAGCTAGCTTACTGAATTTTGGCACTCCTGATGACGTATCAGTGCTTGAAGGGTCGTCTCAATTTTTTTAGAGGGAGGATTTCACTTCTTTCCCTTGAAACAGAGATACACTCAAAACAAAGGGGTAGGGATAAGTGGTAGGGCCAATTGGTGAAATGGGATGTTCCTTAGAGCAACATATGCTGTATTTAAGACAACTTCTTCCTATATAAGTTGTTACCAAGACAATGCTAAACCACATGCTGCACACATGCACACATTAATAATGGCTGTCTATAAAGACTATCTTTATACATACATGTATTTGTTGCCATCACTTATAGGTATAGCCTAATAGGATGCTTGAAATCCTGTCCAGCATATCGAGACACCACAGACAAGACATTCCCTTCATAGAACCTCCCACACAATTAAGGAACAGCAGGTTCAAATGCCAGTACTTCATTCTAAGGCTGCATTTGATAACTATATAAAATATAACGTCACACATTATAAATAATCTTCGAGGGCAGCAAAGAGGAGGCTGAAGAACTGACACAAGTCTGATGTGTCATCAGGGAACTAAAAATGCCATCTGAGGGAGAGCTGCGGAACAGATGAGACTTTTAATTGGTTCAACTATTGGATTTATTCAGTTTATTTTAGCTCTATCTATTATTCGAGGTGAGAACTCGATGGCAGCAGCATGAATCCATGAACCCAACCTGCCTTTTATCAATGAACAATCCAGGCTGAGGACTGTGGACTGATTATGGACTGACGGGATAAAGATTATCCTTTGCTAATGTGATGAAACTTAAGATATATAAGAGCGTTTTTTTCCTGGGATTAAAAGTGTGAATTCAGCTGTAACTGCACTGCAAAACTGTGCTGGACTGAGGTGCACAGCTTTCAACACGTGCATTTACAAGCATGTGCCCAACCATGTGGATGGACGCCATGTGCGGTTTCCCCCCGCGCTCTCCCTCATGCTTCTCAGGCAGCAGCAGCCTGTCACTCACACAGACACAGAAACAGCACTGTGTATCTACTTCTTGTGTCAGGAATCAAAACATTGCAAAATGACGTGTTTGATTTAATTGCCTTAAGTGACATCACACATCCTCTGATGTGACTATTGCGCATGCGAACATCGGGCTGTTAACGATGCTCAAATGATATATCGTGTAGCCCTAATGGAAAGACTAAAGGTTGTAGAAAGAAAGGGTCTGCTCTGATCCCAAACATATCAGCTCATCTTCATCTGTGAAACACAGTGGAGGTAGTGTCATGATTTGAGCTTGATGGCTTATTCAGGGGCAGGCTCATTAATCTGTATTAATGTAAAATGAACTCAAAAGTCTACAAAAATATTTTGCCTGTAAATTTAAAGAAAGATGAAACCAAACTGATTGGAAGACAATGACTCAAACCCACTGCAGCCTGGAAAAAACATCACAGAAGAAGGATGCAAAAGGTTAGTGGAGTCTGTGGGTCACAGACACGATGCAGTTACTGCAAGTGAAGGATTTGTGAATAAATATTAAGCCTTATTCACTTTAATCTATTTTATTTATTCTATCTCTGGACTATAATTAAGAGGAAGATGGATGATCATAAGCCACCAAACCAAGCTGAACTGCTTAATTTTTTGCACCAGGAGTGGAATAAAGTTATCCAAAAGCAGTGTGCAAGACTGGTGGAGGAGAACATGCCAAGATGCATGACAACTGTAATTAAAAAACAGGGTTATTCCACCAAATATTGATTTCTGAACTTTTCTCATTTTCTAAAAATAATAAATGCTCTAAATGACAATATTTTTATTTGGAATTTGGGAGAAATGTTGTCTGTAGTTTATAGAATAAAACAACAATGTTCATTTTGCTCAAACATATACCTATAAATAGCAAATTCAGAGAAATTGATTCAGAAACTAAAGTGGTCTCTTCATTTTTTCCAGAGCTCTATATACAGTATATATATATATATATATATATATATATATATACCTGACATGCTGTCACTGAATAATCAGTGCCTCATTCATTCACTTTTTCTCTACTTCCTCTCTCTCTGTCTCTCTTTCCTAACTGCTCTCTAATGAGCTGGTTCACTGCACTAACAGGGGTTTGTCCTCTTACAGAAGCACTCAGCACTCGTGTGACAGGCAGGAAGAGGGGAAATAGAATGAAATGGGCCACTTTCTCACAGGAAATAGGATTATGCTCCTTTAATTGTCACTGGCGCTCACCCTAATTAGTTTGTCACTGCTGGGCTCTTGACACCGCCACTTCCTGGCCAGGGACTCACTGTTTTCAGAAGAGCTCGGTTTGGGCTGGGGAGGATCGGTGTGACACGACCCCGTGTGCCATGGCTCAGACAGGGAGCCAGATACACCCTAATGAGATATGATACCCAATGCCACTGGAGCACTATTCTCCCATCTCACTTTTTAATATTGAGCCATATTTAGAGCATGTGTTCAGAGTTAGAAAAACGGAGCTGTATAAATGAGACTTTTGTGCTTCTGTGAACGTTAAATAATGACAAAAAAAAAGAGTTACAACAAAAGAAATTGTTAAAAGATTAAAAATTTGATTTTTCAATATTGCAATTTTATTTTTGTGACAGAGATACAAAACAAATGTAGCTAAGAAAAAAATAAAGCCTATACTAGAGATACACCAAAATGAAAATCTTTGAAACCAAGAGTTTGAAACCAAATAGATGTTTTTTGTCCAGGTTTCCATTCATTTTTCAATTTCTTTATATTAATTCATTCATTTATTAATTTACAATTGAATACATTAAATAGCCTTCATATGCAGGGGTTGGACAATGAAACTGAAACACCTGTCATTTTTGTGTGGGGGGGTTCATGGCTAAATTGGAGCAGCCTGTTGGGCAATCTTCATTAATCACACATTGCACCAGTAAGAACAGAGTGTGAAGGTTCAGTTAGCAGGGTAAGAGCACAGTTCTGCTCAAAATATTGCAATGCACACAACATTAAGGGTGACATACCAGAGTTCAAAAGAGGACAAATTGTTGGTGCACGTCTTGCTGGCGCATCTGTGACCAAGACAGCAAGTCTTCGTTATGTATCAAGAGCCACGGTATCCAGGGTAATGTCAGCATACCACCAAGAAGGACCAACCACATCCAACAGGATTAACTGTGGACGCTGTAAGAGGAAGCTGTCTGAAAGGGATGTTCGGGTGCTAACACGGATTGTATCCAAAAAACATAAAACCACGGCTGATCAAATCACGCAGAATTCAATGTGCACCTCAACTCTCCTGTTTCCACCAGAACTGTCCGTCGGGACAATAAATTATTGTGGACTAAAACCAGGTGTTTCAGTTTTATTGTTCAACCCCTGTATGTTTGTCGTGGTTTTGATAATGAATTGATGCTAAACGCTATTATGTTTTAATTTAATTAATATTATAAAAAGTGTAAAAGTGAACCTGTCGTTTGTCTGCTCTCCCTGCAGGCTCTCTCTCACACTCCCTACCAGCATTGTATATAGCAGTGCTCTGATATGCAACACTGCCAGGGGAGGAGGGCAGAGTGTGGGCCTGCCATCACTGCTTTAAAAAAATCTTAATGATAGAGGAAACAATTATGTTAACTATAAATTAAAATACTCAATATATTAATTCTACAGTACCTAAATTACAGTAGCTAATAGAAGTAGTATGTTGATATTACACCCCAAACAAAGACACATTATTATAATTTATACATCAACTTAATTGAATTAATATTCATGGCCTCGCCCACATGGTTTGCGACCGCCCACAAGCAGAGCTGAATCCACACAGTGACACGTTTCGTCAGACAGTTCGTTTCTGTGTTATTTGTGCAAATAGTAACAATAATTCAGAGCTAAGGAACAAATGGTTAGAATTTGTCTATGGAACACCACCACCGAAGTACAACTTAGATCGAGTTAGGTGTATGTTTGGAACAGTTCTCTTTACACTAGTAACTTTCTGGACCTGGACTACCCACCTCTTTGTGAGGAGGTTGGTTTACATAGGATCTCCGGTGGATTTTGCTTTTTACAGAGACTCTAAGAGTAGGTTGTGGCTGAACTGCACTTAGCAGAGCATTACACATGCTGTTAAGTAACATATGACATTGACAAGACTGTTATTAGTATAAAAATGTGTTTATTTTAAAATGTTTCTAACTGTTGTTCCTCTCAGCCTTGCAGTGCTGTGAGCCAATAGGAGGCGATATATGTGCATGTATTAATATTTATGAGCAAGAGCCGAAATCCTAAAGTCCACCTCCTAGGGGTGTCACGATTCTCTAAATCCTTGATTCGATTTTATTTCCGATTTTAGGGTCACGATTCGATTCTCGATTTTTTTTTTTACAGCAGAGAGGCCTATGCCAGTTTTAGATTAGTCTATGGTCATTCATTGGTTTGATTAATCAAATTTACAATATCTCATTTCAAAAGGTGGGCTTGATATAAGTGATAAAAGTGATACAAGTGATCTGTAATACACCACATTAGGCACAAATGGTCAAATTTTAATAATTGAATTAAGATATATATGTAATGCCATCTAGTGGCTTTTTTTGGTAGCAGCAGTGTGCACTATTAAAACAGCAATGTGCAACATAACAAAATAAATACTAAAAAATACAGGAACAGTCATGTACAAAATAATAGAACAATTAGAGCCTTAACAAACTGAACTCTATCCTACTATAACAGTTAAACATGAAAAATAAAACTCGTCCCTGAGTATGACAAGTTTTTTTCTTTAATAGAGATATATTCTTAACTTTATCTGAGAGAAAGATGCTCCTTAAGGTACCACAACTATTAACGTATTTGAGGCTAGACAAAACAGCTGTTATTTTATATTTTTAAGTTTTTCTTTAAGAAGATGAGAATGTCCACATTCTCTGGAGAAAAAGCTGCTCTTTGAGCAGTCACAGTGTCCGCGGCGTCGGCTACAGTGTGCTGCCCCATTTGCGTAGCTTAGAGGGAGGGATCGTCGATCCTCTTTTTGACTTCGAGGCTCGAGACCATGACATAATTTAGATCGATTTTGATGAAATATCGAAAAAAAATGGCTCACATGACATTCATTCATACTAGAGACCACAGCTAGACATTTTAAAATGAATGGAAAACCAATTGACTGAGACCTTAAATAACTCAATAAATGCACTATAAGACATGTTTTAATACTACACATTAAATGTACATCCCATTCCACAAATTTAAATGTATTTTAACTTCTATTTGATTTAATTTAATTAAATCTGATTTAAATTATGTTAGTCTAAATTTCCTTTAAACCTGAATATGCCAGTATATATCACTCAGAGATGTACTGAACTATATTTCACAGATGTGATGACCACCCAGTGCCTCCGTAATGTATTAGGACAGTGACGCTAATCCCCCCTTTCCTGTCTTTTCCAGCATTTTCAATAAAAAATTAAAAATAAGTATTCCAGGGAAAAGGTCGCGCTTCATCAGCGGATATATCAGAGCTTATGTGACCTTGTCTTTGTGATCTATGTTATGAATGCCATTATCATATGAGCAAAGCACTCGCTTACAGACACACATACACACACACACGTTCCACCCCAGCTACACACACACACACACACACATAGAGGCTTTAATCACATTAGCAAAGCTCAGATCTCTTACATTCTTTCCCGGTAACACACGGTTAACAATAGAGGCTGAGCAGGAGCCGACATCCAGGATCAAAGAGGAATGGCACTCAAGTCCTGTAGAATTATGACCTTCTTTATGTCCACAGACCTCAAACACACACACACACACACACACACTCACACACAACCACAGATACACTCAAGGGATGCGTCATATCACACAGATCAATCTCTATTAGATTATAGAACTCATCTTCATATGCCAAATGCTGCTCTTACATTATGGATGCACAGTTAGTCTGATGTCAGGAACACGCCTCGCAGACTCGCCGACCAATCCCAACCCACTGTGCATTTCTATCATCTGATGTCTGTATCAAAACCCCCACTCTAAACTCAATCAATAAACTGGGTTCGGATTCACAAAAGCTTTCCTACTAAACACACAGCATCTACTAAGAATCTTGTAACACAAGAAGGTTAAATTGCAATTATGCTTAATGTTAATTACAGGCACAGATACAGAGACAGAGCTTCCTGTCTGTACACTGTCTTCATTTCCTCTGTTCTTGTACACATTCTCTAATACAGATACAGTAGCTCATGCATACAGGCAGAACTGAACAGCACTAATGTAAATGGTAAAGGCACTATAGCTAATAGTTTAAAGGTCTCCTTCCGCCAAAATCACCTTTTTCTTGTTCTTTGTGAAATACTATTATATAGGTCTCTCTGTGTTGTATGTACACGCTTTATATGAAGCTGTTTCTCAGCCTCCTTTGTCTGCAGTAGCTGGTAAAATAAAATCCTCAGAAATACAAGTTGATCAGGAAAGGCTCAGAAGTCTCCGGTTGATTCCACATTTTACAGAGCAGAGATCTTAAATATACACAGTTTGACAAGGTAGCACAACTCGACAGAACACTGGTATATCTTTATAACTAAGGCTGTATCTCTGAAAACATTTTGTCCTTTGAGCTTTAGAGCTGTTAAATTCATGACGTGCCTGTTTTGGCTTGTTTAAGGCCAGACACACTGCTGTGTTCCAGTTGAATAGTTGTTTATTCTCATAATATGGATTAGAACAAATATTCACTATTCACTGTATACCTGTAACTCTACCTCTTCACTACTTTACAACTGATGCTCTTAAACACTTTACTAAGAGACAAGAAATTCAAGTAATTAACTCTTGACTCTTGAGTTCAGCACAGCCTGAATTCCAGGTGACTCTACCTCATAAAGCTGACTGAGAAAATTAAGCCAATATGTGCCAAACTGTCTGTCACGCTAGCCAGATACAGGGCAGACAAACGAAGATGATAAAAACAGTATGTTTATTGATGGGGCTCCCGCAAAAGAGGAAAGTGAGGGACAGGCAAGGTCAGTAACAGAATGGCTGGGTACAGCAACAACATACATACTAATGGGTCGTCAGACAGTCCAGGGTCATATACAGAAAACTCAAAAATACAGGGAGCAGGCAAAGGGGAAAGTCAAATATAGCAAAAAGTTTGGTAAAACGGCAATCAATAGAAAGTGAAAGGCAAAAGGATAGTCAAAAAATCAAAGCACATCGATATCAGAAGGGAAAACAAGAAATGAGTTGTATGAAAGCTAGAAAGAAAAATCAGTACTCAACAAGGAACAAACAGAATGAAGGGTATATATACACAGGTGAGCAGGTGTGAGCAATTAGTAGATGGGTGAGTGGGAACGATGTAGGGTCACGTGATCATTGGAGACAAAAAGTTCCGGTGAGAATGCATGCTTTGAAGTGACACTGTCATCCAAGAAAGAGGTGCTACTTATTCTGGTTTGTTTAACACTTGTTTTGTTTACGGAAAAATTTCAGATGTTTTGATTCCTACTTTTGATGACACTAGAATTAATCTACAATGCAGAACATTTTAAAATAATGAAAATAAACCCCACTGAATTTAAGATGTGTCTTCAGACTGGTACTGTACTTAACATAACATTAGACATAATATTTTATATTAAAGCTGATGTCTGTAAGTTTTTGGGATTTGGGGCCCTCTCTGGTAAGAATGGGTAATTGCACCGAGCATGCGAAAGAATCATTTTAAACTGGGCGGGTGTGATGCGGTTTCCTTTCCGATTCCAGGTTATGTTCAGTCAGAGAGAGAGAGTGGGCTCAGTCAGAAACTTCACTCCTTCGTTTCTTTGTTTTTACTATGGGTGAATGAGCTACTGAGCTCTGAGCTTCCTCTTCTGAAGTCTCCATTGCTCCACCAGCCACTTGCGTTTAGTAAAACTGAGCCGGATCTTCTTTTAGAGGCTGTACGTGTGATGTAAGTACGTAAAGACGCGTAACGTGGCAAGAAGAACTCCTGCAAAAAGTGACTTGACACCTGAGTTTTTAGAATGAATATATTAGGCTTAGCAGGGATGTTCGTTTCAGCACTCTGGTACCATTAAACACAATCTTTATCCCTTCTCCACTCAGAAATGCTTCTGCTTTCAGTTTAGAAACAAAATAATAGAGTTTGCCACTTTAAGTCACTTTGCAATTTAATGTTATCACTTAGTCAATACAAAACCCCTCATACTAGTGTGTTTTAGAACTTAAATGGAAAGCAGTACGTGGTGCGTTGTAGTAAATGCAGCAGTGAGGCTGAGAGCTGGAATTTTCCAAACTGGACAGGTCTTGATCCCATGGCTCTAGTTAAGCTTAGAGGAAACACACACACATATATACACACAGACACACACACACAGAAGAATCCAACTGATAAAACTCAGTAGCTGACGGCTATAAAAAGACTGCAACTTCCCACACACACACAAACCACATACTGCGGCCAAATATAGATCAGTTAAATCAACAAAAGTAAAAGCGGGTTGTTGTTCTGTGAGAAGAATGAGAAGAATGAGGGATGAAGAAGTTAACGCTGGGGGAAAAGCTTCATGTGTAATTACATTAAAACAAGCAGAGCAGCCAGCTAACCGCATAAATAACCCATACAGTCTTAAGAGGCTGCTGTGCGTGTGTGTGTGTCTTGGGTTTAATGTTGTGTATGATAGCTCTTGCGTTTCTCAGTAATTGGCAGGACTGTCACTTTTCAGATTAAGAAATGAAATATTTCCGCTCACTCACTCTCTAATGCAATTACATTTCTATTAACATTTTTGAAGATTTTATTAAAAACAACATACTTCAGTTGTATGTGTTTCTCCTGGATTCCAAATAAAAATATTGTCATTTAGAGCATTTATTTGCACAAGTTCATATTCAGAAAGTTTTAAGAGTTCAGAAATCAATATTTGGTAGAATAACCCTGGTTTTTAATCACAGTTTTCATGCATCTTGGCATCATGTTCTCCTCCACCAGTCTTACACACTGCTTTTGGATAACCACCTTATATCACTCCTAGTGCAAAAAAATCAAGCAGTTCAGTTTAGTTTGATGGCTTGTGATCATCCATCTTCCTCTTGATTATATTCCAGAGGTTTTCACTTTGGTAAAATCAAAGAAACCCATTTTTAACGTGTCTCTTATTTATATATATATATATATATATATATATATATATATATATATATATATATATATATATATATATATATATATATATTCTCCCAAATGTAGCTAGGCCAATTATCCCACCCATTCAGCTGCAAGTCAGCTGTATATCCCCACAACAAAAGGAAGGTGAAAACTAGCACATGCCTCCTCCGACACATCTGAAGTCAGACTCCGCCTCTTTTTGAACTGCTGCTGATGCAGCATTGCTGAGTAGCATCACAGTGCGCTCGGAGAAAAGCGCAGCGACTCAGTTCTGATACATCAGCTCACAGACAGAAGGCTTGTGCTGATCAACATACCCCTAGGAGAGATGAGTGGTAAGGAGCGCCATCTACCCACCCAGAGAGAGAGCAAGGCCAATTGTGCTCTCTCAGGGCTCCGGCAGCTGATGGCAAGCTGCATGATTTTAGTCAAATGTTACTTATGTTAGATTATGCTAATTTGACCAGAATCCGTAAATATGTTTTAATATACAGGGGTAGCATAATGAAACTAAACACCTGTCATTTTAGTGTGGGAGGTTTCATGGCTAAATTGGAGCAGCCTGGTGGCCAATCTTCATTAATTGCACATTATTGCACCAGTAAGAGCAGAGTGTGAAGCTTCAGTTAGCAGAGTAAGAGCACAGTTTTGCTCAAAATACTGCAATGCACAAAACATTATGGGTGACATACCAGAGTTCAAAAGAGGACAAATTGTTGGTGCACGTCTTGCTGGCGCATCTGTGACCAAGACAGCAAGTCTTTGTGATGTATCAAGAGCCACGGTATCCAGGGTAATGTCAGCGAAATACCACCAAGAAGGACCAACCACTTCCAACAGGATTAACCGTGAATGCAAGTTATTAATGTGGTCTTAAACCAGGTGTTTCAGTTTCATTGTCCAACCCCTGTAATTCTGAGATGATACTAACATGCAGGTAGATGTTAATCAGAGCTTGTTTGCTGTGCTGTCTGTACAACACACTTGCTACATTAATAGCAGTAGAGGTTTGTGGGTAATTATTCAGGATCTGAGGCTGGTAACTCTGCCTGTTGCTGAGTTGTAGATGCACTTTGCGCCAGCCTGCTGTGAACATACATCATAATCTCTGGAGTTGCCACGGTAATTAAGTTTCTCAGAGATGACTTGTTTTTCAGTTGGTGAGGGATGTCAGTTCAGCCTGAGCAACAGGAGGAGAGCAGCACATCAGCACTTAAGAGGAGATCCAGCTGGGTGGGCACAGACACCTCTACAGCACTATACCGGAGTTCCCTGCGCTCAGCCTGGAGGAACCCTGTGTTTCATGTGTTGATGCCTGTCCTGCTCTAACACTGATCCAGCCAATCAGATAAATAACAATCCCTTTCTGATCTGGAGTCAAGTCCTTATATGTGGGTCTGTCCACACATTCGCTAAGGCTCTCAGGGAGCTGTTTTAAGTAATGCCGGGCCAGGATCCTACCTACTCACCTAATGATACATAGAGAAGAGCCATAACATTAAAACCACTGACGGGTGTAGTGAAGAACATTGATGATCTGCTTACAGCAGCACCTGCTGAGGAGCAGGATCTATAACACATGTTAAATTCATTTTTTTATCAGTTTAAAATGTTCTGCATTGTAGATTACTACTAAAGTCATCCAAACTATGAAGAAAACCATGGAATTATTTAGTAAACAAAAAAGTGTTATATTTAGTAGCATCTCCTGCTTAGATGACAGCTTCACACATCATCTAGGACAGGGGTCGGCAAATAAGTTTGGCCGTGAGACAGATATTTTCCAGTGTAAAGGGATGGAGTGCTACAGACTAGTAGCTCTCCATCCCAGAGGGTTGTTGAACCCAATTGCAGAACAGCTGATCTCAAAGCAGATAAACTCAAAAAGAAAGGAAAAAAATAAAAATAAATAAACACCCGTGTCTTCAGGGTCATGGTCCAATACACTACCGCTGCCCCAGCTAGTGAATTGGGACACAACCGGGAAAAAACACCCTTTAAGGAGATAGAGAGCCTGAGAACGAGCAGAAAAACGAGAACGTCCTGTTCCCTGTAGTTTCCCTTCTGTTTGTGTTTCTCTGTGTTTATTTACCTTACTTCCTCCATGCCTATCATTTCTCCACATGGTCCTGTGTTCCTCTGTGTCTCCACCTTAACTGTTTTCACCTGTGTTCATTTGTAGCTCCGCCCCCTCATTACCAGTCCCCAGGTGTTACTTGTTTCCTTCTTGTACATTGTTTATGTCTGTTTCGGTTTTAATTATGTTTATATTTGTACTAGTTTTCCTGTTTTTGGTTTACTGTTTCTTTGTTTCTTGTTGTAAATAAATATTACTTGCATTTGTGTCCGCTCTCCGCAGCCTTTCCTGCTGCAGCCATGACATTTATCAGGTGTTTGTGAAGCCAAACACTTTTGTCCTCTACCTAATGATATATGTGTTCCTTCATAATTGTTAAGTGTTTACTATTAATCTACAATACAGTAAATAAATCAAATAAAGGAATAATATTAATGAGAATGTGTCTAAACTTTTAAATGATATTGTAGCTGATCTATGCCTAAGAAAAAGGCGACCAGCTAAAGGATATAATCCATAAATTAATGCATCTTTCAGCTTGTCTCATCGTCTAGGGACTCCACCCTTCTTTACTACTATTTCCATGTTTTCTCCTCTGATAATATTAGACGTTTGGTTGCATTAAAACAGAGAAAACTGTCAAAAATCAGTCAGAAGTGTTATAAAAAAAAGAGGCGCTTAGTTATAACAATTACCAGCTTTTTCTACACCTACCAACAAGCCACTTAGTGTGAGTGGGTAAAAGCATGGCACTCATTAAAATGTGCTAAGCAGGGGCACTCCAGGACCAGATGGGAAACACTTTACTGCACTGATAAGGACCTATATTGGTACAGACCCTGACAGTTTGGGAACAGGGTGAGGTGGAACAGACAGGAGAAGACATGATAAAGTCTTTGGGAGCACTAGGGGTGTGAATCACGGAGCATCTCAGGATATAATATTATCACAATACTGTGATTCTGTGACACTCGATATAACACAACACAATTCTCTATGATTCTTCATAGCATCTGTGTTACTGAAGAGGGTAAAACACTCCTTAATAAGCAAATACCAGGAATTGTGGATTTATTGGTGTCAGATTCACAGAATTACATGTGGAGTAATGAAGCAGTAACTTTTGTAAGTCACATTAGGGGAGTTTAGAGCGCCTGTTTCAATAAAAATATCCATATTTGACAGCATATATCAATACAATACAATTGAACAAATCGATACAATATATCATAATACTGATGTATTGCCCCACCCCTATTAAGCACTGGTGAACTCACCTGGCCTGAGGTTTCCCCTTCAGAAGCCCCTGCCGCTTACAGCGTGGGTGAGGACTCAGGTGGTAGGTGAGCTGACGGCACACCTTCTCCATCGCACTCAGAGAACTGCCCTCCTATAAGAAAGCGTGAGAGAGAGAGAGAGAGAGAGAGAGAGAAAGAGAGCAAGCAAGAGAGACACAAATATACAAAGATACAAAGAGAGAGAGAAAATGACAAGAGCCAGAGCAAGACACAGAAAGAGAGAGACAGTGATAAAAAGACAGATCGACAGTGAGAAACAAAAAGAGAGACAGAAAGAGAGACAGAGAGAAAGTAAAATACAGTGATAGAGACAAAGCAAAAGAGAGACAGAGAAAGAGAGACAGCGATAGAGACAAAGCAAGAGAGAGAGCAATAAAAAGACAGAGAGACAGTGAGAGAGACAGAGAGAGAAAGAGAGAGAGAAAGAGAGAAAGCAAGAGAGACAGCGATAGAGGCAGTGAGACACAGAGAGACAGTGAGAGACAGAAAGAGAGAGAGAGATTGAAAGAGACAGACACAGAAAAAAGAGACAGACAGAAAGAGACAGAGAGAAAGCGACAGAGACAGAGATAGAGACAAAGTGAGAGAGAAAGCAAGAGAGACAGTGATAGAGACAGTGAGGCACAGAGAGACAGTGAGTGAGTCAGAAAGAATGAAAGCAAGAGACACAGCGATAAAGACAAAGCAAAAGAGAGAGAGAAAGAGAGAGACAGAGATAGAGACAGAGAAAGACACAAAGAAAGAGAGAGAGATAGCAATAGGGACAAAGCAAGAGGGAGAGAGAAAGCAAGAGAGAGAAAAAGAGAGAGAGACAGCGATAGAGACAAAGCAAGAGAGACAGTATTAGAGAAAGAGAGATACAGAAAGACAGCAAGAGAGAGAGAGAAAATGACAGAGAGAGAGAGACAGAAAGAGAGAAAAGAGAGAGAGAGAGAGAGAGAGAGAGAGAGAGAGAGAGAGAGAGAGAGAGAGTAAGTAACTGTGCAGTGTGTAAAAAGTAATCTGTAAGATTTATCCACTGCTTTATCCTGTGCAGTAGGTTTGTGGTCTGGTATTGATCCATTCAACCTGAGCCTCTCTGACCACAGACACACACACACACACACTCTCTCTCTCTCTCTCTCTCTCTCTCTCTCAAATTCAAATTCAAATGGCTTTATTGGCATGAATTGTAAACAACAACTGTTGCCAAAGCAAACAATTCAACAAATACAAAAATAATAATCAAATTATGACAAAATTGAAGGATAATAAATAAATTACAATATGTGAGAAAAAAAAATAATAATAATTATAATAAGAAATAAATGTACATATAGTTTATGCAATAATAGATATATAATTATATAAGCAGGGTTGTTTAGTGTAGGGTGGGGCTCTCTCTCTCTCACTCTATCACTCCCTCACTATCTCTGCACATGAGCTCATCCATGGAGACTCTAATCACTTTAGCTCAGGTTCTTCCTTCACCTCTACCCTCAGCACAAAGCCCCCTGCATGAGCTGTGCTGGTTCAGGGAACTGCGGGGTGTCTGTCTGCCGATCAGGAGCTGTATTGATTACCGATTGTCTCACCTGTCTCTCGCTGCAGGGAGTCTGAAACGAACAGAGTCTAGGAGCTCCAGTGTATTCAGAGTAAGAGCTGACCCATACAGAATTCTGTTATCCACACAAACACCAACTTCCACATCTCAACTCTCCTAAATATTACAGCCCTTACAACTTCAGTAGTGTCTGAATGTCCTGATGAATGGGCCAATAGAAATTCTCCAAAATTACCTAAAGTAAACTCTTTTACATTGACCTCCACTGAAGGTTAAGTTGTTAAATTGTTGTTAACTGTACAATAGAGCAACCAAACTTAAATGAGAGTAAAAACAATGTATTATCAAAAACTGAGTTTGTTCTTTTAGCGTATGACTTCGCTACACTTGCGTGGAGGATTTTATTGAAAGGTGTACAAAGTTAGAAATACCACATGATCAGATTAAAAAAGAAAGTACATCCTTTCATTGCTAAATGCTGTAAAGACGGAGCTGTTCTGCCAGAAAATGAGTGCAATCCACATAAGACTTTCTTAGAACCATCAATAACTTACAATAAAGAGTATGTTTACTACAAACTAGTTGTATGTGCTATTATATATTCATTGAACTGATTTTCCAATTAAATACATATTTAACAAGGATATATTTTCATACTGTGGTGGCAAATATGTTCTCGCTCGTAGATGTACTTCACTTATTTTCAAATGGAACACACCAAAACCTAAGAGTGCTAAAAGTGCTCTGTCTGCCCTCACAGATGAACACAGATGGCTACACTCAATGATATGGTTTGGCAGTGTGGGCAGTGCGCCAAGTCCTGCTGGAAAATGAAATCAGCATCTTCATAAAAGTTGTCAGCAGAGGGAAGCATGAAGTGCTGTAAGATTTTGTGGGAAAACAAAACTGCACTGACTTTAGACTTGATAATAAAACACAGTGGATCAACACCAGCAGATGACATGTCTCTCCAAACCATCACTGATTGGTGGAAACTTCACACTAGACCTCGAGCAGTTTGGACTGTGTGTCTCTCCACTCTTCCTCCAGACTCTGATCCCTTGATTTACAAATGAAATGTAAAATGTACTGATGATCAGTGATGGTTTGGAGAGACATGTCATCTGCTGGTGTTGATCCACTTTGTTTTATTATCGCTATCTTTAATAAACTCCTGAAGACAGAGCTCTTCAAAGAGCACTTACTCTCCTAACACCTCTAACAAACTAACTAATTCTAACCTCATCTCCTTCTTCCTCTTCTCTACTCCTCTATCCCATTATTTCCCTCTGACCTCCTTAAGGCCCTATCTATAGATGCTTTATTTTTAACTTCTATTATTTTTGTACTTAACCTCTTCTATTATTTGCAATTCAATATTGTAAGTCGCTTTGGACAAAAGCGTCTGCCAAATGTAATGTAATGTAATGTAATGTAATGTAATGTATTATCAAGTCTAAAGTCAGTGCAGTTTTGTTTTCTCACAAAATCTTACAGCACTTCATGCTTCCCTCTGCTGACAACTTTTATGAAGATGCTGATTTCATTTTCCAGCAGGACTTGGCGCACTGTCCACACTGTAGCCAAAAGTACCAATTGGTCTTATATAATATTCTAATATTATGAGATGCTAATTTTTGTGTTTTCATTGGCTGTAAGCCATACTCATCTACAATAAAAGAACACTTAAAATAGATCACGCTGTGTGTAAAACATCTATATAATATATGAGTTTCACATTCAACTAAATCACTGAAATACAGTAACTTTTCAATTATATTCCAATGTTTTAAGGTTATTTTAAATATGTTACAACCAGAACATATTTATAATGAACTAACCAGATATTCTGACACAAATGCAGAAGAAACAAATGCTTGAGTGACTGGGACAGAATAAGGTGAAAAGCAACAACACCATTAATAATACTGCATTTACTGAACCTAACAGATCAGACTATTCCCTTTTAAACTCCAAGAAGTGGGTCTGAAATTGGTTCCCTTTCAAAATCTGATCAACTAATTGAAATTTAAACACTTTTTGAGTATTTAAATACTTTACTTGTTTGTAAGAAGTATTTAACTGTGTTTGCTCTACCACAGTAAAGACTGCTAGTCAGGGATACAGTAGTTTTTAGTAGGAGCTGGTGGGTCGTGCACATTTAAGAAGATTTTCCTTGTTGAGATAATTTTGTGAACCCAGACCGCTGTATAACAGTGTGTGTGTGTGTGTGTGTGTCTGTGAGAGAGTCTTTGAGATGATCTTTCACACTTTTCTCTACTTTAATCATCTGCAGCACCTCTATCTCTCATGCGCTCTGCTATTCTGTCTATTTTTCTTTCCTTTTGAGAACTCTCTCTGTCTCTCTCTCACACACACAAACACACTCTCACTTTATGAGGGAACATGTGTGTGCGCACACAAACACACCCACACAATGTGACAAATTATCAGACTCAAATTACCTACTCATCTTTCCAATCACTCTCCCTCTGCTTCCAACATCTTTCCATCCCCCTGCATGTGTGTGTGTGTGTATGTGGTGTGTGTGTATAGTGTGTGTATTGTTTGAGTCTCTGGTGTGTGTGTGTGTGTGTGTGTCCAATTTATTAACCCCAACAAAAACAGTAGCAGTCCAGCCAGCCAGAACCAGGATGAGTGAATCATTGTGGTGAGTGGATTGGGTCTCTATCAGTGTGTGTGTGTGTGTGTGTGTGTGTGTGTGCCGATGGTGGGCTGTAAGAGTAAGATTAGTGTAAGGTTTATGGATAGTAGGCCCATATACTACTAGAAACACATAGGCATTGGATATATATATATATATATATATATATATACAGTGAGTCCAAGAAGTATTTGATCCCTTGCTGATTTTCTTTGTTTGCCCACTAATAAAGACACTATCCTTCTGCACTTTTAATGGTAGATATATTCTAACATGGAGAGACAGGATATCAAGACAAAAATCCAGAATATAATTTTAAAGAATATATTTTAATTAATTTGTATTTCAATGAGGAAAATAAGTATTTGATCCCTCTTGCCAAACACACTCAATACTTAGTGGCAAAGCCTTTGTTTGCAAGCACAGCGGTGAGACGTTTGTTGTAGTTAACCACAAGTTTAGCACACACACCAGGGGGAATTTTGGCCCACTCTTCTTTGCAGATCCTCTCTAAATCATGAAGGTTGGTGAGCTGTCGCTTGGCAACTCTGACCTTCAGCTCCCTCTATAGATTTTCGATCGGATTGAGGTCTGGCGACTGGCTGGGCCACTCCATGACCTTAATGTGATTTTTCTTGAGCCAATCCTTTGCTGTATGTTTAGGGTCGTTATCATGTTGGAAGACCCAACCACGGCCCATTTTCAGATCCCTGGCAGAGGGGAGGAGGTTGTCCCTCAGGATTGTGCGGTACATGGCTCCATCCATCTTCCCAGTGATGCGGTGAAGTAGCCCTGTACCCTTGGCAGAGAAACACCCCCAAAACATTATGCTTCCACCTCCATGCTTGACGGTGGGCACAGTGTTCTTGGGGTCATAGGCAGCATTTTTCTTCCTCCACACATGGCGGGTGGCGTTGAGGCCAAAAAGTTAAATTTTGGTCTCGTCTGACCACAAAACCTTCTCCCAATAACTTGGTTCATCTTTCAAATGATCATTGGCATACTTGAGGCACGCCTCCACATGTGCTCTCTTCAGCAGGGGTACCTTTCGGGCACTGCAGGATGTGAATCCATTGTTGCGCAAAGTGTTGCCAATTGTTTCCTTGCAAACTGTGGTCCCAGCTGCCTTCAGGTCATTTGCTAACTCCTGCCGAGTGGTTGCAGGACGATTTCTGACCGTTCTCAGCATCATTTCCACCCCACGAGGCGAAATCTTCTTTGGAGCACCGGGCCGAGGTCTGTTGATTGTCATGTTATACTCTTTAAACTTTCTGATAATTGCACCAATAGTTGTTACTTTCACATCCAACACCTTACTAATCTTTTTGTAGCCCATTCCAGCTTTGTGAAGGTCAACAATTCTGACTCTGAGGTCCTGTGACAGCTCTTTGGTTTTACCCATGTTGGAGACTTGAAATCTGTGATCTGTCTGATTCTGTGGACAGGTGTTTTTCACACAAGTGATTAGTGAGAACAGGTGGCTTCAGGTCAGGTAACAAGTTGATTGGGAGTGTCTAACTGGTCTGTAAAAGCCAGAACTGCTAATGAATACTAAGGGATCAAATACTTATTTCACTCCATGAAATACAAATCAATTAATATATATTCCTTAGATTTATTTTCTGGATTTTCTTTTTAATATTCTGTCTCTCCATGTAAGAATACATCTACCATTAAAAGTATAGAATGATCATGTCTTTATTAGTGGGCCAACAAAGAAAATCAGCAAGGGATCAAATACTTCTTGGACTCACTGTATACAGTGGTTGGACAATGAAACTGAAACACCTGGTTTTAGAGCACAATAATTTATTGTGGTGACGGACAGTTCTGGTGGAAACAGGAGAGTTGAGGTGCACAATGAATTCTGTTGTGATTTGATCAGCCGTGGTTTTATGTTTTTTGGATACAATCCGGGTTAGCACCCGAACATCCCTTTCAGACAGCTTCCTCTTACAGCGTCCACAGTTAATCCTGTTGGATGTGGTTGGTCTTTCTTGGTGGTATGCTGACATTACCCTGGATACCGTGGCTCTTGATGCATCACAAAGACTTGCTGTCTTGGTCACAGATGCACCAGCAAGACGTGCACCAACAATTTGTCCTCTTTTGAACTCTGGTATGTCACCCATAATGTTGTGTGCATTGCAGTATTTTGAGCAAAACTGTGCTCTTACCCTGCTAATTGAACCTTCACACTCTGCTCTTACTGGTGCAGTGTGCAATTAATGGAGACTGACCACCAGGCTGCTCCAATTTAGCCATGAAACCTCCCACACTAAAATGACAGGTGTTTCAGTTTCATTGTCCAACCCCTGTAGATATATATATATATATATATATACATAATTCCACATTTCTATGGGGAAAAGAAAATAGATAATTGATAAACTGAACTGAGAATTTTGTGTAGAAATACACCCCTCATACATACATATAAGCACTTACATACACGTGTAGGCAACATAGTGGCTTAGTGGTTAGCATGTTCCCCTACCAGCACTACCAGGTCTTTGGTTCAAGTCTCTATCTGAGAGAAGTTTCTATCTACCTATCTGAGTGGGTTTTCTCTAGGGACTCCAGAGTCCAAAAACATGGAGTGTGTGTGTGTGTGTGTGTGTGTGTGTGTGTGTGTGTGTGTGTGTGACTGTATGTCCAGATATAAATAGGCACTCTGTGCTGTGGTGCCCAATGCAGTCCTCCAGATGAAAGGTGGTTTCTGGTTGAGAGTATGCTTTGCGCAATTGGCTGCTGCTTCATAATAGTGTGTGTATGTGTGTGTGTGTGTGTGTGTGTGTGTGTGTTCAATGTGTGCTGAGTAGGGGTGTCACGATTTCGATATCTAATCAAAATCGATCGAAGTTATG
Source organism: Astyanax mexicanus (assembly GCF_023375975.1). Lineage (NCBI taxonomy): Eukaryota > Metazoa > Chordata > Actinopteri > Characiformes > Acestrorhamphidae > Astyanax > Astyanax mexicanus. The sequence continues at coordinate 11,131,725 of NC_064408.1, forward strand.
TCATGGTCTCGAGCCTCGAAGTCAAAAAGAGGATCAACGATCCCTCCCTCAAAGCTACACAAGCACACGTACCACGCAAATGGCGCAGCACAGTGTAGCCGACGCCGCGGACATTGTGACTGCTGAAAGAGCAGCCCTTTCTCCAGAGAATGTGGACATTCTCATCTTCTTAAAGAAAAACTTGAAAATATAAAAATAACAGTTGTTTTGTCTAGCCTCAAATATGTTAATAGTTTTGGTACCTTAAGGAGCATCTTTCTCTCAGATAAAGTTAATAATATATCTTTATTAAAGAAAAAAACTTGTCATTCTCAGGGACCGAAAAAGTCTTAAAGTCTTATTTTTCATGTTTATCTGTTATAGTAGGATAGAGTTCAGTTTGTTAAGGCTCTAAATGTTCTATTATTTTGTACATGACTGTTCCTGTATTTTTTTATTATTTATTTTGTTATGTTGCACATTGCTGTTTTAATAGTGCACAATGCTGCTACCTTTTGAAATAAGATATTGTAAATTTAATGAATCAAACCAATGAATGACCATAGACTAATCTAAAACTGGCATAGGCCTCTCTGCTGTAAAAAAAAGAAAAAAGAAAATCGAGAATTGAATCGAATCGTGACCCTAAAATCGGAAATAAAATCGAATCGAGGATTTAGAGAATCGTGACACCCCTAGTGCTGATTGTAAATGGTTGTGTGTGAAACGTGCAAAAGGAGGAGTAGTCTGGTTTCACAAGTATCAGAGGAGGCATGTGCTAGTCTTCACCCTCCTGGTGTCAGGAGAGCTCATATTAATGGGAATTAGTTAATAGGTTAATCCTCCACATTGGCCAAATGATTTAATTTTAGTGCATTTTCTAGTATGAAAACAAGTTTATAGTTGTGGATTTGTGTTTGTGTTTAACCTCAGCTGGATGTTTCCTACCAGTGTCTAACAAGAACTCCCTCTCTATCTCTTTTTCTCTCTCTCTCTCTCTCTCTTTCATCCTCTCTTCTCTGCTGCATTTCCATTCATGAGGGTCTCTGTTCTAAGAATCAATGAGCCACTGAAAGCCCTGCCAAACACAGTGAAGGGACACAACAGAGCCTGCCGAAGAGGGCACTGTGCCACATCAAAAACACTGATTAAGAACACACACAAACACACACATGCGCATGCACACACACAGACGCCCACATGTACACATAATGAATAATGCTCACAGAGTGAATATAAATATGAAGCGACTTCATTACTTGCAGCTTGCCTATTAACTCAAGACCCCTTGCAGAATTAAAGATCCTTTATGTGTGTGTGTGTGTGTGTGTGTGTGTGGCTAGTGGTGGGGAGTGCGGATTAAAAGTATGAGTGTATAAATTTGCTTTCTCTAGCTTCCTTTCTTTGACAGATCTGTTATTTTTAAGCTCGCTGCTTTTGCCTCTGTGTGTGTGTGTTTAAGTGTGTGTGTGTGTTTAAGTGTGTGTGTGTGTGATCCTCGGGCTGATGTTGTTGAGGATCTATATATAGTGTAGTGAGAGAGTGAGTCTATGTCTGCATGGTTGGATATGATGGTTGTGTGTATTGCTGCATGTCTGGTGTCAGTGTGGATATGTGCTCGTGGCTATGCTCTGAATAAATGAACCGAGGCCGTGGGACTGATTGCGTTGAGTTTTTTTTATTTTATTTTATTTTATTATTTTTGTTTATTTGTCCTGGACACAAAGTATTAAATCTGTTCTGTTCTCACATTGCCAGACGTTTAGCTACAATACACCCTAAAATAACCTACATTATACATCCAGGAATACACTCATCATATTGCGATGCTCATTGCTATCTTACCCCCCGCCAACAGTCTTTCATCGCTTTCACGCCTCCTACCCAGTGCTGTGCGATATGATGATAAATATCGTGGGAACAATAGAAAAGTGTCTATCGTGCTACTTACCTTCTTTCGTCCCTATCGTTTCTACAGTAATTTCATCAATTATTCATTCAAATTTATAAAGTAGGCTATGATGAAATGTATTTCCGTGGTCACTTTGCATAAACTCGGTTTATATAAGTGATACTAAAGTAATTTTCTCAAAAAAAGCTTCATAATGTGGTTTTGCGACATGGCGCTGCTTTACGTTATTTGACGGACACTTTAAAAAATGTTAACTGAGTTTATTTTGATAACTCAATTTAAATATCAGTATAAATAAAAAAAAAAAATTAGCTACTGCATCTACCTCATCTGTTTTCATTTGATACATATATATTGCTGCACTAAAAGTTTGGTTTAATGTCACATCAAGTCATATTGTTCGAAGAATAACTGAAAACAGGCTCAAATGTGGTATATCATGATATATATCGTTATCGAGATATAAAAAATTCCATATCGTGATACATGATACATTTTTCCCATATCGCCCAGCGCTACTTCTACCTGTGCTGTTAACATAGCAACAGTGCACCAATGAGTGTGGTGGTCTGGAATTGAGGTAGGTTCAGGTAAATTTCTGGCTTATTGCTTGCTATGTTGGTGGAGGAAAACACAGGTGCGCCACTGACTGAATAAAACCTTGGCAACAAACAGTCAACAGTCAGCAGTCGTTGGCTGTATGAACTCTCCCTGGGTTCAGTGGGTCATGGGGAGCTGAGTTCAGGATCGAAGGGCACCATTTGGGCATTGGTATAGACACATACAGAGTCTGTCTTGTCCCTGTAGACAAGTGCTGCCAAAAGAATATGACTCTCTGGAGCAGATAAACATAAACATACTGGTTATGCGTTATATGTGACAATATGCATTTCGTCGCTGATTATTTTTTATAATTATTACATAATTTGAACAGACAAACTGACTGACTTCCATTGAAAGGTTAGAAGGTTTTTCTCTCTCCTGTAAAGTTGCTGTTTTGGAGAAAGTGTTTTTCATTGGACAGTGACGATATGTAATAACTGTTTAATAGTTTGGTGACTGTGCTATGATTTTTTTTTATAGCATGTGTGTGTTAGCATTAGCAGTAGACTCCATACGGTTCTAAACATTGTTCAGCAATGCTTAAAAGCTGTGAAATCTGTTTGGTTCTCCTGGCAGCAAAACAGAGCAAAAGGCATAAACTAATTCTCTTAATAATAATGGAAGTGTTTTGGGCATAATGTGAAACAAGCCAATAAGTGTGCCAGTTTCCATTCACTTTATTGGTGCATTCAAGTCTTAACAGCATGTCGCTTTGTGCGTCTCAGCAAAGAACCATCAGTGTGCATGGCCCAGCTATAAGATTGAACTCTGATGATTGACTGTTGTCAGGGTTTAAATCGGTTAGGGGAGCTCCTTTGTTCTCGCCTCCGAAATATATAGAAACACGCCAGAAATGTACCTGAACTCAACTCACTTCCAGACCACCACACCCATTAGTGTAGATTTACACTAATGGGTAAACTCTGATGCTTAACAGTGTAGGCGCAAGGCATGAAAATAGACTGTGGAGGGGGTGTAAGATAGCAAAGAGCATCGCAATGTACCTTTTGCAGGATGTACAATAAAGCCCATTATGTTATTCTTTCATGCACCACTGTAAAAAGAGTTCCACACTGTAGACTCTTTATTTACTTTCTGAGAACTCTCCTCTGTGAATTCTGTGAACCAGAGGGCGCTCTGCTGGAGCACAGTGGTAAAAACAAAGGATCGGAACTGAAACAAGCTTAAAACGGCTGTAACTCATTAAATGCATACTTTAATACCCTGAACCCAATATACTTGATTAGACTGGAACATCTCTCACAACTATCCAGCAATCCAGATAGGCTAACAGACACAGCAGTGTGAGTGTGTGTGAGTGTGTGTGTTCTCACCTCTTTGGGGCAGTGCACGTAGCGAGCGAGGCTGATGATGAGGTCGTGAGTAATGGGATCCACCATGCTACGGAAGCTGGCGTACCGATACAGCACGTCATCCAGGGACGTCGACTCCATGCCCAAATCCTACAAACACACACAATCACAAACAAACACACTGATACTGGGTGCAGATCTTCCTAAAAGCGTAATACAAATTTAATAGACAAATTTAACTTCAGTTTCTGAATCAGTTTCTCTGATTTTGCTATTTATAGGTTTATGTTTGAGTAAAATTAACATTGTTGTTAAACTACAGACAACATTTCTCCCAAATTCCAAATAAAAATATTGTCATTTAGAGCATTTATTTGCAGAAAATGAGAAATGGCTGAAATGACAAATAAAGATGCAGAGCTTTCAGACCTCAAATAATGCAAAGAAAACAAGTTCATATTCATAAAGTTTTAAGAGTTCAGAAATTAATATTTGGTGGAATAACGCCGGCATATAATCACAGTTTTTTGATGCATCTTGGCATGTTCTCCTCCACCAGTCTTACACACTGCTTTTGGATAACTTTTTGCCTTTACTCCTGGTGCAAAAATTCATGCAGTTCAGCTTGAAGGTTTGATGGCTTGTGATCATCCATCTTCCTTTTGATTACATTCCAGAGGTTTTCAATTTGGTCAAATAAAAGAAACTCATCATTTTTATTGGTTGAGGCCTCAAAAGTTTTCAAACTGAACATTATAATCACTGCGATCACAGCTTATGTCCGTGCCAGCTGTGCCAGGGAAAGAGCGCCATCTACCCACCAAGAGAGAGCAAGGCCAATTGTGCTCCGGCAGCTCATGGCAAGCTGCATGACTGGGATTCAAATCAGTGATTTCCTAATCACAGTAGCAGCACTTTAGACTGCTGAACCACTCAGCAAAAAATATGAGTGCTATGTATGTATAAGTGTGTTCAGAATATCTGTAGCATTTTTGATGGCTTTTATGTTTGCATCCTTGCGTGAAATATATTTTAAGCCATTTGTTCTACAATGTAAAGAGCAAACCTTGAACTTTTTGTTAGTTTTGCCATTCAACTCTGACCCCAAACTCTGGAAAACCAATCATTCCACTCTGACAGTCCTCTACAGTGTGTTCAATCCAAAAAGTTTAGAATGGTAGGCTGACAGGTCTCACATCAAGTGCCCAGGAACCTGTAAATCCAGGTGCACTGATCTGAGGCCTGCCATATCCACCAGCTGCCTTACTGTCACCCAGCCCAAACTTCTACTCCAGTAGCAGACCTTCCTAATGATAGCCTGAAGGAAGCTGATTCTCAGTCTAACAGAAACCAGGAAACTGTTGGGGGAGTGTGATTAAAAAAACACAAGGTTTCTCAAACCAAGAGTTAAACCCAGTGACAGGTGTCTATCCAGGCTCAAGCGACTGGTAGCCTGGAGGAGAACACAGGCCATATCCATCCATCCATGTAGGGTGTTGATGATACAGTACCAGTCCATCCTCTTTCTTGCACAGGGAGATCCTACAACACAGCACTCATCCAGTTTTGCCCACTCCAGAAGAAGAATCTTCCAGTAGTTCTCTGGGTGGATTGTGCATAGTAAACAGGACAGAGTGCCAATCCATATCTGGGCACACAGTTATACATGCATTTACACACACACAAACTTACATACACATCAGGGTTTCCGCCACGTTCATTTCAGTGCGGCGGTCCGCCACGCCTTCGTTCTTCCCCGCCACCCTTCGTGAAAATTCGGAGCCCGGCGTTTTTCCCGCGCTTGATCAGCGTTGCCCCGCCCTCTCTCGTTTCTGACACTGGAATTTGATCATCTCGACAGGACACCGGCTGTCAAACTGGACAACTGAATCCGAGGTATGTGGCGCTGAAATGATGTTTTTTTATATTTGTGAACAAGTTGTTGAACATTGTTCAAGGGTTATATCGGTAATATGTTGTAGACGTAGCCTACACAACACGGCTGGTTTCGCATGTTGCATCTATTTCGGGAGGCTACAGGTGAGGGCTTCTCTAGCCGTAATTCCTAAACGCACAGCTGTGTTCCAGTCCTGCACATGTAGCAGGGTGGCCGCGGGTCCTTAAAAAGTCTTAAATGATATTAAATTTCATTTTTGTCAAATAAGGCCTTGAAAAGTCTTATTTTGTCTTAAAATTTCAACCAAAATGTCTTAAATTTGCCGGAGCTAAATTTAGGGGGGAATAATTCCGTCAGCCATGTGTTGAACTTCGGGGGTGGAAATCGGTAGTTAGTCATGCAGTGCCAACATAACGCGCGCGCGCGAGAGAGAGAGTGTGAGTATAGGACACAGCGAGAGAGAGAGACTGAAACATAACGCGAGAGAGAGAGAGAGAGCGAGAGCGCGCCTGTAAATAGCGAGAGAGAGAGACTGAAACATAATGCGAGAGAGAGAGAGAGAGAGACTGAAACATAATGCGAGAGAGAGAGAGAGAGACTGAAACATAATGCGCGCGCGAGAGAGAGATGAATTAAACAGTGATTAAACAGCTTCAACTTACGCAGGTGTCCACTCAGGCTCACTCACCTGGTGGAGTGAAAATCACGCTATGTTTCTGTTTCTGGAGCTGTCATAAAGCAAGGGTGTAGGGCCCTAGAATAGAGGCACCCTAGAACAGCTCTGTGATGCATTTGTTTTCACGGTCCAGTAAACATTTTATTGTAATTAAATTAAAGATTAAAGATATTGATATGTATAATTTAACATTTTGTGTTGCACACTTTTACGTTTACCGTATCTGAAAAAAGAACAATAAGGATTTATTTTAAAGAAACCTACTTTTTGCAACTTTTTGTTTTAAGTGGGCATTTTTCAGTGACAGTTGGAAATAAAGAAAATAACTGGAAACATGTGTAATTGTGTTATATCGTGATATCATTAACGTGATATAAATTATCGGTTCCCAACCGGGGGGTCCTGCCACCGCACCTTCAAGGAAATCCTGGGGGAAACCCTGCACATACACACCAGATCAATTTAGCGTATCTAATTTAGTGTACCTGACCTCCAGGTTTTTGGACTGTGGGAGGAAACTTCACCCAGATAGGGACTTGAACCAAAGACCTCAGTGCTGGGAAGTTAACGATCTAAACACTAAGCCACTGTGCTGTGTATTGGACTTCAAAAAGAGCAACTACTGAATGCTTTCTAGTCGGGGTGTCACGATTTCGATATTTCACCGAAATCGATCGAAGTTATGTCATGGTCTCGAGCCTCGAAGTCAAAAAGAGGATCGACGATCCCTCCTTCTAAGCTACGCAAGCACACGCGCTACGCAAACGGTGCAGCACACTGTAGCCGACGCCGCGGACATTGTGACAGCTCAAAGAGCAGCCCTTTCTCCAGAGAATGTGGACATTCTCATCTTCTTAAAGAAAAACTTGAAAATATAAAAATAACAGTTGTTTTGTCTAGCCTCAAATATGTTAATAGTTTTGGTACCTTAAGGAGCATCTTTCTCTCAGATAAAGTTAATAATATATCTTTGTTAAAGAAAAAAACTTGTCATACTCAGGGACGAGTCTTATTTTTCATGTTTAACTGTTATAGTAGGATGGAGTTCAGTTTGTTAAGGCTCTAAATGTTCTATTATTTTGTACATGACTGTTCCTGTATTTTTTAGTATTTATTTTGTTATGTTGCACATTGCTGTTTTAATAGTGCACACTGCTGCTACCAAAAGAAGCCACTAGATGGCATTACATATATATCTTAATTAAGTTATTTAAATTTGGCCATTAGTGCCTGATGTGGTGTATTACAGATCACTTGTATCACTTTTATCACTTAAATCAAGCCCATCTTTTGAAATAAGATATTGTAAATTTGATGAATCAAACCAATGACTAATCTAAAACTGGCATAGGCCTCAGCTGTAAAAAGAAAATCGAGAATTGAATCGAATCGTGACCCTAAAATCTGAAATAAAATCGAATCGAGGATTTAGAGAATCGTGACACCCCTACTTTCTAGTAAATCAACACTTTTAAATGAATGATGTGTGCGCAATATTTATGTATCTTAAATATCCAAGTAACATCGAAAAGTGATCCCAAACCAGTGAGAGACAATTTTGCAAAGTCCATCATCAAGAAGAAGTAGTCGTCGATGTAGTCATTAATGGATCTTCAAGATACACAATATAACTGCTGTGTTTGTATAAGTACGTGAGTGTGTCCAGAGTATCTTTAAGTCTATTGACGATGCAGTAAAAGATAATCTGGTAGTCAGTGCAGAGAAGCAGTGGGCAGGGGTCACCCTTTCTGGCGGAATAGAGGACAGTACACTGACAACTCATCTGAAGCATTCTGGCATCAAAGCTGGCCTGCAAAACAATAACTCCCCAGAAGGCTTTAAATAAAGTTCACTAGCAGCTCTTCAATTCCCGCTGCTCGTCCTGAAGTGAGCTGACGTACGGCTCTGTGACCTCCTGAAAAGTCACAGCGGCGTTCAGTATTTGGCTTTGCCTTTTTTGGAGAGCTGAGGACGGCCTGGGAACAACACTTCAGAACAAGATTGAGCCAAACCTTCAGCTGTAAACAGGTTGGGGACAGAGAGAGAGAGAGATAGGGAGAGACAGATAGAGAGAGAGAATTTATGGGTTACAACCTCCCCTGACAAGCATCACATGGCATCCTTAGACTGGAAGTCCCTTGCTGGGATTTAAACTGATGATATCCTTACTTTTGATGAGCAGCAGTTAGACCGTAGGGCCACCCCAGAGCCGTGAAATAAAGCTTGCCTTTCTGTCCTTCCTTGGACACAGAAATGTACAAGGTTTTATACACAATATGGACAAAAGTATAATTTAATAAAAAAAAAAACATTTAGTCTAAGGATGGCAATATGCACATAATTTTATAAGGGTTGAAATGCCTAGCTTTTATTTTTTCCATTAGCAATTATTTTCTATTTAGAAGACTAATACAATATACGACTTAAACAAACAAATCTTTGTGATAGAATGGTATTTTCTGCTTTCGTTTCAATAATAATTACGAATGAAATAAAAAACCTTAACTTTCATATATTCTTTCTTTCCCTTTTTTACTGCAAGTATTAGATTGGGACTTGGCAGTATTGGCAGATCCTCAAAATTAAAATGTGATCGGGACATCCCTAATTCATTCCCACTGACACAAGAGTATAAAATCGAGCTACCAGCCATGCAGGGTATTTAAATCCCTTGTTCGGTTGTTTCTACTGATGTGAAGCAAAGACAGAGAAAGCTAGAAACAACAGCTATACCCACAGCATGCAGAGATTGAGGGCATGGCAGAATTATTAGTTGCCTAATCAACTAATCAGAAAAATAATTGAAAGATTAGTCGACTATCAAAATAATCATTAGTTGCATCACTATTTGCTAGCACTAAGCACTTTTAACCGTGGCTGCCTACTGCAGCCTACATTGGTCAGGAAGGCTTGGCCAATTAACCCATTCTTTCTGATACTAGAAGAGTGTAAAGTCGGCAACTGGGCAGTTATGTCCACTCATACAAGATTAGCCTGTCATTTATGCTTAATCATTTATGCACACACATTGGAAAAATTTTACATTGCAAATGTTCTGTTTTCAGCGATATATATATATCGCAATATTAAACAATGCAGGACCCATGACGTCACCAGCCCAGCCCCTACCACGCTGTCCACGCACGCTGTCTCGCGTCTGTACTGATCAAGAGCTGAGTCAGTGCCGAGCTCAACTAAAAACCTGAGGAAAACAGCAAAACAACAGTAATCGTCCCTTTAATCAGGCTTTTGAATGGCTTTTTAAAAGGTAAATAAGAGAGTTTTTCTGTGATTAAATGCTTGAATTCAGCTGTAACTGGAAATATCTGTGCAAAACTGTGCTGGACTGAGGTGCACAGCTTTCAACACGTGTGTTTACAAGCACGTTCCCAACCATGTGGATGGAGGCCATGCACCAGTTTCCTCGTGTTTAATCAAACCCCTCCCCCTCGTGCTTCTCAGGCAGCAGCAGCCTGTCACTCACACAGACACAGAGACAGCACTGTGTATCTACTTCTTGTGTCTAGAATCAAAATATTGCAAAATGACATGTGGATTTAATTGCCTTAAGTGACATTGCATATTCTGCAATGACGATGCTTAAACGATATATCATGCAGCCCTATTCTGGAGGGGTTGCAAAGGTGGCAAAGAGACTTTGGATCAACTTAAATTAGGTATTGTTGACCTATTGAAGTTTTGACTGAACTAAAGTGAGTTAACAACAAAATGACTATAAATTTAGCAGTGAAGAAAAAAGAAGTGGATTATAGAGAAAAAGAGAAAAAAGAGAGAGAGAGTTAGAGAGAGACCTCCTGCACTGTAGGATTAGCATTAGTATTAGCATAAAAATGGCAATAGGCCGGAAGCGCTCGCCAATCAAAGAGAGACATGAAACACACATCCACCAATCAAAGCCATAGCAGAGCACATCAGCCGGCCTGAACTGCTTAGCAAGGAAAAGTGAGGCACGTGTGTGTGTGTGTGTGTGTGTGTGTGAGAGTGTGTTTTGTGTGTTAGTGCTCAAGGGAAGAACAAGGGAAGAGAGAGGGTCAGGGAGGAGTGTTGCATTTGAATGAAGGCTTAAGCGTTGGATCACAAAGACCCAAATACATAATAAATATTCTTCTACCTGCTTCCTGCCCTGCTATTTAAATTCAATTAGTCTCCATCCTTTAGTGAATCACTTAATCAGAATCACACCTGAGAATCAGTCCTGAAACAACAACAAGCAGACAGGATTGGGACACCTGTTCATTTAGTTTTTTTTTTTGAAATAACTGGTAATAAAACAAATAGTTTATCCTGCTTTTCTTGGTCTTACTTTCTCTACTGTCCAGAGAAGACTTTAAACTAGATTCTAGAGCACTGCTGTGAGGATTTGATTGTATTATATATTTTTTTTAAGTGGCAATCCATATTATTTTGTTTCTAAACTGAAAGCACAAGCATTTCTGATTGGAGAAGGGATAAAATATTGTGTTTATTGGTACAAGTGTGCTGGAACGACCATCCCTGCTAAGCCTAATAGGTTTATATTTATTCTAAAAACTGGGGTGTCGAGTTCTTCTGGCCATGTCACTCGTCTTTACGTACCTACGACACACGTACAGCCTCTAAAAGAGGATCCGGCTTAGTTTTACTGAACGCGAGCGGCTGGTGGAGCAATGGAGACTTCAGAAGGGGAAACTCAGAGCTCAGTAGCTCATTCACTCATAGTAAAACCAAAGAAACAAAGAAGTGAAGCAAGCTGTGAAGCCAAAAAGGAAGGTAATAAGAGTCTGCGATAAAACAAGGATTAAATTCGGCTTGGTTTTTGAACAGCGGAGATATCTCTGTGATATGGAAGGCTTTCTTCTTGCTGGAATAAAAGCTATTTCAGTTATCTGGCTATTGCTACTATTAGCTACTAAAATGCTGTGGATTTTGTTGCCTGTAACATAGTGTAGCTGCAGTAGTTGGCTATCTAGATACTACATGATGACAATATAGCATCACAGCATGTTTGGAGGAAAGCGCAGCGACTCAGTTCTGATACATCAGCTCACAGACGCCCTGTGCTGAACAACATCACCCTAGGAGTGATGAGGGGTAAGTGAAAATCCAGTGAAAATCCAGTGAACACAGTTCCACAGTTCCACAACTCCACAGTTCACACTTCATTGGTCAGTGTGCCTCTCAGTTCTCACTCTTCCCTCTTCCTCCAGCCTAACAAACATCAAGACACCCTAACCCTAGATGTGAACACTGAAAACAGAGCGGTAGGGCTAAGTGGTAGAGCCAAGAGGTGAAATGGGATTGGGTCTTAAGTCTCTAAACTGCAGTGTGAAACCAAAACTAACAGTCTAATTGTATCCAATCAGATTGAGTTTCAGACGTTGGCCTAAACTTTCAGTTCTGAAAATGCATTAGTACACTGTAGTAAACTGTACTAATGACTATGGCTCTCAGATTTAATCAAATAAAGCTCTTCAGCACTTGCTACCCGAGATATAAACATCTCTGAAAACAAAATTAAGAGACCACTTCAGTTTCTGGATCAGTTTCTCTGATTTTGCTATTTATAGGTTTATGTTTGAGTAAAATGAAAATTGCTGTTTTATTGTATAAACTACAGACAACATTTCTCCCAAATTCCAAATAAAAATATTGTCATTTAGAGCATTTATTTGCAGACATTGAGAAATGGCTGAAATAACAAAAAAAGATGCAGAGCTTTCAGACCTCAAATAATGCAAAGAAAACAAGTTCATATTCATAAAGTTTTAAGAGTTCAGAAATCAATATTGGGTGGAATAAACCTGTTTTTTAATCACAGTTTTCATGCTTCTTGGCATCATGTTCTCCTCCACCAGTCTTACACACTGCTTTTGGATAACTTTATGTCTTTACTCCTGGTACAGTAATTCAATCAGTTCAGCTTGGTTTGATGGTTTGTGATCATCCATCTTCCTCTTGATTATATTCCAGAGGTTTTAAATTAGGTAAAATCGAAGAAACTCATCATTTTAAGAGGTCTCTTATTTTTTATATTTCCAGAGTATCTATCAATATATCAACATATTTAACACATTCTTATTCACACAGCCTTTGTGGTATTGGATCAGTACTCAGTATGATGAATGGTCTAGGTGAGAAGGAGAGCTATCAGAATCAGTATTAATATCAGTATCAGTATCAGAGAGGAAATGACAGATCAGTCATCACTAGTTTCTCTTTCTTTTTTATGGTGTGTGTTTCGCAATGCTGACGTATGTCTGGGGAGCAGCTTTACCTCAGGAACACCGAGAGCCAGAAGCAGGATGTTCTGAAAACAGGACAATTACTGATCTAGAGCAGGGTGGTCTCCTGCATTACTCCACTCACTAATGAATGTATGAGTGTATGAAATATTCATGCATGGGGGAGCCCTCTCACTGTCCTCTCGCATATTGAGTTTCTGATATGGTGCACACGTGTGTGTGTGTGTGTGTGTGTGTGAGGGGGGGTTGGGTAGAGAAAGTAGAAAAATGAAAGCGAGAGGGGGTTTGGGTATTAAAAGATGGAGAGTTTATTCAGTTTGAGTGTGTGTGTGTGTGTGTGTGTGTGTGTGTGTGATGCATTAGAGCTGCAGCTGGCTGAGTGATTCGGAGCTGATTTACTGTTTGGTCTAAACACCATTGAGTGCTGGTTGGAAGAGGAGAGAGAGAAAAATAGAGAGAAAAAGAGCGAAAGAGGGGGGTAGTGGCATGAGTGTGTGTGTTGTGTGTGTGTGTGTGAGTGTGCGTGTGAGTGTGCGTGTGTGTGTGTGTGTGTGAGGGGAGTTAGTTAGTTTAAAAGGCTTCATTGATATTCTGCATTGCTGGCAGGCTTTCTGTCAACGCCACATTTCCCCCCATTCACTGTGTTCACCATCACCACCACAGCCGCCACCACAAACACCAACACACACTCACATTCATCTACTCATTTACACTCGTTTACACTACACATTATCTACTCTGATACCTCAATATATAACATACACTACCATATGCACTACTGTATATACTACAACGTAGACTGCTATATACTCTATTAGTGCATCTCAAAAATTTAGAATGTTGAATTGAATTGAAAGGTTACTTTATTTCAGTAATTCAGTTCAAAATGTGAAACTCATATATTATATAGATGTATTACACACAGAGTGATCTATTTTAACTATATATTACTTTTATTGTTGAGGATTATGGCTTACAGCCAATGAAAACCAATTGGTACTTTTGGTAGAGTGGGCAGTGTGCCAAATCCTGCTGGAAAATGAAATCCGCATCTCCATAAAAGTTGTCCAACACCAGCAGATGACATGTCTCTCCAAACCATCACTGATTGGTGGAAACTTCACACTAGAACTCGAGCAGTTTGGACTGTGTGTCTCTCCACTCTTCCTCCAGACTCTGCTCCCTTGATTTACAAATGAAATGTAAAATGTACTGATGATCAGTGATGGTTTGGAGAGACATGGCATCTGCTGGTGTTGATCCACTGTGTTTTATTATCAAGTCTAAAGTCAGTGCAGTTTTGTTTTCCCTCAAAATCTTACAGCACTTCATGCTTCCCTCTGCTGACAAATTTTATAGAGATGCGGATTTCATTTTCCAGCAGGACTTGGCACACTGTCCACACTGTAGCCAAAAGTGCTAAAATAGATCACTCTGTGTGTGAAACATCTATATAATATATGAATTTCACATTTTATACTGAATCACTGAAATAAAGTAACTTTTTGAGATGCACTAGTACACAATATACTGTTGATACTAGGGTATGCTATACACTACTGTATAAGGTACAATATTGTATATGCTACAACACACTAGGGGTGGAAATTATGGGTTTATTGATGTCACAATCTACTATATTTACCAAACAATATTCTTCCCTTCGGGTTTACCCTATTTATTTGATTAGCGCCATCATGTGGAGTAATGAAGCAGTAACTTAAGAGAGTAAAATTGTGTTTTAAAATTGTAGAATTTTATCCCATCCCTACTGTATAGACTAACACTGTTCACACTAGATACACTACTGTAACACTTACTATATACACAATACTGTATCCATTACTGTATATGCAACAATGGGGTGGGCGATATGGCTCTAAAATAATATCACGATATTTCAGGGTATTTTTGCGATAACGATATACTTGGCGATATAGGAAAACTAAAATAATTTATTCATTTTAGGAATATAGAATAATAGTATAACAGTATAACCATAATGTGGCAAAATAAATAATATAGCATAAAATAATATAATGCTGTAAATATTATTGCAGAATATTTAGTGCATGCATATAAACTGCAAACTAAAACAATTATACAATAAATACACCTAAAGCTTCACAGTAAATAATAGACTACTTTTGAGACAGAACAGACCTATTATCACGATATGGATTTTTAATATCATGATATTTCTGTGTCACGATATATTGTATACGATATAATATTGCCCACCCCTATGCAACAATATATCATTGCTCTAGGACCTCCATTTTTACAGCTTTTGTACTTTGTAACATTCTTAAATCTTGACCATCAACATGCCCATTAACTTCTTATTGTATGTGAATGATTTTAGAATTTGTGAACTTACAAAATAAGCTGTTTCTGCAGCTTACTTTCCACATATGGTCGAGACAAAGTGGGGACTGAAGAGTATATTCTGAGACTCTAACACTGTTTACATACCCCGTGTTTCTGCTTTTTTATTTTACAGCAGCAGCAGCAGCAGCCAGACGCTGCAGAATTATTGCCGCCGCTGCTTCAGATTGCTATGAAATGTCATGAAATCCCAATTACAGAAATCTGCACAGGCCTTTTAATTTGAAACGACAGATACCGGCCCCAGAACTGCACATCCACACGTGCCGGCACTTAATGAATCCATGGATAGGTCAGAGTCATTAAGCATGAAATAACACACCTTGCAGCATTCTGACACTACTACATTAAATTAAATATTATATATTATATTATATTATACATTAAATATATATTATATTACTATATTAATCCTGCCGAGTCTGGCTGTTAGCATCGCGGCTAACGTGGTCTAACTGTGCTGAGCCCAGCTGCTGTATATGTTAGCAATGCAGCTCCAATCCTGCCGAGTCTGGCTGTTAGCATCACGACTAGCGTGGTCTAACTCTGCTGAGCTTAGCTGCTGTATATGTTAGCACTGCAGCTCCAATTCTGCAGAGTCTGGCTGTTAGCATCACGGCTAGCGTGGTCTAAGTCTGCTGAGCTTAGCTGCTGTATATGTTAGCACTGCAGCTCCAATCCTGCAGAGTCTGGCTGTTAGCATCACGGCTAACGTGGTCTAACTGTGCTGAGCCCAGCTGCTGTATATGTTAGCACTGCAGCTCCAATCCTGCCGAGCCAAGCTGTTAGCATTGCAGCTAGGCCTGTCTTGATAATGATATTATAGACTTATCGTACAATAAATGGACATCACCTCAATAATATTTGATAATGGTGATATGATAGCTATGATACTAGAGGACGACCAACACAAACTGTGCAGCTTCTGTCTCTGACTTTACTTTATCTACAAGGTGGAGCAGCTTCTGTAGGTAGGAGTGTCTTAAAGAGTGGAGGACAGTGAGGCCCAATCCCATTTCACCCCTTAGCCCTACCGCACTGCGTGAACATTTTCCTTGTTAAAATTATAATAACCACTATATAACAAGCATAAAAAATAATTAGTAATTCATCTCAGTCACTAGCTAGCTAGCTAGCTAACTTTTCTTTTCCACCTTAAATGGCGCAATAGACAGCAGAGGCTGCAGCATTTAAGGTGGAAAGGAAAAATAAAATTAGATTAAAGCTAATTTCAGCTTCCCATCACAGAGGAATTACGAAATGGCCAATAATTAAAAAAAACTAATTGCTGCACCACCTGCACTTTTTTTGCAGACATACATTAAAACCTAAAGGGGTGTAACAACGTTTAAGGGGTAGTTAGGGGTAGTTAACCAGCAGTTAGGTTCCTGAAGAGTTGTCCCAATTCTTAGGGGGAAGATTCCAATCGAAACATGGTGTAGGGGTATATAAAAGAAATGGGATTGAGCCTGAGTGAATATAGTGTTTAAAAACTGCGGCAGCACTGCTGCTGTATCTGATCCACTCACTGTACCATCAGCACAACACACACAAACACCTCCACTAACACCACCAATATGCTAATCAGTGCTAATCACTGCAGTGCTGAGAATAATGACCCACCACCCAGATAATACCCAAATAATGCTCTATGGTGGTCTCTCCAGTGGGGTCTGGAATATTGAAGAACAGAATGAAAGAAGGATAAAAAAGTATTTACAGAAAAACTGCACTTGTGTACGCACCTGTCTCAGGTTTTTGAGCAGCTCAGTGGCCTCCTCCTGCCTGCCCTCCTTGGCCATCAGCAGAACATCCTGGATCATGCTGACCCGTCGCTGGTAGGGGGGTGGCACCCCGGAGCTTTCTGACCGGTCAGTCGATGAAGAGCGGCGCAGAATGGAGTCCTGAGCCCGTCTCCACATCCCCTGCAGTGGGCTGGACCCTGCCTCCAAGCCCTTAGACTGCTTGGTCCCCATTCTCGCTGCATTTAGGCGTCCGCAGCTTGAGGGTCAGAGGTTTTTTTTTTACGTGTCTGGGGTTTGTCCAGGCGGAGGTTGCCACCAGTGGCTGAAGTTTTACTGGAGCACAGGATGCACAAGAAGGTCCTCGTCACGGTCTGGCGTCAAAGTCCATAATACTGCTGCTGTGTGGAAATTAGGGGGGCACGACACAGATAAGAAATGCAATATGCGATAACACTGTTGGATCTCCCGATATTGGTGTAAAACACAATTAATTAGTTTAGGTTCCTCCAGGGTTTTTCGGTACTTGGCTTGGTTCATTTTTCTCAGGCTAAGAAGTAGCTTGATGTGATCATCTCACTATACCTCAATCTAACTTAATATACCTCCCTCTACTACTTGATACCTCACTCTACCTTACCATAACTCACTCTGCTTCAATATACCTCACTCCAACTTACTCTACTTCACTGTACCTCACTGTACTTCAATATTCTTTACTCTTCCTCCCAATCCCTAACTCTGCTTCACTATACCTCACTCTAAATCACTATACCTTGCTCTACCTCCCTCAACATCCATCTACCTTGCTCTTACTCACTCTATATCACTATACTGCACTCTAAATCACTATACTTCACTATACCTACCTCTTACTCGCTCTACTTCCCAATACCTCACTATACCTTACTCTATATCACTATACTGCACTCTAAATTACTATACTTCACTATACCTCCCTATAACTTGCTCTACTTCCCTATACCTCACTCTGGAAATCACTACACCTCACTCTATATCAATACACTTGCACTACCTCACTCTACCTCCCAATACCTCATTCTGACTCTCTCTACTTCATTCTACTTCCCTCTAACTTACTCTACTCCACTATACCTTACTCTACTTTACTCTATCTTACTGTACTTCATTATACCTCACTCTACCTCCAGCCCAGTTAGTTAGCTGTATCACTTTAAATCACTTTCAATCTGCCCTGTAAAAGCTCTCTCTGTTGCTGCTGGGAAGAATTTTCTCTTTACTGTCTGGCATCAAACTTCATTATCTATGTGTTTGTAAACAGCCCTGACCACATACAAGCTCATGCAGTATTCTTAAGAGATGTTTTAAGACAGGATGTTCTAGAAGAGGCGTCTCAGTCTCTTTTCTCTTTGAGATGTGTTAAGTAGTCGGATAACTTACTGTACATGTGGAAAATTAGTCCAGTTTAGATGAAGCCAATCCACAGACTGGTCCAGAAGTTGTCCAGAAGCCAGAATAATATCAGAACAACAGTTCAGCAGAGCTCAGGCATGCTGTTCAAACAACAACAGAGGTAAACAACGACTCCAGAGGGCGCAGACCAACTTTTCCAGCTACTCGATATTCACCTCCCATCACATCAGACCCCGCAGATCTCCATGTCTCCTCTCTGAGATCCTCAGTGAAAGTGGGGAAACCGCCAGCTGGTCGTTAGCCGCTCAACTCTGGACCAATCAGCAGCGGTGTTTACAACAGTCAGCCAATCAGATCGCTGGAACCAACGACTGAAGACCCGAGTTGGTGATGTTGATGATTGTAGTAGGTCTGGATCAAAAAACACGCCGCCCTGTTACTGATCTGATTACAGCCTGGATACAGCGAGCAAAGTGATTCACCCACTGAGAGAGATAGAGAGAGAGAGAAAGAGAAAGAGTGAGAAAGAGAGACAGAGAAAGAGGGAGGGTGATAGAGAGAGAGAGAAAGAGAGATAGAGACACTGAGAAAGAGAGAGAGAGTGATAGAGAGAGAGAGAGAGATGGGGGTGGTGACAGCGCAGCGCTCCACCTCAGCTCACCAACTGTAAACTGTGCTCGGTTCAGTTCAACGAACCGAATCAAGTGATTCGAACACTCGGTTCATGACAATTTGTCTTTCATTATTATTTTGTATTTATGTATTTTTACATTGATTTATATCGTTTCATACTATTAAACGGCAATTTGGTATGGAATGGCTTTATATTTACACGCTAGAGCAGAAAAAAAACATTAAGTTAAAAAAAAAAGATACTATTCAGTGAGTCGACTCGTGAGTCGAACCTCGCTTATCTCCTTGTGGCTTGTTATCTCTGTGTGTGATTTTTGATCTTTGTACTGAATTACAATAATACAAAAAAGTTTTTTTTTCTCAGAAAGAAAAAAATAGTAAGATTTATTCCTTCCATTATAACACATTTATAAAGTCTCCACACACTTATTCTCATTTTCTTGTCAATTATCATTAATAATAATAATTGTTAATCCTGTAAATAACTCAAGTTCTGTTGTTGTAACTGCAGTCATGTAACTGAATCCATGTATGTAATCTTTCTTTTATTTTATATGTGTTTTCTTATATATGCTTTGGCAATAGTGTTTCTTATTACATTCATGCCAATATACCACTGTTGAACTGAACTGAACTGAGAGGGTGAGGGAGAAAGAGAAATAGTGATGGAGAGAGGGAGAGAGAGTAACAGTGATACTGATAGGGAGAGAGAGAGGAAGAAAGAGTGATAGTGGTATTGATAGAGAAACTCAGATAAAGTGATAGAGAGAGAGAGAGAGAGAGAGAGAGAGAGAGAGAGAGAGAATAATAGTGATATTGACACAGAGAGAGTACACTGCATTGCAGTAATATAAAAAAACTGATATTATTAATTTATTCATTTTATAACATTTATATAACACATTTATAAAGTCTCCACACATTTTTATTTTCTTGTCAATTATCATTAATAATAATAATAATAATAATAATAATAATAATAATAATTGTTAATTCTGTTAATAACTCAAGTTCTGTTGTTGTAATGGTATCCATGTATGTAATCTTTCTTTTAGTGTTTTAAGTGTTAAGTTTTTTTATTTATAAGAAGGTCCGAATCATTTAGACTCATATGAGTCGGTTCAACAGAACGATTCACTTCCACAGAACGCTTCTTGTTATCCTTATAGATGGTTTTTGGTCTTTGCCTGCCGGTTTACGATGCAGTAATAATATATATTTTTTATACATGATCGTGGATTAACCCGACACATGTACATTTATCCAATGTGACAATTATGATATTTTTTTTTTTATTTATTTTCATTATTTTAATTGAACTGTGATATTGGGATATCTAAATGGCTTTAGATCTACATCAGGGGTCTCAAAGTAGCGGCCCGCGGGCCACATGCGGCCCGCGACGCGTTTTCATACGGCCCCTCACGGGTTAACAAAATAAACATACATCTGGCCCGCAATTCAATTTAATTATTTATGCTTTATTATGTTCGTTTTCATATTTTATCTTAACTTGTATTTTGGTGTGTGTGTGTGGTTTTTGTTTTTTTTTTTGCTTACGCTGCGTTGCCTGCTTTAGTAGTCTTCAGTAGCCTTCAACAGTCTAACCTTGCAGCCGTGGTGTGTCCACTAAACTCCGTAGTTATAAACATCCTGAGTTTAGCAGCGCGCTAACTGACCTGTTTATAATGTAATCCGAGCAGTGCCTCCGTGACGCTGCTCTAAACTGCTGCTGTTAGCTGCTTGGGCTGAAAGATGAACTGTAGAGAGCTGTATTATCCGGTTAGTGGGGTTATTTTATTTCATACACAGAAGAACTTACAAATTTTTAAAAACGCTCCAGACTGGCTCAGCTGAGCCCTGTAGCCCGTGGCTGGGCTGCAGCTCTGACTAAGCAAAGACTGCGGGCTTGTGGTGCTGCAGCTGCAGCTCCGACTAGTGGTTGTATGAGGAACTGCTAAATCTGAGGAAATGCTAAATCTGTCACAGCTCACAATTTTTGATTTTATATTTATTAAGCCTTATTTCAGTATCAAACGTTTTGATCAAAGTTAATATAACTTATAAATTAAAAGGATTTATGTTAATAGAGCAACAAGCCATTTTTCCATGCAACTGTAATATTTGATTGAATAAATAGTATATTGAGAGTTATTTAACATTAAGGAGTAATTACATTCATTTTGTATTACATCTGGTTACATTTTCTTATATTTATAAGTTACATCTGGCCCTCAGAGGACAGCCAATATGCCAATGTGGCCCTCGGCAAAAATGAGTTTGAGACCCCTGATCTACATCCTTAAGATGAATAATACAATAACATATAAAAAAGAATTCAAATAATTTAGACTTGTGAGCCGATTCAACTTGAGAACGATTCATTCATGAGTCGACTCCCACCTCTCTCTTTCTACACCAGTTTATGATGCAGTAATAGTACAATAAAGTTTTTTCATACGATACCGAGGAGTAAAAACAGCTTATGTAGTAATTTTATACTTTTCATACACTAGTGATAAGTGTAAACTCCGGTATTACACTGGATTTAATGATTTCATTATTAAACTTCACAGAATGGACAGGTTTCACCTGTCTCCTCTGGTCAGATGGCTAATCCCACTGTGAGTTTAGTGATGCTTGAGCTGATATTGAGGCAAACTCTCCTATAATGAGGAAATACCTATTTATTACCCAGAGCCATAAAGGGCAAAGTCTGTGTCGAGCCATAACACTGATAATCCATTGTCCTATTTCCTCTAGCGAATATTTTACTGCATTAAAAACAGTGCAGATTTACTTCTGGATCCTTATCTGATCTAGTACCACCTGATAACCAGCTTTAACTTTAACTTTTATACAAAAGACCTCTTCTGACACCTGGTGGTGAAACACTCATAATACGCTTAGTATATTTAGGAGTACAGTACCAGCCAAGTTAGGACACAGGTCTTCTCATTCAGTGTGTTTATTTTATTTAAATATATTTTTTACATTGTAGATTCAATATTGAAGACTATATTAAAGCTATACAGGGACACATACATAATTATTCTATAAATAAAATATGTTTAATACTTTAGATTCTTCTAAGTATCACATTTATCTTTGAGGACAGATCTGCACACTCTTGGTGAGATTTTAATTTCAGTGTCTTCATGAGGGAGAGTCACCTGGAATAGTTTTCTCAGCGTCTTGAAGGAAGGAGTTCCTGGAGGATAGTTGCTGCTTTTTCTTTAAGCTGTGAAGCTCCAGCTCATCCCAATTAAATCACCTCAAATCACCATCTCAGTTCATCAGGTTTAGATCAGGGGATTAATGTGGAAGACCAACGCTTTGTTTATGCTGTTTACTACATATCTCCATACATGTCCTCTAATTGTTTTATTCCTTTAATATAAATAAAACATTGAATGATAAGGTGTGTCCAAACTTTGACTGGTACTGCATGTGTTAACTGCTTTCTTGACATTACACTGTAAACATTTCTTGCTGAAAAGTAAAAAGTTGATCATTCAGGTGAACATAATAATAATTATTATACCACAGTTAGTTCCGACCCTGCAATGTGATTGGCTGAGAGGCGTTCCATGAGTGACGTTATCAGGTAATGCACTGTAACCGAAGCTCTCCATGTATTACTCCACCACATACAGGTAATCTAGCAACGATGCAGCGCTTACAAACCAAATAGCACAGCTACAAACAGAGCAGCAACTAAAGAGGAACTATATTAACCTGCAGAGAGTTTATAATCAAACATATTATACAGACAGTATTTTCTTGTTCTCTTTAACTCAAAATCTTTTAATAAACAGTGATAATGGAACTGTGGTATAATCACAATAATACACTTGAGTTTTGTGCTATAACATGTCATACTCAGCCTGCGGCCTCGTGCCTTTGACCACAGCACAGCAGTGCCAATATCACAAGTTATAGCACAAACCTCGAGTGCATTATTGCTTAATCATCCTATACTGGTGAGTCATCTGCTCGAACAGAATAGTAAATGTTGCATGTGGTTTTGTTCATGCTTGTTGACTAGCTTGCTATTGCTGGTAATGATGGTCAACAAACTTGATCTTATCTTGATTCATATCCTCCGCTCATATAAACAGTATATTGCTCCGAGTTCCTGTACAAAATTGCACTGTGGAGCTCAGAGTGACGTTAGCCATCATTGCTACCTTTCCTGTGTTTTGATACCCACTGTACCGGGCTGAGCAATTGACTCTTGAGAAGGTTCTGATACTTACTGTACTTGGCTGAGCGATGTACTCTAAAGCGAGGGGATAGAGTTAGTATTCTGATACTCACTGTACTGGGCTGAGTGATTGACTCTTGAGAGGGTTATCCGGTTAGTGTTCTGATACTCACTGTACTGGGCTGAGTGATGCACTCTCGAGAGGGACATACAGTTAGTGTTCTGACACTCACTGTACTGGGCTGAGTGATGCACTCTCGAGAGGGACATACAGTTAGTGTTCTGACACTCACTGTACTGGGCTGAGTGATTGAATCTTGAGAGGGTTATCTGGTTAGTGTTCTGATACTTACTGTACTTGGCTGAGCGATGTACTCTAAAGCGAGGGGATAGAGTTAGTATTCTGATACTCACTGTACTGGGCTGAGTGATTGACTCTTGAGAGGGTTATCCGGTTAGTGTTCTGATACTCACTATACTAAGCTGAGAGATGGACTCTCAAGGGGGTATCCAGTTAGTGTTCTGATACTAACTGTACTGGGCTAAGCAATGCACTATAGAGCAGGGGGTGTAGTCAGTGTTCTGATACTAACTGTACTGAGCTGTGTAATGATGGACTCTTGAAAGGGGTATCTGGTTAGCAGTTTGATACTCCCTGTACTGTGTTGCTTTATGTCTATTCTCTACTTCATGTTCTTGTTCTGGCAAAATATGAATCATATCATCTGACCACTTCTCAGAATTGGCTAAATGATTGGCCAATCATATACGTGAGACATGCAAATGCATACTTCTTAGAGAATAGTGTTTATTCCTAGACTGTGTGGAGTGGATAGAGAATGGCAGAGAATTTGGCAGAAACAGATTTTTCTCTCAGTTTACTAATTCAAACTCCTTTATTTAAAAACATGAGTCAGTTTTCCATTGTATGGGCAATTTAAAATCATATTAAGGGGTTAAAAAAAAGTTTATTTACTTGATCTTACATTACATTCTTACTTAGTAAGACATTTCGTGTTAAAACTACCTTACAGTTTTTCTTTTAGGAATTAGTTCAATTAAGGAAGACAATGGGAGCAAGCGTTCTAAGAGCAGAGCTGCAGAATAATCCTGCAATATAAAAAAAGGGCATTTTCACACCTGTAATTGGTTTCTATGATACGAATCAGTTGATGGGTTTGTTTATGTGGAGCATTTCTCCCTCTGTTTGGTTTGGTTTGGCACAGGCACAAACCTAAACGCACCAAAATGCTTCACCAATAAACCACACGAGCACATTGTCTCCTCTGATTGGTCAGAGCTGCTCGGCACAGGAGCGAGAAAGTAAATATAGTGAGAAGATTCTGTGTTTCAGCACGAATATCTGTATATCTGTGCAATTTTATGCTGCTTTAACACAGAATGCTGAAAATTTGCTGCTGTGCTTTTAAAAACAGTATTTTTAATGGGAAGTGCAGCACAGATGTACACGTAGTGCTACAAGCAGTGAACGCAGCACAGACTGCGCATGTAAACAGCATGGAGCAGCAGAGACAGCATTTGTTAATAGGTGTTGTAATTGGCGGTAAATAACATGACTATTACATCACATTAAACTGCACCGTATCGGCACTTCAGCTTCAATTAAAGAAGTATATTTGATAACTGGGACAGATTAAGACCAGATCTTGTTCCCACCACAAGCAAACCGCTCCAGAGTTCGTTTGGGACCGGGCCGAGACCACCTCCTCTAGTAGGTTTCGGTCCGGTTGTTTTGATTCACACCTGCTCAATCGAACCGCACTAATGGTACAAATGAACCAAACAACTCCATTTTAACCAGACCAAATAATTCTGGTGTGAAAATGCCCTTAGACAGATCTTGGGACAGTGTTGGTGAATGAGGTCAAATGTTATAGAGATAGGATTACAGACTGTTAAAAAATGCCACAAATCTGTGGCACCATAGAGCGGCAGCTTTATTCATATCCCAGGACTCGCTCTAGCCATGTGGCTACCAACCAATTATCTGACATTAGTCAGTCAAACATCTGTTAAAATGATCAATTTAACAGCAGTGATTTATTTTCTCAACATGATGAAGCAGTTAACGTCTGAGCTGGCAGAAAGTGAAACCTACGTATTAGACTGAATAATACAGTATTTGAAGTGATGGACAGCACGAGCCAGTCAGGCCCAACAGAAGCACAGGTTTATATTAGTATCTCTGATGTTGCATTCAGTCCTATATCCTTCTTCTTATTGACGACCACCTGAGTTCAGGTCAGGTTTGTGCTTCGTGTATAAGAGTTCAGGTGATACAGGTAAGTGAAGCTGATGTACTGATCAGCTCAGGAAACTCCAGCCCGGCCGAGTTCGTTCAGAAGGTCTGGGATTCTCTACCAGTTGTATCCAGCAGGGGGAGACTTGTCATCTTTGTTGCTCTCCAGGGAGAAAGGAGGAATACGAACGTCAAAGTGGGAACCGTCGGTCCTCTCGATCCGGAACGTCCCCCTGTGTAACAAAAGCAGAATCTCAGAATCTGTTTCTATATGAGACATAGCTCTTCATTATCAAATATGTGCTCATCACCTTTTCACATTGATAGATTAGTACCAGTTTCTACATTATTCATATCCCTCTATTATGTGCCCATCGCATTTTTACATTCATAAATTAGTACCTGCTACATTAACTATAGCTCACATTATCTCTCTGTACTGTTACATTAGCTATAGCTCACATAATCTCTCGTTACTGTTACATTAGCTATAGCTCACATTAATTCTCTGTACTGTTACATTAGCTATAGCTCACATTATCTCTCTGTACTGTTACATTAGCTATAGCTCACATTATCTCTCTGTACTGTTACATTAGCTATAGCTCACATTATCTCTCTGTACTGTTACATTAGCTATAGCTCACATTATCTCTCTGTACTGTTACATTAGCTATAGCTCACATTAATTCTCTGTACTGTTACATTAGCTATAGCTCACATTATCTCTCTGTACTGTTACATTAGCTATAGCTCACATTATCTCTCTGTACTGTTACATTAGCTATAGCTCACATTATCTCTCTGTACTGTTACATTAGCTATAGCTCACATTATCTCTCTGTACTGTTACATTAGCTATAGCTCACATTATCTCTCTGTACTGTTACATTAGCTATAGCTCACATTATCTCTCTGTACTGTTACATTAGCTATAGCTCACATTATCTCTCTGTACTGTTACATTAGCTATAGCTCACATTATCTCTCTGTACTGTTACATTAGCTATAGCTCACATTATCTCTCGGTACTGTTACATTAGCTATAGCTCACATTAATTCTCTGTACTGTTACATTAGCTATAGCTCATATTATCTCTCTGTACTGTTACATTAGCTATAGCTCACATTATCTCTCTGTACTGTTACATTAGCTATAGCTCACATTATCTCTCTGTACTGTTACATTAGCTATAGCTCACATTATCTCTCGGTACTGTTACATTAGCTATAGCTCACGTTATCTCTCTGTACTGTTATATTAGCTATAGCTCACGTTATCTCTCTGTACTGTTACATTAGCTATAGCTCACGTTATCTCTCTGTACTGTTACATTAGCTATAGCTCACGTTATCTCTCTGTACTGTTACATTAGCAAGAGCTCACGTTATCTCTCTGTACTGTTACATTAGCTATAGCTCACGTTACCTCTCTGTACTGTTACATTAGCTATAGCTCACATTATCTCTCTGTACTGTTACATTAGCTATAGCTCACATTATCTCTCTGTACTGTTACATTAGCTATAGCTCACATTATATCTCTGTACTGTTACATTAGCTATAGCTCACATTATCTCTCTGCACTGTTACATTAGCTATAGCTCACATTATCTCTCTGCACTGTTACATTAGCTATAGCTCACATTAATTCTCTGTACTGTTACATTAGCTATAGCTCACATTATCTCTCTGTATGGTTACATTAGCTATAGCTCACATTATCTCTCTGTACTGTTACATTAGCTATAGCTCACATTATCTCTCTGTACTGTTACATTAGCTATAGCTCACATTATCTCTCTGTACTGTTACATTAGCTATAGCTCACATTCTCTCTGTACTGTTACATTAGCTATAGCTCACATTATCTCTCTGTACTGTTACATTAGCTATAGCTCACACTACCTCTCTGTACTGTTACATTAGCTATAGCTCACATTATCTCTCTGTACTGTTACATTAGCTATAGCTCACACTACCTCTCTGTACTGTTACATTAGCTATAGCTCACATTATCTCTCTGTACTGTTACATTAGCTATAGCTCACATTATCTCTCTGTACTGTTACATTAGCTATAGCTCACATTATCTCTCTGTACTGTTACATTAGCTATAGCTCACATTATCTCTCTGTACTGTTACATTAGCTATAGCTCACATTATCTCTCTGTACTGTTACATTAGCTATAGCTCACATTATCTCTCTGTACTGTTACATTAGCTATAGCTCACATTCTCTCTGTACTGTTACATTAGCTATAGCTCACATTATCTCTCTGTACTGTTACATTAGCTATAGCTCACATTATCTCTCTGTACTGTTACATTAGCTATAGCTCACATTATGTCTCTGTACTGTTACATTAGCTATAGCTCACATTATCTCTCTGTACTGTTACATTAGCTATAGCTCACATTATCTCTCTGTACTGTTACATTAGCTATAGCTCACATTATCTCTCTGTACTGTTACATTAGCTATAGCTCACATTATCTCTCTGTACTGTTACATTAGCTATAGCTCACATTATGTCTCTGTACTGTTACATTAGCTATAGCTCACATTATCTCTCTGTACTGTTACATTAGCTATAGCTCACATTATCTCTCTGTACTGTTACATTAGCTATAGCTCACATTATCTCTCTGTACTGTTACATTAGCTATAGCTCACACTACCTCTCTGTACTGTTACATTAGCTATAGCTCACATTATCTCTCCGTACTGTTACATTAGCTATAGCTCACATTATCTCTCCGTACTGTTACATTAGCTATAGCTCACATTATCTCTCTGTAGGTTTCTTCCTCTTAATGTAAGGGAGTTTTTTATTGCCACTGTGTTGCCACAATAATTGGCATCTCTGTGGTGCTGCTCATAAGAGGCGTGGACCAGATTTGTCTCTGTAAGGCTGCTTTGTGAAAATTTATGTTGTAAAAAGGACTATATAAAAAAATCTGAAAAAAGTGTGGTACAGTGTGATTTGTTGAATGATAAATGAACCACATTAAATTTTAACTCAACATAGACAGGTGCAGATGGGTGGTCAGGGCTTCTATTCCCCTCAGAATAAGTCAGTTTGGCTTCCTTGCACTTCTTTTAGATGCCACAGAATAGAACAACTACTTTCATTTACAGTATTTAATTGATGCTCTTATCCAAAGTGACCAACAAGGTCATTCATATTACAGAATGTAGGTTAGGAGTCTTGCCCAGGGACTCTTATTGGTGTAGAGCAGCATTCAGTCACGTAGACCAGGAACTGAAACTCAGTCTCTTACAACCACCGTTGCACCACAACCACCCTTGTTAATGAAAAGAACTACTAGTTATCTACTACTTATTTGTTTTATTTTTGATGATTATGGCTTACAGCCAATGACAACCCAAAAATCAGTGTCTCAGAAAATTTGAATATTATATAAGACAAATTGGTAGGCAATTAAAATAGCAAACCTCAAAAGTCTGAGTGCACCTGACTCTTAAAAGGAATGTGAGGCAAGTGACATGCTCAATGCTATTTCACAAAAAAACATTATGGGTGTTTTTTCTCAAAAAACACCCATAATCAATTAAGAGGATTAGTTTGACTTTTGCATGTTTTGAGCCGTGCAAGGTGTACTTTTCCAGTCGTTACGATAGCAAAGACACACTAACACACCTTAAATTAAGCTGCACTGTGCCTGACTGATGGCTTGCCCATAGATCAATAAAATAGGGCCCACTGTGTTTGAAACAAGTTAAGATCTAGATGTGTTTTGGTAAGTCAAAAATGTGACTAGCTCAGATTTCTTAAGTAAATACAATAAGCCATTGTGCACGCATTTACAGAAATGAGAAAATAATTAACGTCCTGTGTGTGTTAGCAACAAATTGTTAGCAAATGACAAAGAAAAAAAAAAGACACACTAACATACAAAAGGTATTCAAGGAAATTTTACCTTTAAATAAAACATTTTACGTTTAATGTTTTACTATACTTTTTACAGGAACAAGTACTAAAGAAATTAGGCACAGATAATTAAAAAAACAAGTTTATTACTTTCAGTAATAAAATACCTGTTAATGTGGACCCACATAACCTTTACAACACTGTATTAAATCGTGTTTAATCTTCCCTGTTCCACTACTAAATAAGTACATTAGATCTATATTAAGAGTCAAATTAGAAGGAAAAGAACAGGGCAAAGTAACAGAATACACAGTCTTTCAATTTTAACACTTCACATTTCTGACATTACTGTATGTAGAAACTGTAGAAACTCCTGAAGACAGAGCTCTTCAAAGAGCACTTACTCTCCTAACACCTCTAACTAACTACCTTCCACTACCAGATCAGGAGAATCTCTCACTATCTTTAATAAACTCCTGAAGACAGAGCTCTTCAAAGAGCACTTACTCTCCTAACACCTCTAACTAACTACCTTCCACTACCAGATCAGGAGAATCTCTCACTATCTTTAATAAACTCCTGAAGACAGAGCTCTTCAAAGAGCACTTACTCTCTTAACACCTCTAACATACTAACTACTTCTAACCTCATTTCTTTCTTCCCCTCCTTCACTTTATCCCACAATCTCCCTTTGACCTCCTTTAGGCCCTATCTAAAGATGTTTTTACCTTTAACTTCTATTACTTTTGTACTTCACTATTGTAAGTCGCTTTGGACAAAAGCGTCTGCCAAATGTAATGTAATGTAATGTAAATGTACATGTAAATGTAAATGTATGAAATTAGATACTACCTCAAATTGGAAAGCTTAAAAATGTCTAAATACAAGATAAAAAAAGTTTTTTGTAACAGCAGCAACACAGAATGCAAAGCTCATGCACATTTTGCCACATTTTTACAATTATTGTGCTTAAACTGCATTTAGCAAAGTTCATTTTAGCATTGGTCAACAACTGGGTTACTCTCTACTCATAAAACTGCACTCATTATAAAATAAAACACTTAAAACTATACAGAGTTTAATAAAATGGACCTAATCCCTGTACATTTTCCCTTGCTGTTTCTTTTAAGTAGAATATTAAAAAAAATTGCATATATTATCTATTACATAACTACACTGAATTGTAGCATACAATAACTAGCTCAAAAGAGCGTGCAATGATTCGTAACTAGGGGTGTAGGGGTCACAGTTCAAGTTCTGAAGGAGATCTTTTTGGGCTAAGATGGGTTAAAAAGACAAAAGTACACTGCCTGGCCAAAAAAACTAAGTCACCACTTGAATTTAAATGATGTGGGGTTGAAGCTGCAGTTGGTCTGCAGGTTTAGGTTCAGCAACAGTATGTGCTGAAAGAATGAAGTCAGCTGACTACCTGAATATACTGAATACAGACCAGGTTATTTCATCAATGGATTTTTCTGATGGCACGGCCATATACCAGAATAACAATATCAGGATTCATGGGGCTGGAATTGTGAAAGAGTGATTCGGGGAGCATGAGATCATCATTTTCACACATGGATTGAGAGAGTTCACCACAGAGTCCAGACCTTAACCTCATTGAGAATCTTGGGGATGTGCTGGGGAAGACTTTGTGCAGTGTTTAGACTCTAATGCAACACTGGATTGAAATAAATCTTGTGACATTGCAGAAGCTTATTGAAACAATGCCACAGTAAATGTGTGCTGCAATCAAAGCTAAAGGAGCTCCAACTAAACATTAGAGTGTGTAAACTTTTATTTTGGCCAAGCAGTTTAGTTTAACAACAAAAAAAAAAAGTAAACACAGTTTATAAGGCAAAAGGATAAAGGCAAGTGAGACAGCAGCTACACATAAAGGCTTTCAAGGACTCAAGGTATACTTTGGCTTCTTTATCGAAATCTTTATCGGCCCTATGCTGATAGGATGCTACACTATATTGCCAGAAGTGTTTGCTCACCCATCCAACATATTAAACACAGAGGTTTATGATCATTTTCATGTACACAGGTGTATAAAATCAATAACCTAGTCATGCAGACTGCTTCTACAAACATTGAAAGAATGTGTCTCAGCTCTCAGGAGCTCAGTGAACTCCAGCACTGTGGTACAGTGATAGGATGCAGCACCTGTGCAACAAAAAGTCCAGTCGTGAAATTTCACTACTCACTACTAAATATTCCACAGC
Organism: Astyanax mexicanus; assembly: GCF_023375975.1. NCBI lineage: Eukaryota > Metazoa > Chordata > Actinopteri > Characiformes > Acestrorhamphidae > Astyanax > Astyanax mexicanus. The sequence continues at coordinate 11,163,094 of NC_064408.1, forward strand.
CAACTGTCAGTGATATTATAAAACAGTGGAATAGACTGGGAATGACACCGACTCTGTCAGTGTAAAATAACAGAGCGGGGTCAGCGGATGCTGAGGAGCATAGTGCACAGAGTTCACCTCCAAACTTCATGTAGCTTCAGATTAGTTCATCACTACACACCTCCAAACTTCATGTAGCTTCAGAGTTCATCACTACACACCTCCAAACTTCATGTAGCTTCAGAGTTCATCACTACACACCACCAAACTTCATGTAGATTCAGAGTTCATCACTACACACCTCCAAACTTCATGTAGATTCAGATTAGATCAAGAACAGTAGAGTAGAGAGACTCATGGAATTGAGAGTTTTTATGGCTTAGCAGCTCCATCCAAACCTCATATCACCAAACCCAAAGCAGAATACTTTTGGCAATACAGTGTGTGTGTAATGACAAAGACACATGACAAAGACACATGTGGCTGATAAAGATTAAACAGAAGGGTGTAGGATTGTTAAAAATAATTTTATTTCAAATTTTTCCATTTTTCTCCCCAATTTACAAGGCCAATTACCCAACCCTTATTAGGACATCCCCAATCACTAGTGATGCCCCAACACCAGGAGGGTAAAGACTAGCGCACGCCTCCTCCGATACATGTGAAATCAGACTCTGCCTCTTTTCGATCTGCTGCTGATGCATCACTGCCGCGTAGCATCACAGCGCACTCGGAGGAAAGCGCAGCGACTCGGTTTTGATACATCAGCTCATAGAGAGCAAGGCCAATTGTGCTTTCTCAGGGCTCCAGTAGCTGAAGGCAAGCTGCATGAACAGGATTCGAACTGGCGATCGGATCCACGGGTGTAGGATTTAAGGAGAACTGAGGTTAGGTAATACAGCCTGTGCTGGTGTGTGTTACAGGTAAATTGTGCGTAAGGTGCTCTAGGTTCTGCTTCAGAAGAGGAAGGAGTAAGGGCTGTCCCTGTGCCCGTGGCTGTCCAGGGAGAAGGAGGGAATAGCCACGTCAAACATGCTGCTGTTGGCCCTCTGGCAGGTGAACGTCCCCCTACAGAAGGCGGAAACAACCAAATCAGCAGCCGCAAAGGAAGCGGAAAACTGGTTAAATTGTATACAGTCGCCAAAATGTTAAAAATTTTAGATTCTTTAAAGTAGCATCTCTTGTTTAGATGACTTTAGTTTAGCACATCTTGGCTGAATTTTCTCAGTCAGCTTCATGAGGTAGAGTCACCTGAATTCAGGCTTTCAGTTAAACGTCAAGAGTTAACTACTTGAATTTCTTGTCTTTTAATGTGTTTGAGAGCATCAGTTGTAATGTAGTGAAGAGATAGAGTTGGTATACAGTGAATAGCTCTATTTGTGTAATCTTTTAATCCAGATTATGGCAAGAACTAGTCAAATAAGTAAAGAAGAAATGAAGGTCAGTTAATTCCAAACCATTTCATGAACTTTAAAAGTATCCTCAAGCGCAGTCGCTAAGACCATCAAAAACACTGATGATGAAACTGGCTCTCATCAGAGTTGCCAGCTACAGAAATCGTAATTTTTAAGTTACTATACGATTCCTTGTGTGTTCCTATATAGCCTGAATGACTTCAGTATTCATTTAAAGTGTAAACCTATACTACAGATGTACAGGTGCACTGAATTAGGGGTTTAAGAGTATTATGGATCTTTGTAATAAAAAGAGATTTGCTGCAATAAAAATACTTACAAATTGAACCTTTATTTGTGGTAATAAAATATTTGCTCTTCATTTATTTCTATAATTTTCATTTATATATTTTGTGCTATTGCTAAATGTAAAAGCAACACTTTTAATATATACATAGTTGCCATTCACTCGTGTTTGTTTAACGGCATTTACAAAAAAAAATAACATTAAAAACGTATTTTTTGCCAAAAAATAGAGCAGATTGATGTGTGTGCATATTTATACAAGTCAAAAGTTTCAAACATATTACATTTTATTGTGTACCTGCCAGATTAACAGAGTCAATTGTCAATGTCACATTCAACCATTCTTACCCATCATTACACTGCTTTAAAAGAGTCCTTTACTCCTCAAACTCCCACAAACCAACAGAACACCAAAACCCACACACATACGTATGATCAAATTACACAATATACAGAGAAAGAGTACACTTTAAAATCTGAGTACATCAATAAACCTTATTTACAACACTGTTAAATGTTTAAAAAAATAATGTTTCAACTAATTATTAACTGACACTTAAGTAATTACACATTATTACATTTTAATTAATAATAATAATGTAATAACCAGCAGTACTGTTATTTTATAATCAGTTGCAACATTGTCATAAGTACTGTTAATAATGTACCCTTATTTTAAAGTGTTACCAAAAAAACAACTAACAAATATATATATATATATATATATATATATATATATATATATATATATATATATATATATATATATATATATATATATAAGCAGCAGTAAAAGTAGTGTTCACAATATAAACTGTGACACAGATCAATACAGCGTCTACTGTCTCTGTACTTCAGCAGATAATCAAAGCTGCCATACTGAACTTAAACTAAAATACATACAGCTCTGGGAAAATAAGAGATCACTTAAAAATGATGAGTTTCTTTGATTTTACCGAATTTAAAACCTCTGGAATGTAATCAAGAGAAAGATGGATGATCACAAGCCATCAAACTAAGCTGAACTGCTTGAATTTTTGCACCAGGAGTGGCATAAAGTTATCCAAAAGCAGTGTGCAAGACAGGTGGAGGAGAACATGCCAAGATGCATGAAAACTGATTAAAAACCAGGATTGTTTTCTTTGCATTATTTGAGGTCTGAAAGATATGCATTTTTTGTCATTTCAGCCATTTCTCATTTTCTGCAAATAAATGCTCTAAATTACAATATGTTTATTTGGAATTTGGGAGAAATGTTGTCTGCAGTTTATAGAATAAAACAACATTAATTTTCCTCAAACATAAACCTATGAATAGCAAAATCAGATAAACTGATTCAGAAACTGAAGTGCTCTCTTATTTTTTTTACTGAGCTGCATATTGAACTGAATTTTTAACAATCCCTTTTAAATAATAATAATGATAGATAAAACAAATATTTGACTTGTTCTGCATAATTGAATGACTATGGTAAGTCTGCAGAACAATATTCTACAGTCTAGTGCTGCTGCTAGCAATAAACTGTATCACTGCTGTGCAGAAAACACAGCTCCTGCTATAATTCAGATAACTGTTATTAATCATTAGTATTTTTTACCCTTGTTGTCTCTTAACAGGTGAATAAGAGCCAGGGTTGCCTCTGCTCACCAGTATCAGTGTCACCAAATCCATTATTAGTGTCCTCATACAGATTAGCTTCACAGCTTTAGTCAAAATAAATTATTAAAAATAAATAATACTACAGGATTAAATTAAAATAATATAATGACTGACTGATGCCACACAATCAATCCTTAAGCCTTCATATGTTCTGCACTGTTTGGACTGAAACATTCCTAACCAAAGTACACAACCTGTCAAAAGTTTTAGAACACCCCCAACCCCAATCTTTCAAGTTATTTTTTTTGCCATTTAAGCTCTTCAGGGCTATTCAATAAGCTGAAATGCTACAAAATCCAGTAAAGCTAAATGGAAGACAAAAAAAGTAGAAATATAAATAAACTGAGCTTTACAAATGGATGCAAAATAATGAGAATTTCCAAAGCCTTTGTCTGTAGTAAAGAAGTGCTGGCACATTCACACTTTCATCATAATAACTAGAAAAAAAATACAAAAACACTAAATTATTACTAAATTATCTGTAATTATTAAATTATAAGTATTTTCTTTAGAGAAATTACCACTCTCTGGTGAAGCCAGAGAGCGTGAGGACTGTTCCCTACACCTTCGAAAGACTCTGGGAAACTGAGGAAAACTGATACAGGAAGAGTCACGTCTGGCTGACCTACATGGCAACAGCTTTATGCTTCAGCTTGGCTTAACATAATTGAAGTAAGTCTCAGTTTCAGCAGTGAAGAGAAGAATTAGAGGAGGTCTGACAGGTAAATAACTGTAGTAATAAAGTCATTACTAAGACATAGGGATGCTCTAAACCTTTTGACCTGTAGTATACTTCTGAAAGTGCTAAATAAATCAGACAAACACACCTTTACAAACACACAAACACATTATATGCTTCCTTTACAATAAGCAATAAGGCTCTGTATTTGGTGGTTCAAGTGTTCATAAACACACTTACTCGAGATATCAAAAATGTCTTGGTTTTGCATCAATCATTTGCTTCCTTATTTTAGAACAGGAAATGCTGGGCTAAAAGTGCTAATCAACCACAGACTTAGAGGTCACCACTCTCAAATAATAAAAAAAAATAAAATAAAACGAACTTTCTAGCTGCTGTTTGCAATAAAATCCTCACAGAAATGCTTCAAAAAGTAGAAAGCTAGTACAAAGTCTTCCCTGGACAGTAGAGGCAGTTACTCCAACAAAAGTAGGATCAAACTCTTTTTAATACTTATTTATATATAAGGAAAAAAGAGAATCAGCAGGTGTCCCAATACTTAAATCCAGATGTTTTAGTTCTAATTTTAGTCTCAATATTTCATTAAAAGGTCCATAAATTATATTTTGATTTTGGTATTTACCGAGATGAAAGCAAACCAAATCTGTAATCACTGATTACTGTGCATATTTTATGAATGCCTAGAGAAAAGAAAAAAAATGAGCTTTTTAGCTAACTGGCACATTCACATTGATGTAGAAACTAAAAATGTTGATCAATGTGCATTGTCCTTGTTTGTTAGCATCATTAGCCTAGCATAATCTATTCAAATGAATCTAGGCTGAATATATCTGAAGCAAGTGATAAATAAGATGAACCCGATTTCTTTATGGTGCTATTCCTTAAACAAGAATTACGCTGTTAATTTAGTCAAAACTAATTCCAGTTCGTGTTTGATTAGCTATTTAGCCCTTCAACAGCAAAAACATCATTAAGGCAAAAACTGCTAGAATCTATATCTAGCATAAGTTTAAATTTGCTGTTTTTTATCTCTTTTATTAAGAGATAAGCGGCATCACTCTGCCATTTAAAGCGTAACTAAACCCCCTGATTTAAGCTGACTCCACCCTCAGCTCAAATTTAAAAAAGGATAAAAAAAAAATGTGAGGGGTAGTTTGGAAGGGGCACTGGGTGATGTATGGGTTTAGAGGCAGGGCAGGAAGGTGAGCAAGTGTGCCTTTCGATAGCAGTGAGATGCAGATGGTTGGATATCAGCAGGTAAGATCATTTTATCAACTGGTTTATGTGCAAAAATAATTTTCTGATCTTCACCAACAGAAAACTAGACCAGACTTTGAACCAATATCTACAATAACTGTTGGTGGACAACAGTTTTTTGTGCACCTGAGTAGGACAGGTGGACAGTTCACTTATTTTAAAGATCTTAACTTTATTCTAGTTAATGATTTAATAATTTATTCTCTTCTTCGGTGTGATAAAATGAGTGGATCTGACAGGGATTGATTAGAGAGGTAGATTGGAGGTTAATAGACAGCATTAATTGGGTAGAAACAGAGTAAAATGGGACATTTAAGTGCTTGACTTTTGGACAGCAATGAGGGTAAAAAAGGTCTTTAAGTGATGAAAGGAATAAAACAGAGAAAAGCAAGCGCTAAATAAGGATCACGGTAGAGAAAGAGAGTCAGACAGGTGGGGGTGGGGTGGGGTCTGGGAAAGAGAGAGAGAGGGGAGCATTAATGAAACTTGGTTGCAGGAGAAGAATGGAAGAAAGTGTCTCTGGTGTAGCTGAATTACTGCATGATTAAAGTACAGGGGAAGCTGCTGAAACAGGTAAGCTTGAAGACACTGGGGAAGGACCAGGCTGGGTGTGACTGGGGTTGAGGTGGGCTGGCAGGGGGCAGGCCGGGGCAGGGCTCTGGGCTCTTAGGCAAGTGAGGTGAAGGGGCCGGGCAGGAAGCCGTTGGGAGTATCGTCCTTCTTGCTCTCAAGAGAGAAGGGAGGGATGCGCACGTCGAAGAATGTGCCGTTGGGCCTCTCAAGCCTGTAGGAGCCCCTGCAGGGGGGCAGAGACACAAGCAGACGTCAGAGACCCAGTGCCCTGGCCCCTACCGGCCCCTACTACTCACACTACCATTCATGCATAAGAGATTGAATGTTACTACACATGTTGTAATTATTAATAGCTATAGTAATACTGTGTTAGTCTTGATCCAAATAAATAAATAAATAAATAAATATATATATATATATATATATATATATATATATATATATATATATATATATATATATATATATATATATATATATATACACTAGAGCATCTAAAAAAAATGGGAATATCATTGAAAAGTTACTTTATTTCGGTATGTCAGCTCAAAATTTAAGAGAAAGTTATATTATATAGATGTATTGAACACAGAGTGATCTATTTTAGGCATTTATTTCTTTTATTGTTGATGATTATGACTTAAAGGCAATGAAAAACCAAACATCAGTGTCTCTGAAAATTTGAATATTATACAAAACCAATTGGTACTTTTGGCAGTGTGGGCCGTGGGCCGTGTGCCAAGTCCTGCTGGAAAATGAAATCTGCATCTCCACATAAGTTGTCAGCAGAAGGAAGCATGAAGTGCTGTAGGATTTTGTGGGAAAACAAAACTGCACTGACTTTAAACTTGATAATAAAACACAGTGGATCAACACCAGCAGATGACATGTCTCTCCAAACCATCACTGATCATCAGTACATTCTGCATTTTATTTGGAAATCAAGGGTTCTGGAGGAAGAGTGGAGAGACACACAGTCCAAACAGCTTGAGGTCTAGAGTGAAGTTTCCACCAATCAGTGATGGTTTGGAGAGACATGTCATCTGCTGGTGTTGATCCACTGTGTTTTATCAAGCAGTGTTTTCCTTAAAAATCTGAGATGCGCTAGGTATAGTTACACAGTTTTAGCTTATGATCTCTCCCTGGGTAAAACTTCATATGTGCAGTGTCTTACTTTGGGCAAGAGGCTACAAGGACTCTTGATAGGAAAATTGTACATTCAATCAGTATTGTGTGGACTACCTGAGATACTACGCGAGAGCTTCACGAGGGCCGACTATGTATCTTAACAGACGGAAATGTACTGCTTTTTGCTTAAACTTTGATTTTCCTTTATTTCTCATTATCTATTGCATTTCAAAAACCCTGTTTTGTCCAGAAGATTCATTAAATAAACGGGCAAAGTCCTTGAGACCTGACACAAGTAATAAATACTTTTAGGAGTATCTAAATACTTAAGTGAGATGTGCGGGATCTTAACTAACCAGTGTATTATATCTCCAGATATGAAGGATGACCAAAGAAAGTATTATTCATATACTATTGTATTGTATAAATTATTATAAAACAACAACTAAAAAAGTGTTTTAACACAATGTGAAAAAATGAACAATAAAATAATATGTTCTTAGTAAAAAGCACATATTAAATAAAATATAAATAAACAATATTTTGTGAAATAGATTTGGAAATACTGCTGTTAGGTTTTGATTGCACTTCCTGGTCAGAGCACTGTTGTGGTCAGGGGGCCATAATTCATAAACTCATCCCAAAAGTACTGGATGGAGCACCATCATTCCAGATAAAGTCCCACTGCTCCACAGCTCAATACTGGGGTGCTTAAACCAATCTAATCACATGCCCGGCATTAGGTGTGATGCCAACTGTTTCATGTTTATCTGCTCCAGAGAGAACTATACTATCAGCAGTACTGTTCTACAGGGACTGGACAAACTGTGTCTCCATATACTATATTAAAATCCACTTTATATAGTAACAAAGAAATACTGTACACATTCACACATTAGAGATCAAAGAAACACACATACTAACAAAGATCCCTATCAACCACAATGCCATGTATTTCACAAAAGCACACATGCAATCAGAGACAACAGACCAACACACTTGACATATGCACAACCCCGACCATGCACTGTATGCAGTACACACTGCAAACACACACACACTACGTAATGCACAAAGAATGTCTGGTTGGTCTAGTGACCTGTAACAAAAGCCTGCAAAGCCCTGGCTGCACAAACTGCACTTCCACTCGAGTGGCTGCCTCAGTACGTCTCGCTCTGTATATGAACATGACTAGATCTGGCCAATACATTCCCAAAAAAAAAAAAAAAAAAAAGGATTTTACACTAATATGACTTGGGTTACACAGTGTTGCACAGCTTCACCAAAGTTACACAGTGCAGCAGCTTTAATAAAAAAAAAAAAAACAAGCACTCAAAAGTATGTTTGCCAGAATAATGTGAATAACGTAATTAGGAAAAGTTATTGCTGCAGGCTGAACAGGCAGATATTCCCTATATTGCCAAAATTATCTGCTCAACTGTATTTTATTGCATTTGGTGATGTGAGGCTTGAATGGAGCTGCTTGGTCATGGAAACTCTCCATTCCATGAGTCTCTTTTTTACACTCTACTGTTGTTGATCTACTCTAAAGGTACTTGAAGTTTGGAGGTGTGTAGTGATTACAGTAGTGACTCTGCAGAAAGTTGGTGAACTGTTATTTTACACTGACAGAGCACAGAGTCGCTGTCGTTATCAGTCTCTTCCACTGTGTTATAATATCACTGACAGTTGGCTGTGGAATATTTAGTAGTGAGTAGTGAAATTTCATGACTGGACTTTTGTAAGTTTGTATGTTTGTAGAAGCAGTATGCATGACTAGCTGCTGCTTGATTTTATACACCTGTGGAAGTGACTGGAACGATGATAGAGTTCAATGATTTGGATGGGTGTGCGAACTTATAGTTTGTTGATTCCTAATATGACCAAATAGCAATAGTTTTTTTGCATAGCACTGTAAACTGCAAAACTAAAACATGTATGTGCTATATGTTACAGTATGTTACATCTCTCTGCACCTCATCTTCACAACACACTTTTTAGATTGTACCATGTCGGTACTGCACTGTCCTGTCTGCTTACTTTTCTCATGTTTTCTGTATTTATAAACAATTATAATATATTTATATTTAATTATACTATGCCTCTGCATTATTATGCTATTATATTATAATCAGGGTACTCTTTTCAACCAATACATTTTCAGTACATTACTTTTTTAAGGTTTGTCCATTTGCGATTGCAGGCAATTTTCAGTACAGACATGGAAAGAAACAAGAAACTAAAAATCCATGTAAAACTGGTTATAGTAGGCCTATTTCTCAACTAACATTAATTTTGAACATTTCGAAATGTCATTCAAAAGACATTTCTGCATATTTTGCAGAAATCTGCCTTATATATGTGTCTGAATGGAGCCAGACAGTATTAAATCATCATTTTACTTTTTGCTGTGTGAATTTACAGTTATCGTTGAAGCTGAAACTCCAGTCTGAATAGGACCCACTTAGAGAGTTAGCTAATGCAATAAGATGTGATTAATTTACCCAAAAAATATATTTTCTTTTTTTTTTTAATTTCCATGACCTTTTTAAAACTTTTTGGGTTATTTTTCTTTTTCCAAAATGTATCCAGGTTTAGAAATGGCCATTTTTCAACTCCACGACTTTTCCAAGTTTTTCATGACCATACGAACCCAGTATAATTATACCAATTAAATTATTTTAAATAGTTGATAACGTTTAATCATTAAGAGTATCCTTGGCAACAAACACAAAGGCCAATACCAAAGTGAGAAAAAATATTAACCACTAAATCTATACTGTGAATATCGTAATCACGACAGGCCTCATTCCCAGCCTGTGTTTGTTCAGCCTGTATTTTGGATATCAACACTCACAGGTGTGTGTAACAGGTGTGAGACACTCACCACATGTGTCCGCTGGGGGCCTGCAGGGAGACATGGCTGCTGTACTGGAACGCTGGCTGCTCTTTGGACAAAACTGGCTCCTGTCAAACACACAAACACAGAAATTTATGACACAGGCTGTTTTACAAAGCTCGAGGAACAACAAAATACATAAATTCGAGACTGTTATATTCTATATAGCAATCAAAATTCTTTTGTTAATAATTTCTTTGCTTATTACATTTGATAGTGTTTTAATAAACTCTGTTGTTGTTAAATCATTCAGATTTCCACACTGTTGACTGTTAAGGTGGGGCATGCTGACAGCACAGTTCCCGGAGGCCGTGTTCTATGATAACCTGACAGGGAAAGGTAGTTCAGAGAGAGCATAGCTTGCTTGTGTTCTCCTTTGAGGGAAAAGGTTACTGGGTAAAAGGTAAAGAACCTTTCCAGTCAGCAAAATTAATTCTGTACATTCTGTAAAGCTATCTTTTTTTTTTTTAAGCTTCTGTAAAAACACATCCCTGGGTAAAATGAAAAAAAGGCCCTATGAATAGCAAATATAGATTAAATATAAACATCCCAAATATCGCATAAGAAATTCTCTGCTTTAAGTGTAAACTGGAAGGTCTTAATCTCGAGTAATGAAAACACAAGCATTAGCCTCATCACTTATATATATATATATATATAACCCTAATGGTGAATTATGGGATGCACTGCATTGAGCACAGCCTTGCTGTCCGGTGATGGGAGTTCAACAGAGCTCAACTTAATCCAAATGAATACAGCCGCTGTGTTGCGCCCAGCCCATCGGAGAAGAGCAGACTGCTCTTTTGTGAGCACACACAGACAGAACAAGCACCTTTTAAACATGCAAGGGAAGGTAAAAATGTCGGATTGTGGATTTATAGACCTATAGACCTATAGATTACAATGAGGTTGATTAAAATAAAAAATCTTCACAGACTACAAGGCGCACCATATTATGAGGTAACTATCAATAAACGTCTATTTTCTGATCTATTTTCATACGTAAGGTGCACCGAATTATAAGGTGCATTATGTGACACTAGTAAGGAACAGGGATGTTGCCATGTTTCCCAGGTTTTCAGCTAATGCCAATACTGCTCAAGTATTCTCTGAGCTGGAGAAACTACTGAAACTCCTGTATAACACTGTACTTCAGTGAAGTGGCTTTAGTGCTACTTACAACCTGACTGGTAGAATTCATACATAAGGTGCACTGCCCATTTTTGGGAAAATTTAAGTGCGCCTTATAGTGTAAAAAATACAGTATGTATAAAACAGATCAAATACTGATGGACCCAGCTACTCACTCTGCCTACTACCCCCCGACCTCGAACCGTCTCCAAGGTTCCTGACAGGCTGAAGATCCTCCAGTGTCTCTCTCTCAGCTGCACCACCTCGTTCCCCATATTCTCCAGACGGATGCAGTAGCGCCACTGATGCACAAAACAATTTCAATCATTTTTCTATCCCCTCTGGAATGGGAAAACTATGCATTAACCACGTGACTGTCACAAAATAAATGAATGTTATGGACAAATACTTTGACAGGCTCTAAAAATGGAAAATGTTTTGCAAGATATTACCAGAAAAAAACATGTTAAGAGTCTAGACTAAGCTTAGTGTTTAACCTTTTTACTTACCCAGTAGACATGTGAATTCTGTGCTTCCTGTGGGATTAAAAAATGAGAAAATTAGTCTTCTTTTCTAAAAAAATTAATTCATAAATGATGATTCAACACCAATGACATTTTAAGTGATATAGTGCCGGGATCTGCCATATCGTATGCCATAACATTTTTCATATGACATTTTTGAATATCCCTATCGCAAAAATATACTGAAATATGGTGATGTTATTTTAGGGCAGGTGGGCAATTATGATACAACTTGTTTGCTGTTTGTAGCAAAAAGAAAATTCACACTGTTCTAATTCACCATTTGCTCTAAATCTACGAGAGAGTGTATCATACAATATTGCATGCAATATTAGCACCAAATGAAATTTTAAATATTCATCATTTTGTAGCAGTAGTGTTTTGAAATGATCATTTTTTTTAAATCAATGTTTTGTCATATCGCCAGTAATATCAGTATTGTATTGTAAAAATACACTGAAATATTGTGATATCATTTTATGGCCATATTGTTCAGTCCTAAGGTTCTAGGCAAAATGCATGTTGTGTATTTTGCTATTGTATTTTTTTTATTATTTTTTCCTGTTCTGGGAAGCTTTGTGTCATATTTCATTGACAGAACATATAGGATAGTGCATAAACAGCATTTTTTTCAGCCACTACTGAGTGAGAAAATATTGCGATAAATACTTCATGTGAAAATTTCTGTATTACATGTATTTTACTATTACGTGTTTCACTACAACATTCACCATTATTCTACCACACCTTCCACTAGTACTACTGCAGACTTACCCTCATGCCCATGTAGAAGGGGATGACAGTCACTCTAATGTTCTCTGTTGTCTCACGGTGAACGTCAGACAACTCTAACCATGGATGGTTTTTCTCCTGCCACGCCCGCAACGTATCTCTCGGTACAAACGGTGGCACTGGAAGAGAACACAGATACATACATGTATTGATGAATTGCTCTGTGGTTTTCTGAGAAAAACTCTTAAAAACCTAAGAATTCCGGAGCATTTTAAATACCTTTAGATGGATTAAACATGAGGAACCTCTCGAACAGCTCATGCTGAATGGGCACCTGGTCTATAGAATTATATGGCAGAATATCTTCATGGCTCACATAATCCAGACCTACAAAAGACAAAAAGATGGAGATCAGGCCCAACATGAAGTGTTCACAGGTCATTGGTCATTGACTATGCACTGTCCAGCTTAAATGTAAATACTTTCAGGGAATAGGCAACAAAGTGGAAAGAAATTTATACTTTACTTTAAACAATTAGAATGGCACTGCTGAAGTAAATGTGAGATTAAAACTGAACTGCTGTGATAAATGTGTGACTAGAATAGCATAGCTCAGTAGAGCTGCAACTAATGATTATTTTGGTAGTCAACAAATCTGGTAATTATTCTAATCTCTGTACTTGCTTTAAATAGATATAAACAGCTGAACAAATGATTTAAATGCCATTGAAATGTCCAGAACTTTGCCCTTTAAATGTGGTAAGTGCTGATATTTAGTGAGGAATAGTGTAATCTGTTGTGTTTGGTTAATTTTGGAGACACCAGCCAAGTTGAGTGTAAACTGTGTGAGTGTCCCAGTAATTTGTGTAGTGCTGCAAAATAATGATTATTTAAAAATTAACATTTAGAGTAGACACATTTTTATAATCAGCATTTTAGATTATATCGACTAATTACTCTCTGCTGGGATTGTAAAATTGGTGTCCAAGAAATAGTTTTATTTTCCAGTTCTGTAATTGCTTTTTCTTTAGGCAAAATACATTCGAGAATAATGCAGAATAATACATATCGAAAATAAATGAAAACCTGAAAAGAAAAGTTCACACAACATTCCTTTGGGCAAATGTTTAATTTTGTTCAGTTTTGGGCAAAAATGTATATTTTGATGCATCACTACTAGAGACACATACCAAGAAAGGCTACTCAGTATCAAGGGCACCTAGTGCTTTATTAGACCAGGAACACACGGACATGCTGCCCCAAGACAGAACACAGTAACGGTGAAGAGGCTCACCTGGAATGGCGTACAGGGCTCTGCTGTCGTCGTGATTGGCCAAAAATGTAACGGCCTCTGTTTGTGATCTCTGAGACTGCCAATCAAAAAGATTGAAAGTTTAGTGAATGAGTTTAATAGAAACCTTTCACTCTAAATATTTGAATGGTATCAAATGAAAAATTATAATAAAATCAGAAAAATAATAGAAACCCCTGTACATTGTGTGTACTTACTATGTGTGGGCAGTCTCTGGTGTCAATGAGGACTTGGTAGTATGTGTGTGTTTTTCCTTTCACCTCCTTTGACCCGTGTGCACCAGGGGGCTCTGGCTTACTACTCAAAAAATGAGTAAAGAACTGTCACAAAACAAAATACAAATCCACCAAATACATACTTAGCATACGGTAAACTGGCTTTTAATACATTGCCTATAGAGCCAGTGCTTTGTAAATCCATGTATGGTAAATCTATTACAGACCTGGCATATAGTAGACTGGTTATAGTCTTGGCATATGGTAAAACAGCAATAGACATGGCATATTGTACACCAACTTCTGGTAAACTGGCTGAAGACCCAGCATATAGTAAAACAGCTATAAACGTATTTTAAATCAACATTTGGTAAATGGACTATAGACCCGGCATATTGTAAATCAACGTTCTGTAAACTATAGACTACAGATCAGCGTATAATAGACCGGCTATAGACCCACATATCATAAGTTTGATAAACTATAGACTATAGACCCAGCATACAGTAGACTGGCTGTAGACCCGGCCTGACGTTTGATAAACCGGCAATAGACCGGGAACATGATAAACCAGCATGTGGTACGCTGTCTATAGACACAGCTCTTTGTAAATCTATGTATGGTAAACCAACTACAGACCTGGAGTATAGTAGACCAACTACAGACCTGGAGTATAGTAGACCAGCTATAGACCTGGCATATGGTAAACCAACTATAGACAGGGCACACTGTAAAGCAACGCTTTTTTTATAAACCGACTATACACCAGGTATGTGGTGAAACGGCTATGGAGCCATGGAATTGTAAACAGACATTGGGTAAACTGACTACAGAGCCAGTGCATAGTAGACCAGCTATAGACCAGGCCTTTGGTAAACTGGCGTATGGCAAACGTATGGCCATACCAATCCAGCATATTGCAAATCGAATTTTGGTAAACCGAGTACAGATCTGTTGTATGGCAGAAAGGCTACATACCTGGCATATGGTAAACTGGCATATGTTACACCATCTATAGTAGGGATGATATGGCCCTACAATAATATCACAATATTTCACAGTATTTTTGCGATAATGATACTTATGGCAATATGAAAAAAATATACTACTGTAAAAAAACAAAATAAAATGAAAATTACATCATATTATTGCATACTATATGATATGGCACACCCCTAACTGAGATATTACTTTTTTTTTTAATCAGATTTGTAACAGAATACTAATAATATATATAACAGATACTAATAATAATACACTCCAAATGTCTCCATATATCCAAGATTAAAGTAAAATAAATAATACTGGACTGATATAATCTGTCTCTAGTAGATATATAATGGCAAATGAGAACAGTGTGATTTTTTCTTTTGCTGAAAACAGCAAAAAAGTAGTACCCTGATGTGATAATTAGGGGTGGGTGATTTGGCTCGATATTTCAGGGTATAATATCGTTCACGATATTCAAAAATGTTGGCGATATTATCAAGCACGATATGATATAGCACACCTCTAGTCTATAGACCTGGCTTTTTCTAAATCGATGTAAGATAAACCGAATACAGACATGGCTTATAGTATACTGGCTATAGACAAGGCATATGGTAAACCAGATATAAATCCAGCCTAGGGTAAATTGGCATATGGAAAACCGTCTATAGACATGGTGCATTGTATATCGATTTTTGTTAAACCGACGACATACACAGATGTTATTGAACCAGTATATGTTGCTTTAATAAGAACAGATGTAGAAGAGTTTCCTCACCTGTCGGATGATGGAGGGGTGACATCACGGTCATAGAGACGAGCATGCCAGGGGAACAGCACTATACCTCTGTAGCCAAACACGCTATGCAGAAACAACTGAGACAAACAAATACAAATGCATACAAATTCACAAACAGAAAACTTTGTACAACTATTACAACATTTAATAGGACAATAAAATGACCCCAGCTATTCATAAATATGTTTACTCACAAAATAAACGAAAAATCAAATGCAGTGAAAAAGTGGGAGGTTCAAAAGCAAAACCAAGCCCATGTGACAGGATCTTAAAATAGTTATCTTTTATAAATAGGACCAGTATAAACAGATTTCACTTTTCATTTTGCACTATAATTTAAATATTATCATAGAGGTTAAACAATCTATAGAAATAAAGGTGCTCTTCATCAACATTAATCAGTTTGGTATACTGGATGCTCACAATGATTTGCATATACTAACCTTTTTATCCACAGTCAGAAAATAATTCAATTAAGAAACTAGTTAAAAAGGACTAACTTAGGCTTTTTGGTTCTCTTTCCACATCTCATTAACATTTTTTAAGTTCTGACTGGCTGATAAAAACTCCCCCAGGACAAATATTATGGTTATAAATTCATAAAATTGAATTTTCATCCTATTAAGAGCTTCTCATTACGCTTTACAATAGCAAGCTACTTCAGCACTATTACTAGACAGTTATACTGTAGTTGGTAACTTGATAACACTGATAACCTCATACCTGTCCTGTCTCATATTTGCCGTGTTGTTTTGGGGCTTCAAACACTCCAACTGTCTCCAGCACCTTCCCTTCAGGCCTGTTACTGACCAAAACAGGACACACGCAGGACAGACGCATATAAAAGCACAGACCCACACCCACACAAATCATAGAAAAGAAAGAAACACAAATACAAACACATGCAGACATAGAAAACAACACACATACATACAGTAAACAGGACACACACACAGACATATAGAGGAGGGGAAAAACAAACAAACACACAAATAAGGGATAAATAACAGACATATAGGACAACAAGATCACAACATATAAACAAAACACAACCCAAGGGTATTAGAAAACACATGTAATCATAACAACCATAATCACAACAACACACTGCCATGCCAACATCAGCAAATCTAAATGCAGCACTTGTTTCTTATGAGAAAAACATGGCGTGACATGTATCCTTTTTTATTAAAGATTCTAAATACGTATTTGTTTAATCTACAGTCATGTTATTTACCGTTATCATGTCCTAGAGGCTTAAACCAGGCTCTGTTTTGGTTTCTAAGAACTCTGATCATGATTATTTGTGATGTTTTAAGACCCTAATCCGAAGGATTCACATCCGCCACGTAAAGATCAAATTCTAATATGATTTTCTAGGAATTTTTACAAACACCAGGCAGGCTGGTTTAGTCCATATTTTCAATATTTTGGGGTAAATAAGGTTTCAAAGGCAAGACATAAACAGGGAAGGGAGTCTTTATCTTCCCACAGACCTGTTTATTAGCGTTACTGTTCTTTCCTTATTTTAGCATGTATATCATAGAAAAAAAAAACATTTCGTTTTTATTAAAATTAATGATAACTGTCGAACATTAAACCACACAAACATAAAATGGACCTCAAGTAGACAATACATACACAACACGTTTAAATTGTGCTCAATCGCAGTTCAAAGCACATATGGCACGAACACTGTCATTATATATCTATTAACTTTCTGCACAAACGTTTATTTTTTAAAATGTTTGCAATTTAGCTTATTCTATACATTAAAATGATTATGTATTTTTTTTCATTAAAGCAGATTATATTGAATGATGGAGCTTCAATAAACAGCAAAGCTCTCTAACCATCACACAATAAAGTCATAGGGAGTTTAGAGCTTTAATGTTTCAATAATGCATTACAAACAAAAACAATAAGCCATACTGCAATATGGATATTTTGTCCCACTCTTAATCTGTGTATTGAATACTGTGGTAAAATAAATTATATTAGGCAGGTATATGACATGGTGGATATGATATGCTCATATTTGACAGGGTGAAAATATGGGTAAATTTGCCTGTACTAAACCTAAACCTGTACTGTGCAGTTGTCTGGTTATATAAATGTCCATGTGGTCATTCACAGAAGAGCAGATGTGATCTGTGCTCAGCAGTAATGCTGGATAAGCCAGGTATGAAATAATGCAGTGTGTGGGTGGGAGGGTGGCTTGATGCTGTGTGTGGTCGGCTATTTTGGTGCCATACCAGACAAACACACCAACACTGCAAAGACACATTCCCTACTACAATTGGCCGACACTGGCCACGCTACTTTAAATTCCCTAGATTTCCTGCTAAAATCTTGAAAGTCTTGCTAGAGTTGAGTTGCGGTCGCATCATCTCGATCGTTCAGTGTAAGGTGGTTAGGATTGAAGGTTTAAGTCAGTCTTTTTCTCGTCCTGCGCTCAGATAAAATCAACCGTGTTTAATATTACTATTATTACTAATTATTAGTTGCAGTCTTGCAAATAACGATCCAACAAGATCTCCAGTCTTTGCGAAATCTTAGCCTGTACGAAATGTAATCCTGTGCATTGTGACAGAGGAATACAATACAGTTCAACTGATTGCATTTTAAGCTCAGCATTTAGTTGAAAATGTTTGAAAATGTAGATTACTGTGTATTTTGTTTTTTTTAAATAAAGAGATCAATTGCAGTTAAATATAATGTAATAGTGGTTTTGCAATTTTTTTGGCACATATTTTGCACGTTAAGAGTGTGGAAAAGCAATGCATTTTTCTACGGAGCCCCTAAATTGACATCATAATAAAAAAAAGGTGTGGTCTTGACATGAAAATAAGTTACTTATGTGCTTACATAAGGATTATTAGGATGAGCATCTCATTCACACACATTAGGATCTTGTTCCCATGCATTAATTAGTTGAGGCAACAAATTAGGATCTTGTTCCTACACCTTAATATTCATGCAATATTCTTCATGAACATTAATTTACAGAAAAGCAAACTTTATTATTCTCTGGCTACGACTTAATTATCTCGTTTCCATGCAATAGGATCTCGTACCCACACATTAATAAGTTGTGGCAATGCATTAGGATCTTGTTCCCACTCATCAGGATATTGTTCCCACGCATTAATAAGTTGTGGTAACCACACCTTAACATTCTTGTAATATTCTTAATGGGCACTCTCATTTACTGAAAAGCAAACTTTATTATTATGTGGCTATGACATAATTATCTCGTTCCCACACATTAGGATCACATTAGGATCTTGTTCCCACACATTAATAAACTGTGTCAATGCATTAAGATCTCATTCCCACACATTACTTAGTCTTGTCCTTGCAATATTTGTTTTAACATGATGTCACCTTAGGGGCTCCGTATTTTTCTAGGGTAGTGTTTGCTTTTCTATTTGGCACTAATTCCGCTCCACATTTTTAAGGTGGAAATAATTCCTCTCCAATAGTTTTAAGGTGGAAATAATTACTCACCATAGTTTAAAGTGAAACTAATATCTCTCCAATAGTTTTAATGTGGAAATAATTACTCACCATAGTTTAAAGTGAAACTAATATTTCTCTATAGTTTTAAGGTGGAAATAATTCCTAACCCACGTTTTAAGGTGGAAACAATTTCTCACCATAGTTTTAAGGTGGAAACAATTTCTCACCATAGTTTTAAGGTGGAAACAATTTCTCACCATAGTTTTAAGGAGGAAATAACTCCTCGCCGCAGTTTTTTAAGGTGGAAACTGTTGAAGAATAAGGCTTTAGCTGTAGAGCTGGGGGAGTAGCTGACCTTGCATGGCTGAATCCAGCAAGCTGCGCAATTTAAGCGGTTACACAACAGCCTGCCATCCAGCAGCTCAGCCTGCACAGCTCAGCCTGCACAGCTAACACTGTGTTAGAAAGCCTGGCAGCTCGGTTATATATGATTACAGGTTATTAACAGTGTCAATAGTGATATTAGGCAGGTAAACGTGTGATTTATGAACTGATTAATAGTGTAAATAAAGCTTAGCTATGCTAACTAGCTTTAGCCTCGTTAGCTCCGCAGAGATAAGCTGTGAACCGCTTCTTACCGGGAGGACATGAAGCGCTGCTGCTGGAGACCCGCTCCCCCGCACACACAGCACGGCACACCCCGTCGCCGGCCCGCCTCCGCCCCGCGGCTCAGCTCCGCGCTCAGCGCCCGCAGCGAGCTGGGTTTACTGTACTTATTAACGGCGGACAGCAGCCCCCTGCGTATCACACACGCCGCCATCTTTCCACAGACCGGTTCAGTTAGGCTAGCTCTGTGTGCCGACTCCTACAAAAAGAGTCGATTCTGCACATTTGATTCATTTGAGAAACCTGATTCGACTCCTGAGCTTTGGACTCTCGGTTCTGATTCACTGGAATATTATACAGCTTAAAAAAACACTTCAGTTTCTGAATTAGTTTCTCTGATTTTGCTATTTATAGGTTTATGTTTGAGTAAAATGAACATTGTTGTTTTATTCTATAAACTACGAACATAATTTCCCCCAAATTCCAAATAAAATTTTGTCATTTAGAGCTTTTATTTGGCGAAAATGAGAAATGACTGAAATAACAAAAAACGATGCCGAGCTTTCAGACCTCAAAGACACCAAAACAATTAAGGCACACATAGGAATTAGGTAGTAATTTACAATGCAGCCGATTATTTACAATTTTAAAGGTATTGAAAACATTTAGATTAGAAATCATAAGGAAATTAATATACACATTTAAAATAAACATAACATAAAAAATTAATTAGATGAATAAAATATATATACATTAAAAACTGGAAAATGACCATAACAATTGACAAATAAAAAGTAAAGATTTTATAAAATATTTTTATTAAAAAATCTTAAGAATGATAAAAAATGATATAATGAAAAATAATGAATCTATCCACACCTACAATGTAGGTCTAACCTTTTGTGCCTTACACATATTTATATAGTACTTTGCCAAGAAAATAATTAAATTACATAAAAAAACATAGCTTACTTTGAGTGTTTATTTCCAGTTATGCCCAGATATTATTGTGATTAACGTTATTGTTGTTATTTTAATACCATTTTATGTCACTCATAAAATATCATATAATATCACATAATAATGTAACAATGCAGTTGCAATGAAGTTTGAAAGAGCAATTAGTATTCAATTATTGGATTTGGTAGCGAAATATTGAACTGTTTGAATATACTACATAAACAAAACATCCATAAACTGTTGTCTTTAAACAAAAGGACATAAGAGCTCATTCTCTGTAATGGGATCTTCTCACTATGCCACTAATGCAATTATTGAGGTCAGCAAAAATTAAATAAATATTGTTTGATACTAAGTTAGTAATGTAACAGGCCTTGAGCCGATATATATATATTTTCCTAGTTACACCAAATAAGTACACAGTAATAAAATATTAAACACAACAGAAAACACTACACAGGGAGAACATTACATGCTGTAATTAATTATTTGTCTTTATAATTATTTATGTCTGCATGTATATTAATTGTAACAACAATTAATAGCATTAAGTTCATGTTTTACTTGAAATAACTAGTTTCTTATTGTAGACATGTGACAAATACAGTAACTGTAATTGAGTGTTTTTAAATGTCTGTGTGTGGAACCGTCTGTGAGAGTCGATTCCATTGATTCATATCATTATGAATCTGATTCAGATTCGACTTTACACGTTTTCTGGTGTCGAACACGGCTGCTCGCTCACGTGGCGAGACCGCTGACTGTGACGCTTTGATCTGAGATCAGGTCACAACTGCGCGCGCTGACCCCTGATCTCAGTTAGCGTTACCGCTAAACTAACCACAGATCAGATCAACCAGATCATAGCTAAGAACGTCCTGCTGACTGGAGAACGAAGCTGGAGTAGACTGATCAGAGATCAGGGAATCCCTGAAACAGATCAAAGAGTCAGATCAGAGGTAAAAGGTTAAAGTGGACAGTTCTCTATACCGCCACCTAGTGTAGAGATTTTCTTAAAAGGGTTTTTTAACTCAGTGTTTTGGGTGTATCCAAAAGAGGCATACAAAAGTTTGGGTAACCCTGATCTCAGTATCTGTTACTGTTCATGCTGAAAAAAGCTAGTCATGCTCGGATGCCCCCTATACTGGTAAACCAACTGGATATGTTTGGTGGTTGAGTTTGGTGGACTAGATGCCCAATGTAACCCCAAATTAGTTTGAGCTCAAAAGAATTACTGTATTTTACGGACTATAAGACATATATATACATAGACTCTGCATAGCCTGCGTCCTTGTGCCAGCTACTATGCTATGCGGAGTCTATGTATATATACATGTCTATGTTATTATCAGTTCAGTAATGGCGGCGCTCGGAGATAAAGCTCGCCTTATAGGATGTAAAAAGTGTTTTTAATAAGCTTCTTGTGCACTGTTTAAGCTATTAATGCCTCGTTGTACATGCCAGGGCTCTCCGGATTCTAGCAAGGTGCAAGGTGTGGAGATACTTTGAGCTGGATAACGGTGGAAAAAGTGATTTATTGGGACAAATGTATGCCCCGTATCACCCAGTCTGAAGGGTGTTTGGACAAACTGTTCAGATTTCTGGATCTCAGAACGCTGTGGGAGAACGGAGGTGTGCTATTCATCAAAGGTAAGTACTTTTTATCATGATTTACTACACCAAAAATCCATTTTACACCGGAGTTCTCCTTTAATGAGACACAAATATATAGAAGTTATGATAAACTGAATAATTTTTCTAGATCTTGAACTCGGGTAAGGCGTTCCCAATTTTCCAAGCAGTAAATCTTTTGAATTTTGGTGACCGTTTTAGTTAAAATTGACTAATTAGAACTTAGAAATTAGAAGTAATGTCTATGCAGAATGACCAAACATTTGCTTTAGACTTTTTTCCTTTTAGTTGATTTAAAATATACAGTTCCACATAAGGGCGAAGTAAAAAATATTTTTTAAGTAATAGACATGTTACATTTTGCATGCCATCATCAATAGACATGTAGACATGATATTATAAAAGCAGACTATGGATTTATGAGGGGTCACTCAATCAGCTAACGCCATGTGCTGGTCAACGTGGCCGTGAGTATTATTTTTCTGCCCTGCATGTAATAAATAAGCTTCAATATCTTCCCAAAGATTAAAGGATGTAGCTTCATCTGGAACACACACACACACGATCCAACTCACACAAAGTATATCTGAATAAGACTGTAGGTTTGACACCCCGGATTACGGGGATTTTATTTTTTTTTATTTGAAGATTATTCTTGGCAGTGCAGATTATTATGATATGCGGAGATCAGTGTCCAGGAGGTCGGGCGAACTGTGAGGTCTGTAGTCATATTTCCTCCAGTAATAATAACCACAACTGTAATTCAGCGGCCAGATCCTCAAATCCACATGCGATTTAAGCCGTCCGTAAGCTGATAGGACTTCAGCTCGGAAATTGTAGTTTTATTTCAGATATTTTACTTATTACTTGTTTACTTACATTTCTGTTGCAACCTATCTGTTTACTGCATTCTAAAGGAGGAAAATATTTTGCGGTTGAGAAACACCACTGGTGCTTGTTTTCATGAACAAACACTTTTGCTTTTATGACCATGTCTACAGGACTAAAGCCCTGTGTCCTAAATCGAAAACAACTGTTGACCTAATCCGTGACATTTAACCCATTCATGTATCGTTGTCCATCTATGAGGATGGTTTATTTGAGGCCAGCTTTGAATTTATTTTATTTCCGGTCAAAGCTGCCTTTTAGTTCAAGTTATTCATTTCCTTTAGTAGTACACTATATGAACAGAATTCATATCTATTGTTTTCTATGGAAATTAAGTGCATTAAATTGATTTTATCCTGTTTTTGCTGAAGTAACAGTCTCTACTGTCCAGGGAAATAAATCTGAGACCACTTCAGTTTCTGAATCAGTTTCTCTGTTTTTGCTATTCATAGATATATGTTAGAGAAAAAGGAACATTGTTGTTTTATTCTATAAACTACGGACAACATTTCTCCCAAATTCCAAATAAAAATATTGTTATTTAGAGCATTTATTTGTAGAAAATGAGAAATGGCTGAAATAACTAAAAAGATGCGGAGCTTTCAAAAAACAAGTTCATATTCATAAAGTTTTAACATTTTAGAAATCAATATTTGGTGGGATAACCCTGTTTTTAATCACAGTTTTTATGCATCTTGGCATCATGTTCTCCTCCACCAGTCTTACACACTGCTTTTGGATAACTTTATGCCTTTACTCCTGATGCAAAAATTCAGGTAGTTCAGCTTGCTTTGGTGCCTTGTGATCCTCATTTTCCTTTTGATCATATTCCAGAGGTTTTCAATTGGGTAAAAAAAGGAAACTCATTATTTTTAAGTGGTCTCTTATTTTCTTCCAGAGCTGTAACTCTTTCTACTTTCTATTTTAAAGCATTGCCGGGAGGATTTCATTGCACTCAGCCAGGGGCATTAAAAACATTTTTAATATCAGGGACACACACTTTTAGATTCCATTTTCTGCATTCTGTTTTATTTTGAACAGGTTGTTAAATCTGCAATTAACTTGTCCCTATTCTACTCAACCTGTTATGCCAGAGATTACAAAAATAATCTATTTACACAATTTATCAGCAACAATGAATTTATGGGTGCATTTTACTTTTTATTTAAAAATACCCTACTGTACCCTATTTATAGTACTTACAGTAAAAAAGGCACAGCTTACTTCTAATATTTGACATTGATTTTAAGCATAACAAACAAAAAGAAATTATATAGAGCCCAAAGGAGATAGACCAGGGGTCGCAAATAGGCGGCCAACGGGCCAGATGTGGCCCGCAAGAATCATCTGAAAGGTGAGGCTGTTTAACTATAATGAAAATAAATAAATAAATAAATAAAATACTGTTCTGGTGAGCTTTTGTTTACATTCCTTCTCTGGGTTCCTCAGTGTAGCACTGTCGGGCAGTGTTTTACTCATGAACAGTTTTCAGGAGAGAAATCTGCGTAGATTAACATCCAGCATTCATTTGACTTGTCTGACTCCTCTGAAATGTTTTGTTTTTTAAGAATGAGCTTAGCTTAATTTAGCAGAATTAAAAGGAAAACATGGTGACACCTCTGTTCTTTACTAGTGTTGCATAGTGTAAATAACAAAGTACAACAAATTCTTTACAACTTTAGAGTTTTTATTTACATTTTATTTACATCCAACATCAAGTTGACCAAAATGGGTTAGCATGTTCCCCTTTGGAAGAAAAAAAATAGCCTGCACTAGAAACAAAACAGTTTTTTTTCAGTTCATATTATGGTCCACCACCTCTAGTCAGAAGTCGGTGAGGTTGGTGACGACGGCAGCACTGTATATGAGGTCAGAGATGTCTCCTAGGGAAGTCTGAGGGTAGTGCATAAGTGTAGCATACTGTCCCTGCCGTGGCATGGCTCCGTCCCAATAACCTTGTCCAGAAGGTGCCATCTGCTCCACAGACACGGTCTGGTACCTGCTTGGGTTGATGCTGCACTGACCTTTACCTACATGTCCAGAAAACCCCACAGACAGACCAGTCCCAGAGCCAACCTGCCCAAACTCACTCCACTGCTGCTGGCCTGAAGAGTGGACGGGTCTCCCTGAGTGGCCGGTGGACATGGATGGAGTTCCTGCCTGGTTTGCAGGTCCAGACTCCCAAGGAAGAGCCCCTGGAAGGTCAGGAGAGATGGGTGGTGCTGGAGGTGTGGGACGAGGTAGGTTCTGAGTCCAGGGGCCCAAAGCTTGTTTGACCCAGTCCAGGCCCTGCTGGCTGTTCCTGTTGGATGCTTGGTATCTTTCGGGCTTGCCCCTCTGTCCAGGGACAGCGGTGGGTGGAATAGCAGGTCCGAGCTGATGGAAGCTGATTGGTTGGTTACAGCTGGAGCTCACTACTGGACCTGGGCTTCTCTTCACTGGTCTGGTAAGCCTGCCGCTCTTGATGCTGCGAGCACGTCTATTCTGAAACCACACCTGTCGGATAGCAAAGATTGATTGAAAAGATTGATTAGAACTCTGTGGAAAGACAAATTAAAACCCTGAATCACTATTTATATTTATACATTTTATTGCAATTCTTTTGCTTTACTTGTTGGTTATACATTGGCCTTCTACATCTACAACTGTGGTAAAACCTAAAAGTGTGAGTAAGCATGATATATTCTATATGTTATCATTTATTTATTATTTTTTTACTTTTTTTTCTAAGTTATATATTGCTTGTATATTTATGCCAATTTCATTTGCTCTGTCCTCTGTGCTGCTGTAACACTGCACGTTTCCCACTGCGGGATAAATAAAGGACTATCTTATCTTATTCACATAAATTATATTTAAATTTAAATTATTACACAACAGTACTATTATGTATTTATTTCTACTTAAATGTCTAACACCTCCTGATAGCACATTTGTTTTATAAATAAGTACATGTAAATGAATCCTCTACAGTAAACAGTCTTAAATGTAAAGAACCTGCATATATTTTAAACACAATTTCTGAATATAACCTTATTTTTTAATGTAATGTAACAAATCAAATAAATGTATTTTATTAACTTAAGAAAACTAGAAAATTATGCTGAATTTTCTCATAGTTAGACAACATCCAGAACAAAGCTTTCAGTGCATGATGAATTCTATTTTAATGTAATTGTACAAATAAAATGCAATTTCATATGTATTTAAATTAACTTTATGCAATATAACCATTTGTTGTTTTAGTTTTATGAAAAAACGTACATCACATGAACTGCAACAGTTGCCATTATTCACAATTATGGTTTTGATACCATCCTGTTATGCTAAATATTTAGTTATTTAGTTTGTAATTAGTGATTAGTGAGTAAAACCTATAGCACCCAAAATGCATTACACTAAATTCACACTACATTTTCAAAAAGTGTAAAAAGTGACTGAACTTGTGACTTAAAAATATAGAATACTATATTATATATTAATGACTAATATTATTGCTGTCCAATGAAAAACAAGTATTTCAATTTTGGAATACTTGAATACACTAACTGGTCTTTACACTGTGTTAAATTATTGATGAATGGACCAATACAAATTGTCCCAAATTACCTAAAATAAACTGTTTTTACATTGACTTCCAATGAAAGTTAAGAAGGTTTCATTTATCTTACATAACTCAATAAACTATATAAACCTCTAATGTTTTTCCCCTTTATATAAAGTGTTTTAATGTTCTGGATTGTTCTCTTGGTCCACCTGGATCTTACCTGGATCTTGCTCTCGGGCAGCAGGGTGAGGGCGGCCAGGCGCTCGCGCAGCGTGATGTCCGGGTAGGGGGTCAGCACGAAGGCGCGCTCGAGTTCGGACAGCTGCGCGCGGCTGAAGATGGTCCTTTTTCTCTTGCGCTGTCCTTCAGGATGGGCGGTCCTGTCCGCCTCTGGAGAGGAGAGACCGCGATCACATACGGGGTCTTAATAAATAATAACAAAAACAGCAGATTAGAAAGGGTTTTTTTTGCTTTTTTTTGTCAGTAATTATTTTTTTAATATTAATAATTATTTATTAATGTGATAGTTTTTTTTATCATTTATCAGTTTTGTTTAGAGTTCAGAAAAAAATTAAAGAGTAACATGAGAAAATGTGAATTTGCATGCAGTGCGAAAATCTTTAAAATTACGATTCTTCTCTTTTAACTTTAACACAAACTGCGTTTTTACAAAATGTTTTAAATTTCCAAAACTTAACTTTCACTGTAAGTAATTATTCCAAAATTCCCTTGACAATGTCTCTGCTCATCTAGAAATTTTGACGCAGTGTGAGGAACAGCGAATTAACGTGTTAAAAAAGTGAAAAACAACAAAAATACGTTTTTTTGCGTCAAAGCAAAATATCATGTATTTGGACAGTGTGAAATAAATAACGTGTATTTTTTTTTAGATCTTTAACATTTCTACTTTATATTTTACTAAAAACAAAAATTTGTGTAAAAACATGTAACTTCTTTGCTGACCTGTGAACTGAACCTCGTCTTTGCTGAATAGAAATTCAATTTCTCCATCCTCGCTCATCTTCTGCCCGTAATCAAATCCCTGATCCACAAACAGAGCCATCTCCCCAGATCCACACTCTCCTCAAGTGCTGCTGGACTGTCCCACTCCCACCAGTTTTATACCCCTCCTTCACCCTTCACACCCCGCAGAGGTGTCGGACTACCTGCCTCTGTGGGGCGGCGGGTGTATTTTTATTTTCTACCTGTTTTCAGGACGGCACTGGGATTGGTTGGTGGTTTATAAGCATAGTTTATTAAATTGCAGCCAATCCTATACAGCCAAAAAAATGTAGATATGATATCACACGATTAAAACGTGAAATTACTACAAACATAACATTAAATTTTATTTTGTTTTTCCATAGTCAACTTTTGATTCAGTGTTAAAGATTAATTAATACATTCAGAATATATCAAAAAGTGAAAAAGCACAATATAACCTTGATATAACCTTTGTTTCCCGTTTTAACAGAACATTGTGTTTGGAACTTTTTTTAATTTTGTGCCAGTTAAACAAAACATTTGTTTTTGTACTTACTTCATGTGTTTAATTTAGATATATTTTTATTTATTTTTTATTCGCCTATGTATTAATTTATTTTTAACAGTGTAGCTCAGGATGTGAATTTCCAGAATACGGGTGGGAAACGATTTCACGCAAGCAGGATGGTGTAGTTTTGTCTTTGATGCCCCCCGACACTCCAACACCAGCGCGTCTGGCAGCTTCGAGCCCCTTTCTCGGACAGGAAAGCAGAGATAGGTAGCGGATGTAGTCTGACTGACAGTAGTTTTGTCATCACGAGTCTTTTCTAACGCAAATCAACGCGTTTTTCACCCCGTGTCGGTTTACCCACAAATATCAAAGCCTTAGTTCTAACTTGAAGTTCCCGCAGAGAAACTTCAAGTATATAAAAGCAAACTACACCTAAATTGACCAAGAAGTGGCAGATGCAAAGTATGTAAAATGTTAAGTTACTATTGTAATTGTTGTAAATATTGTTCTCTGTACACTAGTGGAGACCTGCACGCAAGTTTTTCACTCACATGTACACCTGTACTCTGTGACGTGACAAAAAATCTTGAATCTCCACACTTATTTGCCTTAAATTACATGTTACATGAACACAGCTGCTTTTTTTAGTTTGCAATACACGCTTAAGAATTCTGCCAATTGAAAAACATCATCAGACCATTTAGCTGTTTTTCAATCGCATAAATTAGACATTTTATTTGGACTCAACTTAAATATTGGAATAAAAAACAAATTCATAAATAAGCAATATACATTTAAACGTATTTAACAATCTGAATTGATTTAAAGTTGAATCAGCATATTAAAAATCTTCAAGAATTATGCGATTTTTGCGGTTACCTTTACTTTATATTTTTAAGATGACTTGATAAAGCGGAAACGTTGCATATAGATTTACAAGGTGGATAAAATCAATATCTCTTGACATCCCGGGCAAACGTTGGATTGAGATGTTAATATTCAGGTTTGAATTATGATCTGGGTTTGTAATATGCGGGTCTGAATGATGATCTGGGGGCCGATTTTATTTGCTGGGCGGATTAGGAGCAGTGGACACCATGCAGGGCTCCACAATAAACAGTAAAACAGTAATCTGAGCCAGAGATTACTGCCCTAATCTGCCTGTTCGGGAACTTCTCCGCCATGAAAGCATCTCACTGTCAATTGGAATAAAGATAGGAGGAGAAAGAATTAATTTTATACGGTGATTATTTTTTTTTTCGAAGGAAAACCGCTGGACAACAACTGTGTTGCCTTCCGTATTTGTATTTGGGGCTGTCCTCTTGTTCTTTAAAAATATATATATACAAGAAAAAAAAGATATAAAGACGATCTTAATAATAAATGAGTGTTTAACGTTACGTCCACCCGTCATCCGCTTCATTACCATAATTAAACCTCAAACTCGCGCCTGGAATACACAAACGCGCGCGCGGCGAGTCCAGCGTTTGATATGAACTGCCCATTAGTAGAATCATTAGAGTCCATCACCCAGCAGTGCCTCCAAAACACAGAGAACAACACACATCACACAAATCCGACCTGAAAGAAGATCAGACCATCAGCGGGAGGAACACCTATATGTATATTCAAATATTTAAACATTCCACCAATAAATTTAGACTCATATTAAATATTGATTAATTTAGATATAGTGTTTTGTGACTTTCATTTTATGAAATACGTTTATAAAATACTTAACTGTTCCAAATGTTTTCTATTTCTATGAAACAAACATTAAACCTATGCATCATCGCTTTTAATGAATGAAGGTCGCTACTTTAAGGCAGGCTTGCCGCTAAATGCAGTAAAATCCTCACAGCAATGTTTCAAAATCTAGAAAAAAAAACACCTTTCAAGGTTGAATCAATTTGCATAAAACTATTACCTAATCGCAAATGATTTTTCTGCACTCTTAAAAATAAATGTACTGCAAAAGTGCGCGATTTAAGCGATGAAGCACAATTTTGTATTGAAAAAAAAAACATTTTTCTCTTTTACTTGTTTTGACAAAAACATGTTATTCATTTGCAACCACTGACTATAATTGTAAGATAAACACCATTTTCACTTTTGTTTTGCAGTCAAAGAACAACACAATAAAAGAATAACTCAAATCTTTAAGCTTTTATTAATTGTTTGATTACTGGGAAACATAAATTAAGAAAGTTTTAAAATGATCAGACACCATTTTTTCTCTGTTGCCTAAAACACAAAATGCAATTTCTGCAATGGTTTGCTATGATTTTTAATGAGATAACTACTTAAAAATGTTGCTTACAATTCCAGCCCATTAACAGTAAGTTAACAGAATGTAAGACATGTCATTTTATTATGTTTACTCATTATTAGAAATTCAACAAATGTAAAATATTAAGACATGTTTTAATCCCAGGTTATAAATATTAAGACTTATTAGGTATACTAAAAAAGAAAGAAATCTGTCTTTAATGTTGCAACAGAACTTCATGATAAATGAAACAATAGAAACAATTATTTTTACACTTCTTTAAACTTTTTAATGGAAGTCAATGTAAAATGGTATTTTCCAAGTCGTTTTGGAGCATTTGTATTGCTTCATTTATTATGAAATTCTGATACACTGTGAAGATCAAGCATTGAAAAACAGAATAATCAGATAGATAGATAGATAGATAGATAGATAGATAGATAGATAGATTCCTAACCATCTTTTTTCACACACATTTATACCAAAAATATTAGATTCAGCTATTGTTAATTAATGACCCCCCTTCAGAGACTGCAAAAGGAACACTTAACACATCTCCTGGCTCACAAAATCGCTTTCTTCAAAATCCTAGCCACTGATAATGTTTCAAACTTGTCCCTCGAATACACACACTCGTCCCTTTTCATCTGAGGGACACACTCTGACCTTTTCTTTACCTTTCCAATAAACAGTTCCTGTGACAATCTCATCATCCTCTCTACACTACAGCGCTTAGTGTAAAGCCACTATAAGCCTTAATGTAAAATACCTGTAAAATCAAACAGCATGGTAGACTCATTCAGACAGCGGCCCTATAGTAATCACACTGTGTGATCTATGTTTCTCTATCTCCAGTGGTCACTTAAAACCAATAACTTGTTGGCTAATGTTTTATTTCAATAAATGTTGCAACAGGTTTAAGACAAATGTACCACAAATTTTGAAACAAAACCAAAACTGAAAAAAAGAAAAAGGGCGGTTAGAAACTATGCTGTCACTCAAATCTTTTCAGGTGGTTATACAAAGACTGCACATACGTAAACACACACATGGGGTCAGGATTCTTCCCCATGGCCATCATGTCATCCACTTCAATCAAGCGAATGCAGTCTGCTTTCTCCCTGAGAGAGAAAAAAAGGCGTAAAATTATTAAATTAAGTAAGAAATGGCTTATAAAGGAGCATAAAATTGCCCTGAGATTGGATAGAATTTGGATAGAATTTTGCCAAATAATGCTCTTGCACTACAACACACAGCATGCACTGTGCAAATATAGCCAATAGGTATAGCCAATCCTCAAGTGGCCACCTAAAAGAACCGGTTCTGTCCACCTCCAATATACAGCTCTGGAACAAATTAAGAGACCACCATAGTTTCTGAATCAGTTTATCTGAATTTCCTATTTATAGGTTTATGTTTGAGTAAAACGAACATTTTTATTTTATTCTATAAACTACAGACAACATTTCTCCCAAATTCCAAATATAAATATTGCCATTTAGAGCATTTATTTGCAGAAAATGAGAAATGGCTGAAATAACAAAAAAAGATGCAGAGCTTTCAGACCTCGAATAATGCAAAGAAAACAAGTTCATATTTATAAAGTTCAGAAATCAATATTTGGTGGAATAACACTGTTTTTTAATCACAGTTTTCATACATCTTGGCATGTTCTCCTCCACCAGTTTTACACACTGCTTTTGGATAACTTTATGCCACTCCTGGTGCAAAAAATTCAAGCAGTTCAGCTTGGTTTGATGGCTTGTGATCATCCATATTTCTCTTGATTATATTCCAGAGGTTTTCAATTAGGTAAAATCAAAGAAACTCATAATTTTTATGCGGTCTCTCATTTTTTCCACAGCTGTATATAACTGAAGAATTGTTTTTGCTATTTCTACTAACGTTTCAAAAACACGGCAATTCAACATAAAACATTAATCCTAACTGTTAAGCATGAGGGTGGAAAAATCATAGCTTTAGGTTTCGGACAGATTTCCATTATCTATGAAATTATACATTTATTGCAGATGAGCTGCTGAAAAGGTAAAAGAAGAGCTAACCCCCTCTCTCTAAAAGTGTTGATGTTTCTCCATTAAAATGTACAAGACCACACACACACACACACACTTACTCAGCAGTGGTGAAGGCTAAATCGAGGTTGTGTTTGTGGTGAGCCGGGTTCAGTTCATTGTAGTCAAACTCATTGGGGAAGAAGGAGTGGACCAGAGCACAGAAGGCCATTCCATTAATCCAGCTGGAGGAGAAGTTATTAATGTTTATGTGCTAAAAGAGAAATAGAAATATTGTTTATCAGTACAGTGATATAAAATACAGCATGTACATTTTGCCTGGTTCAATGGAACAAATCTGTACTCCCTGCTGTTGGGAAAGACTTGGGAACACATCTGACCCTCTAAAGACCAATATTATACCTTTGAGGGTCAGTTATAAAAAGTGTTCCTTTGAGTACAAGTACTTACAGTATACCATGCCTCTGTGCAGCTGAAGTCATTATCAAGTCAAGTCAAATCAAGTAGTTTTATTGTCTATACTGCATATATTACAACAAGTACAGCAAAATAGATTATAAATAATAAAAGAATGAGAGACCCTAAATATACAATACAACAAGTTCACAGATATAGACATAAGTGAGACAAGAGAAACAAGACAATAGTGCAATATAAGCGTGAGATTGTACCATAGGTATGATGGAGGGGATTAAAGAGGGACTGACAGTATAAAAAAAACCCATATAAAACATTAGTGCAAATATACAGCTCTGAAAAAAGAGACCACTTAAAAATGATGAGTTTCTTAGATTTTAACAAATCAAAATAATCAATCAAAATCAAAATGGAAAATAATCAAGAGGAAGATGGATGATCACAAGCCAAGCTGAACTGCTTGAATTTTAGCACCAGGAGTGGCATAAAATTATCAAAAAGCAGTGTGTAAGACTGGTGGAGGAGAACATGTCAAGATGCCTTAAAAACTGTGATTAAAATCCAGAGTTATTCCACCAAATATTGATTTCTGAACTGAAATTTATAAATATGAACTTGTTTTCTTTGCATTATTTGAGGTCTGAAAGCTCTGTATCTTTTTTGTTATTTCAGCCATTTCTCATGTTCTTCAAATAAATGCTCTAAATGCAACCCAGGTTGCTAAATGACAATATTTCTATTTGGAATTTGGGAGAAATGCTGTTTGTAGTTTATAGAATAAAACAACAGTGTTCATTTTACTCAAACATATACCTATAAATAGCAAAATCTGAGAAACTGATTCAGAACCTGATTTTTTTTTCCAGAGCTGTATATATGTTTGGAGTTTGAACAACGTAACAATATTATTGAGTTTTTTTAATACTGGATATATAAGTCCCCAAACCAAGAAGTCATTCATAATCCTATGAAACTGTGGTAAATGGTACCTCATAGCCAACAGTTTTGGAGCGGCACCACTCCAGAAGAAGCTGCTTGATGCTGTTGGCGCTGGATGCGTCGCAGCTCTGAGATCTTTTGAGTTTCGGCTTTGACTCAGAACTCTTTGCTCTGAGGAGAGAAAATACATCTCCATTAAAATCACAAAAACTTTCCTTGTAAAAGAAAAGTGCATTTAAGTTTATATTTTTTAAAGTCTACTTAACATGTAAAAAGGATGTACTTTTAACATTAACCTTAATATGTACTTAAATACATACTAAAATTACTATTTTGGAACAATTTATGGCAACTTATGACAAATTTTTAATACACTTGAAATATACTGTAAATGTACTATTTTGCATATTGGTGCACATATTGTTTACACCTTAATGCTAATAGGGGAAAAAAACTACTCAAAAATGCACTTTAAGCAATATTTATTGTCAATACATACATATATTGTTTTTAGCAACAGAATGTTTAATTTAAAGAATATTTGCTTAAAATACATTTTATGGAAATACAGAGAAGGTACATTCAATTAGTGTTTTCATGAAATATATTAAATTGAAAATGTATTTTTAGTATTCTTTATCTAATTTGAACATACTTTTAATGCTCTTAAGTATATTTCCTTTTCACAAGAATTACCTCTGACCTTAAACATAATCGATCAGTGAAGATATGTTTGGTGTCCAAGGATGTGATGTTTACCTTTCTGTTGGAGGTACAAGCTAAATTGAGCTGAAATTGCATGCACCTGTTTTTGAAACAGTGTAATTAATATTTAAATCTATAGATTCCTGAAACAGGTTTAGATTTATCCACCTGCTCGGATTAGAATCCATCCTTTCAAACAGGGCCTGCTTTTCCTGGAAGCCCCTGTTTCTCGGCAACGTCAGTGAATTCACCAGACTCCTCCCAGCAGCCAGAGTGCTGGACTTCTTAATAAAACTACAGCAGAAATAAAAACAGCATTAATGTGAGCAACAAAGTCTTCTCTCCCTATAGAAGATATATGATGATATATGATGAAGATGTATAGTGGCATGCCCCCCCCCACACACACTTAAAAGTACTGTAAAAGTTACTGTAAATACAAGCAAGTAAAAGATAGCCAGGTTAAAGTTCTAACATTTCTTAAACATGTTAAGGAGTTCTATTATTTTATTTTTATTATTTACAGTTTCAAAATGGCAAAAAAAAGAAAGGCCTGAAGGCACATTAAGTTTTTCTCTGGAAAACAATATTACAATGACAGGAACACACTGTTCTTTGACATGTGATTTTATGAAACAAGTGTGTATAAGTCTAAAATATTAATTATATGTTTTTAATGTATTTTACATGATAATTCTGTAATTTACCCAAACTGTAATTTATGCTAAAATACCAACTTTCAAACAACAGACAAACAACTGGATAAACACAAAAGTGTATTTTTGGCACCCCTGCTGCCAAAAAAATTAAGTTTTTACAAGTACTTCCTTGTCTATTTTCTGGCAGTTATAAACTGATTTTGACATAGATACAGCTCTAGAGAAAACACATAAAAATTATGAGTTTCTTTGATTAAAAACCTCTGGAATATAATTAAGAGGAATATCACAAGCCATCAAACCAAACTGAACTGCTTGAACTTTTGCACCAAGAGTGGCATAAAATTATCCAAAAGCAGTGTGTAAGACTGGTGGAGGAGATCATCCTAGCTGGCCACCAACGCCATGACATCAGATGACAATGCCTAATTCCACCAAATATTGATTTCTGAACTCTTAAAACTTTATGAATATAAACTTGTTTTATTTGCATTATTTGTGGTCTGAAAGCTCTGCAATTTTTTTTATTTCAGCCATTTCTCATTTTCTGCAAATAAATGCTCTAAATGACAATATTTTTTTAAGAATTTGGGAGAAATGTTGTCTGTAGTTTATAGAATAAAACAACAATGTTAATTTTACTCAAACATATACCTAAACATAACAAAATCAGAGAAACGGATTCAGAAACTCAATCTCTTATTTTTTTCCAGAGCTGTAAATCAACACAAGTGACATTTCCTTACATTTTGAAGCAGCTAAAAGTCTTTTTAATATACTAAAATTAGTTTGACCATGATGATACAGTTTCATTGCTTTTATACACTCTGCTCATAGTCCTTACGTTTCATTGACTTCTTTAGAATCAGAGAACGAAATTGACTTGGAAAAGGTTGTGGTCTTATCTGAAAACAGAAGAGATGGAGCACCACCAGCTATCAAAGCACAAAAGCATAAAAACAACTCTTAAAAGTGAAAGTTTTCTGTACATAGCATTAGTAAAGTATAAAGTTGTATAAAGTTGCATGAGTTGCATCCTACCAGAAGAGCTGGCTAAACCTGTGTTTATCTTCTGGCTGGAGGTCCATGGCTTTACTGCAGACACTAGAATTAAGAAATACATTTTAGGAGAGGAAAAGGGGATACAGTATATGTTTTTTGATGTGTATTATGTACTATGTATTAGGGATTTATCTCACCGGGTCTGCTGGGAGAGTCTGAAGTAGGTCTGGGAGGAGCTGGGTCTGTAGCGGATGGACTGAAGAGCAGAGGGTTAAAGTGGGGGGTGGAGCCGGGAGAAGGCTCGGTGAGGTTGGTGGGTCTGCTGAAAGACTTTGGGCTTTGTGGGATCGGGTTGTCCTGGGTGATGTGTGCGCTGGTCAGATTTTGCATTGACATGGATGAATACTGGCTGCTGATCAATGACTTCACTTCCTGTGACATCACTGAGCTCCCTGGTCAGACAAAAGTACAAGAATACAAGAACATGGGCTTCAAGTAAACACTAGGAAAAGGTTGTCAAAATCAAAAGCAGAATAAATTATTTTTAATACCCTTGATTTTGGAATAAACCATGAATGAGAAGTACTTCTAGATTTGGATTGCTGTAAGGATTTGATTGCATTCCAAGACAAGAGAATTAGTGAGTTTGGAATGATGGATGATCATCACCCCACCTTAATCATTCCTACACTGTAAAAAGTATATTTTTTGACTTTGGAAATATAATTCAGTTTGTTTAAGTACTATTTACAAGCATAATCTAGTACAGTCTAGTTACTAGTTAAATTTTAGTCTAAATGCCGGTTTTGTAATTTTTTCTCTTTGTGAGAAGCAAAACTGAAAACTGCAAGTAAAAGGTCTCTTACAGGATTCATGCATCACATCACCGCATGTACAGCAGGTTAGATTACTCTAAATCTATATTTTTTTTCTGCGCTATTTGGCATGATTTTCAAAGCATTTTTACAAAGCGTTTTTTGTTTGTTTGTTTGTTTTTTGTAATGCAGCAAATAAGACTTAGTAACAAGCTTGCATATTTGGTTAAAAGATAGATCTCTCTTGTTTGTCCTTGATCCCTTATCTTATTATTTGTACTATGTTATTTTTTGACTGGTAAACGAAGATGCATCACTTTATTGGGGCAAATTAATCAAACATTTTCGAGTTGTTATAAAAAGTTGTTTTTTGCAAATGATATGCCATGTATTAACACCTACAGAAATGAATACTACAATAAATACTAAATTGTTGGCAGGTAAGCATTTCTAAATAATTTAAAAATTACTACTACTACTACTACTACTACTACTACTAAGTAAATAATAAAAGCCATAGAAATATGAGACGCTACATAGTTGTAGTAAAATCTGATTGAATAAATGTGTTACTAAGTAACATTTAGTGAATAATTAGTAGTTAAATACACTGAGATTTATGAGTAAATATTACTTGAATATATGCTGTGTTAAATTTACTTGCTGTTTTTTAAGTAAATCCTACTCCACATTTTTTCAATGTAACTCCCCAACTGATTAGTGGGTAGATGCAACTTAAAAGAGTAGCTGAAAGCAGTGTTCATTAAAAGAGGTGTCCACAAACATTTGGAAACATAGAAATGGGACAGAAACCAATGGGTTGCTTTGGAAAATCAGTAGCTTTTGTTTATGGACCAGTTGTTCTACACTGTCTGTTGTGATTCTTCATTAGTTAGCTTCTAGCTAGATGCTAGCTTTTCCACTTTTGCATGAAGAACTTTGAAGGGATGATTAAATAGATTAAATTTATTTATTTGGAGTTACTTACCAGACTCAACAGTAGATTCAGTGATGGATGATGGAAATGAGTTAGTATTCTGCGTCGAATGTCCAAACACTTTGGCCTTTAGTGGAGGGGATGGGTTAGGCAGGGCAGGGGTAGTGTTGGTGGATCTCCTGAAGGGCTTAGGGCTCATGCGAGTCATAGCAGTGAGAGGAGCTTGGGGGGATGCTGTGGTTGCAAATGCATGGTTACGCTGAGCCTCAATTACTGAACTCGTTTCCTGTGAAGCCGAGGGATAAACTGAGGAATATTCAGAATATTCTAAGCAGATGAGAGGAGACACAATGATGGAAGGTTAGTTATGACCAATGGAAATTATCAAAATTAGTCAGTTCTTTATGTACACTGCCTGGTCAAAAAATAAAATCTGAGTCACAAGATTTATTTCAATCCAGTGTTGCTGGGTTAATTTTTCACCAAGATCTTGCAGCAGCATTGATGATGGTAGAGTCTGACCACTGCACTAAGCAGCTCTTCTCCATCCAGCACATCCCAAAGATTCTCAATGAGGTTAAGATCTGGACTCTGTGGTGAACTCTCTCAATCCATGTGTGAAAATGATGATCTCATGCTCCCTGAATCACTCTTTCACAATTCCAGCCCCATGAATACTGACATTGTTATCTTGGAATATGGCCGTGCCATCCATTGATGGAATAACCTGGTCTATATTCAGTATATTCAGGTAGTCAGCTGACCTCAGTCTTTCAGCGCATACTGTTGCTGAACCTAAACCTGCAGACCAACTGCAGCATCAACCCCACATCATTTACTTAAATGCATTTTTTTGGCCAGGCAGTGTTACAGATGTAGATGTGTAGATATAACAGCAATGTGGAGCTCACCACTTCCAGAAGGGGAATCTGCTCGTCTAGTTAAAGAGTTTAGCTGAAGTTGGGAGGACATACGAGACAGTGACCTCATTTCCTGTGAGGTTGGAGAGATGTCTAATAGGATACAAGGAAGAAACAAGAGAAAAGAGTCTTTTATTTTAACTATCCATCATTAACGTACATACATACATTATGAACCAACATTTGGATGCAGTAGATGTTCATATTAAAGATATCCAGCTGGTAAAGAGTTCCCAAAACATTCAGAAGTGCTTCCCAACTTTATACTTAAGAGCATTCTTAAACTCATGAGTGCTTCCCGAAACCCTGTCTATCTAACATAGTACTTAAATATTACCCTTTCATAACTAACTAATGGTGCTATTTCACCATATGGTATCTATACTACTAAACTCTACTTGACTCATAGTTTCTAGTTTATTTTTCTTCTTCACACTAATGAAACAGTAACAGTGTAACAGACTGCTGAAGCTATCGAGATCTAAAAGTTCCTTACTTCAGGTCTCAGTTACTAAATTTAACTAATGGAATTCAAAGTAGAGGCGAGTAGTGTAGGTTTTTAATACTTTTTAAGGATTTGCAGATTTAAGGACCTGTCATTTACAGTATGTTGGTGTGCTGGGTTAGTGCTTGAGAAAAACTCCCTTTAAAAGGAGATTTATTTGTAGATTTTGCTCCTACAGGTCTGTACCAAACATTTTAACAATTCAAAATGCTTTATTAACATTTTAATTAGTCATTTAAATACGTATTGGTTTATTAGTTATACACTGATTTGCCTGATGATACTTTTTTGTGGTTTAATAAAAAAAAATAAGACTATGAAAACTTTTCTGTCAAATTCCAGAGATTAATCATTTTTGGGGAACGTACCCCTGATCAGTACCTATCTGTGACATTGTAGAAGACAGTGCTGAGCTGTGATTGGCTGGTCTCCTGTGAGTTCTGGGGCTCATGCGAATTAAAGCAGTCAGGGCAGGCTGGGCGGACGTTCCATTGTGACTGTTCACTGATGACCTCACTTCCTGTGATGCTGAAGAATATACTGAAGAGTAGCCAGAGTATTCTGAGTGAATAAAGAAAGGATTATGAATCCAGGAAAGCCTAAAACAAAACTCTATATCTCTATACATATAGTATACACTCAGTAACACAAACTATAGTAACTTGCTCTTATAGCCTTCAACACTGAGGCCAGGCAGTTTTTAATATGTAGCACATACAGTATATAAATCCTAAGAGAAGGCAGCAGCAGGCTGATGGGAATGATTACACACTGATGGTGTGTGAGAGGTGGGAGGACACATCAGGTGAAAACCCCTGCAGAATGGCTCAGTAGACCCTGTTAAACTAAAGAGTCAAACTGAGCATGTGCAGTAGTGTAAAGTAGTAGGCTTGGTCTCAATAAGGGGGTTACTTACAATTTGTAAATGTTGTCAAAATAGATTATTTAGTCAGAACAACTTTTTACAAGAAACTTAATAGTTAGAAAGTTAGTTGAGGTGATTAGTTTACTATAGTTTATAGGTTTTACAATTTACCACTTCCAGAAGGTGATTCAGAACGTCTGCTTAGAGAACCAATGGACAGCTGAGGCTGGGACATGGTACGAGGGACCGCAGATAGGTTATTCACAGCTGATCTCACTTGCTGTTGAGCTGAAGATGCATCTGTTTGAGCAAAAAAACATAGCATAGAGAGCATAATAAAAATAGGTCACATATGGTCAATAAGAGACTGGGCCCTAGTTATAGACCTACCATACTCACATTGGGCTGTGGTTGGTGGTAAAGAGGCTCCGTTGAGCTGTGAGGTTATGTTATTAGTCTTTGCAGAGTTTAAACCAGCAGCTGAGAGCTGAATAACAGACTGAGCGCGGCTGAGACTGGACGTTGAGCTTTGGGCGTGGTTGTAGGTCATCAGCCTCCTGGGTATCTGAGGGCTTACTCGGGTCATGGAGCAGACGGGAGACTGAGGGGTACCCATGGTGGAAGATTCTTGATATACGTTACTGACAGCTGGTTTATCTGGACCTGAAAATAAACATACATGCCAGCATGTTACATAAGAACGCCTAGAAACATATATTTTGTTTTACAGTTTCATATTTACATTAACATTATTATGTTACAGCCAAGGTTGAAACAATAGCTGCACCGAGAAAGAAACGACC
The DNA here is from genome assembly GCF_023375975.1 of Astyanax mexicanus. Taxonomy (NCBI): domain Eukaryota; kingdom Metazoa; phylum Chordata; class Actinopteri; order Characiformes; family Acestrorhamphidae; genus Astyanax; species Astyanax mexicanus. The sequence goes on from NC_064408.1 coordinate 11,204,151, forward strand.
ACCTGGAATAAAACTTGGTGGATAGTTAGACTGTTATGGAGTGATTAAGATAAGTCCTGATTAGTCTTGCTTTTGCCTTGGTACAGACTACCAACAAATCTATATATAGAGATCAGTGTTGGGCACATTACTTTGAAAAAGTAATTACTTATCGTTACTAGTTACTTCTCCAAAAAAGTAACTGAGTTATTAACTGAGTTACTCCACTATAAAAGTAACTAGTTACCTGTAAAAGTAACTATTGCATTACTTTTGTTACCTCCACCCCCCACCCCCAGGCCATACATTTCTGGCGTATTGCTATCTTGGCAATGGAAAACACAGGTGTGCCAGTGACTGAAAGCTACCTAGACAGACATCAACAATCAGACGGTTATTGCTATCTTGTCAACACATGCACAAGTACACCCCCACTTGTTATGTACATGCACACACAGCAGTACTTTTCCTGTCGTTATGATAGCAAAAACACACTGACATGCCCTAAATCAAGCTGTGTGGACACTAAAACAGGGCCCTAAATGTTTAACAATATATTGTTCCTTCTAAACATCATTGCAATCCAACATTTCTTTCAGGTTGAAGCTATTTTTGCAATTACTTTCATGACAACGCGTGTAATTATGTAGTTACAATGTGTTGAGAATAGATGTTAATAGATGAATAGGTGTCAACTCACCAGATTTAGTAATGTTAGGCATTGAAGGAGATGGAGCTAACTGACCAAACAGGGGTTTCTTGGTAGTATTAGGAGACTGTGTAGGATTCAGACTAGTGGTGCCAGACTGGGTAAGATTAAAGTTGGAGGAAATAGAATTTGTGAGCTTCAGGTTGTCAGTAGAAGTCTGCGCTGGGTTAAAACTTATTGATTTAGTCTGAGAATTTGGGCTCAGGGGAACATTTAGACTTGACGCAGGTCTATTTTCAGAAGAAGAAACTTCTGCTGCTTCATACTGAATGTTCATTGAGGACACCAGAGTGTCTGAACCAGGGCCATTCACTGTTGGGATTAAAGAAATAGAAAGATAAGAGATTTGGTTAAGTGAATTACTTTTAAATACTGTATGTGATGAGACAAAAAAGTTAACTACAATAAATACACATACATAGTTGTATTCTTCTTATCTTGTATTGAGTTCATTAAGGTAAACTTCCACGGTACAGGCTAGAAAAAGTAAGTGAACCTGGATAGTGAACAATCTGCTCTTCTCTTATCACAGTTAGACAATTAGATAAAGTACTAGAGAGACAGACTTGTGTAAAAGTTCTTTAAGTGCTCTATCAAAAAAGTACTTGAGTAGAAGTTAAAGTGTTCTTTAAATACTAAAGTATTCAACATTTTTGTACTTAGGTATTTATCATGTAGTTTATAGTAAAATGTAGTAGTGAAGTACTGAAAGTAAAAGTACAGTACTGTGTATTTAGTGTAGTTATTACAGAAAGCAGTGAAAAGTTAGCAGAGCTAAACGCAGAACAGGAGCAGCGAGATCTTCTTATAAGATCAGCTCGATCTCTTGATTCACTCAATGATGAGGAGCTTCATCAAACCCAGTGAAACAGTGCAGAACATCTACCGCTCTGAGTTTAGTGATAATGTGGGTTTAGAATCATTCCTAACATTTCTATAAATGTAATGAGTAACAATGCAGCACATAAACACTAGTGTATCAGAGTAAAAGTATTAAACTCATCCAAAATATGTAGTGAAGTAAAAGGGAATGTATGAGAAAAAAATAATACTCCAGTAGATACAGATACAGTATTTTAGTACTTAAGTACAGTAGTGAGATAAAAATAATACTCCAATAGATACAGATACAGTATTTTAGTACTTAAGTACTTCAGTAGTGAAGTAAAAATAATACTCCAGTAGATACAGATACACTATTTAAGTACTTAAGTACACTAGTGAGGTAAAAATAATACTCCAGTAGATACAGATACAGTATTTTAGTACTTAAGTACAGTAGTGAAGTAAAAAAAAATTCCAGTAGATACAGATACAGCATTTTAGTACTTAAGTACAGTAGTGAAGTAAAAAAAAATTCCAGTAGATACAGATACAGCATTTTAGTACTTAGTAACAGTAGTGAAGTAGTTCTTCTTTGTTACTATACATCTCTGCTATAAGAAAAACATAAACCTACAGTAAAGGTTTGGTAAACATTATTGCTGCTTAAGGGCCAATTCATTGAAGGGTTTACTTACTTTTTCTAGCCTGAATTTTCGATTCTCAATGTGCTAAAACAAACAATGTCTAATATTATGACTTAGACAATGATCAGACTACACTGATAATTACTAGAAGTAATTACAGTAATCAAAAAAGAAATGTAATTACATGACTCACCAGGTCTGTAGGGTGTTGGTGTGGATGCTGTCTTGAATGGAGTAGGGCTTTTGTTGGTTGATCTCAGAAATCTGGGGCTCATAGGAACATTGGTTGGTTGTTGTGTCTGTTGAATGGTTGATCTGGCAGAATGACAATGTTCTAGAAAGCAAATAAATTCATTATATATATATATATATATATATATATATATATATATATATATATAAATACACACATACAGTGGTTGGATAATGAAACTGAAACACTTGTCATTTTAGTGTGGGAGGTTTCATGGCTAAATTGGAGCAGCCTGGTGGCCAATCTTCATTAATTGCACATTATTGCACCAGTAAGAGCAGAGTTAGCAGGGTAAGAGCACAGTTCTGCTCAAAATATTGCAATGCACACAACATTATGGGTGACATACCAGAGTTCAAAAGAGGACAAATTGTTGGTGCACGTCTTGCTGGTGCATCTGTGACCAAGACAGCAAGTCTTTGTGATGTATCAAGAGCCACGGTATCCAGGGTAATGTCAGCATACCACCAAGAAGGACCAACCACATCCAACAGGATTAACTGTGGACGCTGTAAGAGGAAGCTGTCTGAAAGGGATGTTCGGGTGCTAACCCGGATTGTATCCAAAAAACATAAAACCACGGCTGCTCAAATCACGGCAGAATTCAATGTGCACCTCAACTCTCCTGTTTCCACCAGAACTGTCCGTCACCACAATACATTATTGTGGTCTAAAACCAGATGTTTCAGTTTCATTGTCCAACCCCTGTATATGTATATATGTATATGTCATTAATACGTTCTGTCCAGTAAAGGATGACACTGGAAAAAGAGATTTCTCATCACCTTCTCTTACAGAAGATTCCAAACTAGTAGAAGAGGCAGCCTGAATCTGAGAGGTCACAGAGAATGGAGTCACGTGATAGCCGTTTACCGATGTACTGGATTCAGAAGCAGATTGACCAAAATGTGTTGATTTGAATGGAGTAGGGCTCTGATTGGTTGATCTTAGAGGTTTTGGGCTCATGGGTACAGTCTTGGAGCTGGCAGGTTGCTGTGGTATAGCCATGGTCACCAGGTCCGATTGAACGTTGCCCATTGGTCTTATTACTCGTGATGACAGCAAACGTTCTGGATGAAGGAGAACAGGGACAGATGTGGTGAAGTTTTAGGATATCTTAAATATGAATAAAGAAAGATATGGCAAGGTCAGGTTATATATACATTTATATAGCACATTTCATAAGCTGCGGTCATTCAAAAATGCTTTATATATGATAACATTCGGGCAGAGCATCAGCGTTCAGTATTGATTTGAACTGAACTGGAGTCATCCACACTATGAAGGAACACATAAGGATTCTTTTTTTTCATTCGTTTTAAAAATGTCTAGTTGTGGTCACAAGTCAGTGTTGGGCACGTTACTTTGAAAAAGTAATTAGTTATAGTTACTAGTTACTTATCCAAAAAAGTAACTGAGTTACTAACTGAGTTACGCCACTATAAAAGTAACTAGTTACCAGTAAACGTAGCTATTGCGTTACTTTAGTGTTACTCGTTAGGTGTAAGGCCGGCATTAGGTAGACACCTAACATCTCTTTGATCAACTCGTATTTCTGAGGATTTTTTTAAACTAGCTACTGCAGAAAAGGTATGCTGAGGAACCGTTTCATGTGCAGCATGCATATACAAGAAAAAAATATATATTTTAGCGTAATCAGACCTTTAAACAAACTAAAATACTCTGTGAGGCATTTAGGTGCTCTTATCTGTGTAATTGTTAACTTGCGGTTTCTGAAGGTGCTTGCACGCTGCACGCGGTTTGCCACGTTGTTTTCCGCTCTGCTGGCCGCTGGCAAATTGTGGTTGCATTGTGCTGCTGCTGACGCAGAGTGTTGCCTGCTAATAATAGGCGGGGTTTTCTAAACTTCATCACCTCTGTGACCAGTATTTTGCAGAGGTGCAAAGTAATGAATTACATTTACTCAAGTTACTGTAATTGAGTAGAGTTTATGAGTAATTTGTAATTTTTAAAGTAGTTTTTAAAATAGGTAATTTTACTTTTACTCAAGTACATTTTGACACAAGTAATGTACTTTGCTACATTGTAAAGCTCCTGATTACTGAGAAAAAAACAACTGTCTAAATGAAAAAAAAATGAATTGGCGTGGATGTGCCGGCGTACGGATGCTCGCGTGTGGAATAACGAGGCAATAGCGCCCTCATGCACTACAAAATGTAAAACAATTTAACTTATGATTTGTTGTAGTTTTTTTTTTACATCAAATAATTAAAAGTAACTATGTAACTTTTACTCAAAGTACATTTTAGATTGAGTACTTTTATACTTTTACCCAAGTAGATTTTTGGATGGGTACTTTTCCTTGAGTAGAATTTTAGCAAAGTAAAGGTACTTTTACTCAATTACAATTTTGTACTTTTTTTTCTGTACTTTTTCCACCTCTGGTAGTTTGTAGTTTTGAGTCTCTACAGCCTCTGTAGATCTGTATCTGTCTCTCAACATTAAGGTTTTCCTCCTGTTATCTCTATATGAGTGTAGGGAAGTGATGAAAAGCTGAGCTTGTTCACTAACCGTTAATATCAGTTGCTTGCCAGTGTCTATTGTTGGTTGGACTACAATTTTTACCTTGTCGCGTGAGTTCATGTCATGCATTTTCATTTGCTGCTGTAGTGCTTGCCGCCAAACAGCTCTACCACTGGAGCAACTATTGATCCAGTGTGGGTCAGAGTACAGCGATGTGCCTACCACATGCAGTGTTCAAGCATTTTGAGCACATTGAGGCTGGTAACTCTGATTAACTTATCCTGTGCAACAGAGGTAACTCTTGGGCCTTCTTTCCTGGAGTGGTCCTGATGAGAGCCAGTTTCATCATCAACAGTTTTGACAGTCTTTGTGACTGCACTTGAGGATGCTTTCAAAGTTCTTGAAATGTTGTGGATTGACTGACTTGAGTAGTTCTTGCCATAGTATGGATTATGGAGAACATTATTCAAATAGAGCTATTCACTGTATACCTGTAACTCTACCTCTTCACTACTTTACAACTAATGCAAGAAATTCAAGTAATTAACTCTTGACGATTTCAGCACAGCTGTTAACTGAAATCCTGAAATCTCAGGTGACTACTACTTTGACTGGTACTGTATATTTAAGTGTATAAGTCATCATACAGTATACTTAAGATATCACATAATCCTATATACAGTAGTATCTGACCAAGTGGAGACATGTATAAATCAAATAAAAGTGGCCCAAGATTTGAACCCTGGGGGACGCCGCATCACTGACAAGTGGCTTCAGAAACTGATTTTTTTTTCTATTTCAAACTGAATTTAAGCACTAAACCATTTAAGCACAGCTGCTGTGAGTCCATCCCAGTTCTCAAGTTTATAGTCTATATATATGAGACAAAGAATTTTATAATAAAGAGAAAAGAAACGATAATGTAAAAAATACGCACCAGTTCTGAAGGAAGAATCTGACAGTTTGGCCGTGGCATTAATGTGCTGTTTAATGGAGAAAGATGCTTCCTCTGCAGATGTAGTTGTCTCTGATGTTGATTGGCTGAAAGTTGCTGACTGTTTCAGAGCGCTGTGATTGGTTGCTTGTACAGCTTTAGGACTCGTTGCAGGGGCATTTTCCAAACAGTCGCTTGCAGAATTCACTTTATGCAACTCCAAAGAGTCTCCTAGTGTAAGATAAAAAAAAAAAGTTTTTTTTCTTGTAATGCCCTACATGGTGTTTAATTCAGATTCATATCTGTTAATAACAGAGAGGCATAGTAAGGAAGTACAACTAAGTACTAAATTACTGTATCTGAATCTACTGGAGTATTATTTTTTCTCCTACTATTTCTCCTAGTTCTGCTTTTAGCACTGCTAACTTTCCACTGCTTTCTTTAATAACTACACTAATAAAACAGTACTGTACTTTTACTTTCAGTACTTCATTACTACATTTTACTTTGAACTACTGTAGCAATACTTAAGTACATAAAATGTTTAATACTTTAGTATTTCTACTTAAGTGTGGAGCTTAAAGTGCACCTCAACTTCTTGTTGACTTCAACGTCACTTTTTTCATAGAGCAATTAAAGTACTTTTACTCAAGTCTGCATATCTAGTACTTTATATATCTTTATGTATTTGAATTTACTGATAAAACAAACCCTAAAAATCTCATTTTTAACCAAGATTTTTGGGCTTTAATGGCTTCACATTGAGTGGGAGCTACCCTGTTGGCACCACAATAACATCAACCTTTGACCACTGACCAGTCAGCACTTTGTTGTAAACAGACAACTCCCATTCAAATTTTATTCAGGAACTGCTCTCCTCATTTATGATATGTCTGGAAAGGTTTCTAAGAAGTGGAGAATGATATGTAGCCTGAAGAAGCTGAAAAAAAACATATAACATGATCTTCAGTTTCACTAATTTGTTTTTTTCCTATTCATACTGATCAGTGCCTGGATTTGCGTTAGGGAAAATGAGCTGCAAAGAGACTTTTCTAGTGGGAATTTACATTTTTTATATCCACAGCTGTAACACTTACCATTTGTAAAAGAAGATACTTCTGTAACTGCCTTGGGTTGAACGTTCTCAGGATTAGGTTGATCGGTCTGTGATGGAGGTTGGATCATGGTAGGCATAGAGTTTTGATTCTTTGGTGTTTCTGGGATTCTTGGGCTTCTAGGAACTGTTACAGAATCTGGTGTCTGTTGGAAACTGATGTCTGACTTTACCTCCAGTCCTTCCATGGTTCTCTCTGTTTGGTTTATAAGAAATAAGAAAGATCTGTGGTGTCCTGAGAGGATGACTAAATTATGTAATCGACAAGGGTGTTCACTGTGACTGAAGAAAATAAATAATAAACCAGAGAGTGTTTGTGTGGTGTGCACATTTATCTCACTCACCGGTTTGATGGTGGGATTGTGTGGTTTGGTTTGTAGTTTTGTTAAGAGTGGAGCTCAGGTTGGTTTGTGTCCTCCAGGGGTTCAGAGATCTAGGGCTTTGTGAGCTTCCATTGACACCTCCAGATGTTTGGGACTCTGCCATTAAAGAGTTGGATATAGTGGCTTGGCTGTTGCTTGATGACTTCATTTCCTGGGTTTCTGAAGAAGATGAAGGAGAAACATTTGATGGGTGTTAGAGATGAGGCACAATTCAGATTTTTAAGGGCAGATCTTATGGTGTACTTATGGTACTTAAAAAGAATGACTCAAGGTTTCTGAAAAAGATTTATGAGTATAATAGACCTTATACGGGTTTACATAAGTTTTGCTGTACACCAATTTCAATTCCTCAAACTTCAACTATTAGCACTTGGAACCGGCACTGTTCTGGTTCATGAACCTAAGTTTAAACCGTTCGCTGTGTTTCCACCAACAAAAGTAGGTTCTGGTACCAGAAACATTTGTTCGCAGTGAAAATGGTTGACAATTCCACTAAAAGTGGTAAAAACGTGGGCTGGTTCACTGAAAGACACCACAGTTCTTTTAAGCCTGAAGGGAACTGGTTCAAGAACCAGAGTTCTTTTGGTGGAAAAGGGATATACATAAGGTTTCTGACAGTTTTCTAAATGGTCTTTACATTTACTTTAATTGTCTCATTCACAGAACTGGTTTAGTAAAGCATCCTATATTGAAATACAGACAAAAAAGATAGTACTTTTTTGGCCAATATATGAACAGGTACACTCAAAGCTTATGGATAAACATACAGTAGAGCTGTACCACTGTAGCCCAATCTAGACATGACCACTTTCATATGGACACAGAAATCTTTCCACATTTGTTTTGTAAATACAGTGCCAGTCAAAAGTTTTCTCATTCAATGTGTTTTTTTATGATTTCTGCACACTCTTGTGTCTTGAAGGAGTTCCCAGAGGTGCTGAACAATAGTTGCTGCTTTTCCTTCAGACTGTGAAGCTCCAGCTCATCCCAAATCACCTCAAATCACCATTTCAGTACATCAGGTTTGGACCGGGGGATTAATGTGGAGGATAAACACTTTATTTTACTGTTTTTTACGCAATTCTATATGTGTTCCTTAATTGTTTTAATATTTTTATGAAGAAAAACACTGAATGAGACAGTGTGTTCAAACTTGTGTCTGGTACTGTACATTAATGTCATCATGTTTGTTGTTGTCAGAAACTTTTGTTGTTGACTCTAAACTGCCCTCTAGTGGATGCATTGCTTAACTTCCATGCTAATGTAAAGGAAGCAAAAGTATGGAAGTATGTAGGCACTAATGGTTACATGGTTTGAAATTGACATATCAGTAAGGTTTTTTTTACACCTGCACTTTTTGGTCTGATTAATATGATTCTAATATGACTGGTTTATTTTCACCTTCAATCAAAGTTTCCATGTGTGAAAACAAACCAAACCAAATGGGAAAACGCTCAAAGTTTACAAACTCTTTAATGATTCATACCAGAGCAAACCAACTATAGGTGTACTTTTCCTCCCTGGCATGGGCGGACCTACCAGGGTGGCATAAAAAAAAAGAAAGCCTTGCTACCCCTGCTGCCATCCCAGAATTAAAAGAAAAGTTATTATGGCCAATTTGACATTTATGAGAGTGAATCTCAGATGCCAGACTGCAGTAAATTTTATTGAAATAAATAACAACGAAAGCACAGTGCTAGTATAATGGCGTTGCTGATTTTGAGCTTATGAAAATCTTATTGTGCTAACTATAACATGTATTGTTTGCTGTGTCCAGTGATGTCAGTTACTTAGTAAAACATTACTCTAATCTGTCCAGTTTTCCAGTAATGAGGAATCTAAGTAGTTAGTATGTCCAATTTAGTAAATCAGTTTAAAGTTACTTATTTAAGTACTTTTTTATATAATTTTCCTTAGTACCTTTGTCAGTATGGGTTTGCAAATGGTTTATATGTTGCCACCCTTCAAAACTTCCTGCCCGTTTCTTGTCACCCCAGATATATTTTTCTACATCCGCCCCTGCTCCCTGCTTGGAAAAGTTCTATAAATTACCCAAATAACTCACCAGTTTTCAGAGTAGAATTGACAATGGCATTTCTTGTAAGGACATTTGAGTCTGACTGGTTGAGCTGTGGTGTTGTAGTAGACTGGACTGAGTTGAAATCTGTTGTAGATGACTGTGCGAGGCTTTGGCTGGAAGCAGTGGTCTGAGAACGAATTTCACCCAGAGACATCTGTGATTTGGATCTCTTATAAACAGCCAGATCTTTCGCTCTGCTCGTCGCTGTAACAGGGCGCTGTCTGGAAGTCATGGCCACAGAGGTCACATGCTGACTGGCTACTGATGACATCACTTCCTGCGAGTATCCAGAATATCCAGAGTATCCAGAATATTCTTCAGAAGTGAATAAAATAGAAACAAAGAGTCAGCAGAGGAATAGTGCACCACACTAAATGCTAAAGGCGGTTAAAGTTAAACCTACCGCTTCCTCCAGGTGATTCAGGTCTGGGCGCCGTGTTGAGAGGGAGGTGTTGAGGGGTTGCCATGGTCAGAGAGTCTGAAAGCTGGCTGCTGACCAGTGGCACCATTTTTTCCAATTCTTGAGAGGAATCTGTTTGGACAATTGAATAGTATGTACAGTAATTATGTCTATAAATGGTTATGTTAAGTTTTGGCTTTATTGAGTCAAGCTAATCCCAACTCAAACTGCACACTTTTACTACTGTTACCTTTTTCATGGGTTTTCTCCAGCCCAGCTGAAGCTAAAGGGTCTTGCCCTTCTTCCTCTTCTTCTTCTTCTTCTTCTTCTTCTTCTTCTTCTTCTACATCCTTCTCCTCCTCATCTCTGCATATAAGCTATATGAACACATAGTCAAATTGTCAGGGTCACGGCACCACATTTGCACATCTGAAAACATTCTTAAAAAAGAAGGTTCCTCAATAGTTTTTTATGTTGGTTCTTTAAACTTGAAATAGGTCTTTAAACTCACTTTTAGGCACGAAAATGTCAAATAAGCCAGCCCAGCTCAAAAGACGTCAATGTCAATAGATGTTAATTTCAGGTTTAATGTGGGTACTGACTTTAGATGACAAAAAAATATGTCAGGATAATTACTTATACTGTTACATGCCTGCAGGGAGCGTTAGTGTGACTGTGAATATAGTGGCAGCATTTAAGGTGGAACAATTTTGATTGCGTGAGTCTAGAGGCGGCATTTAAGGTTGTAGAGAAACTTTGAACTACTAACTCAAACTCTACGCTTTTTAAGGTGGAATGGTATAGAAATGAACTTTTGGAATGTATATAAGAATGAGTTTCCATGAGCACAAGACATTATAAAACTTTTATCAGGTGTTCAATTTTCATTTTCTATCTATTCTGCTGATATTTTTAAGAGCTTACTGATGCCTCTAGAGGGCAGAAAGAGAACAACAGAGGGTCTTCTTTCAGTCAACTACTTTAATAACCTTGTTTTTCTCCTATTTTGAAATGTACTGTTCACACAACATCATATTTCCATCTATCTATTTATATTCTTGCTAATTCAGGCATTATATTTATTTTGATAATTTAGTTTATTTGTGTTGTCAAGTTGTAGAGGGCAGTTGCTAAATCCTCTATTTTAAGTACGAAGCCTCTCATTAAAAGCAATGTTCTCGCGTCTCATTCAGCTCCGTGAACATGCTCTACTCTCAGGAATGCGTTTAATAGCTTTACACGTTCGAGTTTCATTGGGAAAGCTCAAGTTAATCCTGTTTTATTTATATCTCTGTGCTTTGAGTAGGTCTATTTCAGACCATCCACATTTCAGTCACATTCTCTGAATAGTGCCTTGCTGTTAAGTATAAATACATGTGCGCATCTATTTATACGAACGTCATGTAATTTTATATTTCTGATATTTCTCATATTGAGTCATGAGAAGTTTTTATTTTTATGTTTGACAAACTTCTTTTGAAGCCTCCCAACACTGGAATAACCTTTCAGGTAATGTTTTAGGAATAAGACACAGCCTTAATCTTTACTTGTAGGCAAAACACATAATTGTTTAGGTAGCTTTTGATCATTAATGTTTCTTTTTAAATAAAGTACAACTTAGGATCGAGGTAGAGCTAATGGATGCCATTGTTTGATGGTGCACTAGTGTCTATGCTACCTTCTGGCTCGCTGCTTTTAGTTAGGCTGTTATAGTAAGATCGTCCATAATAAGGGTGTATGAAAATATCAATATATCAAAGTATTGTGATATTATGTTTTGCAATATTGTATCGATTCTCAAAAACAAAAATGTTTAATTGATAGATTGAATGTAAAGCTAAGATATGATTACGCAGCTGACTGTTGACTGTTGTCAGGGTTTTACTCGGTCAGTGGCGCACCTGTATTTCCCTTTGCAAAGAGAAAAACATGACAGATATTTACCTAAACACACCTTACTTCCAGATGACCTCAACTATCAGTGTAGATTTATTCCTAAATTCTGACACTATTTTAACAGCGCAGGTGCAAGAAGTAAAAATAGACGGTTGACTGAGTGTAAGATAGCAAAGAGCATTGAACACCTTGCGCAGGGTGTACAATAGGGCCTTATATGATACAGTAGATAACAGTCTTGTATTTTGTAATTGGATGAAATTAAACTTTCCAGGTACTCAGATTTTACGTCTGTGAAAAGTATTTCTTACTTCTACTCAGTAATAAAACTCTTGTATCTGGACTGCAATTGAAAAAACAGGAGGACCAGTGAGTTATTAGGCTTTCTCAGGCATGACATCACGTTCAGTAGCTCCTCCATTTCCACTCGATGTTGTGTTTATGTGGATCTCCGTGGAAACGTGTGCCTAAAGTGTAATTACGGTGAGTGGCAGTGGACAAATAGCTATTTTATTAAACGTGAGGTGATGAAACTCAGAGAACTGCGTCTGGACAGGACTAAAATTACTGGAGGACCACGGAGTTCAGCAAAAAACAGTAGTATTGTAATTCAGCCTGTAATTTTCTCAGAAGACGTCTGAGAAAAACACATATATGGACGTTCTGGACGGGAATAAAATCACAGAGGACCCTCCATAAAAGAGAAAATTATCCCAGAACCCCCTGAAAAACTAAGCCCGTCCAGACAGGGCTTTAGATTTAAAAAATGCAGTATACTGGCTTTTCTACTTAAAAACATTGGCCAGGTTCTTGTTAATCAATACAAAGCCAGAATTAACAGACAGATTTTTGAACACCAAATAACAAATTAAACAGATAGAATGGATTTTATATTATTATATTATATTATAACATATTGGGCATGTAGTATAATAATGTAGACCTAATGTATTCAGAGGCTTCGTTTCTTTCTTTAAGGATATTTTATAACGTTGTATTCTTGTAGTTTCATTTCATTTCGAAAATCAGTCCTCTTGTGACCACATGTATTTATGTATGTATGTGTGTGTGTGTGTGTGTGTGTGAGAGTGTGTGTGAGTGTGTGTGTGTGTGTGTGTGTGGTAAAGGGGCGGTGGGCGGTCTTGCAACAGCTGCTCATGGCCCCCTGCTGAGAAAATAGAAATAGGATACAGCAAGCCCAATGGAAACTTCAGAGTGTGGCAAGCTCAATGGAACTCCCCTGCATATGATCTAAAGACAGAAACCGAACCCTCTCTAAATCATATAAAAACTACTGTGTGGGGGGACAGGAAGTGTGTGATATAGTGCGTGTGTAGCTTATTTGTCATATACAGTGTTGTGCAAAAGTCAAAGAATACAATTATTTTCTTTATTGAATTTACAGTATTAATGCTAATGTTAGCCAAGTACATTAACTGTGTACATTAACTAGCTGTGTTTATCCTGTGTATAACCTTGTGCGTGTGTACAGTATCAGTCAAAAGTTTGAACAAATCCAAACTGTGAAGAAAAACATAGCATTTTTTTTACAGTAGCACACCAAAAGTGTTAAGCAAACCAAATTAGATTCTTTAAAGTAGCACCTCTTGCTTAGACTTGACAGTTTTGAACATCTTGACTGGATTTTCTCAGTCAGATTTATGAGGTAGAGTCACCTAAAATTCAGACTTTCAGTTAACAGCTGTGCTGAACTCATCAAGAGTTAATTACTAAAGTGTTAAAGTGTTTGAGAGCATCTGTTGTAAAGTAGTAAAGAGGTAGAGTTACAGGTATACAGTGAATAGCTCTATTTGAGTAATGTTCTAATTTATATTATGAAAAGCAAGAAAACAAAAAAGACCTTCAAAAAACGTTATGATGAAACTGGCTCTCATCAGGACCATCCCAAAATAGGAAGAGCAAGAGTTTACTCTTTTGCACAGGATAAGCTCATCAGAGTTACCAGCCTCAGAAATTGCGTTAACAGCTCCCCAGATAAGAGCACTTAAATGCTTCATTTACAGAGTATTTTGTTTGGTTTGTTTAACACTTTGAAGTTACTACATGGTTCCTTATGTGTTCCTTTATAGAGCTATTCACTGTACACCTGTAACTCTACCTCTTCACAACTTTACAACTTATGCTCTCAAACACATTACGAGATTCAAATAAATTCACGTATTTAACTCTTGATAAGTTCAGCACAGCTGTTAACTGAAAGCCTGAATTCCAGGTGACTCTACCTCATAAAACTGACTGAGAAAATCCAGCCAAGATCTGCAAAACTGCAAATCTGTCTAATCTAAGCAAGAGATGCTACTTAGAGGAATCTAAAATACAAAACATATTCTGGTTTGTTTTACACTTTTCTGTTTACTAAATGATTCTTTTGATTGGTACTGTATAGCCCAACAGAAACTTGTTGTATTTTAAAAGAAGAACACACATAAGGGATCTGTTTAGGTCTTAGCTTAAAGAGGGAAGAAGAAGATAGTCCAGAATAAGTATTAAGGGGCAGGACATACCTCACTCTTCCTAACTAAAAATACACCAGGCTTTTTAGCGGCAGCTAAAGAAAGAGAGAGAGAGAGAGAGAGATCTGTAAGACTGATCACCACGCGACATCTGTCCCACATGGAAAAGTAAGAGGGGCACATTCCAGTGTGAAGCAGAACCACCATTTTTATGAAGAGTTACTCACCAAAGCAATGGAAGTAAAAGAGATTCTGTGATCTGATTTTACACACAGTCTTAAACAATCAGATCTGATCAGACATGTATAAAGTACTAGAGAGCTAGACTTAAAAGTAAAAGTACTTTAAGTGCTCTAAAAGTGACTTGAGTAGAAGCTGTAGAAGTGTCCTTTAAGCTCCACACTAAAGTAAAAGTACTAAAGTATTCAGCATTTTTGTACTTAAAGCTCACCTTCCGTCGTTTTTTCTTTCATTTTAAAATGTCTAGTTGTGGTCTCTAGTATGAATGAATGACATGTGAGCCGTTTTTGTAAAAAAAAAAGTGCTCAGGTGTCTCTGTATAGCTCTTTTTTAATGGACTGTTTTAGGGGTGTGTCCAAAATGACCGGATTCCAGCTTTGCTCATGAATATTCATACGTGCAAACAGCATGCAAATATCTCTCCTCTGATTGGCTAGGAGCACTGCGACGCCCCTCCACCGCTCTGCCGCTCACTGCCTCCCACCTCCTAACTGATGAGCGGTGATGTTGCGTCGCTTCAGCTCCGCCTCTGGGAGTTTCTCGAGCCAAGGTGGGCTGGTCTGTGAGTTTCTGCCTACGTAGGCAGAAAGATAATTCAAAATTCACCCGTTTTTCGGAGGGGGGGAGGGGGGATTTCTTTGCTTAGCTCCTGCAGACAATGGGGGCTGCAAAACAGTTTAATGTGCAGGTGTACACATTCAACTCGGAGAGACCTACTGTATTCCACAAAAAACAAGAAAAATCGGATTTTCGCGGAAGGTGAGCTTTAAGTATTGCTGAAGTAGTTTATAGTAAAATGTAGTGAAGTACTGAAAGTAAAAGTACAGTATTGTGTTATTAGTGTATTTATTACAGAAAGCAGTGTAAAGTTAGCAGAGCTAAAGGCAGAACGGGAGCAGCGAGATCTTCTTATAAGATCAGCTTGATCTCTTGATTCAGTCAATGAAGAGGAGCTTCATCAAACCCGGTGAGACAGTGCAGATCATCTACCGCTCTGACTTTACTGATAATGTGGATTTAGAATCATTACTTATATTTTTATAATTGTAACGAGTAACGATGAAGCACATAAACGCTAATGTTTCCAAGTAAAAGTATTAAACTCATCCAAAATATGCAGTGAAGTAAAAGTGGAGGTAGAAGAAAATATATTACAGTACAGTACAGTATACAATACAATACATTATAATACAGTATTTTAGTACTTAAGCACAGTTGTATTTGTTGAGCCTATATGTGAGTCAAATTCTGGCAAGGAGTCAGAATTCAGCACATCACCTATGTTGGCTGATGACAACAGCACTAATCACATCCATACAGGTAAAAAAGGGAAATTCAACCTGACTGTTTGCACACTGTAAAAATTTTGCAAAAAAGTTGTGAAAACTTAATATGTCAGGGCAACTTACTGCACTAGACTGCACCTCAAAAGTGAAACCACCACCAGTTGTGCCAACTAGAAATCTTTAGTTCAGATAATTATTTTTTCATATGTATGAAAACTTAAAAGTTCCATGACATGTGAATTGTTAGTTGTGCTGACTATCCTTTAGCATCAACTGGAAAAAATAAGTTGTGTCAATTGCACGTCAAAATTCATATGAGCCAACATTATTTATATTTGGTTATTTTAGAGTTAGTAACTTGGAATTTAAGACTTTAACATATCTCTATTTATGTTTGTTATATAAGCTATGGTAATCCAAATATGACCAGCTGGACCCAGACAGAATGTAGTCTATATACACTACAAAACACAAAACACAAAAACAGTAACTTGTTCTTACAGCCTACAACACTGAGACCAGGCTATAGTTACAGTATATAAATCCTGTGGAGAATGACTACACACTGATGGTAAGTGAGACATGGGAGGACACACCCAGTATGCAAATAGCATGAACAACATCAGGTAAAAATCAGGTGCTGAATCGCTCAGTAGACCCTGTTCAACTAGTAAAGAATCAAGTTGAGTATAATGTAGTTGGCTTGGCGTCAATTAGGGTTCAACTACAGTTTATACATTTTGCCAACACAGATTATTTAGTTAAGAAACATAATAATGGTATTTGAGGTGATTAGTGTGCTAAAGTTTACAGGGCAATTCAGTATTTTGCATTAAGCTGATTTAAAAATCGCATTAATGAGAACCATTTCCAAAATGCCAAAAGCCTGATTTGAAAAGTTCAGATTTGAGATGTTCACATAGCCCTTAAAAAATCAGACCTTGGTCACATTAAGGCAAAAAATTCCAGATTTGATTTACGTCAGGCTTATATACATGAACTTAGCCTTAGTGACAACTTGTGGGCATCATTCAGCAGCAGCATGGTGAAGAATGACATGCCGGCATTATAAACATGAACTTACACTGGCCTGATAGTTGGTATCCATGATTACAGTGGATGCAGTGGTGGAGCTCCAGGAGGAGGTTGACACCGTATCTACACACACAGATCCAGGGGCCGAGTAGGTGCTGATCTGGTCGTCCATCCCACCGTCCCCTATGGGGGATGCTGTTCCTGGACTGCAGCTTTGACCCCCCTGGCTCTGGGCTTGGGCTTGAGCTTGAGCTTGAGTTTGGACATCACTGTTCTGGAGAAGCTGGAGCTCATCCTGGTTCTTTTGGGAATTTGCTAGGTTCTGAATCCCAGGCAGGGCTTCCACCAGCTGGGCAAGAGCCTCCAGCCTCTCCTTCAGCTGCTGGTTCTCCTCCTGGAGCTTGGCGACTGTACTGGCCAGAGGTTCGGTGTCCTTGCAGGCCTCGTTCAGACGCTGCTCCACAGATCGCTTGAAGGCAGCGACGTCAACGTGGAATTCACGGACGACCAGCCGCAGTGCCCGCTCGAAACGGGCCAAAAGGGCGTGGCCGTCCTCACCTGGTCCACCTGCTGCCGTTGCCGGGCCCAGCTCCATTGTGCCCAAGCCCAGGGGTGTGTGTAGAGGTGAGGGTGTTGGGGTGTTGTGTGTTGTCCCGCCAGCGGGTAAATGAGCTCTGAGGCTCAGACTAGACTAGACCCTTCTTCCTTTGGGTCCTAGACCCCCTCCAGAGCCTCAGAGAAATGTGCCAACCTCAGGTTACAGGGGGCAAAGGGGGTCGAAAGAGAGAGAGAGCGATAGAGAGACATGAGCGATTAACAGGGAGCACAAGGTCTGGTTCCTTAGGGACCTGCAAGAGGGCTAATTTTAGAGTGTATGAGCTGTCTGGCAGGCTGAGTCCAGCCTTAATGTGTTTCCAGTGGAGGGAAAACATTAGAAGAGTGCAGAGAGAGGCAGATTAAAATCTCATTACAGTACAGATAACACTGAGGGCAGGGACGTTTCAAGGCATTTCATGGCATCAAGCAAAATGCTTGCCCAACACAGGCCTAATTTATAAGACAGTGACCATTTATCTTTTATCTTTTTGTATTTTTCCTCTGTGACCTTTCTTTTCTGGCTTTATGATTGCTAAAGTCTCATATTTTTCCGGCTGCAGGAATGACGAACCTGGCTGGCTGGATACTGTCAGTAACAAGAGCCCCCCTATGTACTTTCCTGCATTGACCATAACAGAATTTAAAGGAGAATTCCGGTGTAAAATTGACTTTTTATGTAGTAAAACATGATAAAAAGTACTTACCGTTGATGAATAGCACACCTCCATTCTCCCAAAGCGTTCCGAGATCCAGAAATTTTAACAGTTTGTCCAAACACCCTCAGACTGGGTGACACGGGGCACAAGAAGCTTATTAAAAACTCTGTTTACATCCTAGAACACGAGCTTCAGCTCCAAGCGCCGCCATCACTGTACTGATAATGACATAGACATGTATGTATATATACATAGACTCCGCATAGCCTGCCTCCTGGTGCCGGCTGCTACACTATATGGAGTCTATGTATATTTATGTCTATGTCTAGGATGTAAACAGTGGTTTCTAATAAGCTACTGGGTAACGGTGGAAAAAGCGATTTATCAGGGCAAATTATGCCCCGTATCACTCAGTCTGAAGGGTGTTTTTGGACAAACTGTTAAAATTTCTGGATCTCGGAACGCTGTGGGAGAACGGAGGTGTGCTATTCATCAAAGGTAAGTACTTTTTATCATGTTTTACTACACCAAAAGTCCATTTCACACCGGAGTTCTGCTTTAAAGGGGAGAGTTGTTGTCTGGGGTCAACGCTCAGGGCTCTAGGCACTTAATGGTTTTGCTTGCCTTGTTGCAGCGGGCCTGAGTGAGGATGGTTCGAAAGCAGAGTGAATAGGTCAGGTAGTGGGGAGGTTTAATTTTAATGGTCAAAATGTTCATCATAATGTATTTATTTAAGCAAACTTGTCAACAGCCCAGCTAATAACCTTTGGGTTTAAGAATGTTTTCTGAATGTTACAGTTAAAGCTGATGTCCGTTAGTTTTGGGATTTGGGGGATTTAGGTCCCTCTCTGGTGAGAATGGGTAATTGCACTGAGCATGCGGAAGAATCATTCTAAACTGGGCGGGTGTGATGCGCTCTCCTTTCAGAGCGGATGAATCCGATTCCAGGTTATGTTCAGTCAGAGAGAGAGAGAGAGAGAGAGAGAGAGAGAGAGAGAGAGAGAGAGAGAGAGAGAGAGAGAGAGAGAGAGAGAGAGAGAGAGAGAGAGAGAGTGGGCTCAGTCAGAAACTTTACTCCTTCGTTTCTTTGGTTTTACTATGAGTGAATGAGTTACTGAGCTCTGAGTTTCCCCTTCTGAAGTCTCCATTGCCTCATCAGCAGCTCGAGTTCAGTAAAACTGATCCTCTTTTAGAGGCTGTATGTGATGTAAGTGATGTGATGTAAGTACTTAAAGACGTGTGACGTGATCAGAAGAAGAACTCTAATGAAAAGCGACCCGACACCCCAGCTTTTTGAATTAATATATTAGGCTTAGCAGGGATGGTTATTCCAGCACACTGGTACCATTAAACACAATATTTTATTCCTTCTCCTCTTAGAAATCCAGGTTCTGCTTAACATCCTTAGAATGGTAAATCTGTCAAGTTTTCTGGATGTTCTTAGTATGTTTTTATTTAATGTTTTAAACATTCTGGTAATGTCACTGCAACATCACTTGTGTCAATGTTTTAATTTTGGGAATGTTACTTTTAATGTTTTTTTAATAGTAAATTTACATCTAGCTGGGAACGTTTGTGATAGACGCTTTAATAACATTTGCAACGTGATGCAAAAAAACATTATGTCACGTTTTTCTAGAATGATCCTGTAACTTTCTACCAAACATTATGCTAAACACTCTTATAACATTCTTTGTTAGTCAGGCACATACTAGGTCTAGAAATCTGATTAAGAAATCTAATATAGAGAGGTGAATTTTATCTTAGCATTGGTATTTCTCAGTGCATGCAAACTCTAAACTACAATATACTAATATTTCTCAGTCTGTGCATGAGTGAAAACAGACCGGTAGTGTAAATAAGCGAGCAGCGTTTAGCACCCGTTTAGCATTTAGCATCCGTGAAATGAAGACAAAATACTTTCAGAGTGACACTGAAACTGATGGATTTATATATTCTTAATCTCTTCGCTGATTTCTGATAATATTTTGTCTCAATGTGTAACAAAAATACATGATGTGAACATGATGTTTAGGATTAACATGTGTCTCAGACAACCTTCCTTGAGTTCAGGGCCGCCGCTCTGCATACGCAGACAACGCAGCCAGCGTTAGGCCTCAACCATTTTGCAGTTGCAGGGAGCCAAATTGACTGAGAATGAAATGTGTTGAAATTATGACATTATTAAATTTAAAACCCAATGTGAATTATTTATGATACGCTCATCTTTTTTGTCTTTAAACATTGCATGGGGCACCTACTCTACTACTTAAAAGCGGCACGTTATTATTTTTGTGCATAATATAATGCCCCCACCCCTATTGCCTGAAATGGCACGGCTCGGTTTGCTCTGTTGGTTGTTGCCAGATGTGACATTTTCCAGTCAAATAAATAATCAAAAAATGCATGGAGGCGCTAAATCTTGCGCATGTTTAACCATTTTTAAAGTGTATGTGGCCATTCTATACAAAAACGTCCAGTGCAATATTTGTGTAAGTTAAAAACTTAAAATAAAATAAACAAATAGGATGAAAAATCGTAACTTATCTGGCAACCTTAGTCCTAACTAAAGTAGCAACGCTACTTGAGTTTGGCAGGAGACAAGTTCACCGCGCGAAGTTGCTACTAAATGGTAATTCAACTATGAAGCGACGGTTTGAGTCTGGAGCTGAGAAGAAGAAAAAGAAGCAGAAAGATGAGGCCCATGCATCCCTTTCTGGTGAGTAACTTCGATGATAAAGGTTTAAATAGTTTTGATTACTTCATGTTCAGTGGTGTTGCCTGAGCTAGTTACGTTGGCTTTGCTGATTTGGTAGCTTTAAACGCTTAACTAGAAACTAATCTGGGTATTGCAAGGCACGTGGCACGTTTGCAAATAGTAGTAGTGTAGTTTGAAGATTTTTAGTGACTTTAATAAAAAATTAATAAACAGAGTAGCCTACCTATTGACTAATGCCGTCAGTGCACTATCCAAATGGTCTGTATGACAGCAGGATCAGACAGCTCTATAGATTTTGACAGGCTGATATAAATACACCACGAATATAAACGATAATTTCATAACATTTAAGGCTGGATTGTGTAAATGACGTGTCCACTGCTTAAAATAGACATGCATCGTTTCATTTATTATTTATACATTATAAATAGTACTCTTGTGCTGTTCTTCACTGTTATTGGCCTTACTTATAACGTTGTAAATATTCACAGTTACATGTGTAATTTTAATAAAAAGTAAAATTTTGCGTAAACCTTTTGTGTTTGTGTGTGTGTGTGTGTTTTTTTTGTTTTTTTTTTTGTGGGGGGGGGGGGGGGGGGAGTCCTCCCTGACCAGTTATGCTTAGGGCCTCCAAAACCTTAGCAGCGGCCCTGCTTGAGTTTACAGATTACAGAGCCTAAAGCCTAAAAGACCAAAAGCAAAGCAGATTATTTTTACTGACTGTCTAGTTTACCCAGAAGTGTAATTATTCACAGTAAAAATGTAACTTCCCATTTATGCTTATATTAGGTATACTGAAGAAAAAAATTACTTTGTAGAGTGTTCAGATTCAGATTACTTTATTTGTCCCCAAGGGGCAACTTAAAAGGCATAGAAAAACACACAGTTTACAGCATTCAACAATACAACATTCACAGATACACATGCACCATTAAATTTATACTTTAGGTATAATCATTATATGACAACAGCACACTTCCACATAATCAATAATAGCATGACTAAGTGTCAAAATGTCAAATAAAGGCAAAGTGATGACTAAAGTATAATGCACAACTTCAGTGATCTGTGATAGATCACAGATCATTCAAGCAAAAATATTTTTTAACTGTAATGTGCAAGTTGTATAATTTGTAAAACTGGAAAATACCAATTTCAATGAAATAAAACAAAAAATAATGTCTCAAAAATTCTCAGTAAAGATGTCTAACATTACTTACATTTATTACCATTAATTACATTACATTTATTTGACAGTCAAGAGTACATTTTTACAAAATAAGTCCCTTTAATAACTCTATATTAACCAATAATAAGAGTGATGGCTGTTTTAGCATTTCAGCATTTGTTTGAACATTTATTTAAAAAAAGTAGCCATTTACAAATATCACAAAAATAAGTCAAAGCATAGTACTAGATTACACAGTGTCCTGCATAAAGATTCTGCAAAAATAAATGTAATCCAGGACTAGGTTTAATTATAGGAAATGAGGCATATAAGCAGTAATACAAAATGCATTAAATTATGGAAAATCTGAATATTCTGATTGCATTAAATAGCACAAAATTATAATCTCGGTCAGCTGTTAACGTGGTTGGTTGACGTAAATGTCATCAGAATTCATGAAGCTGTTGCTGTAGTCGTTACTGCAGTTCTTAGGACCTTTGCCATTAACCCCAGGTTTAGGTGGAGATGCTTTAATAAAGAGAAAAAACACAAAAATGAGAGAGAATTGAAATTACACAATTTAGAAATCTTAACATATGCATTGTTTAATCATTTTATGTCCATACAGTTTGATTGGGTGAATGTCCATATATAGCGCTTTTCCACGAAAAGTTAGTTCAGGCTTATATGAACTGTGGTGATTTTTAACAATCCAGCTCGCATTTCCACCAGTTTTAGTGGAACCATCTAAACATCACATTATACGCCATCAACAGAGGGTGTTACACAGCTGTGGTGAGCACAGTTCACGCTAAAGAACCTAGTATTCTTCAGTTCCCACTGTAAAATAACATTCCTGGTTCTGGAACCTACTTTTGTTGGTGGAAACACAGCAAATGGTTAAATATTACGTTTGCAAACCGTAACGTTGCTAGAAAAGCGCTTATAGTGCGACTGGATTTAACTCCAGCAGCATCCCGTGCCCAATGATGGCTCTGATGGCTCAGGGGATAAAGGATTTCCTCAGTCTGTTCATTGAGCAGCTCTGTGACAACAATCTGTTAAACTGAACACACTCCACAGCTTTATAATATGCCTGTCTTTGCCTTTCTTAGCAGCATATGAGCAGTTACTTTAAAGAGCTCATAGTTGATGAGTGTTAGTGCACAGAACAAGAGTCATACTGTGTTTATAAAGATTAGAAATGTTATTCAGCTTATAAGAAGCTTTAGACTTTACTGATATTTACTGATAAGGGTTTGAGCCCTGAGGTGTCACAACATTTGCACCGGGCCACACTGATGATTTAGATGTTTTATTAATTTTAAAAAACAATACTAATACCAAAAATAATGACTTAAAAAAAGTGTAGTTAAATGTTTCAGCCTTATCAATAACAATACTCACTTCTTCTGCTGCTTTCCTTTTCTTTGAGCTCAATTGCTTTTCCTATATAAGAGAAACAAAACATTAGTTATATGTGAAATAAGAAAATCTGGTTTTAGGTTAGTTTTTAGAGATGATTTAAAAATTCACTTTCATTTTTTTTCACCAAACAATCAATAGCAATAATTAATTAGCTTAACTTTTATTTGTGTCCAAAACTGTAATTTATATTGTGTTATCTTGGTAAACAGGAATATAAAAAAAATCATGAAAAGAGCAAACATTTACTTGGTTCATGCCTTGGGTTTCCACACATTGACTTATTTGAGGCCTCTGGAAAAGATAGAAACATTGGAAATTTTTTTATATTCTTACTTTATATTTATCCTATATACTTTGGAGACGGGATACTTTTTTGGACTCAAGTTATACACTGCCATGCCAAAAGTCATGGGACAGATGTGGCCCGCGAGCATGAAACAGCTGTCCCGTGAGGTTTTTTGAACTATAATGAACTATAATAAACGTTTTTCTGCCTGTGCTTGTCATCTTCTCATAATTGCGTTTTGTCCCGGCAGTGTCCCAATTCACTAGCTTGGTTTGATCCCGTGTGACAAGCGGTGTGTTTATTTATTTATTCCTTTCTTCTTCTTGGGTTTACCTGCTTTGAGATCAACTGTTCTGCAATTGGGTTCAACAACCCTCTGGGCTGGAGAGCTACTAGTCTGTAGCTACTACACTTCATTTTACAAAACAGATTTTTTTGTGGCAGCCAAACTTAATTGACGACCCCTGGTGTATGTCATTGGGAATGCCCACCCGTGCATAAATTGAACATTTGCCATCACGCTCATGGTAAGATGACATGAATTATAGGAGCTGGAGTGAGGCCTGATGGAGTGGGTGCCAGATAGATGGAACAATTATTTTCCAAAGTTATGTAGGTATTTGTTCTGGGAATGCGCAATAGAAGACATTATCATATTTTTGGAAAAATGCTATGTAATGAAATGACAGGGTGACTACATTTTCATTATTGATCTTGGCATTGACTGTGATGCCTCCACACACAGATTTATTGGGATTTCTGTAAATGAAATGCATTACATCTGTTACCTACTACTTCTGTTTATATAGCTCAAAAAATATTGCTCATATCAATATACTTTTATCTTTAACTTAAAATGCAGTTCCCATCCCGTGATTTTTGGCCTGTGAGTGCTTAAGGTTTCTTTTAGGTTGACTACTAGTTAGGTGTGGCAAACTGCAATATCACAAAAATGAACAATAAGAACAAACTCTTACTTTGATGATGCCCTGTGTTCTCATATATTAATTCATCTGATGCTCCTAAAAAAGACAGAAACATTGGAAATAAACTTAAATCAAACTGTTTCATTCATCTAATCAAAGAGGTTTTGACATCTGACACTTGGAACATCACCTACTTTTGCATGAGTGCCGTATACAGTAGAGTAAAACCACAAGCAAAGTGAGAACAGCAGCTCCTCCTCCTGCTAAGAAGAGCC
Source organism: Astyanax mexicanus (assembly GCF_023375975.1). Taxonomy (NCBI): domain Eukaryota; kingdom Metazoa; phylum Chordata; class Actinopteri; order Characiformes; family Acestrorhamphidae; genus Astyanax; species Astyanax mexicanus. The sequence goes on from NC_064408.1 coordinate 11,228,942, forward strand.
ACTTCTTTAAAAGAACACTGTCGTCATGGGGAGCTGAAACTGCAAAACACAACATGCGAATACAGAAAGCTTTGAAGATGGAGAATACAATTCATGCAGACATGTAGAGCACAGTCACAATATCTGCAATATGACGCTCCTCAAAGTGTGATAAATTCCTAAAAACGTACACAGTTCGAGTGCTCCACCTACGCATCTGATGCAAAATGTAAAATAAAAATATATAAAGCATGTTGCAGTTTTTCACAGTCACTTTGATGCATATCTCAAATCAGAACTGCTATGTGCCAATATGACTGTCACAGTTTAGCCCATGTCTGTCTTGTGTTTCTGCCCCTCTGTTTTCCTGTCATGTGTTCCCAGCCATGTGCTTTTGTTGTGTTTTTGTACCTGTCTCCACCCTAGCTCCGCCCCAGCCCTGCCCTAGCAATTAGTGTTCTCACCTGTGTCTTGTCTGTAACCCCGCCCCCTTGTCATCCAAGGAGGATCCAAGGTGTTTCTCACTCTCCTCGTGTATTTAAGCCCCTCTGTTTGAATGTGCAGTGTCCAGTCTTTTGTATCTGTGTCATCTGTATTTGCATGTACCAGTTTTGTAGTTTGTGTTCCTAGAATCTGTTTCTTCAGTCCAGGTCTGTTTTGTTAAGTAAGTGTGCCTAGTTTCTTAATTTTTTATTCTTAGTGTTGTTCTAGTTTTTCTGCTTTTTGTTTGTTGAGTTAAGCTTTTGTTCTTAGTTTTCTTAGTTCTTAGTTTTTTTGCGCTACCCGTATGTTTTCAGTTTTTTCATTTATCTTGTTTATTAATTAAAAATTTAAATTATATATCTGCACTTACGTCCATCCCTTCCTCATTCGTGACAATGACACGTTATAGCACGAACCTTGAGTGCATTATTGCAATTATACCAAAGTTCCATTATCACTGTTTATTAAAAGATTTTGAGTGCCAATATTACATGTTATAGCACGAACCTCAAGTGTATTATTGCAAATATACACTATTAAATATATTGTGATCTGCATAACCGAAGCAATTGATAATTTGGCAAACAGCAGAGAGTTGTATGAAATAAGTAGCTTTTTATATGAAATAAATGAGAAATGGCTTCTGTGATGTGCACTAGTGACTAGATTGGACAACTGGTTTTGAGAAATTCAATTCTGACGTAAGAAACGCTCCAAAGTGACAGGAAAAACTCAAGTAGATACAAGAAATACAAAAAGTAACATATTTGCTTAGTAAAAAATATTTAAAGCTGTGCGAAAGTGTCAGCGCACCTGCTACAGGTGTTGCCTGCACAGTGGAGCTGGGGGAGAAGCTGTTCACACTTCTTGTGTTGATACTAACTGAGGGAAAAGCAATGAGTTTTACAGCTCAATAAACAACACAAATTTTACCAGGTCTAATCAACATATATACACCAGCAACACAACTACCTATATGAAGAACTGTAAACAATTCTGGAAATGCAAACCTTTCTCTTACTAAAAATCAAATACGCCTGTTTTCAGGTTACATCCACTATATTTTACACATTATGTTATGCACAGACCACAAGTTACAGTCTTATTAAAGAAGAAAATTGAGGTGCTATCAAATAAATCCTCTGATTTCTTGAAAAACACTTTCCACAGTATTAATCATGTAAGTTTTGAATTATATTACTTTAGAAATTTGCAGTAAAGGAATGACCAATTTAAATAAATTGCCTGTTTGGTTGTATATAGATCAGAATTTAGACTCCTATAAAATAATAAAATCAAAGGGTTATCATATCACACCACTATATTTGTAAACATCTCATTCTCATGTATTGAAGGTATGTGTTTCAAGTAATATTACTGTAGAATTTTGGAGTAATGGGAGTTCAAACTTGGGAAAAATGTCTATTTGGTTTTGCATAAACCAGATTTTGGAGTCTTATAAAACAAGTCAATCAAACGGTTATAAAATGACACCATTAAATTCTTGAAGAAGTCTTTCTATACTATTAAATACATAAGTATCAAGTGATAATACTGTAGAATATTAAAGTAATGGGAAATCAAACCTGGGAAAAATGTCTGTTTGGTTTTGCACAAACAAGATTTTAGAGTCTTATAAAACCTGCATATTAAACGATTATTAAATGACATCATTTGATTTTTGAAGAAGCTTTTTCATACTATTAGTGGTATAAGTATCAAGTAATATAACTCTAGCATTTGGGAGTAATGAGAGGTCAAACTTGTGAAAAATGTCTATTTGGTTTTGCATAAACCAGATTTTGGAGTCTTACAAAACCAGCAAATCAAACGATTACTAAATGACATCATTGAATTCTTGAAGAATCCTTTATATAATGTTATTGTTATAGGTATCAAGTAATATAACTGTAACATTTCGGAGTAATGGGAGGTCAAACTTGGGAAAAATGTCCATTCGGTTTGGCACAAACCAGAATTTAGAGTCTTATAAAACTAGCAAATTAAACAGTTATCAAATAACACCATTACATTTTTAAAGAAGATTTTCTATACTATTATTGCTATGAGTATAATGGGATATTACTGTAGCATTTTGGAGTAATGGGAGGTCAAACTTGGGAAAAATGCCCATTTGGTTTTGCATAAACCAGAATTTGAAGTCTTATAAAACCAGCAAATAAAACAAGTATCAAATGACACCATTAAATCCTAGAAAAAGCCTTTCTATACTATTATTGCTATAAGTATCAAGTAATAATACTGTAGCATTTTGGAGTAATGGGAAGTCAGAATTGGGAAAAAGTCAATTTGGTTTCACACAAACAAGATTTTAGAGTCTAATAAAACCTGCGTATCAAAAGGTTATCAAATGACACCATTAAATTTGTGAAGAAGCCTTTATATACTGTTATTGCTATAGGTATCAAGTAATAATACTGTAGCATTTTGGAGTAATGGGAAGTCAGAAGTGGGAAAAATGTCCATTTGGTTTCGCACAAACAAGATTTTAGAGTCTCATAAAACCTGCGTATTAAAAAGTTATCATATTATACCATTACATTTTTGAAGAAGCCTTTATATACTATTATTGCTGTAAGTATTAAGTAATGTTACTTTAGCATTTTGGAGTAATGGGAGGTCAACATTTGGGAAAAATGTCTATTTGGTTTAGTATAAACCAGAATTTGGAGTCTTATAAAACCAACAAATCAAACTGTTATCAAATGACACCATGAAATCCTAAAATAAGGCTTCATATACTATTGCTGCTTTAAGTATTAAGTGACATTACTGTAGCATTTTGGAGAAATGGAAACTCAAACTTGGGAAAAATGTCAATTTGGTTTTGCATAAACCAGATTTTGGAGTCTTATAAAACCAGCAACTCAAACTGTTATTAAATGACAGCATTAAATCCTAGAAGACATCTTTCTATACTATTAAAAATATAAGTATCAAGTAAAATTAATATAACATTTTGGAGTAATAGGCAGTCAAACTTAAGAAAAGTGTCCATTTGTTTTTGCATAAACCAGAATTTGACGTATTTAATTATTGTTAATTTTTGGGGGGCATCACAAAGTATTTATGCTTAGGGCACCCAAATGGGCCCTGAATGTTCAGTATCTCTTACCTAAGACCATTTCCTGATAAGCGATGCTGCAGTTGATCCCGTTAAACAGTTCACAGCGGTACAGACCCAGATCAGATTTATTCACTTTATGGAGGAGGATGGAGAAGTTTCCAGATGTTGAGAGTTTAGGGAACGGGTTAATTCGTCCCCCTCTGTTATTCCAGAACATTACTACACCCTGCAGACTGATCTCCAGTAGATTATCCTCTGTTATATTTTTATAACTCCACACTGCTGCTATATCTGCAGTCAGATCTGACCCGAGGAGGCTTGAGTTGAAGTTACAGGGCAGCAGAACATCAGACTGCAGATCAGTAGAGATGTTGATGCGGTTTACGAGTTCATTTCTGCAGGTATTTTCACCTGTAGTGAAACAGAAAAGTGTATCTGTCAGCCCACCGACTCCACATTGTCTTTTTTTGCATATCTTTTTTTTTTTATTAAGTTTAACATCCTCCCACAGCTATTTACAATCTAACTATCCTACAGAATAAATGGGAACAATAATTTAGCTTTGTAGCAGAGGTGTGTGGGTCAAAATAAAATCATAATATTGCTCAAATAGGTTTCTAACTATAATACCATTTTAAAAAAGAACTATCTTTATAAAGTGTTTATACATAATTTATATAGGACTATTAATGGTTATTATTATGTTATAAATACATTCATAAACTACTTTATAAACAATGTATAAGGTTAACGTATTTAAATTATTATTTTAGCACATTTTTAGGATTTGCTCCGTTTATTTTGGCCTAATTAAATTCCAAATGTTTTATTTTTTACAGTTACACAGGCATTCATTTATATATATATATATATATATATATATATAATATAATCTGAATTTATTGTGTGCTTCTGCTACTGTATTTTTTATTAATATTTAAATGTATGCCTGTGTTACTGTGAAAATAAAATATTTTGAATTTGATTATACTAGAATAAATAGAGCAAAACCTAACTTTTTTAACATTTAGCCAAATAAATACATTATATACAATATATATATTTGGCTAAATGTTAAAACAAAAATATCAAAATTAAGTCACGGAAGTCACTGGGTTATATATTTTACCAACTCTTACATTTCCAAATATATATATGGTCTTGTAGATTTTTTTTCTTTGTCTTAGTGACTAAAATCGTCATATTGTGTGACATGAATGTTATTGTATATTAAATAAAAAACGAGAATAATGTAATAATGTAAGTCAATTCATTCTAATTCTTTATCATTACTATATAAAAGCTGTAATAGCATTTCCAAATATGTTACCTTTTGCAATATTTTTTATTATCTACCCACATAGGAAGACGTTTAATCGAATTCCTTCAACTTTAAATTATTTTGGTAATATCTTGTTATAAAAGTGCCCAAATTCTTGTAACCTTTGCTGGCACTATTACTCATATGTCACATTAAAGAGTTTATAATAAATAACCCAAATCCTTTTTTTTTTTATTATTCTGAATGTCACACCATATGAAATGGTGTCACGCCATATGATAAATCACACCACACAACAATCTGTACGCAAAAATCTGTATTAGCTGCATATAGCAAACATACAAACTTGGTTTGGCAAGTGACTGAAATCGTTTTCAGTTACAGCAGAATCACAAACTTTTTGAAGAACAAGTGAATTCTACTTAACGTGAACTTTTATGTTTAATGCATCATTTCTTTTTAAAATGAGAGAGCAAAACAATGATCGATCAGAAAGCTGATGATGTATTGTTAAAAAGAGTGTGCCACTAAACATTGTGATACATTTGGCTTCTACTTAAAGAAACAAACAGAAGAACCATGTTTATAATATATGGCTTTTCTGGTTTTGTGCTGAAGCTGGATGTTCAGGTGTGCTACAGTGGACTGCAGCTGCGTCAGATAGAACTTTTCCTTGCGTTCAGGAGTAAGTTAGTCTGAGTAAGTGAGTGAATCTGCATGAATAAGTGAGTGTTGCAGTATAAATATATTGCATTTGTAAATAATATACTATAAAAATGTGTTAAACGAATGAAACTTTTTGAACAATATCATCACAGTTTTTAACATATAACACATCTATAATTTACATATATTTGACACACTGGACCAAAAAAAGGCCACTTCATGTCAACATATATATATATATATGCATCATAAAATATATCACAAAATTCATGTCCGTATTCTTCGGCATAAACGGCAGCAGCAAAGACTTTTAACCATGGCCTGCACATTAGTACATAGATATTAGAGACTATGAAGGGACTCATATGTAATTAGGTAGTTTAGTAGACAAAAACGCTAGCTCAAGAGATGCTCCCATGACACAGAAGATGTTAAGCTGTAGCTGTTCTCTACATTGCGGTGCTTTAGCGAGAATGTCTGGTTAAATAAAAGCTCACTTTAAAATTCAAGCACTTTAGAAAATGTCAGTTTTCCCTCAGCAAAAAATGTCTTCATGCTCAGAAAAGATAAAAATACTCAGGAAATAAATTATTATATAAAACTAAATATAATTATGAATGTAAAACCAATGTAGAAACATCACTTTTCTGTTTCTAGAATGAAATAAAATAACTTTCCCCTTATTTTGCACATTATACATATTTCTTAAAAAGGTATTTTTACCACTAAATGATACAAAATAAGACAAAACTGACAACCATAATTAAAACTACATTGTAAACCAACACACATACTCAGATATTAGTAACTTACCATTAGTACGTAGAAAGTTCCACACAGAAAGGCACAGTATCCAATATTTAATGGCACAGAGCATCATTTTTCATGTAAAGCCGTGAAGATTAGAGATCATTAACAGCAGACAGAATAAGGTGGACTTCAGCTCGAGTCTGTGCCACAACTAAACTGAAACCACAACTACAAACTGAACCACTTCCTGAGACTTTTAACTGCTGGGGTGCGTTTCTAATGATGTGCATGTGAACGGTAGTGTTTTACCTTTTACACAGTGGAAAACTAAAGCCTGTTTTAGGGTTTGTGCACATCAGCTGCTGCAAAGAACAAAGAGTGTGCACTGTGCTTATCTTACTATTGTTTTATTTAGCTTCTATCTTTATAAATAAGTGGACCCCTGACTGAGGTTAGATGGGCTGTGGGTAGGAAATGTCTCGCTAAAAGATTCAGTGGAAAGTCTGTGGTTTCACGTGATCATATTAAATGTGCTAAATGAAAATAAAACAAAGAACAAGCTGAACAAAGAATGAATAATGTGGAGGATTGATTTGCACTGAAAAAATATATATTTATTGGCTCAACTTAACTCAGTCAAGTCATCATTTTGCTTTGAGTCGGTTAAGTTGTAAATATATAGAATTTTATTAGAAGTTTATTCAAAACTAAAGGAAAAACTTAAATCAGCTTCAGTGGCTTCCAAAAGTATTCATACCCATATACACGAATACTTTTGCACATCACACCTTTCAGATATTTTATTTGATAAAAAACTTCACTTCACACTTACGCAATACTTTGTGTTTGTCTATCACTTAAAACCTGAATAAAATAAAAGGTAAAATAAAAAGTTTGTGGTTGTAAAGTGACAAAATGAAATCTATATGAACAAACACTGAATAACTAGCCTGGGTCATGTGTAGTTCACTATAAAATCACATTTTTTTTCATTGGCTCAACAAGAATGTTTTCAGGTCTCTGAACTCATTTTATTGAGTTGTACTGGCCGGTAAGTTTACTCAACCTGATAATATTAGTTCTCCTGACTAAAACACAAAATCACTTTTTAGAGTGTACAAAATTAAATACTCATTAATTACATACTTGTATTTAAAAGTGCAGTTATGAATATAACTTAATTTTAGGAAATTGATCTACACCCTTCACTCCTCCCACTTACCCTATCTACATAAACCCTCTCTACCTGCGTGTCAAACTACTTTGCACCCACCTCTTCTCGTTGGGGTGCTTACCAGCAAAGCTGCCCTGAACTCCTACCACCCCCCTCCCCCGTTTCTATTTTAGTTCAAGGGCGTGAGAAATACTAGCAAAATAAAGACATATGATGAAGCTGTAAAGTTAACTAGTTAACCAGCAGCAGTTAGGTTGCTGAACTTTAGTGATTCACTGCCATAGCGTTATATCTATACTGGGTGCAGTATAGAGGGGAACAAAAGAGAAATGCCATTGGGCCTTGGTCTGTGATCTGTTTCATGTTTTTTCAGTCTAGGTTAGGGTGACCAGACGTCCTCTTTTTCCCAGACATGTCCTACTTTTGAGACCAAAAAAATGTCCGGGGGGAATTTCAAAATCATCCGGGATTTTGTTTGACTGCCCACAGTACAGTGCATTGTGATTAAAATTGCCACGGCGTATCATAAGCGAAAGCACATGTGTGTCTGCCGGTTCTACTTTCTACTTCTACCTTTCCTCTGCGGGGTACGTTCAGACCAAGAGAGCAGGCTTTTGACGGAGGAAACGAGGGACAGACTGAGCAGAAATGTGTAGCAGGTAGTAACGTTAGTAAAGTTAGGATTACACAGGGACTTTGAGGTGATGGAGGTAACGTTAGCTCTATTATATGAAAATGATGAGCAGTGGCTGATAAAAATAGCAAACGGTGAAGAATGAGAAGTGTTGGATGAGCAGCAAGTGTGTATTTTAGGCTACATCATTTAATTTTAGATATTTAGGTTAAAGGTGTACTGAAAGGCTGCATAGTTTGAGTTTTGTAGTCTATTTGCTGTGGATCAACATGTTTTAAAAAACACTAAAACAAGTGAAATAACAGATTTTAAAACTGATAAATGATCAGTTAACTTAAAAAGTAAGTGTAAAAAATATAAAAGTAATATTAGCAAAAGGTATGCCCACACTGAATAACACTGTCCTGCATTTTTTCAGTAATTCCCCTGATTCCATCACACCTTATTCAGATAATTAGCTCATTAACAGCCCATTATTGAGGTATTGTGAGTGTTTAAAAAGGAAAATAGGCCTCCAGGATATTTACTTTGCTAAGGGATAATTCAGTGTTTAGGTTGTTTCTTGGTTTTGTCACAAGAGGGCAGTAACATCGCTCTGTTCACTCTCAGTAAGAATGGTGAGAATGATGTAAATAAAAATAAAGGAAGCATGTGGTGCTGTTTTATTGGTTCTTTTGGTTTCTTTTTAGCGGTTCTGTTTGTTTCTTCATTATGCACGTACAGATTGAGTACAGTATCTGTATTTGCTCTGTCAAAAAATAATATATGTGATATAAAACTTAGTGGCCTAACCAAAGTCCTAAGCCTTATTAAGACTAGGACATAAAAAGGGCAACCAGGTGTAATAACCTATAAATATAGCTTAATTACAGTCTTAAACCGATTTAATTTTATTAAGCATTTGGTTACAGCTGCTAAAGTTAAAATAATGAGATACTAAACTTTCTCAGAGGTAAATTAACGTTTTATTTAACATATTATTGTATTTTTCGCACTATAAGGAGCATTGGATTAGAGCGCACTATCAATAAGTGTCTATTTTCTGGTCTATTTTCATACATAATGCACACTGGATTATAAGGCAATAGTAAGGAACAGGGGCGTCATCGTGTTTTAAGCTACACAGATTTCTATCCTGAAAACTGTTTATTTGGGTGAGTAAACAGCTTCAGTTTATTTACAGTAAGCTTAGATTTGCAGATTTCCTCTAAAGCTGGGTGCAGCAGCATTAGCATTAGCAGCTAACCGCTTGCACTAGTGATGGTTAGCATTAGTAAATGCTGCCTGAAAGCGCTACACTGAGGAACCCTGAGTGTTCCAGTAAGCTATTGTAACGCTAATACTGTTCCAGCCACGGTGCTGGAGAAACTTTACTGAAACTCCTGTATAACTCTATACTTCAGCAAAGTAGCTTTATTGCTCCTTAATACCTGACTGGTAGATTTTATATATACAAGGCGCAGTGGATTATAAGGCGCGCTGTCCATTTTTGGGGAAATTTAAGGATTTTAAGTGCACCTTATAGGGCAAAAAAATACAGTATAGTTTATTTTACACTTTGTATTTGAAATAATTAAGTAGAAATCATTTGATGCATAGTTCTTTACAGCATTGCATGTTTTTTTTTGCCAATTCCAACCTTAATTTTTGATGTTGGTCTGTTGCTAAACCCTCTTTTGCTCACAACTCTGGGTTTTAACCAGAACCCTGTATTTTAAAGCCCTAAATTGAAGCCTAACATGAGGCTCAGGACCTAGCATTGTCCCTCAATATGGCAGTTCTAGCTGATATGGTAAATTCCTCAAAGTAGCACCACTTGTGTTACAGCTGTGCTGAACTCATCAAGAGTTAATTACTTGAATTATTTGCCTCTTAATGTTGTGAAGAGGTAGAGTTGCTATACAGTGAATAGCTCTATTTGAGTAATGTTTTAATCCATATTATGGCAAAAACTACTCAATTAAAAAAAGAAAAAAAAAAATACTTAAAAAAAACTTTGAAATTTATTCTCATTTGCAGTCGCAAAGACCATCAAAAACCTCATGATGAAACTGGCTCTCATCAGGACTGCCCCAGAAAAGGAAGAGCAAGAGTGTCCTCTGTTGTACAAATAAGATTATCAGAGTTTCCAGGTTCAGAAACCCCAAGTTAACAGCTCCCTAAATGTATTTTGGTTTGTTTAACACTTTTAAGTTACTACATGATTCCTTATGTGTTCCTTATATTAGGCCAGGGGTCTCAAAGTTCCGGCCCGCGACGCGGTTTCATACGGCCCCTCACGGGTTAACAAAATAAACATACATCTGGCCCGCAATTCAATTTAATTATTTATGCTTTATTATGTTCGTTTTCATATTTTATCTTAACTTGTATTTTGGTGTGTGTGTGTGTTTTTTTTTTTGTTTTTTTTTTGCTTACGCTGCGTTGCCTGCTTTAGTAGTCTTCAGTAGCCTTCAACAGTCTAACCTTGCAGCCGTGGTGTGTCCACTAAACTCCGTAGTTATAAACATCCTGAGGTTAGCAGCGCGCTAACTGACCTGTTTATAATGTAATCCGAGCAGCGACTCCGTGACACTGCTCTAAACTGCTGCTGTTAGCTGCTTGGGCTGAAAGATGAACTGTAGAGAGCTGTATTATCCGGTTAGTGGGGTTATTTTATTTCATACACAGAAGAACTTAAAATTTTTTTAAAAACGCTCCAGACTGGCTCAGCTGAGCCCTGTAGCCCGTGGCTGGGCTGCAGCTCTGACTAAGCAAAGACTGCGGGCTTGTGGTGCTGCAGCTGCAGCTCCGACTAGTGGTTGGATGAGGAACTGCTAAATCTGAGGAAATGCTAAATCTGTCACAGCTCACAATTTTTGATTTTATATTTATTAAGCCTTATTTCAGTATCAAACGTTTTGATCAAAGTTAATATAACTTATAAATTAAAAGGATTTATGTTAATAGAGCAACAAGCAACCATTTTTCCATGCAACTGTAATATTTGATTGAATAAATAGTATATTGAGAGTTATTTAACATTAAGGAGTAATTACATTCATTTTGTATTACATCTGGTTACATTTTCTTATATTTATAAGTTACATCTGGCCCTCAGAGGACAGCCAATATGCCAATGTGGCCCTCGGCAAAAATGAGTTTGAGACCCCTGTATTAGGCCCTTTTACAGGGCATTGTTAAGAATTTACTGTGAACATTTAAGGACATGGGAGTAAATATGAATCAACAGCTCACCAACAAAGAGCAGTTAGAGTCTTTTTATTTATCAGTATCTATTAACACTGTAACACACCTAAAAGACATAGTTGCATAGTATAATTTTACACTGACCTTTTATGTACAGACATCTTTATCACATATGTTAACTAAAATAAATCCCCATCAGAGTTCTGATTAAGGAACCTGTTCAGTCTAGTTCCTCTGAGTGTTGGTGCTCTTTTTCTTTTTCTTGACGATGGCGTAGACTGGAGCATCAGGTGAAATACCTAGGAAATGAAAAGATAAAAAGACACCAGGATGTGAGTAAAGTAAAGTAATAAGTATTATAATCACTTCATTTTTTTAATTAATTAATTAATCAGTTAATTTTACCTTCTTCTTCTTTGGCATGGTTGTTTGTTTCTGTCTGAATAAATGTGTCGTATATAGGATTATCCAGTGTATATTCTGTTTGGAAAAAAAAAAAACATACAGAAGAACAATTAGGGCTCTATCTTACACCCTGTGCCACACATGTCAAGATGCTCATTGCTATCTTACACCCCGCCAGCAGTCTGTTTTCACACCTTACACGTGCATCCTTTAAATAGTGACAGAGTTTATAATTAAATCTACACTGATGGTCTGGTGGTCTGGAAATGAGGTGTGTTCATAGTACATTTCTGGTGTATTGCTATCTTGGCAGTGGAAAACAGGTGCCCCCCTGACTGATTAAAACCCTGACAACAGTCAATAAGCAGCCGCTCATTTCTCTCTTGGCAACACAGACGCATTACATATATATCCACAATCGTTACACACACACACGAGGACATTCTGCAGTGTACAAACTATTAACCATCAAACTTTTCCTTTAACAAAAAACAAAATATAAAATAAAATAACATTGCTGTTCTTGTGAATGACAGTTTCCTCTGCCAAGACGCACAGAAGCACTGCGCCATTAAAATACCAATCCGCCAAAGTCAGAGCGCATCTGGCTCTTAAAGGGAATTGCTAGTGAGATGCTGATTAGTTTATTTCGAGTTACACCCAAAACACACCCTTGATTAATTAAGAGAATTAGTACATGATATTTGTGTGCTTCGTGCTGCGCAAGCCAAACTTTTCCAGTCGTTATGATAGCAAAGACACACTGATCACTGATCACACACAGATCACTAAAATAGCACCCAATGTCAGTTAATATACATAAAAAGCTCTCCTGGATTAAACAGTGCAGCTGCCTATTCACCTATTCATTTGAGCAACAAACAATAAATGTGCCACTGGGTGCATATAAAATACAACTCTGTGAAGAGTCTTTACGATGGAAGGATGCCCCTCTCCTCCCTCATTACTGTAAATGCTTCATAGCACTAAGAACTTTGTTAAATAAATCTTTAAATATACTGTATATTTTTTTAATTCAAAGTTGTATCATTTCGCCCAAGAATTTTGTTTAAAAACAAAAAAAAACACAAAAAAATACCCTTTAATATTGTAATATTATTTGTAGGCCTATGTTGCACACCACTTGTATTTACATGTAATAAAGGTTTGGATTTAGGAACAATCCCTGGAAATGTTTATTTGTATTTATTTGTATTTAACTGTATGTATAATATAGAGGATAGACATACAAATATAAAAGCCTAATAAAATATTAATGTTAATGTATAATTTTGGATAATATATGAAAAACTGTCTGGATTGTCCCTTTGTGGAGTTATGTATATAACTTAATTTGGAAGATTGATCCACGCCCTTACTCCTCCCACTTTCCACTCTATATAAACCGTCACTTCCTCTCTACCTGCGCGTCGCACAACTTCGCACCCACCAGTCCAAGGGCGTGGGAAATTCTAGTGAAAAGCCTGTTATTACTGTGTCACGCTGAGTTTTTATCTCATATTTTGATGATAAAACACATCATATTGATGTGTAAATGTTACTAGTCCCGCTTTAGTATTGGGATGCTATTAGACATGCTATCAACACTCCACTCCTACTGCAAAATCTGTAGAGAATATTTGAGCTCCGTGGGATGGATTATCACACAACACCATTAGGAACCTCTAAAACTCCATGCTGAGATGTCTGACATGTTACATTACACACTACTACTGTATGTAGTTTGAATATTTTATATTGAAAAAAAATTATATATATATATATATATATAGATAGATAGATAAACATAAATTAAATAAATAATTTAACAATACATTCACTAAATAAATTCACCATTTTATTTTATGTTTAACTTTGTTTAAAAAAAAAAAAAAAACCTAGAATTACGTTTTTTTTTTTTTTGGGGGGGGGGGGGGGGTAAATGCTGTAAAATATTTATATACTTTAAAAACAAGGGTTTCTTCCAGATTTTCCAGATTTGCATTTCATGTGTATTTTAGTTTAGACAGCAACAGATATTTGTTAACAAACTACCTGGAGAAGTTGGGCTTAGCTCTGTGAATTTGGTTTAGTTTAAGTTTAGTTTACATGCCTAACAACTGATTAGATTAAAAATTCAGAAGATGGTCGTACAATTAACTTCACAATTTGTAAAAGATGAGTTCTTGTTAGAAAAATAAACACAAAAAGTATACTCGGAACTACCAATATGTCCCATTTAATTTAAATATCAGATATTCTGTTGATTTTTTAAAGCAAGCAACAATCGATATTGGACTCAGAAAATTACTCCTATATTTAAAATGAAATTCTGCGCTTCATCTTCTCACATGTATTTTTACTTTTACACTCAACCTGCTGAAATTTACATCAACAAAACTGTGTAAATCTCTGGTTACTTACGGCATTCGGTGTGCTCTGTGTGGGAGTGATGTAACGTACTGCACACACCCGTCTCTACCCGGGTATTTATGTTTCCTGCAAATAAAAGTAAAGAATAAAAAAATCACTCAAATAATAAATACATTACATAGTTTCTACATAAGTTTTAAATCGGTTCTCTTCACTTATAACACTGTACTGATGTTTCTATCCTAAAAAAGTAAAAAAATATCTTATTGAATAAACTGTCAATTTTGTGAAAAGACATTTAAGTGGTCAATATTTAATATCTAAATGTCTAAATTTATATTTAAATGTATATTAAATTTGTTTCCTTACAGGATAAATGTTTTGAAATGTATTTTGTAATTTGTGAGAGTATATTTGAGTGTGTATATATATAAAATACAATATCTTAATTTTGTCACTGTTACAAAAAAATTTATATCTTAACATTTTAACATGTCTGTTTATGATGTAGTTGGTAACTGTCTGTTGTTTTTTACATTGTGTCCAAATTTCATGATGAATGGACGAATAGAAATGCTCCAAAATTTCTTAAATCTTTTTACATTTAAAGTTAAGACGTTTTTTTCTTCTCTAATAGTAAAGGTTAGATTTTGGAGATACAGGTTTATATTCTCTGACAGTGATATATATATATATTTTTTGTAATTTCTAAATCAACAATTGAATTGAATTCTTTAGGAAGTTGTTTTAAGGAATTGTATTGCCATCGGCAGTGGTAGGTAGTAACTAGTTGTATGTACTTTTGTATGTTCTGTACTGCAGTTTTATTTTTCTAAGTATTTTTACATATACTTTTTACAATACTATACTATTACTAATACGTAATGTAAATGGATTTTCAGTTTAAACGTTTTTAGTTTTAATGTTGATATTTAATATTGAATATTTTAAATACTTTACATGCAAACAAATAAGAATGTTTGGTTGATTGTTGAAAAAACTTTTCTCCTTATTCACTTTATTTATTTATTTTCCTTTTTTTACTTTCAATAAACATCACATCGTTCATATTTTTGGTTTTGCGCGTTTGTCTGGTTGGTGTACTTTTCTCACCCATCTCCCCTCATTTAATTTTAGATCAAACTGCCAACTGACTTTTATACTTTTATAAAAGCCACTTTATCACCTTGGAAAGCAACGGCCTTCATCTAAGTACCTGTAGAGTCTAAACTGACGGCACTGTGTGGGTTTACCATTAAATAAACCCAATAATTTATATTTAAACAAGCACAATTTAATTTCATTATCAACAGACTTCAATTTAATATTAAGAGTCAGTTAAAAGGCTAGTTTATGACTTTTGTACTATCTGAATAAAGTGTAACCTATGAGTAACTTATTACATAGGTACTTTTTAAATTATTTTTTTAAATGATTTTTACTTGATTTATTGTTTAACAAGAATACTTTACAATATGGGCTACATTAACTAACAGTATTTACAACAAAATGCCTCAGCTTCTTCAGTGCACCATTTTTAATTAATGTCTCAGTTTATTATTATTTACCACAATTTTGAGCCACTAAAATTGAGCAATGTCTTTACTATAGTGTCAATAATTATATAATTGTAATAGTTATTTAACAATGCTTATTACTGTTGTTATACTGTTATTTGATTAACATTTTTGTATTTGAATTTAGGTTCAGGTTTGTCATTTCAACTCCTTTAAATAATCAAGAAACTAATAATTATATTTTTAAAATTCTGGATACATAATGTCTTACACTAATCAGTTTTTCTACAACAGAAACATAAAGGAAATTCTGCACTAAGTTACTGTATGTTATAAAATTTTAGATTCAGTTATCTTTACTGTGTAAACCACAGGTTATTTTAGTTAATGCAAAAAAAGATCATAAACTTATACTTCCAGAATGAAAGATAAGCAGAAATAATATAGGAAAAAATCTTCAGACTCACGTTTTGAGCAGAACCAAATGACTATCAGTAAGCTAAGCAGAACGATTCCTCCTCCTAGAGCTGCTGCTGTGATCAGCACTGTTTTTAAATCATCAGCTTTAGAATGATCTCTAGAATCTGGAGTAAAGTTATATTAATATTATTATACATGTGGTTTGATATTTAACAATAACTTCTGTAAACTTTTAACTTTACACTGTACTTACTTAAATGCAGCTCCTGATAAGCAACTCTGCAGTTGGTCCTGTTAAACAGTTCACAGCGGTACAGACCCAGATCAGATTTATTCACTTTATGGAGGAGGATGGAGAAGTTTCCAGATGTTGAGAGTTTAGGGAACGGGTTAATTCGTCCCCCTCTGTTCTTCCAGAACATTACTACACCCTGCAGACTGATCTCCAGTAGATTATCCTCTGTTAAATTTATATAACTCCACACTGCTGCTATATCTGCAGTCAGATCTGATCCGAGGAGACTCGAGTTGAAATTACAGGGCAGCAGAACATCAGACTGCAGTGGAGTGGAGATGTTAATCCTGCTGATAAGCTCATTTCTGCATGAGGTTTCAGCTGCAATTAAAAAATAGAGGTTTGTAATTGAGAAGAAGGTTTGAGGTTATAAAGAAAAAAACATTATCCATAAATACTCGTAAATCTACAAGTATAATCCAGCTCAAATCAAAGCTCAAAGAATACCTACTCACCTCTAACACAGTTAAAAACTAGCTGAATCCACACATGAAACAGGAACATGAAGCAGCTGAAGGCCATTTCTGCATCTGTATCTGCTGTCGGCTGGAAGATAATGACAATGTGGCGTAATGCAGCTCTTCTCCTCCTAACCACTTCCTGAATTTTGCTGCATTGTAAAGTCAGGCCACCTCTGGCCAAATTATGTACTTTGATGTTTTCTAAGAGTGAGTATCCTCTATAGACAGCATATGTCTATACATTTATACATTTAACAAATGTATGTTAAATGTACAGTGAATAAACAGATTTACAGCAGGGCAGGGCTTCCTTTGCCTACCAGTCATTTTATATTGAATGAGCTTTCCAGTGTGCTCAATCTTAGGTAGGTAGGTAGGTCGGTCGGTCGGTCGGTAGGTAGGTAGATAGAGAATATTTTCTATGGACATCATTTGAATGTTCAACACAGATTTTAAAATAATGTCCCAAAAGCTTTTATTGCGGATTCTTTGTGGACGTCTTTTAAATGACTATACTTGAAGTTGCAAAAACTTTGATTACAGATTCTCTGTGGACATTTTTTAAACATTTGAGATGGTTGTCAAAATTATGTCTATTTTAAACATCTTTTGAACATTACATGTAAATGTCCAACTGTTTTTTAATTCCTAATTAACTTGCAATTACATGTGGAGCAGAGAGGCATTTAAAATACTCTCATTTAAAATTTTAATTGCGGATTCTCTGTTGGCGTCTTTTAAACCTTCAACACGAATGTCAAAATGGCATCCTTTTAAAACCGTCTTTTAAACGACTATTATTGATGTTGCAAAGACTTTGATTACAGATTGTCTGTGGATCATTTTTAAACACTTGAGATGAATGTCAAAATTATGTCTATTTAAAACGTCATTTAAACATTCTCTGTAGATGTCCAATGAATAGAATAATATAGTTGCATGCCATTGACTATAAACAGGCTATAAACCGCACAAGAACAATAATGGAATAAGCAAGAAAGGCATGACTACATTCTGCAATGCAGCAGATATTAATACAGTATGAAGTAGTGCCAGTCACATACAAAGTGTTTAACATATAGTCTCAAACCTGTATTTTATACACATTTATATATACAGTATAAAAGCACCACATATGTCTTCTATAAAATTTTACATGAGACTTAAGATCTAAACTCAGATAAGAGCTTAGCAGGTGCATCAGTGAGCAGTCTAACACCTCAATCACACCTTCTGCGTTACTGTGCCTCTTCACACTTCTAGCGCATTCATTCTCATCTGCAGCACAGCAGTATTTACTCGCTCACTCGCTCGCTCGTTAGTTAGTTTGGCTGTTGTGTGAAAGGTTGAAAGGGTAACATTATAGAGTGCACTCCTTCAAACAAACATGCAATGTGTTCTTCATGAATTACTGCACTGAAGCATAACAGTGTTTTACTCTACTGTAAAACCCTGTATCAATATAAATGACAACCCAGCTAACAGAGAATAAATATAAAAAGCTTACCAACATTTAGAAAAGTTTCCAGGAAGGTTAACATTCTAAGAACATTTAGAAAACGTGATTTTGACAGATTAAATGTTTTAAGAAAATCTGCGAATCACAGATAAGAGACAAATAATGAGTTTCTCACATATATTACCGTATTTTTCCTACTATAAGGTGCACTTAAAATTCTTAAATTTTCCCAAAAATTGTCAGAGTGCCTTTTAATCCGGTGCACCTTTTGTATGAATTTTACCAGTCAGGGTGTAAAGAGCAGTAAAGTCACTCCACTGAAGTACAGTGTTATACGGGAGTTTCAGTTTAGTTTGGTAGCCTGCTAACCATATCTAGCACTGCTGGAGCAGAATTAGCATTAGAATCACTTTAAACCTTTTCCAGACTAATAGATCTCTCATATAATTATTTTATTTCTCATTTGTTCCTGAATCTCTTTGAATATTGGCATGATGTCTAGTTTTGAGTATCTTTTGGTGTACTTTGCTTTGTTAGGCCGATTTTATTTAAGTGATTTCTTAATGGAAACAAGTGTGGCAGTAATCAGGACTGGGTGTGGCTAGGGAAACTGTATTTAGGTGTGATAAACCACAGATAAGTTATGTTTTAACACTTTTTTGCACTTTTTCCCCCCTTAATAAATAAAAATCTTCATTTAAAAACTGCATTTTGTGTTGCCTTGTGTTGTCTTTTTTATTTAAAATTGTTGGATGATCAGAAACATTTAAGAGTGACAAGCATTAAAAAAATAATAAATTATTGTAAATTGTGGTTTTAGACCACAATAATTTATTGTGGTGACGGACAGTTCTTCTCCAGCAAGATGTACACCAACAATTTGTCCTCTTTTGAACTCTGGTATGTCACCCATAATGTTGTGTGCATTGCAATATTTTGAGTAAAACTGTGCTCTTACCCTGCTAATTGAACCTTCACACTCTGCTCTTACTGGTGCAATAATGTGCAATTAATGAAGATTGGTCACCAGGCTGGTCCAATTTAGCCATGACACCTCCCACACTAAAATGATGACAGGTGTTTCAGTTTTATTGTCCAACCCCGGTATTTATGTATTTGTGAAAAATAAGACAAACCTTAATTCATTCACTTCTTTTCTAAGTAAAAACACTTATTTAATCATTTAAAGCTATAATGATAAAATCATTGTGTAAAGGCTTTTTTTTTTTTGCTGTGATACAAAGATATATGCCTTCGATCTTCACCAGTCACTGGTGTCAGTTGTACCCGCACTGATGTGTAGACGTTTTACAGGGCAGGTGCAAAGCCAGAAGAATGCCCACATCCCCTGCTGCACCAGGTGCAGCAAAAAGTGTGAAACAGGATTCACACCGTCTGCTGCAGCGAGAGTTGACAAAAGACAATACGCTTAAAAATGCTGTTATAATCGTGATTTAAAATCCTACATTAAAATAAAAGCTTTATTTTACTGTAGGATTTTAAATCACGATTATAACAACATTTTTAAGAAGAACGCATGCAGATTAAATGAATCTTAATGGACATCAGTTGCATTTGCTCCTCTGTATAGGTTAAGTTCATATCTTGTGCAGGATTTTGATTTTAAATATAATATAATACAATATACAGTTGCAAGAAGAATCTTTATCTGAACCCTTTGGGATTACTTGGATTTCTGCATAAATTGGTCATTAAATGTGTTCTGATCTTCATCTAAGTCACAACAACAGACAAACACAGTCTGCTTAAACTAATACCACACACAAAAAAATATATATGTTTACATGGTTTTATTAAACACAACATGTTAACATTCCCAGTGCAGAGGGAAAAAGTGTGTGACCCTCTAGACTGATGGCTTTTCTAAGAGCTAATTGGAGGCAGGATGTGATGAGATTGGATGTGTTGGTTAAACCTGCCCTGCCCTATATAAAAAATGCACACCAGTTTTGAGTTATTTAATTTAAAGCATTATTTAAAATAAATAAAAATGTATATAAAATCAACCATACAGTGAAATATTCCTAAACTGGCAGAGGTGATAGCCAAGGAAAGTCTCTTTCAAATGGTAGTAGAACCGTTGTGGTCTCATGGGCCAATCATGAGTAATTTAAAAGCATTGCTTGATGTGAATCATGCCTCGCCCAAAAGAGCTCTCAGAAGACCTACATTCAAGAATTGTTGACATGCATGTTGTGTAGTGGGAACCACTTAGAAAAAAGAGGTATACTTAAAGTTCTATTTTACTTAAAGTTCATTTTATTAAGCAAACTTCAGTAAATTAAATATTTCTCTTAGGTGCACTCCAGTTTATTAACAATTGCACAGTATAAACTCATCTCACAAAGGGTTTTAAGGAGTCATTTGTTATTTTTCAGAAGATTTTTGAAGATTATTCTACCCTCAGCAGTGTAGGTCTTCCTTGGCCTACCAGTCCCTTTATGATTCAAGAGCTCACTATGTAAACTTTTTGATCGCTAAAAGAACCCTTCGTAAAATCCCAAAGTAGTAAAAGCTGTGCAATCCATATGCATCGACGAAGTAAATCTAAAGGTACCACTTTAAAATAAGATGACCTTTATAAAGGGTTTATAAATGGTTTACAATTAGTTTATTAATGGGAACTAATTAGATTGTAATAATCAGTTATAACACATACGTAGAAAGGGCAACAATGACCTGTTGTTTGCCAAATAGTAAACCCACAGCCATCTATACTGTTGCTCTTTCTATGTATGTGTTATAACTGATTATTAATCATTTTAAGGCATTTACAACCTAATTAGTAACATTAATAAACTAATTGTAAACCAGTTATATATTACTAATTAGTAACCATTAATAAACTAATTGTAAACCATTTATAAACCCTTTATAAAGGTAGTCTTATTTTAAAGTGGTACAAATCTAAATATAAAATACCTTTATTAAAACACAAAGTACATAAAATGTACCAATGCATTGTGGTCTTTCATTGTGAAAAAACTATATTTTATCACAACAATATTCTACATTTAATGTATTAGAATAGTTAAATACTAAAGTATATTTTCTCTTTATACCTGAATCTTTACTTAATTAATTTGTGTTTCAGTATACTTTAAAAACAGTACTCTATATATTCAGCTGTGCTAATTTATTACTGGTAATATACTTTTAAAGAAATGTATACCTAAATGTGACTTTTTTATGATAAAACTATACTTTTACAGAATGCACTACTAAGATTTCATTTTTGCACATTGAAGATTACTAGGTGTCTCTAATATTATATTTGATCATTAGTTTGATCCGAAATACACCTTTAACTGTACTCTAACTACTTAATTACACTGAATTTATAGTGTGTTAACTAATATAAACACAATCACAAACACAAACACAGTGTCATAATCAGACATGCTCAGCATTAAGAACATATTTATTTTCTTTAGAAATCACCACAATTAAACAGTCTATATATAAACATGGTCATTTTAGCTACAATATGAAGAACTGCACAAATCATTTATTGTACTAAGCTATGACAAATTAGAACAGATAGAGTAGGAATTTACTTTTAGAAGATATTTACTGTGGATTAAACATCAACTGTGGGTTTAAAACCTGTGTTGTGCTAAACATTAAGTGAATATTTATATACAATATAAACTAAAGCATTTACAAATTACTTTGGTTGATTAAAGGAAAATCGATACATAAAAGTAGCAAAATAACCTTCAGTGTCCCCAGTAAACAGAAAATATTATAAGAACATTTAGCAGTGATCTGATAAGGTTCCTGGAATGTAAGCCTGTAATGTTACAGAAATAATGTTCCAGGAATGTTCTGAAAACCTTTTGTTAATGTTATTAGAACTTTTCTCATATA
The DNA here is from genome assembly GCF_023375975.1 of Astyanax mexicanus. Taxonomy (NCBI): domain Eukaryota; kingdom Metazoa; phylum Chordata; class Actinopteri; order Characiformes; family Acestrorhamphidae; genus Astyanax; species Astyanax mexicanus. The sequence continues at coordinate 11,251,008 of NC_064408.1, forward strand.
ATGTTCCCAGGTAGATGAATACCAACGTTTAAAAATGTTAAATAAAAGAAAATGTAACAGATTAATGTTTGCGGAACATTAATTGTAATGTTCAGAAAATGTTCTACTACCCAAAAATTGTTAGCTGGGTTGTTTCTTCTTCAAAAGAAAATGGAGCATAACCCTAACGGAGCTGTAAAACAGGCCAATTCCAAATCCCCAAAACTGTTACATCACAGTCTTCATTCAGCCCAAAACCCTGAGAGAGTTAAATCAAAGTCCTTATACAGCTCTGGGGAAAAAAAAATAAGAGACCACTTAAAAATTATAAGTATCTTTGATTTTACCAAATTGAAAAGCTCTGGAATATAATCAAGAGGATCACAAGCCATCAAACCAAGCTGAACTGCACCAGTAGTATAAGGCATAAAGTTATCCAAAAGCAGTGTGTAAGACTGGTGGAGGAGAACATGCCAAGATTCATGAAAACTGTGATTAAAAAACAGGGTTATTCCACCAAATATTGATTTCTGAACTGTTATTTCAGCCATTTCTCATTTTCTGCAAATACATGCTCCAAATGAAAATATTTTTATTTGGAATTTGGAAGAAATGTTGTCTGTAGTTTATAGAATAAAACAACAATGTTTATTTTACTCAAACATAAACCTATAAATAGCAAAATCAGAGAAACTGATTCAGAAACTGAAGTGATCTCTTATTTTTTTCCAGAGCAGTTGGCAGTTCTATTCACTCTTTGAAACACAGCCAGGGAGTTTCCAGTCATGAAAGATCAGCCTCTGATCCATTTTACTAAGAAGAGACCAAACTACTGAACCTGGATTATTGCTTCAGAAACATATCTTACATCACTGAAGAAATGTACCAAAAAAAACATGAACGAATGCACAAAAGCGAGATTTTTTATTTTGTTTTGGCTACTGCGCTTGCACAGATCTCTGCAACAAAAAGATTTCCCACTAGCACAGCAACGCTACACTGCTCTCAGCACAACCTTCAAGCTGATAGACTACAGGAAATGGGTAAAAATGCTAGGTAACAAAACACTGTGCAGAGAAATCAGCAACATTCCAGGTAAAACTTTGCAACTGTGGAGCAACTTGTTGGCATGAATCCATCAATATATATATATATGGAGCTCCATTTGTCCTCTGTTCTTGATTGGCTGAAGATCAGGACATCACACACCTGATGAGAAAAAATATATATAGATATAAATAGAAGATAACTACAAGTTGAGCAGCCTTACCACATGAATACTGTATTTTTAACTATATTTATTGTATATATTATTTCTGTGGTTATTTACCATCTTTCTTATGGTTGTCCGTCTTTCTTATTGTTGTCTAGCAGTGTGTAGAGGACGGTGGTATATACTGAGTAATCATCTGCTTCTTCTAGAGCAACAGACACAGACACACACAAATCAGAAATATTGCACACTCCCATTAGCATAGATATGTTCACAAGTACTGTTGCTGTTGAAATAGACTGTTGGCAGACTGTAAATAACAATGAGCATAGAGATTCTTTTGCAAAGTGTAAGATAGAGAGCTAAGATTTACATTTGTATTAAAATCTATAATCATTATAAGTGGTGTAGTGAAGCATTGTAACATTGAGATGCATCGCGATTGAAAAACAATGTAACAATGTGCATCCACTTTCTGTTTATTATAAAATTTCATGCAGTCACATTGTTCCAGCAGGTGCAGGCCGGAGAGCCAGTGGGCGTAAGCAAAGAACGGAGCATATATCAATAATTTTAGACTTTGTTTTGTCAATATTTTTCTTATTTTAACACTTTGTGATTTTAATGAGCTAAATTTGCTATATAAAACACTCACATTTTAAATTAACAACTTACAAATTGCAGATAAAAAAGTCATATTTTCAAATGTTCAGATTTTAAGAAATCAGAAAAAATCTAATTCAAATTATGCAAAAATGCAATTTTAGGACAAAGGCGAGAAATTCAGTAGTTACATTTGAATTGATGTATCTAAAAATGTAAATATCAAAACTTGGATCTTAATGAAAGGATCAGGGGTGGGTTTCCCGAAAACGATCAATCTTAGCGAATAACGAACGAACTAACGAATGACGTGAGTAAAGAACGAGCCAGTTCTGCGAGTGTTTCCCAAAGAGCTTCGCAACGCGAAAATTAACGAACGAGGTTAAAGAACGTCTTTGTTGACTCCTCCCCCAAAACAGCGCACTCAATCGATCCACAAATATCGATTCAACATTGCCAATATGCAGTATTTATTCACTATTACACCCTAAAAACGTAGAAATGTGTTGTAATCATCAATATTATACATATTCTGAAATTTAAATTACAAAAGGATGTACTTTGGCATTAATAAAATACTCCTAAAGATACATATGACTAAATAAATACTCGAAAATCTAATCTATTAAAAAAAATTAAACTTTTTTACTTTTTTAAAACTATTATTGTTAATATATATACATATATATTAATATATATTATACTAATATTATTAATAGTAATTTGGCGAGTAATATTAATTTATTATTATAATTATTAATAATAATATAAAAAATATAATATATAAAAAATATAAAAATAATATAATAATACATATACGTATGTTATATATATTATACCAACATGAGTATGCTCATCCAAATCACCATCTCAGTTGGGTTTAGGTCAGGGGATTGTTAAGGCCATGCACCTTTTTGTTTACTAGATAATTCCATATGCGTCAATTAATAGTTTTCATGGTTTTAATATTAATCCACAATGTAAAAAAAAAAAAAAAAAAAAAACATTGAATGAGACGTGTCCAACTTTTGACTGGTATTTATATATTTGTGAGCTGACACACCCCAGAGTTTGCCCAGATGAACGGCCACAATGTTGGTTAGAATCACCTGATTAAGGAATAATATTAAATATTACCTGCACATTCACCGATACCCTTTACAATATGCGTAGGTGTGATTAAAGACACCGCAGGCGTCCCCTGCACTGGACCTACAGTACCAGGGATTTTCCCAATAGCATGGAAATATATAATGTTGTGCTGTAATTCCCGGTCTGGTGGGAATTGTGTATATTTGCGTGTATTCCACAGTAACAGCCTGATTACAGAATCCACGGACTTGGTGACTTTGCAGCTTTGCTTAGACCGTGAGCATCATCTGCAGGAATCTGGATTTTAATAATGGGTTTGCCCAGTTAGACTACAAGCCACAGACAAATTGGCATTTTATATGGCATTATATGGCAATATAATATAATATAATATAATATAATATAATATAATATAATATAATATAACTCATTCACTCACTTACTCACTCGTCAACCGCTTTATCCGTTTAGGGTCGCGGGGGGGCTGGAGTCTATACCAGCCGGCTATACACCCTGGAAAGGCCGCCAATCCGTCGCAGGGCAGACAGACACAGACAGACACACAGACACATCCACTCACACACTCATACCTAAGGGTCAGTTTTTAATTTTTATCCGACATCCAATTAGGTCTTTGGACTGTGGGAGGAAACCGGAGCACCCGCAGACACGGGGAATATTATAATATAATATAATGTAATGTAATATAATATGATATAATATAATATAATATAATATAATTAATAGTAATATAATATAATTGCTTCAACCACGGAAATGAACATTTTTCTCCCTTAAAATTGGCGGTCCCTGGTGTTTAAGGTGCTGAACTGCAAGTAGAGATCCCCTAAAGAAGCTCTCTAAAAATAACGACTGGGTGAGGGCACTCGTTAATCTGCGAGCGAGTTTACGCAGTACTTTAGTTACGCACGGGTTTGGGAAACACTCTTTAATTAACGATCAATCTTAAGTACGAGTTAACGAATTTCTTAGCATTACGAAGCTTTCGGGAAACCCACCCCAGATCCTTTAATTTATTTATTTTTTAATCTGAAAATGAATACATCTATGTTTTTCTACAGTTTTCATCAACAGTTTGGGCTGGAAATTAATTACTTCACTATTAGCCAGTTTGTAGGTTTCTTAAGATTATTTGGTGCATGTTGTGAGGTCCACAGGTGTGAAAACACATTTATTAATTAGCAGTAAGACATTGTAGAAGTAAGACACTATAAATGCCCAGAAATCAGCATTATTCTTCAGGTTTTCAAAGGGTGGGAGGGTTTAGGACCACCATCTCATGTATACCAGCTGTCCCTGAGTAAGTGAACACATTCCTGCACAAAAAAAAATAACCAAGACTTTAGTGCATAAAAATACTTGGAAAGAAGATTCAGACTCACGTTTAGCACAGTAGTAAATGATAATGACCAAACCGAGCAGCACAGTTCCTCCTCCTCCTACTGCTCCTGCTGTGACCAGCCAGCCCACTGAACCAGCAGCAGCAGCAGCCTCTTCAAGTCCTGAAATACAGGAATATTAGTACTACCTAATTACGCTAACCTGACATAAGTCATGGGACAGTAAGTAATACTGTGTCCTGACTGTGACATGTCCCTTGGAAGCTAATTAATGCTGCACTAACCTGTGGAATATGTGTGTGGGGTCTCCTGCATTAAATGTGGATTTTCACCTTTTCATGAGCACGTAGACCAGTGTTCAGCCACACTCACAAGATAACACCTCACAACAATGTGGACATTTCTAAGTCGTCCCCTGAAGTAACACTATCCCATGACTTTTGGCATGTCAGTGTATTTAACCCTTTCCATTTCAGTATTGCCAAACAGCATCATGTTTTAGGTCACATTTCAGAATTACTGACTCTGAAAGCTGTATATTTATATATATATATATATATATATATATATATATATATATATATATTTACTTATTATTATTATTATTATTTTTTTTTTTAAGGTTTTCAGTGACCTAAACCATTATGCACTTTAAGAGCCTGAAGCTTAAAAGCTGCCAAAAGTATTTTAGTCTGCATTCTAAATACATTTGCCTTACTCTTAATAAACTTCAATAATTTAAAGCTGTAATTTATAAAGTACAGTTTTGGAGGTTGTGAAATTTGCTGTTATAAACCCAGACATTTTAAAATACCTTTTAAAATTTAAATGGAAAAAGCCAGTTGACAAATTTTCAGATAAAAAAAAAAAAACAATTTGATCAATTCAAAATCAAAATCTAATTTTGAAAACTGCAATTTTGGGTTAAAGGTGAAAAATACAGTAGATACATTTCGAATTATGTATCTAACATGAACAATTTATATATTTTTATATATGCTTTTTTTATCTCAAAACTGTATGGATCTGAATTTTCTGAATCTGAAAATCAAAATATCTGATATTTTTATCTGAAAATTAAAGGGTCTGAATTGTTTAAATCCAACAATAAAAAGATATTTTAAATGTGAAAATGAAAGTATCTGCTATTTTTTTAATCTGAAAGTATATAAAAAAATGCTAAATCTAAAATAAAAAGGATTTAAAATTTTAAAATCTGAAATTCAAAAAGGTATATTTTTTTCAAATCTAAAAATATACAGATTTAATTATTTTAAAGTGTATTTTTTTTAACAGCACATTTCACTACCTCACACATAAACAAGCATTGTTAAAATTATTATTTTTTTTAAATTACACCATTAAATGTCAGGTAAATTAAATATATAATATGTATTATATATATTAAAATATATATATTACATTAAATATATTAGGCAGATATATAATACGTCAGATTTAAGCTCCATATTTAGGTGCTCTAACTGTAGTTGTAAACAAACACTGCTTTGGATAAATAAAAAAATGATGCAAACAGATCCTTTACAGAAAACAGACATAAAAACACTGCATTATAACACTGAATTTCAATTTAACACTACTAAAAATATATATATATTTTAGTAAAGTATAATCCACAGACTTACTAAGATATATCTCCTGATAAGCAAAGCAGTTGATCCCTTTAAACAAGTCACAGTGGTACAGACCCAGATCAGATTTATTCACTTTATGGAGGAGGATGGAGAAGTTTCCAGATGTTGAGAGTTTAGGGAACGGGTTAATTCGTCCCCCTCTGTTATTCCAGAACATTACTACACCCTGCAGACTGATCTCCACCAGACTATCTTCTGTTATATTTTTATAACTCCACACTGCTGCTATATCTGCAGTCAGGTCTGATCCGAGGAGGCTTGAGTTGAAGTTACAGGGCAGCAGAACATCAGACTGCAGATTGGTGGAGATGTTGATGCTGCTAATAAGCTCATTTCTGCATGATGTTTCAGCTGCAATTAAAGAGGAAATGTTGGAATTCACAATTGTGTTTAAATAAAAATATCCTTATTTTTTCTATTTTATGGAGAAACAATTCAACTGAATTTTAGCTGCGGAACAAATTAAGGAATTAATAAATTACTGGTATGGATGGATGGATAGATAGATAGATACTTTATTGATCCCCGAGGGAAAATTCTAGATATTCTAGAAATTCTGGTACAGTTTTAAAAGATCACTGTAATGGAGAACATTCAGTAACAAAAGCTGTAAATACTGTATATCTACTAGACTAGATCAATTTATTCACCTAAACATTACAATACTATTATAGAAGATGCCAGAGGTTATTTTCAGGAGATTCTAGACTACTTAAATATGTCTTAAAGAGTAACTACACTCTAATACAGTTTACATTAATAGCTGAAATATGTTGCTCTGTAAAAAGTAAATGTACCACCATGCATACATGCTTAACAATTAGATGCAAATATTAAATGAGTTTAGATATTTGAACACAAATTTAATAATAAATTAAATAAATAAAATATATAAGTATATATAAAATATAAAGAAAGGTTAAATAAAATTAAAAATGTACTGTAAAGTATTCATACCCCTTGAACTTTTTCACATTTTGTCACTTTATAACCACAAACTTAAATTTATTTTATTTAAATTTTAAGTGATAAATCTCAGTAAAATAAATTGTGTGGTTGTAACGTGACAAAATGTGAGAAAGTTCAAGGGGTATGAATACTTTTGCAAGCCACTGTACATTTTTAGAGACAAACCCCAAAGCACTAACATATGTAATTGCAGCGAATGGTGGCTCTACTAATTAATGATATGGGGGGTGAAAACAGTTTGCACGTCACACTATTGAAAACCAGGTATTATTTTCATTTCACTTCACACTTATGCAATGTTGTGTTTGTCTCAATAAAATACATTTAAGTTTGTGGATGTAAGGTGACAAAATGTGGAAAAAATTCTAGGGGTATAAATACTTTTGCATACCACTGTATGTTCTTTATTTTTTTAAGTCAAAGCAGACACTGATTTTAGTAAACATCTTTTCATTTATTATTTATTATCTGTTCTGGGGCTTTTATAATGAGACTCAAAATGGCAGACTAGCCATAATGGCTAACAGTTAACAGGTGATGCTAATTGTTTTCTGAGCTAAATTACTGGCTGTTGTTTGATACTGGATGGATGGGGGACTGTGCAGGTTAGTTTCTGTGGTTTAATTAACAGAAGGATTCAATAGTAGGATTGGTGTGTGTGATGTTAGCCTTGATGCTACCTGTTTTCTGAGTTCCTGAGTTCAGCCCTTTTTTCAGTTTGGAGTGATTTGGTTAATCTATTTTATATGTACACTACTGGTCAAAAGTTTGGGGTCACTCAAACAATTTTGTGTTTTCCATGAAAAGTCACACTTATTCACCACCATACGTTGTGAAATGAATAGAAAATAGAGTCAAGACATTGACAAGGTTAGAAATAATGATTTGTATTTGAAATAACATTGTTTTTACATCAAACTTTGCTTTCATCAAAGAATCCTCCATTTGCAGCAATTACAGCATTGCACACCTTTGGCATTCTAGCTGTTAATTTGTTGAGGTAAGCTGGAGAAATTGCACCCCACGCTTCTAGAAGCAGCTCCCACAAGTTGGATTGGTTGGATGGGCACTTCTGGCGTACCATACGGTCAAGCTGCTCCCACAACAGCTCAATGGGGTTCAGATCTGGTGACTGCGCTGGCCACTCCATTACCAATAGAATACCAGCTGCCTGCTTCTGCTGTAAATAGTTCTTGCACAATTTGGAGGTGTGTTTAGGGTCATTGTCCTGTTGTAGGACGAAATTGGCTCCGATCAGGCGCTGTCCACTGGGTATGGCATGGCGTTGCAAAATGGAGTGATAGCCTTCCTTATTCAGAATCCCTTTTACCCTGTACAAATCTCCCACCTTACCAGCACCAAAGCAACCCCAGACCATCACATTACCTCCACCATGCTTAACAGATGGCGTCAGGCATTCTTCCAGCATCTATTAATTTGTTCTGCATCTCACAAACGTTCTTCTTTGTGATCCAAACACCTCAAACTTGGATTCATCCGTCCACAACACTTTTTTCCAGTCTTCCTCTGTCCAATGTCTGTGTTCTTTTGCCCATCTTAATCTTTTTCTTTTATTAGCCAGTCTCAGATATGGCTTTTTCTTTGCCCTGAAGCCCAAAATCCCGCAGCCGCCTCTTCACTGTAGATGTTGACACTGGTGTTTTGCGGGTACTATTTAATGAAGATGCCAGTTGGGGACCTGTGAGGCGTCTGTTTCTCAAACTAGAGACTCTAATGTACTTATCTTCTTGCTTAGTTGTGCAACGCGGCCTCCCACTTCTTTTTCTACTCTGGTTAGAGCCTGTTTGTGCTGTCCTCTGAAGGGAGTAGTACACACCGTTGTAGGAAATATTCAATTTCTTAGCAATTTCTCGCATGGAATAGCCTTCATTTCTAAGAACAAGAATAGACTGTCGAGTTTCAGATGAAAGTTCTCTTTTTCTGGCCATTTTGAGCGTTTAATTGACCCCACAAATGTGATGCTCCAGAAACTCAATCTGCTCAAAGGAAGGTCAGTTTTGTAGCTTCTGTAATGAGCTAGACTGTTTTCAGGTGTGTGAACATGATTGCACAAGGGTTTTCTAATCATCAATTAGCCTTCTGAGCCAATGAGCAAACACATTGTACCATTACCATTAACACTGGAGTGATAGTTGCTGGAAATGGGCCTCTATACACCTATGTAGATATTGCACCAAAACCACATTTGCAGCTTTCATTTACCACATTAGCAATGTACAGAGTGTATTTGTCTAAAGTTAGGACTAGTTTAAAGTTATCTTCATTGAAAAGTACAGTGCTTTTCCTTCAAAAATAAGGACGTTTCAATGTGACCCCAAACTTTTGAACGGTAGTATATATATATATATGTGTGTGTGTGTGTGTGTGTGTTTAATTATGGGTAAAGGTTGTGGATCCATTGTGTTTGTAAAATTGTGGGCCCTGTTTCAGTAATCTATAGCGCACCGGTCAATTGCACATCACACCTCTGGATTTAGAGCATTTGGTATCACAAGGACGCAAAAAGCACACCTTGTGCAGCTTGAACTGTGTAAAAGGCATGTACTAATTCTCCTAATAAATGTTTTGGCGCGCTTGTATTTTAACAGCATGGTGCTTTGAGCAGAGGATACAGACATGTGTGTTCACGCTGTGAAGGAACACCAGCAGATCATTTAAGGGAACAGTGATGTTATTTTATTCTTTATTCTTTTTATTGTGTAGGTACGGACAAGTGAAGATTGTCTGTTGTCTAGGTTTAAATCGGTCAGTGGAGCGCCTGTATTTTCTGCCAGAAATGTACCTGAACACACCTCACTTCCAGACCATCACACCCATCAGTGTAGATATATTCCTAAACTCTGACACTATTTTAATGGCGTGGGCTCAAGGCATGAAAACAGACTGTTGGCAGGGTGAAAGATAGAAATAAGCATTGTGATGCACTTTGTGCAGGCAGGGCCCTGTGTGTACTGAACTTCTCTTGTGTGTATTTTCACTCTCTCACAGTTTCACATGCACCCCCAACCTTCACTAGGTTATATGCTCCTATATATGCTCCTCTTACACATAAACAATTTATAGGGGCTGTAATATCTTAATCTAACTAAGGCAATGAAGTTGAGGATTCCATTTCGCTTCCTTTCTGAGACCAACAACATAAATTCCACTGGTCACTTCCACTAGCCTCTCTGCAGAGCATCTACCCCTACAGAGTCCACAGGAGAGCTGCCTCCATCCTTAAAGGCTTCACCTGGCCACGGCACGGACTGTTCACACTCCTGCCTTCAGGCCGAAGGAACAGAAGTGTGAAATGCAAGATCACTAGGTTAAAGAACTTGTTCTTCCCCATTGCCATCAGACTCTAAAACCGTCTTCAGAACTAAGCAGAGGTGGAAAAAGTACTGAAAAATTGTAATTAAGTAAAAGTACCCTGACTTTGCTAAAATTCTACTTAAGTAAAAGTAAAAGTACCCATCTAAAAATCTACTCGAGTAAAAGTAAAAAGTACTCAATTTAAAATTTACTTTGAGTAAAAGTTACATAGTTACTTTTAATTATTTGATGTAAAAAAGTACAAATCATACATTAAATATTTTTAATGAACTATTATTCCACGTAATAATTTGGACCTTTCAGGCAGGATTTGTTCAGACCACCCAAAAACATTTTCAAAAACAAGTGGTATAGGTTTCTATGATCCATTTTTTTTCTTTACTGTTAAAAAGGTATGTTCATATATGTGACTATAAACCGTATTTTTATAGTTTTATAGTTATAGTTAGTGCTGTGCGTTAACTGCTATTTACATGTTTTTTTTTACATCCAAGCAGATTGTTTAATGTTCCCAATAAAAAGTTAAAAACATGAAATCATACAAAAAACTGTTGGTCGGCGCATGCGCAGTGCCATAATGAAGCACATATCGATGGGTAGCAAAACTCGACAGAACACTGGTTCCCCCGAGCCCCGCAGACAGACCCCAGGCTACACAGCTGATTTACACAGCGTCTCTCCCGCTAACCGTAATAAACACTGCATGGATCAGCTGCACTGCCATGGAGAACAAAACTATTTTTTTTTTAATTCAGACAATTCGTTTTTTTCCCCCCCAGCATTTCATTATTTACTCAGCAATGTGGAGTCTTCCAGTGTAGCGAAGTAAATTACTTGTGTCAAAATGTACTTGAGTAAAAGTAAAATTACCTATTTTAAAAACTACTTTAAAAATTACAAATTACGCATAAAATCTACTCAGTTACAGTAATGTGAGTAAATGTAATTCATTACTTTCCACCTCTGGAAATAACTCAGCACTTTACTGTCTACACGTTTACATTCCACTGTCATTTCTCTGTGGCACAAGTTCACTTTACTGTAGTAAATGTTTATAACTGCACTACTGAGCTTTTTGCACTTTTGTGTAGATAAGTCATGTTCTTGCTTGTAAATAATATCCATATCATGTATTGCAGCGATCATGATGTCAGATTAACAGCAATTTAATATTTATATTTAGTTAGTTTATTATTTCTTGCTTTATTGTATTTTTAACTTTATGTGGTATCCTTAGCGAGTAGCAAATAAAGAATTTCACTGTATAAGGAAACTAGTTTTCTTACTTTGCAGATGTTACAGTTACATATTTCTGCACCTTATTCTCACCACACACTTATTAGTTCAAAAACAAGGCAATTCAGAGACCCCTCATTTATGGTCCTAAGACCAAGATCAGACTCGAGTTCTACAACATTAAGAGTTTTTACTTACCTCTGATTCCGGATAAAACAAGGTGTATCCACACAGTTAAGAATATGAAGCAGTTTGAGGCCATTTCTACATCAGTTTCTTCCAGACTAACTCTGCTCAGCTACCTGCTGTAAGATAATGCCACCCACAATATGCTTCTCTTCACACTTAGTCACTTCCTGACATGGTTAGAAGTGGAGATGCTATTATTACTACTGATAAAAGATTATTATTTCTTCTAATAAAAGACTTGCAACTACCTTAACCGACAATAAAAAAAACATTTAAAAAATTCAGATTCCCTTTGTAATTCCTGAATTTAGACAGCTTGTTTAAATTTACCTTAAATTGAACCTACATCACCTACCTACCTTATATCAATAAAGGACCATTGCTGGTGAGATGGGTCTTTCTGAGAAGAGGCATATAACAGGCATATAACAGCCTCTAGCACTGAGCTGTGGACCAGTAAAACTGGGTTTTCTTGAGTCATAGAGCTTAAACAAGTACAAGCCCTGTTCCAAAATGTTGGGACACATCTGTGTTATATCTGAATAAATGTAAAAGAGAAACATCTCACATATCCACACTTTATCCTCAATAGAGCATAGAACATACTTCAGATGTAGAAAATGAGAGGAGTTATAGCTGTAGAATAAAGTGGCCAATCAATTCCTTTTTTGTGCCTTTTTTCTTGTCGGAGGCTGGAACATGATACATGCGCGCATTGAGCTTGACACGCCCACAAGCGACCAGTGATGTCAGTAACGCGTTACTTAGTAAGGCGTTACTCTAATCTGACCCTTTTTTTTCAGTAACGAGTAATCTAACGCGTTACTATTTCCAATCCAGTAATCAGATTAAAGTTACTTATTTAAGTCACTGTGCGTTACTCTCTCTCTCTCTCTCTCTCTCTCTCTCTCTCTCTCTCTCTCTCTCTCTCTCTCTCTCCACCTCATCTCCTCCACACACACACACACACACACACACACACACACACACACACACACACACACACACACACACCGCTCCCTTACCCATTCCCCTCCGCTCTTCCCCAATCACACGCGTCTCGCTTTCTCCCCTGTCTATGGCAAGCCAAATGGGTCAGAATTCGTCCGGGTCTGACGGCGCTTAAAGCGTGCGTAATACTTAAAAAACGCCGTCCAAAACGCCGTGCAGGGCTTACTTTTACGCCTTGGAACAAATGCGAGGCGCCGCCAGGCGTTTAAGAGCGTGTGGCGGCGCCAGGCGCTTACATAATATGGCAAGCCAACTAAGCCAAAACGTGTGGGAAAGAAACGCCTCCACGCGTAAAAATATGACGTGTCCACACGTAAAAAAATCACATGTTGACAGATAAAGACGTTATCTTTTTACGTGTACAGACGTAATCTTTTTACGTGTGGAGGCGTAAATTTATGCCGTCTGTACATCACGTGCTTTTTTTCACCTGTACAGACGTGGATATATTACGTGTACAGACGTAAAAAATTAACGTCTTGGGATTTACTGTCCATCTCAAAAAGCCGCAGTTGCAATATGCAGCCTGTAGATGGCAACATTTACTGAGCTGTAGAAGCAGTCTTAATATGCCTGTACAACACCTCATATCTGCTAGGACAGATTAAAATGTGGATAAACAATTATTTTTAATGCCACAGTGCCCTACTCAGGGAACATAACATTCCCTACATTAACACACAAGAAATATAACTATTATTGCTAGGTGTAAGACAGATCCCACAGGGAAAGTCATATTAAGTCAAGTCGTATTATAGCGGCACAATTAACACTAAAGCAAGGCTGTTATTAAAAATGTTAGGTCTAAAAAAAAAATTAAAAAAATGAACTACAATCAATATAAACACAATATTTCAGTCCTAACTGTCCACACTTAAAGTCTTAACTTTTAAAATGTTATACTTTTAAATTGTAATTTTGCTTTTTTAAGCCCTACTAAACAACATTCGGTGTTCAGCCACTGAATTTAGTAAATTTAGAGTCACAATTTCTCTGTATCTTTTATTAGTTTCTTTTACATTTTTATTGTCCTAAAGCAAATCAAAATGACAAAATAACCATAGATTATTGTGCAGATGACTAGTACTACAAAAACTAATAATAATAATAATAATAATAATAACAATAATATGACTAATATATATACTATGAATTGCATTTTAATAAAATAGACATCCAAAGTATACAATACAAATAATGCTATATTCAAATATAGCTTTTTTAAACTGTTTTAGCATTCTCTGTTTTATAGATGTGAAGTGTTTTTATTGTTTTTTTTTCGTTTTGAGAGGATGGCGAGGAACCCGTATGTAATTTACTGTAATTTACCTTGTCAGTATGTGCTCAGCATCTGATTGAACATGATCTGACATTGCAAGCCTTGTGCAGTCAGCAAAAACTGTTCTACAATTCAACAGAAAATTTTGCAGAGCCATGATTGCACTGACCTAAAGGCAGGGTAAACACTATGGATATAAAATGGCGGGGGTTACATCATGTGAAATAGGGGGTACATCATAGACACATGATTACAACGTTTCAGTTATGTGGACCTTGCGTGCAGAGTGTGTATGAGTATGTATGGGGCTATGTCACGGTACGTAGACACTGCGTTGTAACCCACGTAAGCGTCTTATGAATATGGAATACAATACGTTGCATGACATCATGTGTTGTCAGGCTGCCTTATTACAATGCAAATGTATGCATAGGCGCGTTTACCGATTGGATGTTAGATGCCAAAACGTGTATACACGAACAGTTTTACCGCCTGTACACGTGATTTTTTTACGTGTGGACACGTCATATTTTTACGCGTGGAGGCGTTTCTTTCCCACACGTTTTGGCTTAGTTGGCTTGCCATATTATGTAAGCGCCTGGCGCCGCCACACGCTCTTAAACGCCTGGCGGCGCCTCGCGTTTGTTCCAAGGCGTAAAAGTAAGCCCTGCACGGCGTTTTGGACGGCGTTTTTTAAGTATTACGCACGCTTTAAGCGCCATCAGACCCAGGCGAATTCTGACCCATTTGGCTTGCCATACCTGTCTCTCTCGCGCTCGGCGTGTCTTTAGTTTCCGCCCGTTTTCGTTTTCCGCCCACTATCTCTTTATAAAGGGAAGAAAAGTTCCGGTGCTTCAAATGAACACTGTCAGAATTAAATCCTTCTCAGTAGGTCCGGACCCAGACCGCAGTCTGCAAATATGTGATCCCTGGTCTAGACCATATACACGGTTCTGTTTTATAAAACCACTCCTTGCTGCCCTGCAGAGAACAACAAGTTCAATGTTCAGTTTTACAGTGTTAAATATATCAGGTCAAAAAAGACTTTCTTTATGTTATATATTTTTTATAAAAACAAGTATTTATGTTTAGTAAAATCAAGAAAGACCATATTTTATTTTTTATAAAAAAAATATTTATGTTAAGTTAATTTTTTTATTTTTATAAAAAAAAAAACTTATTTTTTTTAGGAAATAGTTCAACTTAATAGAGATAAATTGTTGCTGTTAAAAATGCATTTTCCAATAAAGGGAGTATTGGCAAAACTGGTTATAATGTTTATGTTAAGGCGGCGGGAGGTGGTGTCTGCAGCTGCTGAAAGTAACTAATAAAGTAACTTGTAAAGTAACTTAGTTACTTTTAAAATCAAGTAATCCATAAAGTAACTAAGTTACTTTTTAAAAGAGTAATCAGTAATCAGTAATCGGATTACTTTTTCAAAGTAACTATACCATCACTGCAAGCGACAAACGCTGGGCGACACAAGCGACTCGACGCGTTCCAGTGTGAACGCAGAGTAAGTTGTATTTGCTTGCTGCATATAAAACTGTTCTTCAACCACCATTGTCTGCAGTAGCTAAGAAAAGAAAAGCCTCAGAACAATTAGTCAATCAGGAAAAGCAACCGTGTCTTTGTCAAATTGTGAAATAATATTCATAGCCTCGCCCACCTTGGCTTAGGACTGCCCACAGGCAGAGCTGAAGCAGGGCTGCAGCAGAGTTGACACTGTCTCATCAGCTAAAGAGATTACAGCTATGTTTACACCAGCCTGTTAACGTTAGCTACTTTGTGCAAATAATTATAGGTTTATCTCTGAAAAAATGTTGTCCTTTGGTTTTAGAGCTGTAAAATTGACTATAGGGGGAAGGCTGGTAGACATTCTCTGCTGCAGTGCTGTTAGCCAATCAGGGGCTATATGTGGGCATGTATGAATATTCATGAGCAAGAGCCCAAATCCTGTTTTTCTTCAGAGATCTCTCATTCAGTGATCTAAAGCAGGGCTAAATAGAAATACCTGAACACTTTCTTTCACAATAAATGGCTTACATGGCATTCATTCATACTAGAGACCATAACTGCTAACCACGCTAAGCGCTAGATCTTTTGTCGTTAAGAGGTAAGTATTATCAGACTGTAGTCAGAACTCTCAGGGTTCCCCAGTGTAGCGCTGTCGGACAGCATTTACTAGCGCTAACCATGGCTATTCTATAGTGAAAATCTGGAAATTTAAGCTTACTGTCAATAAAGGGAAGCACTTTATGTAGCCTAGAGAGAAATTTGTGTAGATTAACATCCAGCGCTCGTTTGACTTTTAAAGAAAATGTTTTTATTTTCAAGAATTACAGATTTGGAACCTTTACTTAGCTTAGCTTTACAGAGACCTGCTGAATTAGAAGGAAAATATGGTGACACCCCTGTTCCTTACTAGTGTGCATTATAATCTAATGCGCATTATAATCAGGTGCACTTTATGTATGAAAATAGACATTCATTAATAGTGCACCTTATATGGTGCTCCTTATCTTGCAAAAAATACGGTATTCATTCTTATTTAAGAGGAGATACAGTTTTCTAGACAACATATATTAAGGTGAATGCATTTAAGGAAGTTTGTGCCACCTCAGACTTTTATATAAATTATATAAATGATTATTCACAAAGTTGTCCAGAAAGTTGTTGTAACGGAGAGGAGGTGGCCGGATGCAATTGTAAGAGGGTTTTATTTTCCATACGGCAAAATAAACAAAGAACAAAACACTAGGGAGAAATATAAAGAAAAGGAAACTAAAACAAAACACTATGAAACAGAGAAGAACTAGAAGACTGAAACAAACAAAAAATAACAAACCAAGAACAAACTACATAAAGCAAACCTGGAACTCTGTAGACAATAGCACAGATGAACATCTAGACATGAATTCACAGGACAGCATGAACCAAAAAGCGCATCACAGAACAGAGGAGCACACGGGGTATTTATACACAGGCACACACTAGGGACACCTGTGGAGGTAATGAGGGGGGCGGAGTTACAAATGAGACAGGGGTTACAGATGACAAGGCGGGGCTAAGGCGGAGACAGGACCAAAACACAGTAGCACATGGCTGGGAAACATGACAGGTAAACAAAACAAGAGAACAGAGGACAGGAGCAGGAAGGAACCAAAAAGGAAAGACACTGGACAGACACAGGCTAAGGTGTAACAGTTGTGTCTTCTCATGAATGAAAAAAGAAAAGTATATATCTGTGTAATCTTTCCTCTAACACAGTCTGCTCTGCTTCAAAACACATTCCAAATCACACTCTGATATAATAAAGGGATGTAGATTGGCAAGAACTGAAACGATGTCTTTATGTCTTCGAATTTGAGTTCATTTTTGAGGTGATTTTCCATTAAAGTAGTGCAAATCACTGAATCAACTGGAATCAACAATGAGTGGGTTTGGAAAGACAATAAATAGTATGTTGTTTCCCTCTACAGTCCAGAGTGGGTAATTACCTGATTTTTTCCCCTCCCATAAATGAATGTAAATAATAATAATAATGATAATAATAATAAAATTTGACCACTTGCTGTTTTATAATAATGACACACTGTAGTTCTGTACCTGTTTCTCTGTATGAACCACCACCGAGCAGATATTATTATTATTTGGGTGATGGGTCATTATTTTCTGCACTGCAGTGATTAGCACTGAGCATGGTGGTGGTGCACCACAACACATTAGTGTGTCTATTTAATGTAATTGCTGCCATTTTTAGGAATTTTAGGAACTTATTGGCAACTTTCATCATCATTACCGTTGATCTAACATAAAACTGTATTTTTTCGCACTGGATTATATAGCACAATATCAATAAATGCCTATTTTCCTAAATATTTTCATACATATGGTGCCTCGGACTATAAGGCATATTTTATGCATCACTAGCAACTAGTAGTAAGGAACAGGGGCCTTGCCATGTTTTCCTTCTAATTCAGCAGGTCTCGCCGCTGGGTGGTGGGATCTGTAAAGCTTAGCTAAGTTAAGTAAACAAAACTGTAATTCTAAAAAAAAAAAAAAAGAACATTTCAGACGAGTCAAACCAGAACTGGATGTTAATCTACACAGATTTCTCTCCTGAAAACAGTTTTAGGTGAGTAAAGTGGTTAATTTATTTATAATAGAGCTTAGATGTACAGATTTCCACTAAAGCTAAACTAAAGCTGGAGCATTAGCGGCTAACCGCTAGCGGCTACCCGACAACGCTACACTGAGGAATCCTGAGTGTTCAGGTAAGCCAGGGTGATATTAGTTAGCAGTTCGTCCCACATAGCTTGTTTTAACACGTTAAACACGCAGACTACAGTCTGATATTCTCACCACTGAACAGCAAAAGAGCTAGCGCTCACCGCAGTTAGCGGCTAATGCTAATACTGCACCAGCAATGCTAGCTGGGGTTAGCTGCAGGCTACAGTCTGATAATACTCACCTCTGAAGGAGAAAAGAGCTAATGCTTCACATTGTTAGCAGCTAATGCTAACGCTGATGGAGAACTAAACTGAAACTCTTGTGTAACGCTGCACTTTAATGGAGGAGCTTTTCTGCTCCTTAATACCTTACAGGTAAAATTCATACATAAGGCGCAGTGGATTATAAGGCGCACTGGCGATTTTTGGGAAAATTAAAGGATTTTAAGTGATTCTTATAGTGCGAAAAATACAGTACTCAAACATTTAGATTGACAACATAAACATCATAGAGGTAAATGTTAAGTGTTAAAAATGTGTTTTCAGTACCTGCCTAGGGCAGCTTTGGAAAGCTGATTGACAGTTAAATCAAAGAGCCAAACTGTGTTCAGTGTAATTTTAAATAGTATATATATATATATTTAATATTTTACTAAACAACTTACATCTAATACACACAGTTAGTAAGTTAACACTGGCTCACTATATACAAGGAATGGCCTAATTTAAAGTTTTTAACCAAACTTAACCTGTTTTTTTGTTGTTTTTTTGCCATTTTATGTTGAATATTATATACAGATTTGCATACATCATTTTGCATCTTTTCATAAATGTTGTCTTACTTTTGAAAGAAAATAATAAATAAATAATAATATTTAAATTATTTGATGCAGTTTCATTAATTATTTTTTTTTTTTTTTGCATAAATTAAAATGTCTTACTTTTGAAAAAAATATATATATTTATTGAACATTTTTAACATCCCAGGAGACACACATTAACGAAGCACAATATGACTTTAATAAATAAGTAAGTAAATTAGTCCAGTACAGTATTTAAGTACAACATTTCTCAGGATTTCATTAATTAAATTTGTTTCACTTTTTTTGCATAAACTAAATAGTCTTACTTTTGAAAGAAAAAGCAATTACAAGACCACAATAAAAAATATTTAGTTAACTTTTTAACATCCCTGCAGACAAAACCAAAAGGCACATCATTTCCTTGGCAAATATTAATTGCATGCCTTCTATTTAGAGATACCTTTAAATGTTTAATTGATGCTAACAAAAATACATCTCAGTCAGAACTTGTTTTATAGAACCCGGCTGGATCTGTTTTCTCCCAGTTCAGTAAACTGCTCTTCTGTCTTTATTGACGATGGCGTAGACTGTAGTATTAGAAGAATTTCCTAAGAAAGAAAAAGATGAAGAGAAACTGAGATCTGAGAAACATCATCACATGTACTTTACTTACTTAATTTAGCTCACACTTATTCTCACCTTCCTCTTTTTCTGCACGGCTGTTTGTTTCATATATTGGATTTTGAAGTGTGTATACTGATTGGAGAAAAAAAAAAACACACAAAAATAATATAATTAAACAAATGCTTTAGACCCAGGCAACACTCTTATGGACATAGACTAATTTAAGTCCATCTTACTGCCACATGGGCCCCCAAATCCCCATGTGAGTGTACAACCATCACTGGCATCCATATATGGGGTTAACATATAACCCGTGAATAAAACAAACTGGCTCCCATTAAGGCTCACCATAAAGGCCCCGCATGGGTATGGTATCTAGGTAATCAGAAGATATGGCCTGGGTTATACATTTACTCTGGTCAGATGCCATTAAACAAAGGTGAACTGCTTACATTTTTGAGTGGCATAAGGTCACCCAAAAGCAGTGTGTAAGACTGGTGGAGGAGAACATGCCAAGATGCATTAAAGCTGTGATTGAAAATCTACCAAATATTGACTTTTAAACTCCTCCGGAGTTAACATTAGTATAGCTGTTTCTTTTAGAAAGGTTGTCCATCTCTGAAAAAAAAAATAAGAGAGCACTTCAGTTTCTGAATCAGTTTCTCCGTTTTTGCTATTTATAGGTTTATGTTTGAGTAAAATGAACAGTGTTGTTCTAAACTATAAACTACAGACAACATTTCTCCCAAATTCCAAATAAAAATATTGTCATTTACCGCATTTATTCGCAGAAAATGAGAAATGGCTGAAATAACAAAAAAGATGCAGAGCTTTCAGACCTCAAACAATGCAAAGAAAACAAGTTCATTTTCATAAAGTTTTAAGAGTTCAGAAATCAATATTTGGTGGAATAACCCTGTTTTTTTAATCACAGTTTTCATGCATCTTGGCATGTTCTCCTTCACCAGTCTTACACACTGCTTTTGGATAACTTTATGCCTTTACTCCTGGTGCAAAAAAATCAAGCAGTTCAGCTTGGTTTGATGGCTTGTGATCATCCATCTTCCTCTTGATTATATACGTATATATATATATATATATATATATATATATATATATATATATATATATATATATATATAGTAAAATCAGAGAAACTAATAATTTTTATGTGGTACAAAGTCTGTGGGGACAAGGTACCTCCACTAAAAATGTATCATTAATGTATCAATATAACAATAAAATAATTTAACACTTTAAAATTACTTTAAAATAAAGTATGAATATAAAGTATGTTTTTGGATATACAGTTTTGGGGCTGAAGGTCAGTTTATTATTATATTTAAGTTCAATACAGTCAAATGCATGAGTTTTAAAGTTTACAGTGAAAGATTTTAAATTTTAGAGCAACAAGACATCAGGAACTGTCCAGATACTTACGGTCTGAAGTGTGATCTGGGTTGTTATTATGTAAATTATTGCAGGCAATCTCCTCACGAGTATTTTTGTTACCTGCAAAATAAAATTAAAGAATATGCGAAAAATATATATAAATTTAGTTTTAAAAAATATTCTAGTTCCAGTCCCATATTACTATACTAACATTATTTAAAATAAAGAATGCTTAGGGTCATTGTCTTGCTGCATGGCCCACAATGAGAAATCAAACCAATCGAACGTAATAACAAATATTAGACTTGTTTATTGTTTATTAAACGGACCCGGATTGCATATCTGTGAATGGTAAAAGTTTGTGACCTATATTTTCAGTATGTGGTAGGCAAACGGGGTCAAATAGGGTCATACACAGAAAATCCGGCAGTATAAAGGGTAAGGCAAAAGAGAATTTAAAATTACAAAAAATAAATCAGCAATGGAAAAAGAAACAATCAAGAGGGCAAGGCTACAATTGGTAGTGATACACAAAAACGAGTCAGTAAGGGTGCTTTCACACCGTGGTCTGAACCAAGGTTCATTTGTTTGCTACATTTTATATATTTGGTCTGCCTATTTTTGTTTTCACACTGCAGTTTAGGGAGCGCACCAAAGACCTTTGTGTGATACTCCTACATCCTTTCATCATCACTTACGCATCAATGTGTTTTCCTTGACTTGACGCTGATTAGTTTTAGAAGGACATGCGTCTGACGTTGGCGTGTTGACAATTCAGCGGGTGGTTCATTCGGCGGGAAGCCTTTCCAGGATAAGGATAAAATGAATGAACAGTTTCATTTCGTCTCCATATTAGTGCTGCTATTGTGGTTTTTATACGAGCAGCAGCAACTTTAGGCACAGGTTAGTTCAAATTCTCTAGGTTAGTTTAAATTCGCCCAACGAACGTGCTTGTCCTGAAGCAACTGTATCCACGGCTCATTTTTCTTGCTTTTCCTGGATAATTTTCTTCTTCTGCTGCCGTTGTTGAGGAACGCCTGCTCAGCTTCCTGTAATTGGTCCAAAAGTTTGAACCTTGCAGTGACCTGACCATGGTTCAGAAGATTCGGACCGAGACCACCTCTCTTGGTCGGACAAAACCTGGTCCTAGTTCGCGGCCCCTTTCACACCTGCTACTTTTATTTGGACCAAACTGAAAAGTCAGAAAGTCCGGACCAAACGAGGCAGATGTGAAAGCACCCTAACAAAGGCAAAAAAGGAAACGTATTGTAGAAGAGCTGGCTAACTATATTTAATAATCAGCTATGAACAGGGACAACTGAGAGGTATTTATACTACACAGACCAGGTGTAGACAATTAGAAGCTGGGAGAGCAGGAACGACATAGCGTCACCTGATCAGCAGAGTCAGGAAAGTCCGGTGTGAGTGCATGCTGGGAATTGGAGTCTTTGCTGTGTGATTCAGAATCCAGAGCAGGCAGACTGACAGCATCAGGACTGACACTTTTTAATACATATAAAAAATTAATAATCTGAACTAAAGATTTTTAGTTGGCACAACTGTCTGTAGTTTTCCTCAAAACTTAAAAAATCTAATTCAAATGCCTTGAAATTTTTCGTTTTATATGCATTTTTACAGTGTGGGAAGAAAAGAATAATGGAAGTTATTGAAAGTAATATAACACCAGTTACTGTAATACTTTTACAACTCACAGACATGTAATATTGGATTATGTTCTTCAATAAATAAATGATTAAGTCTAATATATTGTCTCTTTTCTTTTATTTGGTGCTTCTCATGTTCTTTTAGGACTTTTAAGAAGTTTAAGGCCAAAGTTATGCAGAAATATAAAACATTAAAACAGGTTCACAACATTTCGAGCACCACTGTGACCAGAGTTTATGAGTTAGTCATCTGATACATGTGCTGTTTGGTGTAAACCACAAGCTCTTCAGTTCAAGTTCAAGATAGAACAACAACTTCTGCTTTCGCAGAAGCACCATAATGAAAAGAAAACAGAAACAAGATATGAACAAAAACACAGACTTACGTTTTGAGCAGAACCAAGTGATAATCAGCAGACTAATCAGCACAATTCCTCCTCCTAGAGCTGCTGCTGCTGTGATCAGCGCTGTTGATAAACCTACAGCAGCAGAATGTCCTGCAGACATCTTACTCAGATATATCTCCTGATAACCGATTCTGCAGTTGATCCCGTTAAACAGTTCACAGCGGTACAGACCCAGATAAGATTTATTCACTTTATGGAGGAGGATGGAGAAGTTTCCAGATGTTGAGAGTTTGGGGAACGGATTAATTCGGCCATCTCTGTTATTCCAGAACCTTACTCCACTCTTCAGACTGATCTCCACCAGATTATCTTCTGTTTTATTTCTATAACTCCACACTGCTGCTATATCTGCAGTCAGGTCTGACCCGAGGAGGCTTGAGTTGAAGTTACAGGGCAGCAGAACATCAGACTGCAGATCAGCTGTGATGTTGATGCTTCTGATAAGCTCATTTCTGCATGAGGTTTCAGCTGCAGTGGAGTAGAGCAGAGGTTATGGCGTTGTATAGCAGAATATGTGAAACGGGTTGAGGTTTGAGGTTGTATACAGCATAATAATCGTAACCTTCCTAAAAAAATATACTTTTTTTGCCTAAATGATATCGTCATGGTGTTGCATGGTCCCCTGTGGTAAAATCTCCTACACCTAAAATCTCTTCTAGAGAGAGAGAAAGACAGAAATACAGGGATAGAGAGAGAGAAAATGAGTGAAAAGGATTAAAAAAGAGTGATAAAGAGAAACAGAAAGAGAGAGGGAGAGAGAGCAAGTTTGAGAAAGAGAGATTGAGAGTGTTACACTTTAGCCTGTGTCTGTCTTACGTTTTTCCTTTTTTTGGTCCTTCCTGCTCCTGTCCTCTGTTCTCTCGTTTTGTTTACATCCCCATGTGCTTCACATGGCTCTGTTTTGTGTTTGGTCTTGTCTCTGCCTTAGCCTCACCCTGTCATTTATAACCCCGCCCCCTCGTTACTGCCACAGGTATCTCTTGTCTGTGCCTGCACATATACCCCATGTGTTCCTTTGTTCTCGGTTGTGCTTTTTTTTGTTTGTCTTTATGTAAGCTCTAGGCTTTGTATTTTGTCCCTGTCTTGGTATACCCAGACTTTTGTTTGATTTCTCTTCCTGCTGTTTTGTGTAAGTTAATTTCTGTTTTTTTTTTGTAGTTTATGTTTCTTTGTTTGCTTATTTTGCTTGTTTTATAGTCTTTGTTTCAGAAGCCTTAGTGTTTATTTTACTTACCTAGTGTTTGTTCTTTGTTTATTATTTGATTAGATATGGAAAATGAATGAGACCTACATTTTGTATCCTGCCTCCACCATGCTAAAGCGTGAGAAATAGTTTGAGGGAGAGAGAGAGATAAAAAAGAGAGAGAGAAGAGAGTGAGAGTGACAGAGAGAGCTTTAATAAAAGTTAAAGAGGGAGGTAAAGCGAAAGAGGTAAAGTGATGTACCACCAAAGCGCAAAAAGGGGGAAAATGTTTCCAGTACATTCAACAGGTATTAAACTAGCTGTGACCATTTCGGACAGCCAGTCCTGCCTCCAAGAATCTTAGACCAGTAGTTCGCAAACTTTTTAGAGCACAGAACACTTGCATCACACACATGCTTATTTATACACAGTAAGCTAGACAGGTAATCCACACATATACAGTACGTCATATCTTTCACCAGTATATTTGTTGTGTGGAGCTTTATGTTATGGTAAGTTGTTTGATTGATTATTGTTTTCTGGTTAATACAGTATTCTCACTAAAACATCTCAGATTGATTTAGACATAGAAAAAAAGAGTGCCAATCAGTGAACTATACTGTTTACTACCTTATTAAGATATATAACAAAAAGTTATTTAAAGTGAAGATTAACATTCCTCTATATGTGTAAATCAAGAGAAGTGAATGTGATACACAGTGTTTGTATGAAATTTTATATTATGCTGTGGACACAAAAAAGACTTACATCAACTATAAGTCTAAACATGCTACTAAAGACTATATATAACCAATAACTACCTTCCACTACCAGATCAGGAGAATCTCTCGCTATCTTTAATAAACTCCTGAAGACAGAGCTCTTCAAAGAGAACTTACTCTCCTAACACCTCTAACAAACTAACTAATTCTAACCTCATCTCCTTCTTCCTCTTCTCTACTCCTCTATCCCATTATTTCCCTCTGACCTCCTTAAGGCCCTATCTATAGATGCTTTATTTTTAACTTCTATTATTTTTGTACTTAACCTCTTCTATTATTTGCACTTCAATATTGTAAGTCGCTTTGGACAAAAGCGTCTGCCAAATGTAATGTAATGTAATGTAATGTAATGTAATGTAAAATAACCACTCACCTCTAACACAGGCTACAACTAGATGTATCCACACAGTTAAAAACATAAAGCAGTTCAAGGCCATTTCTGCATCTGTCACTTCCAGACTAACGCGCTCTGCTGTCTGCTGGAAACGAATGAAACCCACATGATGCTGTTTTTACCTTTAGCTACTTCCTGTAAAAGCTGCTGGCTAAAGTAAGCCCAGCACTTGCCAGTCAACAGACTATATGGTCTACAAGGTATAGGTATATATGTAGATCATATATTATGATTAACTGCCAGGCCTAAATGTTGATACCTCTGTGTTGGCTGTGTGCTCTATACGGTTCAGCCCACAGCATTTATTTTCTCCATCTAGATTTCTATGATTATTTTAGATTTACATTGTATTTAAATTAAATCAAAATGAGGATTAATGCAAATCTATTTTATTCACCTGAATTTGAAGTTAGACTTATTGTGCAAAGCAACTGATAAGACAAAAAAAAACATCAATTACATTGACTCACAGTTAAGACTTTAGGATTAGACTTATATTAATATATATATTTATGTGGTGATTTCTAATTAAAAAATGTGAGAGGAAGGGACAGAGAAATAGCAATATCATTTACACTCAAAAGTTGCATTACCTTATGTAGTCTTTGTACAATGTACAGTGGCATGAAAAAGTATTTGCCCCTTACAGATTTCTTTTGTTTTTCCATTTTTATCATACCTACGGCTTTCCGATTATCAAGCAAATAAATTTGTAAATTAACTGCGATTAATCACACTATTTGGAAAGCTGAATTCAATTCCACTAACCATAGTTAGGTCTGATTACTGCCAGACCTGCAGAATCAAGAAATAATTTAAATAAAACCTGTCTGACAACATGAAGCAGATAAAATATGTCAAAAAGCAACATATCATGCCCCGATCTAAAGAAATTAAAAAACAGATGAGAAAACAAATTCATTGATCATCTATCAAACTGGAAAATGTTCCGAACTCTTCTTAATCTTTGGGACTCCAGAGAACCACAGTGAGAGCTATTATTCACAAATGGAGAAAAAATGGAACACTGGTGAACCTTCCCAGGAGTGACCAGCCAACCAAAATTACTCCAAAAGGGCATGAACAACTCATCCAGGAGGTCCCAAAACAACCCAGAACAACATTTAAAGACATGCAGGTCTCACTCGCCTCAGTTAAGCTCAAGTGTTAATGATTCAATAATAAGAAAGGGGTTGAAAATGGAATCAATGGGAGAATTCCAAGATAAAAAAAACACTGCTGAACAAAAAGAACACAACAGCCTAGAACAATCTCCAGAAGTTTGGGTAAATATTCTGTTGACTGACGTGACAAAAGTGGAACCTTTTGGAAGGAGTGTGTCCCATTACATCTGGTGTAAAACTCATACTGAACATCATACTAAACGTAAAACATGGTGGTGGTAGTGTGTTGGTCTGGGGCTGCTTTGCTGCTTCAGGGCCTGGAGAACTTGCTGTAATAGATGGAACCTGCTTACCAGACAATACTGAAGGAGAATGTCCGGCCATCTGTTTGTGAACTCAAGCTCAGGTGTACTTGGGTTCTGCAGCAGGACAATGACCCAAAGCACACAAACAAGAAGTGCACCTCTAAACCGCTTTAAAAAACTAAATGAAGGTTTTTTAGTGGCCTAGTCAAAACTTATGTTTTCCTGTAACGTTTAAAGCTTTGTAAAGGTTTTAGCATGACAGTATATATATATATATATATATATATATATATATATATATATATATATATATATATATATACTTGAAATGAGAAATGGCATACGCAGGAAGGATATACTTGTACTACACATATTAATATAGTAGGAACTAAACACCACCATTATTATCATATATGAGGAGCAACTTGACTTGCAACAACATTAAATGCAACTGGTTTCACATGTCTTATCAGTTTGAAAGTGCTCTAGTTTCCAGTCACAAGTGATGACAAATGATATGCACATTTCTATACACAACACAAAAGCACTTTTATAAAGCATACGTGAGGAAACTAACACCCCGATCACACAGTCTGCATAGCAGGGCCTCTTCACACCTTAAATACATTCATTCTCAGCTGCAGCAGAGCAGCACTTTTTACTTTGGTTGGTTAATGTGTGAAATGTTGAAACGTAGGCTATATAATGATGCTCCATGGTATTTTTCAGAAGTGTCAGTGTGTCTTCAACTTGTTTTTGCATACTACAATTGAGAAGTTTCAGTTTTTTAACGGTGAACTTTCTGTCCCCGTACTTCCACTTATGTTATTGGTGTCAAAATGAAATTAGTCGTGATTCTAGGAACAATAACTTCCAGCGGTTAAGTTAATTCTACAATGCTAGAAAGATTTCACCTTCCTCTGTAGATCTGCTTTTCTTTGTTGGATGTGAACACAAAGCACGCTTCTAAGCCTTCAAACCTCTACACTGTAAATCCTAATAAGTTAAAGGCATACTTTCGCTAGGATTTCCTTGATTATTGAACTTTTTAAAGAAGTGAAATTACAGCTTGAAACTCACTGCAGCGCTGCATTGAGGTGTAATAGGAGGAATAGCAGTCATTTCGTGTCTGTACCGGAGCTCCTCTGAGCTCAAACCAGGCTCTGTAAGTTTTCCTAGGCGGCTGCGACCAACGCTCTCGAGAACTGCGCCTCTTTCAAAAACTGCGACCTGCTTTCCGACCTGTATGTAGTTCTAACAGTTCTACAAGAACTACAAAAACCCGCGATTTGGAGTTGGTTAGTTCTTTACAGAAGCTAAGTAGTAGTGATGAGCACAGCAGCTCTTTTAGATGAACTGAATCATTAGAATCCGTTCACTAAAAAGATTAATTCAAAATATTTGTTCTTTCGAATGATTCTTTTGGGCTGTTCGTTTGTGCTGTACTGGAGAAGACCAGTGAGTTCAGATTGAACCAGATAAAGACAGATTATAAGTAAATCAGTGGGTATTTCTGCTTTGTAAGGATCTTAAAATGTTAATAAGAGAGTTAAAAGGTTATTAAATCAACCAGAGTGTAAATATGTGATATATAAGTTTAGGGCTGGGCGATATGGAAAAAAATCTTATCACGATGTAGTTTTCCATATCAGCCGATATCGATATGTATCACGATATAAATCAAATCACTTTCTGTTACACTTAAAGGTTTCCTTTTACTCATAAGTGACAGAATAATGACAGAGTTATGGCTAAGCTCACTAGCAGGCTCAGAGCCTTGTGGACAGACACTAGGATGTTCACAACTTGCCAGGTGGGCACAAGGTGCTCAGACAGCATTTAAATTATTTTTTAAAAGTCATTATACATCCACACAGGTCCGGAACCAACCCACATGTTTGGCCCTTAAAACAAGTACAAGGGGACAAATATATAAACTATAAAAAAATTCAGACCCTTTACATAATATGTCTGTTTAAATTAAATTGCAATAGCACTTGGATTTTTAATAAAATTATATTTAATCAAAGGATTATTCCCCTCCCTGAATGCAGGCAACGACATAAAGCAAAATACAAGAGTATATCACAGTGTTCATTTTGACAGGTGATTTTGATACAATTTAGTCTTAGTCTTTTGACTAAAATCTATAATAGTTTTAGTTACATTTTAGTTTAATCAAGTTTTAGTCGAGGAAAACAAACATTTTAGTATAGTTTTAGTTTAATATATTTTGGTCATATAAAAAGTATGTATTACATATGTTTTACTGTTTTTATTTTATATTTGTTGTTATTTTGAGATTATTTACTGCTAATGTTTATTAAAATAATAGCCTTTTTAAATTTAAATTATGCTAACATTTAAATATTTTAAAGCAAGTGACCTGTAATGGAGGTGGGACAAATAAAATCAAGTTTCTGAAATGATTCACTTCTACTGCAGTACAGATTTATACTAACATTACTGGCTTTCAGTAGACTAGACGTACATTACTGAACAAATGTATTTAAATCTCATCCAGTTCAGTAACAGCAATGTTTAGCTCCGTTGAAATACAGCTACACAGATTATATAATCTTTTGAATTTAGTAAAATATACATATAGTTTTTAACATCTGTTAAAAACTAAATAGGGGAGAGCGGGGTAATGTGAGACATCGGGTAATGTGAGACACCCCTTGTATCATGGCAACTGAACACAATTGTGGTCATGTGACCATTATGTTGTCAAGTCCCTCCCATTTCCCACTACTAGGAAGAGGAAGTTGTTGCTGGTGCTGTTAAGTTTTGTTTTTTTCACAAAAAGGTGTTTTATGCATTAAAAAGTAAATTTTCTTGCTTTGAACTTAATCAACTATTTTATCAAAGTAAATTGATTCAGGTAGAAAAACTAATATCATACATGCTTATGAACTTTCAACATATCAAACCATGTGATTGATGCTAGTTGAAGATTAGCCTGATTTGCTAGAGATTATGTTTTTTTCTAAAATGGTAGCCGTGGGGTTAAGTGAGACAAATGCTGTGGGGTAAAGTGAAACACCGTCCCAGCCAATTGGACTTAGAATCATTGTGCAGGTAGGCTAGAGTGTGATTACATTGATAAGAGATTACATGACTATATGATTCTGTAGGTTAACTTTCCAAAAGCAAAATCTATACTAATGAATACTGTACTTTTTAGGAAAAGAGTGGTTTGGCAGATTCTTAGCACGTCAACATCTCTCTGTATGAACTCCTGAGGCAACATCCCTGCGAAGGGCTACAACTTTCAATAAAACAACAGTGAGGGAGTTCTTCGAAAATCTCACTGTAGTAATGGACTGGTGACAGAATCAATTCTTTAGCTGCATAAGTTTTATGGAGACTTTACCTGTAATTTTTGGCTTTGATTTCAATAAGGTTCTTCCCTTGTCTCTCATCTTTAATAGACACGCATTTGTTACAACATTTAATGTTAATGGTAGTTTAAAAGTGGAAAACATAAGTGGAACAGCATCCCCCCAACTGGTTCACTTTACCCCCTTAATTTCTCTGGTCTGTCTTAGTTTACCCCTGAGTTGGGGTAAAGTGAGACACAAGACCACTTTTTTTAAAACAAACATATTTTCATTGCCCTTTGTCTTGAAGACATTCTGATAACTTTAATAGCTAGGAAACATCCTGAATTAATTGGAAAAAAAATTAATTTTACTTATATATCATTGTAGCTCAGCTAGCAAGGGGCAAATGTAAAAATTGGCTCACATTACCCCGCTCTCCCCTACACAAAGTAATCACTGTATAAACAGAGACAGAGGGGAAAACTGCCCTCAGGGTTTTCTAACAGAACCAGTGAGGGTTAGGAAAAAAAGGGAAAGTGCTGCTTTTCTGTGTGTTTATGTACTAACCCCTCACTCCTGCTGAAGTTAAAGTTAATTTACACGGAAAGTGGATTAACACGGCTAAGGTGCGTTACCCACGGGAAACGCTGGGCTGCCTGATCTTGTGCTGCGCCTGTTCACAGCGCTACTTAAACGGGAAATAGAAAATAAAATTTATTGAATCCTATCGTCCGGCTTATCATATTTATCACGATATATAATTTCCTCAATAACTATCAATATCGTTTTATCGCCCAGCACTATATAAGTTGAGTTAAAGTGTTTGTTTTAACTGCTAAAGCTGTAGGCTAGCAGGCGGAAGCTAGCAGCGATTAGCATTTGCGATTAGCATTAGCGATCAGGTTAAATGTGTAAATATATCATGTTAACTGTAAAAATATGGCTGTTTGTAAGCTTAGCTTGCAGTAAGTTGCCCTTAAACTGAAATATACATTTTAGTCTGGGGCTTCTAAAAGCTTTTACTGATACTGTGCTTTTGTTTTAATATTATTTCATGCTGTGCTTGTTTGGTGGTGAGGGCTAAACAGGACATGAAAGATTTCAGGTGTACAAGTTTTCTAAGAGATTAAATATAATGGAATTTATTTGGGGGGGATTTTTTTATATAAAATGTTTACACACTAAATTATAATATATTTATGTTTGTTACGTGTGCCGCCATTTTGCCCGTGCAGCACTGGTGACGTCACGAGGTTGGTTGGTTGAAGATCCCAGGTACAGAGTTAGTGGAAAAGAGCTTGTTCTTTGTGGAGATTATGGATGAAGACGAAGCTGAACTAGGCTAACATGGAGCATTTACTCAGAGATCTTTCCTGTATAAACCTGAGCAGAACTTTTCAGATGCTTTTCTGAGAGCGAGACGTTTTGGAGGTGTCAATTCTCTCTCTATGTGAAGTCCGTGCAGAAACCCTGCAGCCCGTCCACAGCAGGTACTGTCATCCCGTTAACTAGCTTGTTTAAATACATTTAGCTATTTAGCATGTAAAGTCCAGAGTTCATTAAGACTGAATGAAACAAACATGATTTAACTGGATATTGAAACAGGCGCTGTTTGGTTGATAAACCGTTCAGTTTGGAAGTTAGAAGGCTTGCTGATTAGCTAGCTTCATCTAGTTAGCGTTAGCTAGTTAGCTAGTGTTGGCTAGCTATGGTAAGATAGCTAGCTAAGTAGCTAACGCTAGTGTTCACTAGCTATGTTATTTTTTAATTGTCAGTTTATCTAGACTTTCGGTAAGTTACCTCTCGCTGCTCAGATGGTCTGTACATCCCAGCTGTTCAGAGGAAAAAATTAAAACGGAGGAAAAAAGCCTCGGACTTCAGCTTATTTGTCCGGCACTAATGCTCCTGACTCAAATACCCTCTCCTCCATATAGTCCTGGTCTAGAAAGTGCTCGCTACTAACCCCTAGCATTGCAGCTAACTGGAGGATTCTCACGCTTTTTACTTTCTGATGGAAAAAGTAGCTTACATGCAGGTGGATTTTCCACTATTTATATAGTACAAAACAGTCTACTGTATATATGTAAAAAGAATTATATATAATTTCGTGGTCACGACAGTGCTGTATAAATTTATTTCACTCTGCAACTGTAGGGGGGCCCACGAGCACAAAATCTCATTCCTACCAAGTGGAGCTTTAAATCTACTCAAATCATTTGAGGTAATTTTTATAACATATCTACTGCCCAAAACATGTTTGCTGTAGAAAAATAAAAATATACAGGTACTTTTACTTTGCTTTGTTTAGAAAAATACTTTATTCTACTTAAGTGAATGATGCAAGCCAGGGGTGTCCAAACTACGGCCCGCGGGCCATTTGTGGCCCGTTTCCTTTTTTGGAGCGGCCCTCGCGGTATTTTATAAATAGAATGAAAGTTGGCCCGCTGTTAAGCAGGTTTTTATAATGTGAGATTCAAATTTTGAACGCTAGGCGTCAGAATCGGGCCAAAGAGTCGGAGAGGGTGCGCATTTCTAGCGCAGAAAAACGGGCCAAAGAGTCTAAAAGCGGAGAGGGTGCGCATTTCTAGCGCAGAAAAACGGACCAAAGAGTCTAAAAACGGAGAGAGTGTGCATTTCTAGTGCAGAAAAACGAGGCAAAGAGTCTAAAAGCGGAGAGAATGCGCATTTCTAGCGCATAAAAACGGACCAAAGAGTCTAAAAGCGGAGAGAGTGTGCATTTCTAGCGCAGAAAAACGGGCCAAAAAGTCTAAAAGCGGAGAGAGTGTGCATTTCTAGCGCAGAAAAACGAGGCAAAGAGTCTAAAAGCGGAGAGAGTGTGCATTTCTAGTGCAGAAAAACGAGGCAAAGAGTCTAAAAGTGGAGAGAGTGCGCATTTCTAGCGCATAAAAACGGACCAAAGATGGTGAGTAAATGAAATAATCAGGAAAAAGGTATTATTTAAAGTGGTATATTTGATTATTTGTTTTATTACAGAGTGTGGCCCGTGACTTCAAATATATTTCTCCTTCTGGACCCCAACAAAAAAAGGTTTGGACACCCCGGATGCAAGTGATTAATGAGGATGTTCTGCCAGGTCTCTCAGTGCTGAAACAGGACTTGTTCAGGTGTCTTCTTCACTGCTATCTCTTATTTCTCACCCAGTTTACGTACAGTGAGTCTTCTTGTTTAGGACCTATAGGGAGAAAACAAAGAGAGAAAGAGAGAGAGAAAGAGAGAGAGAGAGAGTATACTTAGTGTGGATTAACAATGTTTCTTTATTCGTAACGTTTTAAGTGAGTTATGTGAGCTATGTAACCATACACATAAGCCCTACACACACCTAACCACCACCAGGGGATAACCTCCCTGAAATCAACTTTTGCAATTTGGGATGTCTGGTGAGTGTAGTAACAAACCAGTGGTCATAATATTGTGGCTTGACTCTGTATGCTTCTATTGAACCCTTTGAAATACTCACTGCTCCCTCTGCTGGTCCACTTCAGTTTTCTAATCTCACTGTCATTTTCTGTAACATAAACCAAGAGTGAAAGAGTAACACAGCCACTGCCTAACAATATGAGCAAATTATATACATCTAATTAAATATACAGCACATATTCCATGTCCAAAAATGTTTAGACATTTGCTCAAATGTTCTTTTCAACTTATATGCAAATAAGAGGCCACTTAAAAATGATGAGTTTCTTTGATTTTACCAAATTGAAAACCTCTGGAATATAATCAGAAGGAAGATGGACGATCACAAGCCATCAAACCAAACTGAACTGCTTGAATCTTTGAACCAGGAGTAAAGGCATAAAGTTATACAAAAGCAGTGTGTAAGACTGGTGGAGGAGAACATGATGCCAAGATGCATGAAAACTGTGATTAAAAAACAGGGTTATTCCACCAAATATAGATTTCTGAGCTTTTAAAAGTTTATGAATATGAACTTGTTTTCTTTGCTTTATTTGAGGAAAAAAGAGAAAGTGTTCTTTATAGAAGCTACATCTATTAGGAAGGAAGTGGTGCCTGGACACTTTTGAACATATTTTTGCAATGACAATCAGATTGTATCATGGACAGGCAGTTATTTAGATAAAAGTATGGTCTCTGTACCGTAAACAGGCTCTTCTTTTCGGCGTCTTTTGTCTAAAACATAGATGATGAAAAAGACATGGTGGTAATTTTGGTAGAAAAGATTTTTAAAAAAGTGGAAAAATGTATAAAATGAGCATGAAATAAGACTTACTTTTATGAAAGTAAGTGTTCACATATAAAGGGCCTTCCGAATATCCTGAAAAAAAAAAGGGTAGGACGTCAATGGGACAAAAGTACAGTACTGTGCAAAAGTCTTTGAAAATGTTATTTTACTCAACAGTATGAGATTTCCTTGCAGTCAAAACACAATATGTTATTACAATTGTCATTATCATCAATAAAAAATGTATTTTGTCAACTGAGCTAACCATGCTGTTAGACCATCATCAATACTATCAATAATCTTACTTAAGACACTTGACCATAACAAGATACACTATATAGCACAAAAAAGTATTTGTTCTTCTGCCTTTGTACGCATAGGAATTTGAGTGAGATCCCATTTTTAATCCATAGGGTTTAATATGATGTTGGACCACCCTTTGCATCTACAAGCTTCATGTTTTTGGGAAGGCTTTCCACAAGGTTTAGGAGTGTATTATGGGAACTTTTGACCATTCTTCCAGATGGGCGTTTGTGAGGCCAGACACTGGTGTTGTTGGATGAGAGGATCTGGCTCACAGTCTCAAATGTTATTCATTTCCAAGCTATAAACTTGTTCATCCATGTCTTTATGAACCTTGCTTGAGTCATCCCCAAACTGTTCTTGCAAGAAATTGTCCAAAATCTTTTGGTATTCTGAGGCATTAATAGTTAATATTACTGAAACTAAGGAGACTGGAAACAACCCTATACCATAATCCCCCCTCAACCAAACTTTACACTTGACACGAGTATTGTTCCCCTGGCAACTGCCAAACACAGAATTACCCAGACAGAGAAGCATGATTCATTAATGCATTACCTTTGGCAATACAGTATATTGTTTTGTTATTTATTAACAATGTATAAGCAGTTTTGATGGTTTCTTCCTTCAAATCTGCCACTGTTGGCTTCAGACTGTTTACAGGTAGTCTAATATTTTAAGTATGGCTTGATTTTCTATTATTGATACTGTAAAGCTCCTTTGTGAAAGCACAATACAGCAAAAAAAATCATTTAATTTGACCTTTTAAGGTACTGGATTTATCATAAAGATATCCATTATGAATAAATGAAATTTACTTACTCCTTCTGCACTGTGTACAGAACAAACACACCAACAGCAGGAGGACAGTGACTGCAGCTCCAAGGAAGTAATACCAGTACTGTATTGAGCTGTGTACCTCAGAGACTGAAAAAACATGAAAAAAAGAGTATTTCAGAGATCACAGAGATCATGCAGTGCAGAGAACAACACAAGAACAACTCCAGTGTAAGTCTTTCTTACATTCACTCAGATTTTTAATTGATTGCAGACAGTATGAACCCAAGAAATGTTGTGGTTTGTCTGCTTAACATAATTGAATGTGTTAAATGACATCTATTTCTGCATTCCAGACATATTTTGGAAATGTATAATGAGAGCTTCAGCTCCGTGCGCCGCCATAACTGAAAATAACAGACATATCAGTGTTCTGAAGTCTCACACTTTGAGTGTGTGACACACGAACCTCAGCGAGTTCACACGCTCACACGCCACACATGGTGTTTCTCACGCTTGCCAATCCATCGGCTGTATATTATAATGTACTCTCGTTAAGCCAATCAGAATATAGATCGCTCTGTTGTTAGGCAGACCTAGTCAAAGAGGGTGGCGTTTCTGCCAGAGTGCTGCACTATGCTCTATGTATATATATGTCTATGTCATATCAGTTCAGTAATGGCGGTGCTCGGAGCTGAAGCTCACATTATAGGATGTAAACAGTGTTTTTAATAAAACTCTTGTGCACTTTTTAAGTTATTAATGCCTCGTTTTAAATGTCAGGGCTCTCCGGATTCTAGCAAGGAGGTATGGAGCTACTTTGAGCCTGGATAATGGTGGAAAAAGTGATCTATCGGGGGGAATTATGCCCCGTGTCACCCAGTCTGAAGGGTGTTTGGACAAACTGTTAAAATTTCTGAACGCTCTGGGAGAACAGAGGTGTGGTTTTTATCAAAGGTAAGTACTTTTTTATCATGTTTTACTACAACAAAAATCCACTTTACACCGGAGTTCTCCTTGAAGTGGTAAAAACTGCTTCCAACATTTTTTTATATATTTATATATGAAATGAAGTAAATCAGCCAAAATATTAAATATCCTGGGTTCATACTGTCTGAAATCAAATATCAGTCAGTGTCCCAAATTTTCCTTGTAAGCCAGTAAAAGCACAAATAAATAGAAGGCATATTTTTTTTCATTGTTTTTCTCACCTGTGCTCAAATATATCTCCTGATAAGCGATGCTGCAGTTGGTCCCATTATACAGTTCACAGCGGTACAGACCCAGATCAGACCGCTGAACGTTACGGAGGAGGATGGAGAAGTTTCCAGATCTTGAGATATTGGGGAACGGATTAATACATCCACCTGTGTTCCTGCAGGACTTCACATCACTCTGTAGCTTGATCTTCACCAGATCATCTACTGTTAAATTCCTGTGACTCCACACTGCTGCTATATCTGCAGTCTCATTTGCTCCAAAGACGGGTAGTGTGAAGTTACAGGGCAGCAGAACATCAGACTGCAGATCAGTGGTGATGTTGATGCTGGTTATTGGATGACTCGCACATGATGTTACACCTGGAAAAAGCCAAAAGACATATTTTATCATTTATTAGCCAATCAAACATAAAACACCATACACTGACAGGGTAAACGTCATGAAACATAAAAAAATAGTATTATGTCCCATGACTTTTGCCACGTCCTATTGTCCACTGCAGGAGGTAATGCAAATTCCCAAAATGGTACTCATGAACTTGATCTTTTTCAGCATTTTGACCATTTCTCATTTTCTGTTTAAAAAAATGCTGTAAATGAAAGTAGTCAGTTATTCAGTTAATTTGAGTTCTGTGTGGGTATGAAGGCCTGAGATTTTCTAAGTTTATATTAATACATATATATATATATATATATAAATAGTTGTTTTATTCAATAAACTACAGGCAAGATTTCTCACAAATTCCAAATAGAAATATTGTCATTTAGAGCATTTATTTGCAGAAAATGAGAAATGGCTGAAATCACCAAATAACAAAACAGATACAGAGCTTTCAGACCTCAAATAATGCAAAAAAAAACAAGTTCATATTTATAAAGTTTTCAGAAAGGGTTCAGAAATCAATATTTGGTGGAAAAACCCTGGTTTTTAATCACAGTTTTCATGCATTTTGGCATGTTCTCCTCCACCAGTCTTACACACTGCTTTTGGATAACTTTATGCCTTTACTCCTGGTGCAAAAATTCAAAGCAGGTCAGCTTGGTTTGACGGCTTATGATCATCCATCTTCCTCTTCATTATATTCCTGAGGTTTTCAATTTGGTAAAAAAAAAAAAAAAAAAAAAAAAAAATATATATATATATATATATATATATATATATATATATATATATATATATATATATATATATGTGTGTGTGTGTGTGTGGCTAACATGTCTATGTCACTGTATTTTGATTAGTAATCTTAATAGTAGTGTTTATATATATTTATTTTGGTCTAATGCTCTCTCTATATATATAAACACTAATTGTAATGTTATGCTTGATCAGTGTATGCCAAACATGGAAATTAAATAATTATTAGTAAATATTAGTATGTATGCACATAAATAATGTCATATCCCTACTAGAACATTAATACAAAGCAATCTCAACACACAGATTAAAAAAACATCCCTGAGATACAAATAAGTCAGCGACCAGATGTTTACAAAGTAACCAGGTGTTAGAAACAAGGCGAAGGTTACAGTGTAAACGTTGCAGCCAAGAAACCGGAAAACGCTGTCGCAGGTTATCATTAATACACAATTATTCACTCACCTGTCACTGGAATCCATAGGAGCATCCCCAGCATCCCAAATTCACACAGCATCGTCCCTCAGCTTTCATTTAGGAGTGGCTATTGTTTAAAATACTGTAGGAAGTGAAACTGAGGCAGGGTCTTATTGTGCATAGGAGATGCTGATCATTGATTTCCTGTAAGAGAGGTGTTGTCTGGGGGCTGATAAAGGAAATCCTGTGATGCAGCTAAACCTGCAATTCTGCTGCAATGCAAATGCAGTCAGATGTCCTGACAGAGCATCACATCACCTACATAACTTACATAGCTTACTTAAATCTGCTATATATATATATATATATATATATATATATATATATATATATATATATATATATATATATATATATATATATATATATATACAGTGAGTCCAAGAAGTATTTGATCCCTTGCTGATTTTCTTTGTTTGCCCACTAATAAAGACACTATCCTTCTGCACTTTTAATGGTAGATATATTCTAACATGGAGAGACAGAATATCAAGACAAAAATCCAGAATATAATTTTAAAGAATATATTTTAATTAATTTGTATTTCAATGAGGAAAATAAGTATTTGATCCCTCAAGCCTTTGTTTACAAGCACAGCGGTGAGACGTTTGTTGTAGTTAACCACAAGTTTAGCACACACACCAGGGGGAATTTTGGCCCACTCTTCTTTGCAGATCCTCAATAAATCATGAAGGTTGGTGGGCTGTCGCTGTCAGCTCCCTCCATAGATTTTCGATCGGATTGAGGTCTGTTGACTGGCTGGGCCACTCCATGACCTTAATGTGATTTTTCTTGAGCCAATCCTTTGTTGCCTTTGCTGTATGTTTAGGGTCTTTATCATGTTGGAAGACCCAACCACGGCCCATTTTCAGATCCCTGGCAGAGGGGAGGAGGTTGTCCCTCAGGATTGTGCGGTACATGGCTCCATCCATCTTCCCAGTGATGCGGTGAAGTAGCCCTGTACCCTTGGCAGAGAAACACCCCCAAAACATTATGCTTCCACCTCCATGCTTGACGGTGGGCACAGTGTTCTTGGGGTCATAGGCAGCATTTTTCTTCCTCCACACATGGCGGGTGGAGTTGAGGCCAAAAAGTTCAATTTTGGTCTCGTCTGACCACAAAACCTTCTCCCAATAACTTGGTTCATCTTTCAAATGATCATTGGCATACTTGAGGCGCGCCTCCACATGTGCTCTCTTCAGCAGGGGTACCTTTCGGGCACTGCAGGATGTGATTCCATTGTTGCGCAAAGTGTTGCCAATTGTTTCCTTGCAAACTGTGGTCCCAGCTGCCTTCAGGTCATTTGCTAACTCCTGCCGAGTGGTTGCAGGACGATTTCTGACCGTTCTCAGCCACCCCACGAGGCGAAATCTTCTTTGGAGCACCGGGCCGAGGTCTGTTGATTGTCATGTTATACTCTTTAAACTTTCTGATAATTGCACCAATAGTTGTTACTTTCACATCCAACACCTTACTAATCTTTTTGTAGCCCATTCCAGCTTTGTGAAGGTCAACAATTCTGACTCTGAGGTCCTGTGACAGCTCTTTGGTTTTACCCATGTTGGAGACTTGAAATCTGTGTGATCTGTCTGATTCTGTGGACAGGTGTTTTTCACACAAGTGATTAGTGAGAACAGGTGGCTTCAGGTCAGGTAACAAGTTGATTGGGAGTGTCTAACTGGTCTGTAAAAGCCAGAACTGCTAATGAATACTAAGGGATCAAATACTTATTTCACTCCATGAAATACAAATCAATTAATATATATTCCTTAGATTTATTTTCTGGATTTTCTTTTTAATATTCTGTCTCTCCATGTAAGAATACATCTACCATTAAAACTATAGAATGATCATGTCTTTATTAGTGGGCCAACGAAGAAAATCAGCGATCAAATACTTCTTGGACTCACTGTATATACAGATCTGGAAAAATTAAGAGACCACTTTAAATTTTCTGATTTTGCTATTTATAGGTTTATGTTTGAGTAAAATGACCATTGTTGTTTTATTCTATAAACTACAGACAACATTTCTCCCAAATTCCAAATAAAAATGCTGTCATTTAGAGCATTTATTTGCAGAAAATGAGAAATAAAATAAAAGAGAGAATGCAGAGCTTTCAGACCTCAAATAATGCAAAAAAAAAAGGTTCATATTAATTTCATTTGGAAACAAAGGTACTCAAGTTTTAACTCTGTAAGAGTTCAAACACCAATATTTGGTGGAATATTTTTTGGTGGAAAATTTAGTAAATCACTTAATATGGGGGGCATGTCTTTTGGAGTTTAAAGGAGACTTTAGATATTTGATATCAATAATTTATCACAAATATTGATATCATGTCGCACCCCTAGTATATATCCCGGTATACATACTGGTATATTGACTCAGTGGTAAGAGCACCGGGTTATTGATGACAGGCTTGTGGGTTCAATACCGAGGTTCAGCAAACTGCCATTAAGAAAGGCCACCTAACCCTTAGTGCTCCCTGGATGCTGCACTGCAATGGTTGCCCACCACTCAGTGTGTGTGTGTGTGTGTGTGTGTGTGTGTGTGTGTGTGTGTGTGTGTGTGTGTGGGTATGTGTGTGGGTGTGTGTGTGTGTGGGTGTGTGTGTGTGGGTGTGTGTGTGTGGGTATGTGTGTGTGTGTGTGTGTGTGTGTGTGGGGGTGTGTTTCTTTACTGCACAGATGGGTTAAGGGCCACGTTCCATCTGTGCATCGAGCTCAAATAAGATGAATATGGTTATTTTGTCTTGCTCTCTCTTGTCTTGTCAATATTAGTATTGTAAAAAAACAAACAAAAAAAACAAATAGTAACTAATTCTGTGAATTAAATGTATTCTTTTATATAACATATTATAATATAATAACAGTCACAACCAGTGTATCTTTATCACTATGTTAGTTTTCCACACAGACAAAGACAAAGCTTTGAGACAAAAGACTTTGAAATGTGTTGCAATCATTGTAACTGAATAGAATAACCGACACTTTCTTTAGAATAACCTTAAATGTTGAATGTTGAAACCACCTAAAATGTTGAAACTAGGATGTTCCAGCAGGAGACTGACCTGCAATTTTTTTATTATTATTATTATTAGGGCATGTGACGCTGCCTCGCCGAACCCCGAGGTCAGGGACACGAAGTCAGCGGGTAGGTAGTGACCAAGGGAAAAAAATGCAGTGGATCCAGCAGTTCAAATGGTGAGCTTTTATTTACATTGCGTGTGAAAAAAAAATCAAACAAAAACGGAAAATAAACGCAGTTAAAATTCCTGACTAGTTTCAGAACAGGTAAATAAACCAAGGCCGCAAGGCCATAGGTTCAAAACTCGGTACCAGCTCGACCTGCACCTGTGCCCCCTCTCAGCATCAGGTCAGTCATTACTGAGCCAGCCTCCCCAACCAAAGCTTACCCAGTCCCTCTTAATCAATTAGCCCCGCCCCTAATTTAATGGATCACACCATTTCTAGATCTACTGGGGAAAATAGCTAGGCTTCAGAGGTTCCAAACATAACAGACATGAAATTATAACTATTTACATAAGGCCTTAATAAAAAGAACGATTTTACAATTGTCGACATGAACATATATCAATGCTAACATTACTTTTTGATGTATTATCTTTTAGGGATTACTCTACCCTTTACCCCTCCCTGAGGTAGCCGAGGGCCCTTCAGCTTGCCCCAGAGACAAAAAAAAGGTATAAAAAGGTAAGTATAACAGGTGTTACAAATAGTTGTAACAGGTAAGTAATACAGGTAAGTATCAATAGGTATAAAAAGTAAGTAATACAGGTAAGTATCTACGCTGTAGATATCTACAGGGCAGTCAACCCCAAACTTCTGCTGTAATCTGCCCCGCCCCCGCCCATTGTGCTGTTTTTTTTTTCCGGAAGCAGTTCCCATGTGTTAACCCTTGTGTGGTGTTCGGGTCTGTTGGACCCGTTTTCATTTTTCATCAAATGATACTAAAAAAATATTTTTTCTAACTCAAACTCATTGGCATTGGCTCATTTTTTGTGAAAAACATATATCAAAACACATTTTCGATAAACACACACTGTACACCACCCCCCGCCCCCCCCCCCCCCCCCCCCACACATTTATATTACACAAAGTATGTTTGGCCAAGGGCTAATAAACATTGCTTCATTTGTAAATTTGAAACTAAACAAATTTTCTACTCATATCTGGAGTTTAATTCATTTTCTTTTACATTTTATTAAAAAACTAATAAAAAAAAAAGAGTAGCACTTTCAGAAAGAAATGTAACATAAGAAAGGTAAAGGTATATTGCTTGCAATT
Source organism: Astyanax mexicanus (assembly GCF_023375975.1). Taxonomy (NCBI): domain Eukaryota; kingdom Metazoa; phylum Chordata; class Actinopteri; order Characiformes; family Acestrorhamphidae; genus Astyanax; species Astyanax mexicanus. The sequence goes on from NC_064408.1 coordinate 11,293,596, forward strand.
TAGGTGAAGTGAGCATGTGTAAAGCATTTTAATGTAAAATTGCTTAATTTTGCTGAATTAAATACAAGTAACAAAGTAAACGAGTAACAAAAATATGAACACCACACAGGGGTTAAGAATGTGATCTGGTCTTAATCCGACCCAGCTATCAAATATACTTTTTTAATTGAGCTTAACGGCTGATGAGGTGCAGATTAATCTGATATATTAGCCAGAAAGTATACTGCTGTGAACAAATGTTGATTTTGCTGCTGCTCCATGTTGTTTACAGACTAAGAGTGCGATACTGTGCAGCGTTCATTGTCTCACTGAAAACACTGTGTTTTACAGTGCAGCGGCAATTTTTCAGTGTTCTGTATTAAAGCAGCTTCACACTGCACAGATATATACACTAAAACACAGAATATTCTATCTATATTTACTTTCTTCTAGTTTCTTCTATCCAATTTATCATGCATTATTTATTCCAGAGCCCCATGTTGGCTTTATCTCCCCTCAAACATACAAGTATATACTAGTATTTTAATTTACACTTTTTGCATTTTTACATGTTTGCATTTTATGTCTCTTACATTAATTCTATTGTTTACATTTTATTATCCACTATAAAAACTTGTGTTCTAAAAAGCACAATTGTGATTAATCCCAATTTTCCGGTGGGAGGAAACACGAGGAGAACCAGATAGGGATTTGAACCCAAGACTCCAATGATGGGAGACGAACAACTAAGCCACCATGCTGCTCAGTGATGAGTGTATAAAGCAGGCATATGCAGAATCAAGACATGAGTACGGTAATACAAAGTGAAGTACCTATAAGAAGTCCATAGTTCTTTACTAGAAAAGGCTTATAGACAGTAGAGGGAGCCATTACACCATAATTTACAAGCTGAATTTGATTTTTTTTAAGTAAAAATGCATAATAATACATATTTATCATAGAAAAATATAAATTCAATCTAAGTCAATCTAAGACTTCTGTACATTCTAATCCAGAGGTTTTCAGTCCTGAGGCCCCATTTCCGATGCTCTGGTGCACCAGATGTTCTCAGGACATTTGTTGATAATGTGGTTTAAAGACAAGTTTCTGATTCCCCTTTTAGACAGACACACAATACTACTGTATATCAGCCAGACTGGGACTTAGAATCAGTGCCCTGATGGTTATACTGGTGATACTGGTACGGAAGTCCCATTACACGTTGTCTCCTGTGTGCTGCTCTGGCTTATCCAAGAACTTTCCCCTGGTGTAGATTTCATTTTCATACACAACTTCTGAAAAACAAAATATTAAGAAGTATTAGTATTCAGTCTAAATTGATACTGACATATCCTCTGCTGTCCTTTGCTTACGCCCACTGGCTCTCCAACCTGCAGCTGGTGATCAAACAATGCGACTTTTTCTGTTCTCAATGCTGTAGAGAAGAAAAAAGGAAAAAAAGAACTGTGGGTATTTACCGTCTTTGCTTTGGCAGTGCTGTAGTGTGGAATACACTGTGTCGATCGGACGATCAGATGTACGTCCTAAAAAATCAGACGAAAATATGTTGTACAACCTAATCATATTTTAGTATTTTCATAGTTTTAGTCTACAGCATTAGTATACACTCTCTGTCCATATGTTTACATATGTAGATACTGTAAACATGAACCTACTGGCACCCTGATGTCTAATACCAGTTGTATACCAGGCTAGAGGGTTATAAATCGCCCTATATAGAGTTGTGAAGATGGGGACAAAATGTGGTGGGGTGGTGATCATCCAACATCCTAATATCCTCCTAATCCTAATATCCTTGATTCCAGAAGAAACAGTGAATGAGCAGGTGTCCCATTACTTTTGTCCATACAGTGTAAATTATCCAAAAGAGCGCATTTGCAAATCTAAGTAAATATAATGCATTTAAATTAGAGCTGCACTATATGTCGTTTAAGCATCGTCAGATTGTGGGATGTTACTTAAGGCAATTATACACATCAAACAGGTCATGTTGCAATATTTTGTTTCTTGACACAAGAAGTAGATACACACTGCTGTCTCTGTGTCTGTGTGAGTGACAGCCTGCTGCTGCCTGAGAAGCACGAAGGGGAGGGGGAGCGCGAGGAGGGAGGGGCAGGAGTAAACACGAGGTAACTGAATGGCCTTCATTCACATGGTTGGGCACATTCTTGTAAACGCACGTGTTGAAAGCTGTGCACCTCAGTCCAGCACAGTTTTGCAGATATTTCCATTACAGCTGAATTCACACTTTTAATCCCAGAAAAATGCTCTTAAATACCTTAAAAAGCATTTTAAATGCCTGATTAAAGGGACGATTACTGTTGTTTTGCTGTTTTTCTCTGTTTCCCTGCATTGTTTAATATTGTGATATATATATATATATATATATATATATATATATGCTGTATAGTCGAAAAAAGAACATTTACAATGTCATTTTTTCCAATGTCGTGCAGCCCTAATTTCAATTGAATATTATCAGCATACAGTCCATAATAATGTATTTGGAAGTAATGTATTTGGAATGAAACAAAAACAAGTGTGTGGATATTTACCCTCTCTGCTTTGGCTGTGCTGTTCTCTGTCAGGAATATTCTCATATATTGGAGGATCACGTCTATTTCCTGGAAGATCAGACAACATATAAAATTTAGTCGTAATTTCATTAATCATCTTTATTCCACAGGATCAACACAAGTTGATGCACACTAGCACATACAAAACTCTAATCTGGTCTAATCTGATTGCTTAGACTTTCATATAAAAGTAAGATCAATATCTATTCACATTGTGGGTGGTAATGCCCTTTGTTAAATCAACATCACTCACATGATAACACCTCAGAACATATACAGGTGTGGGCGTTTCCAAACCACTTGCTGAGGTAACTCTTCATGACTTTCGGCATGCCAGTGTAATTAATGTATCATAAATAAAACTAAAGTCATATTATAAAGACCCATATCTACGGTCCAGCAGTCTAAAGCGCTGCCACTATGATTGGGAGATCGCTGGTTCGAATCCCAGTTATGCAGCTTGCCATTAGCTGCCCGAGCCCTGAGAGAGCACAATTGGCTTTGCTCTCTTTGGGTGGGTAGATGGTGCGCTTTCCCCTCATCTCACCAAAGGGTGATGTTGATCAGCACAAGACATCTGTGAGCTGCTGTATCAGAACCGAGTCGCTGCACTTTCCTCTGAGTGCACTGTGATGCTACTCGGTAATGCTGCATCAACAGCAGTTTAAAAAGAGGCGGAGTCTAACTTCACATGTATTGGAGGAGGCATGTAAAAGTCTGCACCCTACTTGTGTTGTGGTGTCATTGAATAGCAGCTCAATGAATGGGACAATCTTTAAAAAAAAAAAAAAAACCTGGATCTACTAAATAGAAACTTTACAGAAAAGCAAAGAAAACGGTGATTTCTATTTCTGTTGGATCATTATTTGTGAAATTAGAATACTATATAAAGATGATGAGATCAGTCAGAAACAATAGCCAATGTTTTTTTATGTGGTCAGTTTCTGACCGCCAGATGCGGTGGGTGAGATATTTTGGTTGACAGACTATTCTTACACCAGCAGTGGCACTGAGCTGTTTAAAAAAGGTCCCCGACAAAAACCACTGTTCCTCATACACTAAACCCACCAACACTTCTCTACGGAACTTAAAAAGTATTTTAATCTGCATCCTGTATATCTGAATTCTCCTGTTTTTGATAATCTTTAATATTTAAATAAATGTAAGGTTGTGGAATTTGCATTTGAATAAAATACACACAAAAAAATCTAAATTCGAATATACAGGGGTTGGACAATGAAACCGAAACACCTGGTTTTAGACTACAATAATTTATTGTGGTGACGGACAGTTCTGGTGGAAACAGGAGAGTTGAGGTGCACATTGAATTCTGCCGTGATTTGATCAGCCGTGGTTTTATGTTTTTTGGATACAATCCGGGTTAACACCCGAACATCCCTTTCAGACAGCTTCCTCTTACAGCGTCCACAGTTAATCCTGTTGGATGTGGTTGGTCTTTCTTGGTGGTATTGGCTGACATTACCCTGGATACCGTGGCTCTTGATGTATCACAAAGACTTGCTGTCTTGGTCACAGATAAGCCAGCAAGACGTGCACCAACAATTTGTCCTCTTTTGAACTCTGGTATGTCACCCATAATGTTGTGTGCATTGCAGTATTTTGAGTAAAACTGTGCTCTTACCCTGCTAATTGAACCTTCACACTCTGCTCTTACTGGTGCAATAATGTGCAATTAATGAAGATTGGCCACCAGGCTGCTCCAATTTAGCCATGAAACCTCCCACACTAAAATGACAGGTGTTTCATTTTCATTGTCCAAACCTTGTGTATACCAGATATTTCAACTCTGGCCTACATTTGTATTAAATTTTAAATAAATACATTTAAATGAATGGATGTGAAGTTGTTATGGTAACACATTATTTGGATGGTGTGTTATAGATGCCTCATAGAAGCTCAACTAACCCTACACCCAACTCTAACCCAAACTTTAATCTTAACTTTTTTTAAGGCTAAGTTTAGGCTTAGATTTAGGGTTTAGGTTAAGATTTGGGTTAGGGCTGGGTTTTAGGGTTGATTTATGGTTAAAGAGCCACTAAACAATAAACTATTTTTTTTTCCAATAATAGCTGAAATGTGTTGCTTTCAAGTGATGAGACATACTAGTTATTTGTTCCTAACCTTTAAAAAACGCTTTCATTGTGGTCATTTCTGCCTCTGCAGAATCCTCTCAGGTTTAGCTGTGCTATAGGCGTGTATGATGTGTCCGTGTACTTTGATATGCAGACACATTACAATATGCAAATCATTACATTAATAATAGCGTCCCCTTGCTGACGTCCAATCATCTGCATCTCACCGCTATCAGAGGCAGTCTGCTGCTGTTGCAGCTCAGCCAATCAGCTCTCCCACCTGCCCCGCCTCTAAACCCATACATCACCCAGTGCTCCTCCCATTTTTAGCCTTTTTTCAGATTTAAGCTGAAGGTGGAGTCATCTGTGAGGCATCTATAATGGACCATCCAAATGAAGTAATATTGGTGTTTCCACAGCAGAATTCAGCACCTTGTTTAAAAAAGCTCTGTACATTTATTTATAAACTCTAATATCATAATTATAATACTCATAATTTTCTAATTATTTTTTTTTTATCAAATTAATTTGCAATATGTAAACAGCAATCTCAACACACCTGTAAATTCAAATATTTTGTATATATTGTATATATATATTATTTATATATATTATATTTTGTAATATATTATTTTTATATACTATTAATATTTTCAACAGTATAATTATGTATATATATTGTAAGTGACATGTAATTCTATATTTTCCATATTTCTATTTCTATATTATTTATGGTTTTCTGCTACTGTGAGGGTCTATGAAATAAAAAAAATGTAAAAGTAAAACATTTTATAAATGTATTTTGGTATGCAGACACAAGGTGTTTGTCCTAATGAAACATTGTTTTGTGGACAGTTGGGATTAGAATGGATTTTTTTTTTTTTTTTTTTTTTAAATATGAAGCCTTGTGTTAGAATAAAGGAAATCACTGCATTCCAGCATGAAAAAAAAAATCAGTACAATCCCATCTATGAAACATGGTGGTGGTTGAATCATGGATTTGGGCCTGTTATCTTTGACTGCCATTATCTTTCAAGCACCATCACACACACACACACACACACACACACTGTATCACACAAGTATCTGTGCAGCTACCACACTGCATCTTCACACTTCTCATGGTTAAACTCACCACAAACACCTCCAGTCCTCGAACGCCCAGTTCCTGAAACACCCAGAATAACCTGCAGTCACAGCTTTGTTTATCACATTATCTAAATGTTTTTGAGGTTGAGCAAATAAAAAGCATTAAATATAGAAAAGATGATGATAGATGTATCTCAGCAACGAGCAATAAACAATAAACAGACTGATAAAGGTATTGGTAACAGTATTTAGTTGTCAGTAGTCACTGCTTTAACCCTCCTGTTAAATGTTCAGTTATAAATTTATAAGGAACAGCAGTAATGTTGCCAGGTCAAACTGTAGATAGAAAATAATATGTTTAAGTTTTATATGATTTATATGATAATGATAGGATTTAATTATCAGAATTTTTTATTATTTTGGCTATTTATTTTATTCATTCATATTTACACCTTTTATTAACCAGAGTGAACAAATGTACTGAAAATTGTTATTTAATAAAAAAACTTGGTTGACCTAGAGTTGTAGTTGAATTGATCATATTGACTGTTCTTTTTCTGTTTTCATTTTACATATATTATTATTTTTAATAACTGTGAAATAGTGGAGACAATATGAGAAATATATATATATATATAAAATATATATATATATATATATTATATATATATATATATATGTGTGTGTGTGTGTGTGTGTTTTAATTAACACAGCAACAAGTGTCTTCAGTTCCTTTGAAAATAAAACAGTATGAAGGATGTGATGCCAATGATGTCAAAAGTTATTTTCTTTAAGGGGCGGGGCTATTTCAAGATGACAGGGTGTACAGGATATTTCTGGACAAATACAAAAAGCTTATTAAGCTTATTAAAAGGCTATAAAAATAGCTAAATAAATTATTGAAATGTCAAAATTGTTAAATAAAATCTTCAAAATGTTAAGTTTTGTTTAACTCTTAACTTCAATATTATGAGGCACAACAGACACGACCAAAAAAAAGCCTCACATACAAAAAACTGTAAAATATAGAAAGTTTCTTTATAATAACGTTATACATTATATTTATCTACGTATACATTAAATATGAATGTGCTCCAGCTCTACAGTCATAGCTGAGGCTACAGTATACTGTATTATCTTCTTTTAGCTTTTTGGCACACTCCCTAAAACCTGAATCTGAATAAAATATTGATAATTATCTATTAAGATATATTCCAAATAGCCAGAACATTAGAACCACCTGCCCAATATTGAGTAGGTCCCTTTTATGCCACCACAACAGATTTTGGACAGGCACGGACTCCATGAGGTGATCTGTGGTCATTTTTAATGAGACTGATGTTAGCAGCACTTCACCTGTCAGTGTTCCTAATATTATGGCTGATTGGTGTAAATTGTACATGTAGCATTTTATTAAGTTGTTCCTCGTTATCTTCTTACTTTTTATTCTTGCCATAAAATAAAAAAAATTAATTACCCCACAGCTTTTATGGTAGAATCACGAGAAGTTGCAGTATCAAAGGACCTTTACCCGGTTAGGTTTCTTGTGCTTTTTGGAGCGATACATCGTATGATTTTTGTATAGCCAATGTTTTAATCTCTGACATTTCCTCGTAAGGATCCCTTCAGAAGTGTCAACAAACTTTTGTCAAAAAATTCAAACAGCTCTTTAGATCACAATTTTTTTGTAAAAAACACAAAAATCAGTATAATGACAACTCAGAGACGTTTCAGATGATATGCTTGTCGGACCTAAACAATTTATGCTTTTTGTAAAATTAAAGTACATTTTCTTCCCATAGAAATTAATGGGGTTCCCAACATTCCATCCCACGCACCAACTCAGTCTGTGCACCTAACACCTTCTCTATGCGTCGCTCCTCAGTACTGTCTGTGTATGGAGGAGCTGCTGGATAAACCAGCTATTGGGTAGCTTTCTCACCCATCTTTAACCAAAGGTTTTTAGACACTCCTCTATCAGCCAAAACATCAGCATTCCACCATTTACCAAAAGTTTTTGAGCTTTAGCATTTATCTAAAAGTTTTTGGACATTCTTCTATTATTTTGGATATTTTTCTATGGACATTCTTCTGTTAGCCCAATCATTGGCATTTCAAAATTTAGCCAAACATTTTTGGACTTTAGCATTTAGCTTTAGCATTTAACCAAAATTTAACAACCATTTTTTTCCAACATTATTAGCACACTTTTCCAAGCCAACTTAAAGTTTGTTCACTTGAAGTTTGTTCACAGTTGGAACTTTCCTTTCTAATTAAAAAAATTAATTGAATTAATAATTGTTAATAAACCCATTTAGTAGTAGTTAATTTGGGTATAATTAAATACAACACAGAAGCTTCACAAAGCTCCAGTATTAGTTGTGTAAATACGGCAGATTAAATAATAAAATATGCTGAAAGAAGACTCACGTTTTTTCCTGATGTAGAAGAGTAATATTATGAGCAGAAGAAGAACTGCTCCTCCTGATGTTCCTGCTATGATGGAGGTCTGGTAGAAATAAGGACTAACAGTAGAAAGACCTGCAGAATAAAAAATAATAACTTAAAAAATATATCAAATATATACTTAACACATATTTTGTCAATCGAAAACACAACTAATGCTCTCAAACACATTAAGAAGACAAGAAATTCATGAAATGAATGAAAATGCAAAAACGAACCAAGTTGGATTTCCTGATAAGCGATTCTACAGGTTCCGTTGAACAGTTCACAGCGGTACAGACCCAGATCAGATTTATTCACTTTATGGAGGAGGATGGAGAAGTTTCCAGATGTTGAGAGTTTAGGGAATGTCTTAATTCGTCCCCCTCTGTTCTTCCAGAACATTACTCCAGTCTTCAGACTGATCTCCACCAGACTATCTTCTGTTATATTTTTATAAATCCACACTGCTGCTATATCTGCAGTCAGATCTGAACCGAGGAGGCTTGAGTTGAAGTTACAGGGCAGCAGAACATCAGACTGCAGTTCAGTGGAGATGTTGATCCTAGAATCATGCTGCCCAGAACATGTTGAATTCCCTGGATAAAAAAAAAAATCACCATTTAAAATCAAATCATTCACAAGCCAGATTACTATACAACTAGGGCAGCAACAATTAATCAACATAATCATCCAGGTGTTGACTCGGAATTTCAAGTAATAAATTTGTGAGTGTAATGCAGTTCTTAAGTTGCACCTATTGCTGACACAGATGTGCAAATGCACGCTCAAACACAGCGTGTCTATTCTCTGTTTAGATGTAGTGCCAGTAGAATAAGACTCTCTAGAGCAGATAAATAACCATGAACCTAATGGCAGTGTAACTGTGTTCTCTGGAATGATGGAGCTCCATCCAGTACTTTTGGGATGAGGTGCAATGCAATCAAATCCTCACAGCAATTCTCCAATTCTCATCTAGTATAAAGCCCTCGTAGATACACTTATATTAAAAAAGCAGATAAAATCTTTTAAAAATCTATCATTTCAAAAGAAACAATGAATGAAGAATGTGTCCCAATACTTCTGTCCTATATATAGCCACAACATTAAGATCACTCATATACAGTACTGTGCAAATGTTTTAGGCACCTGTGGGAATTTCAGTAAAGGAAGTGTCTTATCTGTGGAGGAAGTGTTTTTTTTTTAGCTCAGTAAAACACTTACTTAGCATTACAATAAATACAAACAGCAGTTTTACAAAAAGCAGAGCTTTAACAGCCCTGTTTTCCTTAAAACATCCCCTAATCTCTCCTCCTCATCTGAGTTTAATAGAGTTATTTCTAGTTCTCATCATATTAATCAACACCTGGTTTGGTAAATTGGTAAATTTGGTAAATCAGGTGAGCTGCTGACGGAACTGAACATATATAAACACATGCTGGCTGAGGAGCATCCAGGAGAAATCTGGAATCTCTACACTTTGTTCTTCAGCTCGGCTCACAGGAATATAACATACTTAGATAAAAAATGAGACATTCTTGTTATGTTTTACAGTCTGTATGTTTATTTGCAAATCATATGTGGTCCTTTTTTCAGGTAAAAACACTCATATTGCTGAGATAAATGAATTAATATGATTTGCTTTGGTGCCTAAAACTTTTGCACAGTACTGTATACGATTTAAATATATGCACAATAATTTAAGGTATAAAGCATGGACACACCTTCTCATTCAGTGTTTTAATTTATTATATATATATATATATATATTTGATATTGTATTTGATCCCTTGCTGATTTTCTTTGTTTGCCCACTAATAAAGACACTATCCTTCTGCACTTTTAATGGTAGATATATTCTAACATGGAGAGACAGAATATCAAGACAAAAATCCAGAATATAATTTTAAAGAATATATTTTAATTAATTTGTATTTCAATGAGGAAAATAAGTATTTGATCCCTCTTGCCAAACACACTCAATACTTAGTGGCAAAGCCTTTGTTTGCAAGCACAGCGGTGAGACGTTTGTTGTAGTTAACCACAAGTTTAGCACACACACCAGGGGGAATTTTGGCCCACTCTTCTTTGCAGATCCTCTCTAAATCATGAAGGTTGGTGAGCTGTCGCTTGGCAACTCTGACCTTCAGCTCCCTCCATAGATTTTCGATCGGATTGAGGTCTGGCGACTGGCTGGGCCACTCCATGACCTTAATGTGATTTTTCTTGAGCCAATCCTTTGTTGCCTTTGCTGTATGTTTAGGGTCATTATCATGTTGGAAGACCCAACCACGGCCCATTTTCAGATCCCTGGCAGAGGGGAGGAGGTTGTCCCTCAGGATTGTGCGGTACATGGCTCCATCCATCTTCCCAGTGATGCGGTGAAGTAGCCCTGTACCCTTGGCAGAGAAACACCCCCAAAACATTATGCTTCCACCTCCATGCTTGACGGTGGGCACAGTGTTCTTGGGGTCATAGGCAGCATTTTTCTTCCTCCACACATGGCGGGTGGAGTTGAGGCCAAAAAGTTCAATTTTGGTCTCGTCTGACCACAAAACCTTCTCCCAATAACTTGGTTCATCTTTCAAATGATCATTGGCATACTTGAGGCGCGCCCCCACATGTGCTCTCTTCAGCAGGGGTACCTTTCGGGCACTGCAGGATGTGAATCCATTGTTGCGCAAAGTGTTGCCAATTGTTTCCTTGCAAACTGTGGTCCCAGCTGCCTTCAGGTCATTTGCTAACTCCTGCCGAGTGGTTGCAGGACGATTTCTGACCGTTCTCAGCATCATTGCCACCCCACGAGGCGAAATCTTCTTTGGAGCACCGGGCCGAGGTCTGTTGATTGTCATGTTATACTCTTTAAACTTTCTGATAATTGCACCAATAGTTGTTACTTTCACATCCAACACCTTACTAATCTTTTTGTAGCCCATTCCAGCTTTGTGAAGGTCAACAATTCTGACTCTGAGGTCCTGTGACAGCTCTTTGGTTTTACCCATGTTGGAGACTTGAAATCTGTGTGATCTGTCTGATTCTGTGGACAGGTGTTTTTCACACAAGTGATTAGTGAGAACAGGTGGCTTCAGGTCAGGTAACAAGTTGATTGGGAGTGTCTAACTGGTCTGTAAAAGCCAGAACTGCTAATGAATACTAAGGGATCAAATACTTATTTCACTCCATGAAATACAAATCAATTAATATATATTCCTTAGATTTATTTTCTGGATTTTCTTTTTAATATTCTGTCTCTCCATGTAAGAATACATCTACCATTAAAAGTATAGAATGATCATGTCTTTATTAGTGGGCCAACGAAGAAAATCAGCAAGGGATCAAATACTTCTTGGACTCACTGTATATATATATATATATATATATATATATATATATATATATATATATATATATATTATCCAGCCTATGAAGGAACACATAAGGGGAAACATGTAGTAACTCAAAAAATAACTAAACCCCCAGATTTTTTTTCTGACTCCACCCTCAGCTCAAATTTAAAATATGCTAAAAATAAAGGAAGGGGTAGTTTGAGAGGGGCACTGAGTGATGTATGGGTTTAGAGGCAGGGCAGGAGTGAGAGAGAGCTGATTGGCTGAGCTGCAGCAGCAGCATTGTGCCTCTGATAGCAGTGAGATGCAGAGGGTTGGACGTCAGCAGGGACTGGAGGGTATTATTGATTATCTGATCTGCATATTGTGATGTGTCTGCTTACAAAAGTACATGGACACATCAGAGGCAGAAATGACCATGTTTATAAAATTGTAATCAGGACTGGTATGTTTCATTACTTCAAAAAAAAAAGAAACATATTTCAACTATTAATGGAAAAAATATATTTTAGGGTTTAGTCCCTCTTTAAAGGTGTTGTTAAGGTAAAACATGCATTGAAACAGCAACAGCAGCCTCACCAACTAAAAGCAAAAAATGATCAGTAAATCTGATTAGTTGATAGCTATAAACGTTATTAGTTGCAACCTTACAGGAAACATTGTCTATTTGGAGTGGGAAATAAAAAAGGACGTTTCTCCTCAAGATTTATTTAATTATTAATGTTTTAAAATGATGTATTATAGCTGCTTAATATGATGAAAATAACATGTAATTTGACCAATTTTTACTTTTTTGTTTAATATATAGAGAATGTATTTAAAAATACAGTTCCAGGCAAAAGTTTGGACACACCTTAAATACACCTCAGTATTTTTTCATTATACTAAAAAATAATCCAAGCTATGAAGAAAAACATATGGAATTAATCAGTATACAAAAATGTATTAAACCAGTATATATTTTTATATTTTATATTCTTCTAAATAGGCACCTCTTGCTTAGATAGAGACAGTTTTGCAGATCTCTGCTGGATTTTCTCAGTCAGCTTTATGAGGTAGAGTCACCTGGAATTCAGGCTTTCAGTTAACAGCTGTGCTGAACGTATCAAGAGTTAATTACTTGAATGTCTTGTCTTTTAATAAAGTGTTTAAGAGCATCAGTTGTAAAGTAGTGAAGAGGTAGAGTTACAGGTATACAGTGAATAGTGAATATTTAAATAATGTTCTAATCCATATTCTGGGAAGAACTGCAACATATTGTATAAAACAGATCGAGGTTTTTATGAGATCACTGGTGATATTTGTAATTTTGTATTATAGTATACTTCATTACAGTATTTTTAGCCTCGTTAATTAAATGATTAGCTTGCATATTGGTTCAACAAAGAAAATACAAAAATCATCTCAAAGCATATCAGTCCATACCAGCTTATTTTGTATATAATATGTGTATTTTATATCTTCTAGAAGTAACTGGTGTTACATTATTAAACTTGTAAGAAATCAGAATTCATATTACCAATATCACTGATTTAAGCAGTTTGAGTAGTTGCACAACATCCTCATACCTCTAATGAGGCAGCGATTTAACAAAATCCTTCATTTTAACTGGTGCTACAGTCAGTGAAAGATGTTCAGAGGTTTTAATTACATAATTATAATAAAAAACACTGGGCAATATTAAATTTTCTGGATTTACTGAAATGCAATTCCCACTCTAAAGGGAAAAGAGCCCACAATCAACATAATACAGAATTGTAAGGAGTTTCACTCATTTACTCACCATGGACCAACACCAGGCAATGCCACCACAGCACCAACACGGTGAGGAACATCAGCAGCAGCTTAGAAGGCACCACCATTGTGTGTTTAACCACCACTCCTATCACCAGCGTGTGAAAAACAACCGGAGGAACTGCACCAGAGCAGAAATCATAGATCACTTCCTGAAAAGATCTGTGAAACCACAGAGGCCCAAGGCGTGTAGCCAGGAAGCTCAAGATACACAAATATATGAGTGCATTTTAAAAAGTGAGATTATCATTGAAAAGTTACTTTATTTCAATAATTCAGTTCAAAATGTGAAACTTATACATTATATAGCTGTATTAAACACAGAGTGATCTGCACAGTTTGTGTTGCTCACCCTCTAGTCCTCCATCGCTGCCCACAGGATGCTGTTAGCTGTATAATTCTGGTTGTTGGGTGGCACGGTGGCTTATTGGTTAGCACGTTTGCCTCCCAGCACTGGGGTCTTGGGTTCATATCCCTCTCTGGGTGGAGTTTCCATGTTCTCCCTGTGTCTGAGTGAGTTTCCTCTGGTTTCCTCCCACAGTCCAAAAACATGGAGATCAGGTAAATTGAATACTCTAAATTGCCCAGAAAATTGAATAATCTAAATTGATCTGGTGTGTATGTGTACGTAAGTTTGTGTGTGTGTGTAAGTGTTGGTGTAAATGTATGCATGACTGTGCCCAGATATGGACTGGCACTCTGTCCTGGGTAAATGCTGTAGTGCCCGATGCAGTCCTCGAGGTGGACGGTCGTTTCTGGTTGAGAGTACGCTGTGCGCTATTGGCTGCTGCTTCTCACCAGTGTGAGGATGAGTGCTGATGTGTAATGTGCTTAAGTGTAAAAACGTGTAAACTGTAAAGCGTCCTTGGGTTGAACTTCATTCATACTCTCAGTGCAGCAGAGACAATATATTAGTGTTTAAAAACTCCAGCAGCACTGCTACTGTATCTAATCCACTTACTGTACCAGCACAACACACACTAACACCTCATACACCACCACCACCATGCTAATCAATGTTAATCACTGCAGTGCTGAGAATAATAATAACCCACCACCCAAATATTAATAATTTTAATAATAGCTGCTATGTGGTGTTTTTTCTTTCGTGTAGGGTTTTGAATATTGCAGAACAGAAAGAAGGAAGGGAGGAGGATAATAATATACTATACTATATCTGGTATCAAAATGACTCATAGAAATCACCACTAGGAATTACAACTAAAGGGAATGTTTCTGTGCAACTAAACAAGTTAGGAACTTGTATTTGCTCTAACTATGCAAGAACAACACTGGTACCATAGAATTCTTCAAGAGCAATGAACAGAAAAGAAAAAGCCACCAAACCCCCCCCCCCCCCCCCATTTCCTCTCGAAAGAAACAGCAGAAGAGACAACGATGTTAACTTTCAGAAAGGTGGAGCGCTAATCCACTTTATTGATTGGTCTGAACTTTTTTTATTGTAATTGGCTGCTTAAGAGACATTGTGCGATACAAACATTGCGTTTCAACATCATGGGATACACGGGTTATTTCAAGTCTCGATTCTGAAAGGACAAAAGAAGAAAAATAAAACTGCAAGGTGTCGGACTGAAAGAAAAAGAAAAGACTAAATGATGCAATGATCGACTTTCATTTTCTTAAGATTCAAGTTTTCACCACCTTTTTTTTTGTCAACGCCATTGTAAACACTTTGCATCCCATTAAAACAGGATGAATAACATCGATGTTGAAAATGATTAAAAAAAAAATCTCAACATGAGCTTTTTTTTCCATTTCAGAAGTGAAATTAAATATATCAAAACGAAAAAAAAAAAAAAAAAAGCAGACAGGTTTTGTTTCTGGAGCGAAGCGAACGCAGAGAGGAAACCCAAACAAGCTTATGCTTTGAAAAACATCTGCTTTAAGTGTCTATAGCTGCTGTGATTACTGTGATTATTGTGATTACTGTGATTATTGATAGATCTTTGCCAGAGAACATACAGCTGGGTTGTACTTTCTTTTTTCCTGTGCCGATAACTACAACTGAGAGAGCACTAGCTGTTCATTACGATGTAAAATGTAAGATGTACAAGTGAAGCAGCGTCACTATGAATAGCCTTACTGTACCATAGATCAGAGCAAAGATCAGGTGATGTGTGAAACAAGCCCAGAAAATCAGCGGCAAGATTCATTTAACATAAAATAAAACGTATTTCTGAAGCGAGAAAAAGTCTGAGAAGAGTTATTGCAGCAACGTGAGTGAAATTGAACCTCTGCACAAGCTTGAATAACTTAGATTACAGGTAGTACGCTTTTAATCACCGTCAAAAGTTACTAAGCCACAAAAAAATAACAAAGAAAAAAAGTGCAACAACGGTGCAGAGGTGCATCCAACTGATGTTCGTTTGGTTTTTCCTTTCGTTTGGGTAGACGTGTCCGAGCGGAAGAGGGGAGGCAGTCAGCATGTTCATCATCAGCGAGAGAAAGAAAAAAAAACTAAACGAAATACAAAACAAAAAACAGCAGAATTTCTTTCAACAGAACGAATGAAAGAATGAACTGAAGCTGTAGACGAAAGTCACAGTTTGTTTGATTTCCACCCCAACATGAAGGAGACCAACTGCCCTCTCCAAAACAACACCAATTCCTCTAGGAAGGAGGGGAGGGAGAAAAAAACAACAAAAAAAACAAACAAACAAAACAAAACAAAAAACAGCAGAACATTTCGCACTTGTTAGCAACCACACAGAGCAACACACCAAAGCAGTTCAGGAAAGAAAAGAAAAGATTTAAAGAGAAAAAAAAAAAAAAAAGACGCCACGGCCAGTTCCACCACTGGCCACCGCTCAGCACAGGAGAAAAAAAAATACATAGAACTTTGAAGGAACTTTAAAAGAAACATTCAGCTTATATTTCTTCTTTCACTGGAAAAAAAAAAACGAAAAAACAAAACAAAAAACATACGGCTCCAACACCAGTGTTCTCAACTTGTTCACATGAACCCAAAAGGAGATGGTGTCTCTTCTTCTTCCGTAAACTTCAGCTTTTATTTTCCTGCAGGACTGAAAAAAAAAAAAAACTTTTTTCAAAACATATTTCAAAGCTTATGCACTGAAGCACCTCCATACAGATACGCCTGGTTCTCCAAAAACGTCTGGTGTTTCCAAAACGTCTGGTTGCCAAAAAAACACCTGGGATTTCCAAAAAAAAAAAAAAAACGTCTGGTTTCCAAAAACGTTCCCCCTCTCTTTTATCCACTGGTGACTCTGTCTCTGAAGGCTGTGGTCAGTCGGTGCGTCGACCGCCTCGACTTAAGTTCAAGTTCATCCTGTTTCTGCTGCCGCCGCCACCAACAACGTGGGTCGCTGCACATTTTTCACATTAAGAGAAAAAACTTAAAAATAAAGGAACGTCCACGTAATCTCAAACCAGCAGGGTCTGATTTTAAAAAGTGACGTTAAAACGCGGAGGAGAATCGAAGAGTCGAAGAGAAAAGTAGAAGAAGAAGAAGAAAAAATAACACACTGCAAAAGGTTACTCTATTTACATACACTGATTTTTTTTCTTTTTTAAAGACAAAAAAAAAGTATTTCTTTACAGAAATCGAACAGAAATTTAAGCAAACGAGTCCTTTTAAAGTGTTCTTTACATTGCAAGTTCTTCATCCTTTTATTTTTTTCGCTTTTTAACATTTTGTAAAAGTTCCTCGCGTCCACCGACAGGCGACATAAAGCTTCTGGAGCTTTCCTCCGTTACAAAGTTTTCTCCTGAAGACTCCTAAAGCCTGTGGGTGGCCCCCTCGCAGCGCTCTCTCTCTCTCTTTCTCTATATATCTCTCTTTCTCTCTCTGAACACCAGAGAGCGCTGAAGCACCAGAAACGAGTCCTCCTTCCCAGCGAATCCCCCACACCAGAGTGGCAGTGAGAGGGACCTGTAGAACTGGGAAGGTGGGGGCGCTGATGGGAGGGACACTTTTACTGGTGTGACCCCTAAGGACCAGGGAGGGGGGAGGGGGGCTGGAGGGAGATGGGAGTCGGCCGCCAGGCTCAGTCGTCGCTGTCCGACAGGGTTTCGTACTGTTCCGAGAGCAGAGGCTGCTCCCAGGCTCTGGCCGGACCCACGGGTGCGGTGCCGCCCCCTGGCTGCTGCTGCTGGGACTGCATGGAGGGAGACGGGCAGGCCATGGAGGTGGGCGGGGTGCTACTCAACATCTGCATAGTCAAAGGGTTATAGGGGAACTGCATGGAACCTGAAATTGAGAGAATAAAGAGGAAAAAAATAAATTAAAATGGAGGAAAAAAAAGGTAATTTAAACTGAACTGAACCTGAACTTGGATTTCTGCTGCCTAAACTATACAAACTTTGCGTTTACTTTATTTTAGGCAAGATAGAGTTAAGGATACAATCTGTGCTTAGAAGAACACTGACTGAATTGCACATGTCATTACACACAGTGTATTTAGTTAAACTGGATGTAGGATAGGACATTTTAAATAAAAATCATCAGCTTGGGACAGGTTTAAATTGTACTTTGTAAAAATCTGTTTCTATTAATATATTTTAACTGCAACTGCATGTTTTTCCCACCGAGTTGTTGGAGTAGCTTCACTAAATCGTACACTGTATGGAATGAGGGGGTTTTCATAATATTCCTGGCCATATTACTACTACTATAACAGTGACAACAACTACAACAACTTCTAAAACAACTACAACTGCAACTACAACTACAACCACAAAACTATACCATTACAACATTAAAGTGCAGAATATTTAGTGCATGCATAACACAAAGACACACCTGCCCACCTTCAACTAACTTTGAGTATGAAAATAAATGAATGACTATTTTTTTTAAATGCTGGTACTAGCTTATATTGTTGGGAGGGAGACAGTAATAATAGTGGTTTAGGTCTGGTAGCACTTTACAATACTTTACAATATATATTATAAAATAATAATATATAATTACAGTGTAGTTTTGGTGTTTTAGAATAGGAATATTTTAAAATATAACGAGTTACTGAGTTTAACTAAGCTGAGGAAGCAAGTGTGTGTGTGTGAGAGAGAGAGAGAGAGAGGGGGCAGAGAGCGAGAGAGACAGAGGGAGAGAGGGAGGCAGAGAGAGAGAGCAATGCTGTGTTGACAAAATTTGGAGGAAAGTGAAGCTTGCTGGATTAGTGTCTGTGCTAAGCGGCCCTAATTCAGCATCGAAAAACAGCGCAACAGTCAGATCGGCCACAAACACACTCACACGACCATATGCGTACTTTACAACATGGAATCAAACAAGCCTATTAGAGATCAATATGTGTGTCCGTTACACCGAATGCATACAGTAACAGTACAAAAATACTCAATAGACAATACCTATATTTATTAAAAAAATAATTACAAGTTTTAGTGTACGATATGATATGGCACACCCTCAGTGTCGAGATAAATATTGTATTTTGTGTAAATTGTATATATTTAAAAATAATGTTTTGTCATATATTTGTCCTAGTTTAGCTAAATCAGTACAGCTCACCTGTGGATGAAGGCCGGTCCTCCCAGGCCCAGCTCGGGGCCTGCCTGTGGTACTCCCCCTCTGAATGAACCGAGGACACAGAGGACGGCCGCTCCCCGCCCGGGTACACCTGCCCTGGGTTGGGGGACTTGGACTTCCTGCTGCTGGCTTTGCTCTGGAGCTTCTGCTTTCCAGCTGTGGGGGGAGACATGCATATCTCAGTATCAGTGCAGGTACTTATAACTCTCAGAACAAGATGTTATACTGTGTCATGAATGTATGATGATCCTGTGCTTATATATAAAGAGCAACACCAGTAAAATCTGGCAGCTGGTTGCCCTAAAAAGCCGCCACTGAAGCTAAGATACCATCAGTGATGTGGTGATGAGGTAGGCAGGTAGGTGAGTGAGTAATGAGGTGCATTTCCTTACAATATCTACCTGTGTTGGGGGAAGGATTGGCCTCCTGTCTCCCCTCGCCAACACCCCCAACTCCAGCTGAGCTGCCTCCCATTCCCCCTCCAGACTGGGACTGTTGCGTCTGCTCCTCCGGCCTCTCCTCCATGTTCCCCATCAGAGCCTTGCGGATGATGTCCTCCAGACCCAGGTTACTGGCCGGGTCACTGAACGAGTGGTTCCTGGGGTTCACATTACCTGTAGAGGGTGATACACAAAAGTAGGTGGAACTTAGGCCATGTAGATCAATGATAATTCTATTGCAAGGGTAATGGTAGGGTGTGGAAGCAGAATGGGGTGGGTGATATGGCCCTAAAATATTATCACGATATTTTATGGCATGATACTGAATTTAAAAAACATATATTTCAAGAAAAGACTACTGCAACAATATTAAAATTAAAATGTAAATTTAGTATTGCATACAATATGATATGGCACACTCCTAACTGAGATATTAAAAAAAAAATACAATAATTTTCATCAGATTTGTAACAGAAGTCAATGATCCAGAACGTCATGATACTAATAATGCACTCCAAATATCTCCATATATCCAGGATTAAAGTAAAAATGAATGATATATAGCAGATATATCATGGGTAATGAGAACAGTGAATTTTACTTTAGCTAAAAACAGTATATAAAAAATAGTAGTACCCTGATGTAATAAATAGTGGTGGGTAATATGGCACAATATTTTTGGGTAATATCGAGGCACATGTGGGAAAATTTCTGCTATGTGGGAACATTTTTACTTCAGCATTAAGTATTTATAACAGGATCACCTGAGAAACTAATCCCACCTGGATAGGTCTAAGGTTCCCATTCTACCTTAAATGGTGCAACATACCAGAGGAGGCTGCAGCATTTAAGATGGAAAGGAAAAATAATAGAAAATAAAAGTTAAAAAAAAAGCTCATTTTAGCTCCCCATGAGAGAGTAATTAAGGAATGGATAATGAACTTCGGCGCTCCTCTGCTATAGCTATATCTGTATCAAGGTGCATTAAAGGTTGTCCTAATTCCTAGAAGGAGGATTTCACCAACTCTGTTCTAAGGGGAAGGGATATATTCCAAAACAAGAGGTAGAGGTATTATAGAAAAACAGGATATGGCCTAAGTGTAAGCATACACATGTGCATAAAGATTGCTTGTGTTTAATGAACTGTGCAAAATATGTGTCATATAAATAATCTAACCAGCAGCATACTCAAGACATTTGTACTTACTTGAAGTTGTTACAGCTGGTATATTGAATATCTCTGTGCCTGGCTGTGCATTACCTGGGAAGAAGAAAAAGAGGAATACAAAGTGTTAATACAACATTTTTAGAGTTTACAGTTAAAGTTCTCATCTTTTATCATTTATACATTTTGCAGGGGGTCTCTAGTAAGAGTGAATGCTTTGTTAGCTGTTTTTGTGCTCATGTTTTAGGCTGTTTTGAGTGGATAGGGAAGAACTACAGGATTTCGGCTCTTATTCATGTATATTCACGGCATTCACTGCCCCTGATTGGCTAAATATCACAATTAACACTGTGACACTCCGAGCATGGTAAGCCGAGGTGGGTGAGGCCATAAATCCCATTTTATGGTTTGACATCAGTCTGAACGAGAGCTACTGCAAACCATCACTGATCATCAGTAAATTTTACATTTCATTTGTAAATCAAGGGAGCAGAGTCTGGAGGAAGAGTGGAGAGACACACAGTCCAAGCTGCTTGAGGCCTAGTGTGAAGTTTCCACCAATCAGTGATGGTTTGGAGAGACATGTCATCTGCTGGTGTTGATCCACTGTGTTTTATTATCAAGTCTAAAGTCAGTGCAGTTTTTTCCCACAAAATCTTACAGCACTTCATGCTTCCCTCTGATGACAACTTTTATGGAGATGAGGATTTTCATTGGCTGTAAGCCATAATCATATCCACCAACAATAAAAGAAATAAACACTTAAAATATTATATATATATATAATATTTTTTTTTTACGATGCACTAGTATATATAAAAATAAATAGACAATGTGGCTTATTAGCATTTAATGTTAGAGATGGTAAGAAGCATTGGAATGTAATACAAGATAATAGACAATACATCTTAATATGGCTTAATAATTATTTATCTTATCAGCCAGACAGACAGAGAGATCCTTACCAACTTCAGACTTGCGAAAGATCTCCTGCTTTTTGGACATCACCATGGGGGAGGTGCTCTCCAGCTTGGTGAAGAAGGAGGGCAGATAGCTGCCGCTGCCCGGGGAGCGTGAGTCCGTCCTGACACCAGAGAAAGGGCACATGGTTAAGGGGTGGAGGGTTAAACATCAGCATGTTGAATCAGGCGGCGTGGGGAATATTTGGGTGCCAGTCAAGTTTCCACTGGAGGTGTAGATACTAGAAGTGATGGATGAGTTTGAGATTACATAGATCACATGCTAAATGCTGTCCTCCTGATCTAGAGCCAGGGTGGGGTGAACCACAAGCAGCTGCTAGAGGGGTTACTCTCTTAGCTCACACACATACTTACTGTACCAGTCAAAAGTTTGGACACACATCTTCTGATTCAATGTGCTTTTCTTTCTTTTTATGATTTTTAACATTGCAAATGTAATATTGAGGTCTATATGGAGACTCTTGGTGAGATTTTAATCTCTGTGTCTTCATGAGGGAGAATCACCTGGAATAGTTTTCTCAGCGTCTTGAAGGAAGGAGTTCCTGGAGGTGCTGAACAATAGTTGCTGCTTTTTTTCTTCAAGCTGTGAAGCTCCAGCTCATTCAAAATCACCTCAAATCACCATCTCAGTTCATCAGGTTTAGATCAGGGGATTAATGTGGAGGATAAATATATATATATTTTTTTTTTTTACTGTTTACTACATAATTCCACAAGTGTCCCTTAATTGCTTTCATGTCTTTAATATTAATCTACAATGTAGAAAATAAATTAAATAAATAAATAAAGAGAAACTCTGAATGAGGTGTGTGCAAACTTTTGACTGGTACTGCACACATATGCCAAAAGTCATGGGACAGCAGTTTGTGCACTGATTGTGAAGTGTAACTTCACAGTGTGCAGTTTAGGAACACCAGGTTAGGCAACACCTGAATAAGCTGTGAGGTGTTATCTTGTGAGTGAGGTTGAACACTGGTCAGTGTGCTCATGGCAAGGCCACGTGAAATATGAAAGATGGAGTGAGGCCTAATAGTGTCATGGTGTCAGATGGACAGGATATTCCATTTCTGAAGTTTGTCACGTGTGTACTTGGTATATGTATGAGGCTACGTTCACATTTCCAGGCTGAAGTGACTTAAATCAGATTTTTTTGCTCAATGTGGCTCAGATCTGATTTTTTCATGGCTGTGTAAATGTGTCAAATCAGATTTTTTAAAATCAGACTTGAGTCACTTTCATATATGGTGCTAAATCGGACACGTATCCGATCCATGAATGTGAACGGTCAAATCTTTCACACATGCACCACATGCTTCTCTCTCATACCCACAACACATCTCTTGGTGCAGCTGTGCAGCTATAGCTGCAAAAACAGCAAAAGCAAACCACCTGGTCCTTTTTTCACCTCCTCAACCTGAGCATGAACTTCAGATCAGCTGTTTACTCTCCACTCCAGCAAAAGATGCTCCACATATGAGCTGCTAACTCATCCATTACCCTTTATAAAGCTACGAGTCGTCTCTCAAATATGAGTTTTTTTTGTTGGTGAAGAAGGCGACGTTTATACAGGTATCAATGTGAGCATGTGAGGCGATTTAGAGACAGATTCGTTCACATTACACACAGATACAGATCACTTACATTTGTGTTTGTGAACCGTCAATCTGACCTGATTTAAGCAATGTGGCTTCTAATATGAATATAGCCATAGAAGGCTAATATTACCACCCACAGTGGGCAGCACAATAGATGATAATGATCAGGACTGGCTGCGTCTTGCTCTGATAGAAATCACATTCACAATCAATCTAGGCGCGTTCTTTGGCTAGCTTCTGTCCTATGACATTTAGTAAGTTAATGTGTATTTATATAGTTATTTAAACATGAACACAGGTGTATAAACATACCTCTGCTCGGAGAGCTCCTGTTCACGTCTCTGGCCCTGGATCAGGCTGCTCTCCGGTTTCTCCAGGCCGGAGTAGCTCTGAGGTGGGGAGATGGGCTCATAGCTCTCCACCCCTCGACCTCCTACCCCACCAGCACGCTCTGGAGACTTCCCTGGCCTGAGGAACACACAGAAATCAGGTTTTAAACACACCAAACTGAAGACATCTAAGCTATTTGATATCATATGATATTGAAAAACTATATGGACACTGTTACTTCTGAAATCAAGTCTGTTGTCTTTGGACTTGATAATAAAACACAGTGGACCAACATCAGCAGATGACATGTCTCTCCAAACCATCACTGATCATCAGTATATTTTACATTTCATTTGTAAATCAAGGGAGCAGAGTCTGGAGGAAGAGTGGAGAGACACACAGTCCAAACTGCTTGAGGTCTAGTGTGAAGTTTCCACCAATCAGTGATGGTTTGGAGAGACATGTCATCTGCTGGTGTTGATCCACTGTGCACAGTGCAGTTTTGTTTTCCCACAAAATCTTACAGCACTTCATGCTTCCCTCTGCTGACAACTTTTATGAAGATGCAGATTTCATTTTCCAGCAGGACTTGGCACACTGCTCACACTGTAGCCAAAAGTACCAATTGGTCTTATATAATATTAACATTTTCTGAGACACTGATTTATGGGGTCTTCTTTGGCTGTAAGCCATACTTATCAATAATAAAAGAAATAAACACTTAAAATAGATTACTCTGTGTGTAATTACTGAATTACTGACACAAAGTAACTTTTTAAAGACATTAACATTTTTTGGGATGCACTAGTATGTAAAAAAAAGAACAACTGTGTAAGAATGTCCGTATACCTGGATCTCGGCTTGTCGGAGGCGTTCTCAGGAGACACTCGGCTGGGTGGTTTCTGATGGTGTGAGGAGGGTACGGGGTTCTCTGGGCTGTAGCGGTTCGGTCCTTTGGACCGCCCCATGGAGCCTCCTCCTCCACTAGAGCTTTGGAATGTAGAGGAAATTGAAGTGGAGGAGGAGGAAGAGGAAGGCAGTGCACTGGATGGAGGAGGGTCCTGGTTCCTGGCAAAGTCCTGCGTGATGATATGCTGTGAGAGAAACAAGCAGGTCATCAATAAACAGGACGATACTTACTGCAAGAATTAAAGCATTAAATATAAGGGCAAAAAAAAATATTTTAAATTATGTCAAAAGGGGAAAAACAAAAATAAATAAACATGTGATCTGAATGTGTCTCAGGTGTTCATTACTAGTACTTTTCATGCCTAAATGATGGTAAAAAAAATTGCAGTAACTAAAATAAAATGTATTAATAAACAATACAAATTAAACTCCAAGGTAAAATTAAGGTTGCTTTTTAACCAATACATTTCCATGATTTTTTCTAATTTTCATGACTACATGATTTTTAAAACATCAGTGCAGACATGGACAATAAAACCAAAAATTAACCAAAACTATAATCGAAATTGATATGATATAGTAGGCCTACAACGAATCTGATCAACATAGACACACAAAGTTTAATATTAAAATGCATGTCAGATCCTAAGAGCTCCACTGTGTAGGTTTAAATTACTGAATTAACTCTGAGCTGATGTATTTTTAGCTCAAAATAGATTTTCTCCATCGATAAACTGATGCAAAAAGATTTGTAGACCAAATTTCCATGACTTTTCCGAAACTTTCTGGGTATCTTTAATTTCCAAAACAAATTACACGACTTTTCCAGGTTTTTCATGAACGTACGAACCCTGTAAAATCTAATATGTTCTAAACTGCATGTAAGATTGGATTATGACTGCAGACAGTGTGTGCCTACCGAGATGTGGTCAGCCAGGGTCATGACACGGTGTGTCTGGGTGGAAGTAGGTGGCTGTGATGTCGCCGGTCCAGATTCCATCGGTGATCTGTACCGACCCATATCGAACCCTCTAACAGGACCTGGAACAGAGGTAGACAGAGAGACTTGATACAGGGTTCAGCATACACGCCCCTCAATTATCATAGCACCCACATTCAAAAGTAAAAGCTGGTGGCTTCACACGACTGGTTGTGCTGTATACATGAGTCCTTCAGTTATTGTGGCTTTCACCTTTCACATGACTGATCGGCAACACAGTGCTATTTGAAGAATTGCACGATTTTACACCATAAGAAATCACCAACTCATCTGGCTGCTCTCCAAAAACATGTTTTCTCGCGAGAACACACTAGAAATAAATGCACACAAGAACAAGCAATACCATGCCAGAGAATCTCTAGAGAGGAGAATACCCACTTGAAGTGAGTCCAAAATTAATGGGTTCATATGGAGCGATTGAGCAAAAAATCTGAGTTTATGAATGTCTGATCATTTTTTATTTTACTGAAATGTGTACTTATAACCTCAACACATATTTTTTGTAGATGTAATTTTAGCTCACCAACCACTCAGCAAGCAGTAATTTAGGCACTTTTTCTGCATAAAATCTGTTTTTAAAAACAAAAAAAGGAAATATACAGGAAATACACAATATACATTACTCTATTCTTTAAAATGAAATGAATATTCAAAAGAGGTACTTAGTCTTATTAGTTTAAATAAGAAATTTTAGCTTTTAGTTTCATTTACCCACTCACTTGCGAGTTCCCTCTAGCGTAACAAGCATTTCTATATATAATTAGGGAAAAAGAATGTTTAGATCACAATCTACATGAACGGCTCATGCAATGCAGAAGATGCGTTTTGGACCCATAGTTCTCTCTTTCTATGTGATTCCACTGGCTGTAGGTAGCCACAGCAGCTCTTGACTCAACTAAACTCTGGGCAATCAATGTAAAACTGTCTGGGGTAAAACCGTGCAGTGTGAATTAGGCATTAGTGCACTGAGGTATTGTTCACAGGGTTGTGGGTTTAATACCCATATCTGGTATGCTGCCACCGTTGGGCTCCTAAGCAAGACTGTAAACCTGGAGCAGAGAGTTTCAGGAGCACCATAGCATGACTGACACTGTGCTCTAATCAGTTCTTGCAAAAACAAGATTTTGCCCGATGGTTTAATATCAATATAACAGTATAACTCACAGAGCAATAATGTTCTATGAAAGGAGTGGTTTTTTTTTTTTTTTTATACCTGGGGCAGGCTGAGAGCTCTTCTCTGGAGGGAAGGCTCCATCACTTTTCTCCTCTCTCTGTGCTGGAGAACTGGCTGGACTGATCACCTCGATAGCACTACTACCTTGTGCCTCATAGCGGCTTGAGGGCACTGAAAGAAAGAGAAGCAAAGCAAAGTGTAAGAAATAAAAAGAAAAGACTTCAGAACAGGTCAGGTCAAATAAAATAGTGGATCACAAATATATGCAACAGCACTTATTTTTAATCAAATTTCTAATTTTTTCCTCTCCAATTTAGCTAGGCCAGTGGTCCCACCCATTCAGCTGCTACTCAGCTTTGCGTCTATACGCAAACTGAACTTTGTATTTGAACGAAATATCACCAAATCAATGTTAGTTCCTTAATTAGTTGGTTAAAGTTACTTACAGCTGCCAGAGGAGTCTGAGCTCTGCGATCCCCTCACCCGGGAGTCCTTGTCAGAGGCAATCTGGCGCGTGATGATAACATCGATGAAGCTGGCTGCGGTGATGGTGGTTTTGCCGTGGGTGCGTAGTTCCTCCTCTATGCGGGACTTTGTGGGCGCGGCTTTGTCTTTGTCACTCGTGCTCCCGCCGTCTGGGTACATAGGAAGGTTCTGCTTCCCCCCTGGAAGTGGCATGGCTCCGAAGGGGGACTGCATGGAGCGGCGCTCGGCCTCCTGCTGCTCGGCTGCTGCCCGTCGGGCCGCGCTGATGTCGCTTTCCCGCGGGCCGGCGCTCTCGTGCTTATTGTCCTTCACCTTGGCCACGTCCATCTGAGGGGCGGAGGCGGCGGCGTCCACCAGGGCGGCCAGAGCGTCCGCGGCAGTGTTGTAGCGAGAGTTGGCCTGGGCTGCGGCCGCTGCGGAGGGCATCTGCCTGCTCAGATACCAAAAGAAGAGCTTGAGTTAAAATATGTAACAAAATAATGAAAATCAATAAATTGAGAAAATAAATAATTAGAAGTTCAAGATAATGCTTGCATAGTGCAAAACTTACATCAGCGGAGTGATCACACTTTTGGTGCCTTGGAAGATGCTGGGCCTCTGCTGGACGACACCCTCCTGTGTCCTCATCGAAGGGGAGGGGGAACGCAGGAAACCACGGCTGCCGGGCCTGCCGGGCTGCTCTGCAGCTAAGAGAGGAACACATACAATTAATTATATATTAAACCATTAATAAATCTATTCCACTACTGTCAGACTTGAAACACACAATGTCACAATAAAACAAAGCTAAACTACACATATATTTGTGTTTTGCGCCATATCAGCAACATATTGGCTATTTTATGGCATAGACAATGTTTGTGACTTGAGCATCACAGACTTAAAGAAGCACTAGGTAGGATTCTCTTAGTAAAATTACAGCTTGAAACTCACTGCAGCGCTGCATTGAGGTGTAATAGGAGGAATAGCGGTGCTCTCGTGTCTGTGCCGGAGCTCCTCTGAGCTCAAACCAGACTAAATTTTCTGAGGCGGCCGCGACCAACGCTCACGAGAACTGCGACCTGCTTTCCGACCTTTAGTTCTAACAGTTCTACAAGGACTACTGGTTCATTCTTTACAACCTAACATACAGACACTCTGGCAGAGGCTGGAAAGAGGCTGAATATGTCTGTGAAACCCAGAAAACGAGAAAGAGAAACTAATCCGCCTGAAACATTTATTACACTCTACAACTTTAGGGGGAGCCCACGAGCACAAAATCTCAATCCTACCTAGTGGAGCTTTAAATCAGTGTCTTTATATGAAGGACTTCCAGAAAATTAAGCATTTTAGCTGAAAGAACCTTTCCAAATAGTTCTTTCATATTTGTAACCCTTATTTCTGGTGGTTAAAAGTGCAGGGCAGTCTATTAAGATGTGTTTAATAGTTTGAGGAGTTTCACAGAACAGTCAGGCTGGAGTCTGTTCACCAACCAGGAGGTGGCGGTGGGTAAGTGCAGTATGTCTAATTCAGCACCTAGTCATGTTCGTCTGATCATGTTCGTCTGAAGGAAGCTCATATTGCACTTAATATATATGTAACGGGGGATATTCAGTCAATACAGTCACACAAGCGACAAAAGAATCCCACAAATGTAAGTATTTCCCTTGTTAGAAATTAAGAAATTATATATAACCATTGTTTAATGTGTATTAATTGTTTTAATGGTTTAATGCCATTTTCTTTATAACAAGCAAGAAAAAACGCTTGCAGTTCATCTCAGTAGCTAGTAAGCTGGCTAACTTTACTGTTCCATCTTAAATGGTCCAACAGATGGCAGAGGCTGTAGCATTTAAGGTGGAATGTTAAAATGTAAAAAAAAAAAAAAAAAAAAAAAAAAGAAGGAAAGCTAATAAAAGCTAATTTTCGCTCCCCATCACAGAAAAATTAGCAGCTAGGTTGCTGAACTTTAACTTTCCACTGTTATAGTTGTATATCTATATCACGTGCTTGAAGTGTTTTCCCAATTCTTAGGGGGGAGTATTACAAACTCAAAAATAAGGGGTAAGGATACGAAAGAGAAATGGGACTAGGCCATAGAGAATCTATAATAATAAAAGTCTTACCTCCACGCAGGTATTCATTACGCTCGCGCTCCCTCTCTCGCTCCCTCTCTCGTTCCCACTCTCTCTCCCTCTGCTCCCTCTCTCGCTCCTTCTCCCTCTCTTTCTCCCGCTCTCTGTGCTCACGATCCCTCTCTCGCTCTCGTTCTCGCTCCCTCTCGCGCTCCCGCTCTACGCTGGCTACCAAATGGCTGGGATGTCCTGTGAGAAAGAAACACACACGCATGCAGACAGACAGACAGACAAGAACATAGGAGGTGGTCATTAACACTCTTCCTACACAACTTGCAATAGGAACCAAAGGATTGAGTGTGGTTAAGTCAAGCTGGAAAAACAGTATTATGTAGCAGTAAGCACTGATCAACACCCACTTGGCTGTAGTACAACAAGGGCCCGTGTGAAAGAGGAGTTTAGTAGCTGAAACAGGCAAGAAGACAGACAAGAAGAGCACTGCCGCCAATTCATATAAATATACCCTTTAATAAATTGGCAGTTAGCGATTCTGTAAATTTCTTATTTTGAAATATCAGAAATGTGTACTAAAATAATTACTGTTGTTTAAACTACCTTTGCTATACTAGAATTATTATTAATTCCTACACTAAAACTATTGGTTACAACAAACTGTGATGGCATGTGATCATAATTACTCAAATGACTTTTCAAATATCTAGTCTTAGATTAGGGTGGAGCAATTTTTAAACAGGATGCAGAGAAAATTCCTTAACCAGTAAGAGCCCAGACCCACTTCTGAGATGAAATAAGCAGCTCATTCATGATTTTCTGGCTTGGGACAGATGACTAAATATTTTAGGGGCAAAATCCTGATGTAACATAAACGATGGAATGCACAAAGCAATCCAGACTGTTCTCATACAGAGTTCCCCAATGGTGGAACAAACTACCTTCCACTACCAGATCAGGAGAATCTCTCACTATCTTTAATAAACTCCTGAAGACAGAGCTCTTCAAAGAGCACTTACTCTCCTAACACCTCTAACTAACTACCTTCTACTACCAGATCAGGAGAATCTCTCGCTATCTTTAAGAGACTCCTGAAGACAGAGCTCTTCAAAGAGCTCTTACTCTCCTAACACCTCTAACTAACTACCTTCTACTACCAGATCAGGAGAATCTCTCACTATCTTTAATAAACTCCTGAAGACAGAGCTCTTCAAAGAGCACTTACTCTCCTAACACCTCTAACTAACTACCTTCTACTACCAGATCAGGAGAATCTCTCACTATCTTTAATAAACTCCTGAAGACAGAGCTCTTCAAAGAGCACTTACTCTCCTAACACCTCTAACTAACTACCTTCTACTACCAGATCAGGAGAATCTCTCACTATCTTTAATAAACTCCTGAAGACAGAGCTCTTCAAAGAGCACTTACTCTCCTAACACCCCTAACAAACTAACTACTTCTAACCTCATTCCCTGTTCCCCTTCCTCCTTTCTTCTTCTTCTTCTTCTATCCCATTATGACCCTTTTGGCCTCCTTTAGGCCCTGCTAAGGGTTTTTACTTTTCGCCATTTACTGTTCTGTCCTCTATTGCTTATATAACTCTTCATTTTATAAACGTAAAAAATCATCAGCCAAATGCAATTTAATGCAATGTAAACTATTTACATAGTTGGAACAAAGCTGTAGAAGCAGACCATTGGCTCTTTTGGGTTAAGATCAGTGACACTGGGCAGCATTATTATTATATGTGAATTATAGGAGTCTGATAGTGGGTGACAGATGGATCAACATTACATTTCTGAAGTTGTGCACGCATTTAACACTCTAATCTAGTGTCAGTAGTCAGTGACCCATTCTTTAAGGGGAAAAAAAAAATGAAAAATATGGTTGATACTGATTGATATCTGTATCTGCAAATACCTAAACTTGGAGTATCGTGCCAGACATGAGAATGTGACATTGTGCCACCCCTAACATCTACATAAAGTAATGCAACAATGTAAAAAAAAAAAAAAAAAGCATAATTAAAATTATCAGTGAGGAGATCAATGTTGGCCAAAAATATTGACCACCAGTTAGCATATCGAATCGTCTACTAATATCAACTCGTACACCAAATTTTACATCAAGACCACACCATAACAACACAGTATCTTTCATCAAAATATAACAGTGAAACACTGACCATAAACCAAAAACGTAAAGCTATAGGTGAAGCAGGCAGTGATCTTATCATAATCAGAAAGCAGCAATCAAACCCACATCCAACCCTTCTACCACCACCATCACCATGATTATTAAACAGCAGCAAAATCCCCCACACAGACTAAAGTTGCAGTTAGTCTACAGTTTTTTTTTTTTCTTTTAGGGACTGCACTTTCCCGCACCAGTAAAGATTTCAGTGTCTTTACATACTGTAAAACAAGTCATAAAAATAACTATAAACTTGTGAGTACATGGTTTTTTTTTTAGCAGATACTTCAGGTCTTTCAAACCTGTGTCAACAGTCTACATACAGTAGCAGTCAAAAGTTTGAACACTTTCATTCAATTATTTAATTTGTTCATCCATTCATTCATTTTTCCTGCACTGTAAATGAATACTGAAGTCTATATCCAGACTATTAAGGAAACATAAGTTACTACATGATTACTTAAGTGTTAAACCAACCTCCTATGTGGGGAGCTGTTAACTTGCGGTTTCTGAGGCTTGTAACTCTGATGAACTTATCCTGTACAACAGAGGTAACTCTTGCTCTTCCTTTCCTTGGGCGGTACTGATGAGAGCCAGTTCCATCATTAGGTTTTTGATTGACTTTGCGACTGAACTTCATTTGCTAAAGCAATTTTTTTACTTAGTTGAGGAGTTTTTACCATAATATGGATTAGAACATCCTCAAATAGAGTTTTTCAGTGTATACCAACTCTACCTTTAGTATAAATCTGCAATGGCAAAAATGTTTAAATAATAGTTTAAGGTGTGTCCAAAAATGTCACTGGTACTGTACATGTTAAGAACATGCTGCTGCTAATTTTCCAACTAAAATTTCAATATTATAATAAAAGAATTGATTTTAGCCACGTGTTTGGGAGGTGATGGCAAAGCATAAATCGAGTAGCCACTCCCATCTCAATCATTTGCAGCATGCCCAGATATAGTTATAGATATTCTAATAGTTAAAATACATTACTTCCCCCCAAATAAAACAAATTCTGTCCAAACTTAACAAAAGCTTAAGAAAGGAAATGATCTATTTTTTTTTTACCCAAGAAGCTGAGGTGGTTGGAAACTGCAAGGCAGGCTTCAAGAACAGGTAAAGGTGGGCAAGAGCAGCAGGGAAAGGTGGGGGGGCAGAGCAGAAGGAGCAGGCGGAAAGTGACCTACGGGAGGCGCTACACACACAGCAGAGGAAATTCAGGAAGGGACAGGGTGGTTGGGAGTATGGGGGGAGGGGTCCTCACCTGGAGATATGGAGGCGGGGTTGAAAACCCTAGGAGGAAAAGGGGGCTGAGGTCCGGGGATGTACGTGATGCGGTCCAGGGTGGGGGAACCTGTTCCCCCGGGGTGAGGCAACAGGATGGTGGGAGGCATCTGGGCTAGATCAATTATACCTTTTACAGACAGAAGCAAAGGGCCAGAGGGTGAGCAACCACAACCAGGATCACTGTTAACTTCTACTCAAGAGCCAACACCCTCGAATGAGCACAGCAGCTGCCTGGACTAGAGACAGGCTTTTTAATTTGTAGTGATTTTTTTTCCCTTTTTTTTAATACAAATTACAGAAATCAGTTAGGGCTGAAAGCTGATCAACTGTAGCACTTAGCTTAGCTTCATTGCTATTAATATTAATACAAAATGAAGATTAGTAAGTTGTAGCATATGGTTAGATATGGTGCAGTGTGGAATAGTGGTTTAGGCAACAGGACTTGAGCCGAAAGCGACAATCAAATCCCCATTTGAGTAACTGCACCAGCATTTTACATCATATTCTTTATTCTTTACTACAACCCAAATCTGAAAAAGTTAAGACAGTATAGAAAATGCAAATAAAAAAGCACAGTGTTGTGTTGTTTGTGTCATGTTTAGTTTGGTCAACTTCATTTCATTTGTTAATTTATATTCATTTCTGCATTTCAGGCCTCAAACACATTCAGAGAAACATAGGAACAGAGCAATTAAAGGGCAATTAAGAGCAATTAAACCTCTTTAAGCACTACAATATGTCTTTTAGATGCATTTTTTAACAATGCAAAACAGGGTACTACGAAGCTAGGCTTAGCCCGTCTACAATACAGAATGTGTGAAGAGTTTTAAAAAGGCCTTAAAACGTGTTTACTGTAAGAACGATACAAAATAACACCCTAAACAGTTAATTGCTTGGCCTCCTCAGTACTAAAATATCTTATGAGAAGTATCGTGAGAAGGAATGGAAGTGTTTAATAATTGGAAATGCTTTACTGTCCTAGTTTTTATTTGCAATATGTTGCAAGCTTAAAATGCAGAAATGAAATCACAATCAACACGTATTTTTCGCACTATAAAAGAGCACTTAAAATCCTAATTTTTTTTCCCAAAATCATCAAGGCACCTTATAATCTGGTGCGCCTTGTGTATGAATTTTTCCAGTCAGATATTAAGGAGCAGTAAAGCCACTCTGATGAAGTACAGAGTTCTACAGGAGCTTGCTTCTCACCCCGGCTAGCATTGCTGGAGCAGCATTAGCATTATGTGCTAGATAGCTCTTTCGCTGTTCAGAGGCGAGTATATCGGACTGTAGCTTGCTGCTAACGACAGCTAGCACTGCTGGAGCAGCATTAGCATCACCTGCTAACTGCACTAAGCACTTGTAAGCTCTTTCATCAATCAGAAATATGTGTAGATTAAAATAAAACATGGCTTACAATCCAGTGCGCCTTGTGTATGAAAATAGAACAGAAAATAGACATTTATTGATAGTGCGCCTTATTATACGGTGCACCTTATAGTGCAAAAAATACAGTAAATATTTTATTATATCTTTTCACGGGACAGTTTTACCAAATATTTCCAACATAACTTCTCAAAAAAACTTAATATAATTCACTTTTATTGCCAGTATTTTAGACATTAATATCTGTGTGTTGAGTTATTTTAATGACACAGCAAATTTACACTGTTAAACAAGCTGATTACCTAAGCTGATACTACTTTACATTTTTGTTTCAATGTGTCATATCTTCAGTGTTGTCCCATTAAAAAAATATAATAAAATATTTACAAAAATGTGAGAAGTATATTCACTTCTGTAGGATACTGTATATTAAAGAAAGTTGACCAGACAAAACATGAAACTCTTCTTTGATTCATACTCTCTCTATACAATTAATGTCTAAAATATCAAAATAAGAAACACTGCATTCTTTTGCTGTATTTTTTATACTGTCTTAGATTTTCTTGGCATATGTTTGGTGTTGTATTTACATAATAATTTGATCAACTGTCACTGACATGCTAAATAACTTAACAAAACTATATATAAATAATATATAATTTTAATAATAAAAATTCTTTATGCTTTTAGGAGTGAATGCCAGTAAAGCCTGGAATGGCAGCTGATAAGGAGGAGCAGCCTCAGCCCTGGATTCAGAAACCAATTCCAATTTTTTTTTCTTTCTTTTTTGGTTCTTAGGGTCATTTGCTTCTGATCGTCTGGAAAAGGTTGCCACTAGTTCACACGAGCACAAGGTCTACAAACTACACCAATACATTTAAACGTGGAGCGTCCCCCTCACCTCTGGCTCCGGGAGGGTACGGGATGGCGAGCTGCTGCTGCTCCCGAGGCGAGAGCCCCCTCGCCATGTCGGGCCGTGGGATGACCTGCATCTGCTGGGAGGTGATGTAGTCGTTGAGGATGGTCTGCCGCGTGTTCTCCATGGTGTAGAGCTGGTAGGTGTTGGGGTAACCGGTGGGAGACGGCTGGCGCTGGAACATGTACGCTGCAGCTGGAGGAGGAGGAGAGCAGGAGAGGTTAACTGATACGGCTCTGTTGTTCTTTTCAATGACGTCAATGGAGAGAAACTCTGTCCAGCAGGATACTGTGATTATTCATGTGCCACATCTCATCACATTTAGTGATGCTAGCAAGATAATCATCATAGCTTTAAAATGCATCGCTACAGAAACAGCAGACACTCCAGGAAGATATCATCTTTCCATCTCACGCTTTGTGACGTCTTTAGTACAGTTCTTGCCTCACGTTTGTACCTATTCTTTATATTTTAATCACAGCACTCGAGCACCAACAGCTTATGAATTTCCATTTCCATTTCCATTCATAGTTCCACTGGGTTAAGTGCTGCTTACCTGGGTCAAGCAAGCGATGGTGCAGGGCGAGGTTGGGGTCTAGATGAGGGGGTAAGTGGGCTCGGTACACCTCTCCAGGCCCCACAGGCCTATGATGAGGGTCGAACGGGCTGTGCGAGGCCATCGGGTCGCCTCCGGAGACGGGAGACTTGGCTGGAACGCTGTCTCTCTGGGTCGGGGTCAGAGTGCTCTTCCTCTCATGAGATACAGGTTTGCCTGATGTTATCCCTCCTAAAAAAAAACAAAGCAAAAAGAAGATTAATAGCAGTGTCACCAGGGAAAAAAAAACATTATTAAATATGATCTTATGGGATAAAAAATATCGAAATATACTGCCTGGCCAAAAAAGAAAAGAAAAAAGATCTCATTCATATTTGGTTGGAGTGTCTTTAGCTTTGATTGCAGCACTCATTCACTGTGGCATTGTTTCAATAAGCTTCTGCAACGTTACAAGATTTACTTTTTCACTGCACAAAGTCTTCTCCAGCACATGTCAAAGATTCTCAGTGAGGTTAAGGTCTGGACTTTGTGGTGAACTCTCTCAATCCATGTGTTAAAATGATGATCTCATGCTCCCTGAATCACTCTTTCACAATTCCAGCCCCATGAATCCTGACATTGTTATCTTGGAATATGGCCGTTTTTATCAGGTCAGAAAAAATCCATTGATGGAATAACCTGGTCTATATTCAGTATATTGAGGTAGTCAGCTGACCTCATTCTTTCAACACATACTGTTGCTGAACCTAAACCTGCAGAACAACTGCAGCATCAACCTCACATCATTTACTTACTTACAACCAGGTGGAGACTTTTTTTTTTTGGCAGGGCAGTTTATATATCGTTCATCACTCAGCTCAAATGCACCTAATGCATATTTGGCAACTGAAATTGTTCAATCAAAAAATGCAACAATAACTGAAAAGGCTAAATTATTTATATTAAACAATGACATATATATGTATATAATATAATAAAATATATATAGTTTATTTTCAGCAGCGATGGCTGGCCCAACTCCTCCTCACTCCCCTGCTGCTGATCAGAGCGCTGCTGTACACAGTGCTGGCAGAGAGTGAGGGGGTGAAAATTGCACTGCTAAATTAAAACTGTGATTAGCATAGAACTACTGAGGTAAATCTATGACTAGAAGCAGACTGATGTAGACAAATGTAATGAATAAGACTGCACTGCTGAGGTAAATGTGTGAAATGTGGGGCAAACACACATTTTCTAATTAATTTAATGGTTTCAAAAATTGGTTTAAAAAAAAAAAATCACTGTATTCAATCTTCGGCCAAATGTACCATTTTGCTTGGATCCAGACACAATTTTACTTAGGTGCATCTTTAAAAGGAATGATATTAACGGCATAAAAGAAGCGAATGAAAAAAGTAAAGTATAAACTAGCTGAAGTCCATGAGAAAACTGGCATACCCTCCTGTGCCCGCAGCAAAGGCGATCCCCTGGAGATAGAGCTGGTGGCGTAGTTGGGGGTCCTGCGTGCATTGGCGTCCTCGTACATGCCAGGGCTGAGTTGTGACTTGTTGGCCTCCTGGTGTGTGGAGCGCAGCACTGAAGTGGAGTTGACTACGGATGTGTGGCGCACACGCTCCCGCTCCGAGGCCTTGGCGTCCTCGTACTTCATGCGCTCGCGTTCAACCGCCTCCATGGCGGGGTGCGGCAGCTTCCCCGGGCTGGTGAGGAGGGACTTTACGTTGTGTTTGATGGCCGACTGGTTCACAGCGCTGCTGTCATACTTCAGAGGGATGCCCTGGGGGAGTACACACAGAGGAAGAGCTGAGTGAAACTGTGCTGTGGTCCACAAACAATTACGTATGACTTTGGAAAACAGTTGCCTGTTTAACTATTTCTCCATTATCCTTATTTGGAAAACTTTTACATTAAAAAACTTTATTTAGCCATATATGGGCATTAAAAGCATTTATACCAACAAAAATGATTAACCACAGTTTTCTTCTTTCCGAATTTAACAGAAAAGGCTTATAGGACTAACTAGTAATTTATTTTCTGTAGTAAATGATAAAATGATCAGGACGTATCATTAGATATTAAGATAACATGTCTAGTTAAAGGACGGCTCTCGTCAGAAGTGCTTCTGCCAGTACGTTCCTATTTGGACTGTGGAGTGCATTATGGTATCTGTGTTTGTTTTGCCCCATTACTCCACCTGCTGCTCATTCCCCAAGAGTATTTTCATCCCAGACGTGGCCAGTACACAACAGTGATCAAACGGTGCTGCAGCATGGAAGCTAGCAAGCATGGCTGGTTCAATTAAACCTTATCTGCTACACAGCCTAAAAAGCCTCAGCATGTCTCAAAAAAGCTCAGTCATTAAAGAACGAATTTAACAAAAGTGCATATTGGCAGTGAGTTCTAATGGTGGAAAAGACTTAAAGCTCAAAAAGACTACAAGGCCGACCAAGAGCTGGCTACTTTTCTCCTGAACAGGTGTTTAAATTAATAAAAAAATTGAGTGTTCACATTTATATCAGTGGGCTGTGTGCAGCTGGGATAACAAGGTGGAGGGTACCCGAGACGGCTAGATAGGTTAGCTGAAACAGCTGATAGGTGGGTCTGATTAAGGTCGGAACACATTTTAACCACAAACAGTTCAAGAACTAATATGGGTCTCAGTGTGGTCGGTTGGTTCAAGATGACACCTGCTGAAACCCTCGTAGGCAGTGAGAGGAAAGGAACCCAAACCATACAATATGGAACTGCATAATTTTCTTACATCACATTAAGAATTAAGAAATTTTAGGCTTTTACCTGGGTAATAGATCCCTCCAGGACCGGGGTCTTGCGGCTATCCTGCATCTCTTTACGTGGGATCTCATGAATGGAGCGACCCATCTCTTTAATGGTGTTAACGCCCTCATAGGGCTTGCCCTTGGTAATTCCCCCCTCAAATGAACGGATGGGTGGGCTCTCCCTCTTAATCTGCTTGCCATACTTTGCTTCATCAAAAGCTTCAGATGATGTTCTTGGTGTTCCTGAAAGGAGAAGGACAAAAACAAAAATTAAATTGGACGATTAAGACAAAAAATGTGTATTCTGTGCACTGTAGTAGAAATATTAAATCAATTAAATTAAACCGATAAATTTCCATGTTTTTTTTTTATGACTTTTACATGCCTTCAAGGCAAATTTTCATGAACATATGATTTTTAAAACATCATTGCAGACATGGACAATAAAATCAAAAATCAACTAAAATTACAATCAAAATTGATATAATATAGTAGGTCTAAAATGAATCTGATAAAATGTTGACACACAACCTTTAATAATAAATCCTGAGAGCTCCATTTTATATGGCTAAATTGGTGAATTAAAAAAACACTGACGTATTTGACTCAAAATAGATTTTCTCTATTGATAAACTGAAACAGAAAGATTTGTAGACCAAATTTCCATGACTTCCATTTATTTTTCCAAAGCTTATCCAGGCCTGAAAAAAATTTAAATTCCATGACATTTCCAGGTTTTTCATGCTGTACAAACCCTGTATTTTAGAATATATGATAATGGTTTGGATGGTCTCGACACCCACATTTTCCCCAACATACATACATGGTGGAGTCTATTCAGTGCAATTCTACTCGACAACGAAGGACAACACTGATGAGGGGTTTTAACAGGGTTTCTACCAGATGATCAGAGAGCAAAGGAACAAACCTTGCATGATGGATCCTCCGAGAATGGGCCGGTCTTTAGAATCTGCCAGTGGGCTGTCTCTGGGTTGTGCTCTACTGATCAAACCTAAAAATAAAAATGAACACACAAAATATCAGATTACTACACATTCACAACCAATATCACTGTAAAGTACCAGCCCAACAACCACTAAGAACCATCTTTACCTTCATAAGGTGCAGAATCCCGTACAGGGTGACCTCTATCCATCATGTCATAAGTGCGCTTGAGCTCTTGACTCGTCCTTGGGCTCCTAGTACCTTCTCTGGGGTTCTTAATGGCTATGGACAAAAAAAAAAACACATTATTTTAGTCTTTTAGAGGTTGCAGTGTGAAATGTATGCATTCCCTGCTGCTACATATATTTTTCTGCCATTTTAATCAGCACTTTCACTGGCCATTTGTGACGAGTGGACGAGTGCAAACTTTTGTGGAATTCAGCCACAGCATTCTGAAATATAGAGCTTTTAGCTGATGCTCCCAATAGGCTTATAATACTAGTAATAGGGTCATAGCATTGCTCATGTAAAGAAATCACTATTTTATACCAATAACAAGCTCAAAGTAGCTCTACACTTCATCAGTAGAATTCTGACGGCCTTGACATTTAAAGTGAGGTGCTAAAAAGCTTTAAACATTCACAGAGTTTATTAAAAATTAGGGCTGCATCGATTAGTCGATATAATCGACAATTTGGGTTATTTAAAATTGTGGACTACAAATTTAATTGTCGAATAATCATTAATTTCAAACAGTCCTGCCTTACATAAAGTGCTGGGGACAGAAGTGCAATGGGAGATGGATAAATGGCTCACTTAAACAGTTTACACTGAACTTAATCTGTCTCTCCAAAAGTGCCCAAACACAACAGATTACATATTTACTCACTAAATATCAGTGCTTTTCACATTTAAACATCTAGACATTTAAAATTGCCTTTTTAAATCTAATGTTCAGCTGCTTCTATCATTTTTAGAGATGGAAGACATGGTCGAAATAATCATTGACTTAACGACTAATCGAAAAAAAAAATATTCATCAGATTAGTCGACTACCAAAATAATCATTAGTTGCAGCTCTATTAAAAACACTGTTTATACACACAGTACCTTCAGGTAGTTCTATGGCCGCAGCCATCTCTCAAAACTAAGTTACGATAACTTGAGTGAACGATTGAATATGGTAACAGATTGCAAAATTGATTATGTGGAAAACAATGAATTTCAGCTGTAATATTTCTCTATATTTCTCTATAATATTAATGCATTCTTGTTAATGTTGTAAAAATTGTGATTGTAGTAATGCTATGCCCCTATCACTAGCATCACAAGCCTGTAGGGAGCGTCAGCTAAAAGCTCTGTATTTCAGAATGCTGGTAGTGAACAGAGGTGGACTATTAAACAAAAGATAATTTTCATTATCATGTTTCACTACAACCCAGATCACCAGATCCCTCCTTAAAGAACACACATCAGATCAGAGAAAGCAGTATCTCACCATCATAGGAGATGAGATGGCCGCTCTTGCTCTCATAGATGACGTGTCCCTTGGACATTGCCTCTGCCCGGCTCTTCTCCGGGCTGGACAGGTCCTCAGCGGCCAGTTTAGCGATGATGCTGGACTGGGGCAGAGCAGGAGTGCCCTGAACACAGGAAATGACAAAAGAGGGCAGAAACATTATCAAAAAGAACAAACTGAAGAAATTAAATCACTGAAGACACTAATAAAAAACTATTACTTTTATAGCTTTAGAATTTCAGGCCTATAATTTTTCTATAATGAACCAAAAGCAGTTTAAACTTCACTTTAATTATTTTACAATTATTTCCTTGATTTTGTTCACAATAAGCTCATTTTAATGAATACCAATTATTTTTCATTTATGTTATTCAGCCTCATTAATAACAAAGTATATGTACATGTGTAATGGAGCCTCCTCTGAAGGGAAGTCCCTCTGGGCCTTTTCCCGTGGGGCCTCTGGCCAGATCCTGGATGGCAGGCATTGGTGCTCCTGGAGAAGAGAGGACAGATAAATAAACAGATAGAATAAATAAACAGTTGTTGACATATAACTGCATATTCAGCCAAAAGCACATTTAGCCAAGCCCAATAATTCCACTCTATTCACAATAAATCCACTCTATTTAATAAAGGGTAAAACCATTCTAACCAACAAATATGCTAAAACATAATTAGGAATATATTCTTTCTTATGTAAAGCTCACATTTTATAAATATATACAGTACTAGTCGAAAGTTACACACCTCTTCTCATTCAATGCATTGGTTTCTTTTTAAGATTTTTTACATTGTAAATTTAACATTGAAGACATAAAAAATATACAGAAACAAAAAAAGAATGCGTTTTATACTTTAGATTCTTCTAAGTATCACATTTCTCTTTGAGGACAGATCTGCACACTCTTGGTATTTTAATCTCAGTTTCTTCATGAGGGAGAGTCACCTGGAATAGTTTTCTCAGCGTCTTAAAGGAAGGAGTTTCTGGAGGTGCTGATTAAACAATAGTTGCTGCTTTTCCTTCACGCTGTGAAGCTCCAGCTCATCCCAATTAAATTACCTCAAATAACCATCTCAGTTCATCAGGTTTAGATCAAGGGATTAATGTGGATTTCTTTTATTTTTTACTGTTTACTACAAAATTCCATATGTGTCCCTTAATTGTTTTTATGTCATTAATATAAATCTACAATGTAGAACATTAAATAATGAAGAATAAATTCTTTTTGACTGTACTGTATATGTTTTTTTGTCTGACAGGAAAGATATCCAACTCTCTCATAAGTGCTACTGATAATTAGGTATCTGAACAGAAACGCACAGTGCCTCTCTGAGAGGGTAGAAGCTGATCTGATGGGAGGGTAAAGAGGGAACAGGTCAGAGCTTTTACAGATTGATTTGTGGCGGCTCATTTTAGTCAGCTCTCTGTCACCAGCGTGGCGTTTCTCTCAGGCGGGTGTGAACACAGCTCAGCACGCATAAACGGCTCTTTAGCTAACTCACACCTGGGATGTGGAGAGGATGAGCGCTCATATCAAAGTAATGATTCTGTGCTGTGTTTTAACACGACCGTATCGATTTTTCTGATGCAGTACAGATTAATATATAACAGAGTGTGACTCTGTGTGTGACTCTGTCTCACCTCTGACCACTCCGGGCTCGTAATGCGCTCTGGAGAGCAGCCCTTCAGCCTGACCCGTCTGCCCACGTGGAGAACACTCCTCTTGCTTTATGTAGGACACTGTAAAAACAAGAGAGAGACTCAGTACTTTAACAAAATTAACTACTAGTGGTTAATTAATGTCTTTTTAGATGGCTTTAAACATCATATTATGGTTCCAGAGATTTTTTTAGCTCTAAATAGACAGACATATCTTTATTTTGAGAGATTTTCTTATTTTATTAGTTAAACAATGATGAACTAAATAATATTTAACGACTTTGTCATATCTGTAAATGTTTGTAACTAACAATATTAAATGGCATCAGGCAATATTATGGCATCAAAACAGGGTCAAATGTTTTGAGAACCAAAGGAAAACGAGAGGATTATTATTTATATCAAGAACTTAAAATTTTTTGTTTGTAAACAAAATATTTAATATTAAATAGAGAATTTAATATCCGTTTTGTGTTTTTCCTTCATAACAAATCTGCTTTTGGGAAAACACAAAACGGAATATTAAATTCTCTATTTAACATTAAAAAATTTGTTTACAAACATGATTTTGAAATTCTTATCAATTAAAAAAATCCTCTCATTTTCAAATTAAAATTTCTTAGTTATGGATTATAATTTGGTTCTCAAAACATTTGACCCTATTTTTTACAATATTAGCTAATAATAGTAACAGTGATAAAACTTAGATCATTAAAATCACTACAACGTTTACATTTTGTACCGATAAACATTTGTAACCAGTCAATATTTAAACGTTTTCATTGTCTTTGACAATTTATGTTTATCACAGCCTACATTCAAATCAATAAAAAAAAATCTGAATTTAGAAATACAAGTTGATTAAATTACTGTCCAGGATCGTAGCTGTTGGTGTTCAGACAAAGATTATTTCTAGTATCGTGAAAACCATACCATATACCAGTGTAAAATTAACAAAATTAACAAACACAGCGCAGAGTCAGTGCATAAATACACATAATGCATAAAGCAATGTTTAGATCTAGTACAAAATTATTAGTACAATGAATTTCCTTTACTGTTCAAGCACAATTTAATTTTATTGCCCACCAAAATTTCTAATATCCAACAGATCAGGACTGTGGTGAATAGTATATGTTTATACTTCCCTACATCCAATCACAATCAGATTCACTCTATCTGGATGGAGAGATTTATCTGGATAGGGGTTTTATTGAACGATGAGAAGCCGGAATGAAAACCAGCTGAAATTAAATAGGAGTAACAAAGCTATTTTTATTTAAATGTAAGGAGTAGAAAGTTCAGATAATTGTGTGAAAATGTAAGAAGTAGAAGTAAAAAGTTGTCTGAAAATAAAATAACTACTCTAGTAGTAAAGTATAGATAACCAACATTTCTACTTAAGTAAGGAAGCCTTAAGGGAAAAAGCATTTGTACTTCATTACTCGACACCTAGGATTATATCCAAAATGAAAAAGGACCTTGTTATGTAATTTATTACAATATCCATAAAATACTGTTACACTGCCCAGTTCCACCATACCCCACCTCCTTCCCTCTCCCACTGCTTCTCTTACCAGGCTTGGAAGGGTCCTGTTGTCTTGGCAGGCCGAGTGAGATGGATCCTCCAGCGCTCTTGGCCCCCTCTGCCCCATAAACAGCGTGCGTGTGGGGGGGCAGATACGTGCCCGGTGTTCCCTATAGGAAGGGGAACAGCCAGGAATCAGAATACCAGGAAAACACCAGCACGCCCTGCCCCTCTGACACCGGAGAGGACGGCGATCCTGCAGCTGTACTAATACTCTAATACTGGAATGAGCTATTTGATATCTGCTGTCGGCAACAGCAATGGTGAAATCAAATGCATAAAAAGTCACACTTGGGTA
Source organism: Astyanax mexicanus (assembly GCF_023375975.1). NCBI lineage: Eukaryota > Metazoa > Chordata > Actinopteri > Characiformes > Acestrorhamphidae > Astyanax > Astyanax mexicanus. Next base: position 11,337,744 of record NC_064408.1, read on the forward strand.
GAAGTTATCTAATGTTTAGCCTTAGCTTTAGTAGACTGCCCATATAGACTGTATCCAGATTTATTTCTGAACAGATAAATTAGATTGGAAAAGTATATATTTCCCACACAACCAACATATAAATCTAAAAGCTATAGAATGTTTATTAGATGGACTGTACGTTCACACAGAGCGCTCTGGGAGCGGTAGCAGTGCGAACGAGGTAAAGCGAGAGGCAAAAAGTTCAACATAGGCCTGTCCCGATAACTATGTTATCAACTTATCGTACGATATATATATTTTTTTCAATCGTGATCATTTTTGCCGATGTCGATAACAGCCATTGGGTTTTCGCGTAGGTTTGTTCACATGAGAATGAACCTCTTGTCTAGGCGAAGACAAATCTGTCAGACAGCGACATCTATTGGTTAATCAGTGTAGTGCATGAAAAGCTTATGCACCAGTGACTGTGCCTCCACACACACTCAGAGCGGGAAGACTGTGTGTGTGTTTGTGTGGAGATGTGGAGATGTGTTAGCTTGCGAACGTATTCGAGGCCAATAGGGCTTTCTCAAAACTAAACAGCTTTAGAGGATGTTTAGAAGGTTTAGAGTGGTCCAGTAGTCCGAAGGACTAGGTACCACAGTTCCGGTGATTTTTTTTATAAAGGTCTGTTTAATATTTGGTGCCATTTTCTCAGAACACACTATATATTGTGATCTATAGTGCACAAATAAACATGGAACTGTTTATACATTAAAAAAAAAGAACCCAGTGCAAAACCATGGTTGATGGTTGATGAGCTGGTTGATGACCAGCTCTCCTTCACGCACCTTGTGGCCTCGGTTGCTCGATCCTGCCGCTTCACGCTTTATAACATCAGAAAAATTAGACCGTTTCTGACGCAACAGGCCACCCAACTGTTGGTACAAGCAGTCGTCATCTCACGACTCGACTACTGCAATGCCCTGCTAACTGGCCTCCCGGCCTGTGTAGTAAAACCACTCCAAATGATCCAGAACGCAGCAGCACGTCTGATCTTCAACAAGCCAAAACGGGCACATATCACCCCACTGCTCATTGAGCTCCATTGGCTACCAGTTGATGCTCGCATCAAATTAAAAGCTCTTACAATCTCCTACAAGGTGATGAACAGCTCCTTCCTACCTGCACTCACTCCTAAAGACTTACGCTACCTCCCGGCCGCTGCGCTCCTCCAATGAACGTTGCCTCGCTTTACCAAACAAACAATCACACAAAGCAATCCAGACTGTTCTCATACAGAGTTCCCCAATGGTGGAACAAACTACCTTCTACTACCAGATCAGGAGAATCTCTCACTATCTTTAATAAACTCCTGAAGACAGAGCTCTTCAAAGAGCACTTACTCTCCTAACACCTCTAACTATCTACCTTCTACTACCAGATCAGGAGAATCTCTCACTATCTTTAATAAACTCCTGAAGACAGAGCTCTTCAAAGAGCACTTACTCTCCTAACACCTCTAACTAACTACCTTCTACTACCAGATCAGGAGAATCTCTCACTATCTTTAATAAACTCCTGAAGACAGAGCTCTTCAAAGAGCACTTACTCTCCTAACATCTCTAACAACAAACTAACTACTTCTAACCTCATTTTCGTTCTTCCCCTCCTTCACTTTTCTATCCCCTTACTTCCCTTCAACCTCCTTTAAGCCCTATCTAAACAATGTTTTACCTTTAACTTCTATTATTTTTGTACTTGATTATTGTTTTGGACAAAAGCGTCTGCCAAATGTAATGTAATTGTAATTGTAAAAAAAAAAACATTAAACCATTAAATTTACATACCTGCAAAATTGATCCTCCCTGGATGAAGGCGGGCTTGTCAGTGGGTTTGGAGGTGGGAATGAGGGGGGGTGGAGATGGAATGTTGGCCGGTCTGTGGCGGGAGAATGTCATGCGCATTCCATCTGGAAGGGTCTGAACCACCTGGTTAGGAGCCGGCTGCAGGACTGCGGAAAGAAGATTTTGGGTGTCTAGTAGTTGTGCACAAATATTTGCGGACCAATTGCTGAGTAGCATCACAGCACACTCAGAGGAAAGCGCAGCGACAGATACATCAGCTCACAGATGCCTTGTGCTGATCTACATCACCCTAAGAGTGATGAGGGAAAAGGGCGCCATCTACTGTACCCACCCAGAGAGAGCAAGACCAATTGCGCTCTCTCAGGGCTCTGGCAGCTGATGGCAAGCTGTATGACCGGGATTCGAACCAGCAATCTCAGAATCAAGTGGTAGAGCTTTACACCGCTGGACCACTCGGCGCCTCCACAAACCAAAATTATGCATTTTATTCCAATATTGCAATAAAAAAAAATGACAGGTAAAAATAACCACTTATTTTATTTAAATCATATTAATAATTAAATACTCTATACACAAAGAGCAGTAAGCAATAATAAACTGATCAGAGATTTTGGTTGTTGTTAATATAGACAGCATCACTGCCAAAATTGCAATCTTCAAAATGGCAACTTCACAGAAAAAAGTAAAAACCTTTATTGAAAGTACAGCAGTGCTTTATTCCATAAAAAATGGGATTATTATGGAATAGTTCCTCCCTAGAAACTTAAGGTTTTTTGCTGTGAAAAGTATGATCATCTCTGCTGCAGAGAAGCCAACATTGATCCAAGAACATTTGAAAAGTTCAGAGCCAGAACCACTTTTTAATATTTTATATGGAGCAATACCATATATCTATTTCAGCAAAGTTTACACAAGCACAGAAAACAGTATCATAAAAGTGTCAGAAGTGCAAAAAGGGGTCAGGGGGCAGGTTGGAAAAAGGGGTCAGGGGGCAGGTTATGGCACACACTGAACTGAACGCACCCCGGCTCTTCCATTCACAAGGCTGAATACAGGTGAGACCCAGGTATAACTTCTAAAAGCTTCTGAACTACACTAAAAGCATCCAGCACCATTTCTCCATTTGCCTTATCCACTGCATGAGATCTGGTGCATCATAGGCTCTGATGAAATATTGAGACGTGAACTCTTGCACAGTGCAAAAAGCACCAATCACAATGGGATGACTGGGTATGAAGTGCGTGGAGATAATGGTATGCATACTACAGACTACAGAGCGTGTTAAATGTAATCAACAGCAGTGCATTATATAAGCGAGGGTGGATATTTTTACACAGTAAGCTCATGTGTAATGAATCAATTACACAAAACAGAAGCGTAGACCATTCCTGAGCCATCATAACACACTTTAATGGAGGGTCAAACATTGACTATGACGCACATCGAATGCTCCAACAGCAGTAAATAAGTAATTGGGCAGTTAATCAAAAATGAACATGATTGATTACTGACCCCAGATGCAGTATATCAGCCAAGACATGTTCGGTATCTCTGATGTGTTTTATTGGGGTTTATTGCTTCTCAGTGGGAGAAGCCAGGCTGATGTTGCTAACAAACACTAGCCTCATCAGTGGCCTTGAACTGTCTTTTAAAGGAGAACTCCGGTGTGAAATAGACTTGGGGTTTAGTGAAACATTATAACGAGTACAAACTTTTGTTAAATAGCCCACCTCAATTTACCCTGAGCATTCTGATATACAACACTTTTAGCCGATGCTCCCAACAGGCTTACAATGCTAGTGATAGGGGCATAGCATTGCCCATGCAAAGAAATGGCTATTTTTACACAATTAACAAACTCAAAGTAGCGCCACACTTCATTAATAAAATTCACTAAGAACTTTAAAAGTGCACATGTAGTTTCATCTCCGGGTGCAAAATTTATTCAGTGGAAATGCATGAATATTAAAGGGATATTTCCAGCAACAGCAATTATGACTCAATTTTCAGATGGTGGCGGTCGAAGAACTACCTGAATGTACTGTATTTACAGGTGCATTTTAAATATCAGCTGGTGTTAATCCGCAGTGTTATATCAAGTCTAAAGTCAGTGCAGTGTTTTCCTGGAAAATCTTACAGCACTTCATGCTTCCCTCTGCTACTGACAACTTTTATGGAGATGCGGATTTCATTTTCCAGCAGGACTTGGCAAACTGCACACACTGTAGCCAAAAGTACCAATCGGTCTTATATAATATTCTAATTTTCTGAGACACTGATTTTTGGGTTTTCATTTGCTGTAATTCACAACCAACAATAAAATAAATAAATGTTTAAAATAGATCACTCTGTGTTTAATACATCTATACAATATATGATTTTCCCATTTTAAACTGAATAACTAAAATAACCTTGAACCTTTGAACCTTACTAAAATTATTATTATTTTTTTGAGAAGCACTAGTTTAAACAGTATTGTTAATAAAATACATGGGCATTTTCAGAGCTCTCAGTGCCTCATTTTAAATATCAGGACAATCAGAATTCTACCAATGAAGTGTGGAGCTACTTTGAGCTTGTTAATGGTGTACAAATGGTGTACACACTAGCATTGTAAGCCTGTTGGGAGCATTGGTTAAAAGCGCTGTATTTCAGAATGCTTGGGATGAATGAAAATGGGATATTGTACAAACGTTCATACTCGTTATCATATTTTACTACAACTTAAGCCCATTTTAAACCAGATTTCTTCTTTAAAGTTCAACTGTTCAATCGTGCCTGATCATATTGGCTTGTTTGGATCAATGAAACAGGACCAGACTTTTCCATTTGCAGGCTTATCTACTTTCTTTCCAGCTGAATTTAGTTTTGTGAGGGGAGTTTCCAGGTCCTACAGAAGGCTGATAAGGGAAACAGGTCATGGGTTTCATGTTTTCATGTGGAAACCCATGACGGCTCAAGGCTTTCCTTCTGGAGAACAGGCTCAGTCACCTGGCACTGGAAATAGCAACAGTGAAACATGCAAATGGTTGGACAGCAGAGAGTTCCCAGTTCTCTGTCTGTGTGTGTGTGTGTGTGTGTGTGTGTGTGTGTGTGTGTGTGTGGGAGTGTTTTCCAAGATGGTTGCTGAGACAGTTACAGATAGGAAAATCATGCAGTCATTAGTCCATGATGAGCGGACCTCAGCTGCTCAATTATTAACTTTCATTTAATCCACATCCCTTGTACTACTACCGTACACTGTGGTAAAACATTACCCAAGTCCGCCCCAGACCATACAGTTCAGATTAATCAGAGATCAGTATTAACGTTAAGAGACCGGACACACATCTCTAAACATTAAACAGACTGCTGTAGTTATTGACCGATTATTAAACAGCATCTACGCCCACTGACACATCATTGAAAAACAGCCTTTGAACCTGCTTCTAAATATAAGCATGCAAACTAATATTTATCATTTAACTCTACTGTATTGTACTGGAAAGGTATCTTACAATACAACAGAGCTAATGCTAAAACCTCCAAACTATAACACAACAGTACTGACATACACCTCCCCCTAACTAGTAAAAGCATAACATGCAGAAAGCTTCGAAACACTACTAAAAACAACAGGGTTGTAAAAGGCTTGTAAAACTACACCTGACAATTCCCTCCCCATCAAGTTCACAAAATTAATATTTATATAAATACTACAAATTACATAAAACATACAAATAACGTAAAATACAGTGAAATACAGCGTTTCCTCTAATGTTAGGATTTTTTTTTAAAGAGGTGGCATGCCCACACTCCTCCTCTGGGCCCCTATGAAGGAATGAGCCAATGGGGAGCTGAAAAATGTCAGGTTTAAGTTAATTTTTATTCTCTTTTTACATAAACTAAATGACAAAAGGGTTAATTTCTTAGCATTGCTTTAACCTTGTTGTTTTTTTTTAAAGGTAAAGAAATTAAATGAAACCTTGTGTTCGGTATTTAGCATTTATTTTTGTTTTGATTGGAACAAAAAATTATTTCAGTGCATCCCTGATATATACAATCTAACAGAGCAGTACATTAAGGTAACATCTGACTGCTGTAGTAGATTCATTTAACTGTGTAACTTTGTAAGAAATATTTATAGAAAATATTTGATTACAGATCAGTCCACAATTTCCATACTATTCCTGTTATTTATTCAAGCTATAAGCTAATTGTAATACACTAAGACATATATACAATTGGGAACCATCAAGTAACCTACAAATGCATCTAAAAAAATTAGAATATCATTGAAAAGTTTATTTTAGTTTATTTTAGTTTACTTTATTTCAGTAATTCAGTTCAAAATGTGAAACTCATATATTATATAGATGTATTAAACACAGAGTGATCTATTTTAAGCGTTTATTTCTTTTATGGTTGATGATTATGGCTTACAGCCAATGAAACCCCAAAAATCAGTGTCTCAGAAAATCAGAATATTATAACATAAGAACAATTGGCACTTTTAGTGTCAGCAGAAGGAAGTATGAAGAGCTGTAAGATTTAGTGGGAAAACAAAACTGCACTGACTTTAGACTTAATGATAAAACACAGTGGATCAACACCAGCAGATGACATTTCTCTGCAAACCATCACTGATTGGTGGAAACTTCACACTCAAACCTCAAGCAGTTTGGACTGTGTGTCTCTCCACTCTTCCTCCAGACTCTGATCCCTTGATTTACAAATGAAATGTAAAATTTACTGATGATCAGTGATGGTTTTGAGAGTCGTGTAATCTGCTGGTGTTGATCCACTGTGTTTTATTATTAAGTCTAAATGCACCTGTAGTATGACGAGGAGTCTTCAATCAGGTTTGTGAAAACAGACACAATTAAAACAGATGACAGATGAATCAAACACTGAAACACAAACTGATGACCCCTGCTATATGATAACTGGTGAGATGGGTAGTGAAGGTGAGGGGAGCTGTTGTTACCTGGTGGGATGCTGTAGCGTGAGGGGTTGTTGGGATCTGGTTGGGGTGAGGCTTTGCTGGGCTCTCTTGGAGACAGCCTGTAGGGTGATCCTGGCCTGCCTGCTGCACCATGAGGCTCCTGCTCCACCGGCTTCATGTCGTAAGGTATGTAGGCAAACGGTTTACCTGAGGGAATGGAACAGAAGCCAAATAAGACAAAAGACAAATCACAAAATCAAGCACACAAACATGTGTACATATTATACATGTAATATCTATATATATTTACCATCAGCAGCCTCACCGCTAAACCGAAACAGTTCAAAGCCAGCACAAGCTTTAGCACTCAGCGACTCGAATACAGGGTGAGAAAGGCTTTGCGTGAATAATCAAGCACTTTGGCTAATGGTCATCACTATGAGAGCCTGCCCCAATGTTCCCTTTGCTTGACCGCCCCTGTCTGCCTCTTTAAAACGGCTGCGTTTCACTGTCTGTCTTATTTTTGCTCAGGGCCCTCGTGTTCTGAACTTAAAGACCTAGAAAGACTTAGAAAGTCCTTACTCTATTAGACTGTTGAGCCAGATAGAGAGACAGAGAGAGACATGCACTCCTCTCCCCCAAAGGAGTCTGGGAAAGAAGAGCGACAACACACACTCTAAGCATTCTACGGCAACGTGTGAGTGTGTAGAGGGCTGAATACAGTCCCAAAGGAAAGGTACTACGGACAACAAATGCAACATGTTCCAGATCTGTGGGTGTGTGTTGCGTAGAATGTCTGGGAAAAAATGGCTTCATAACTCTTCTATTACTTTTTTTTTTTTTTTTACATTTTTTTAAACAGATTAGAAAAACAAACTTTCCTTCTCTCACCGTCAAAACAGAAGACAGACAGACATGATGCAGAGAAAACATCTAATCGGTAAAAGAATGCAGAGTACCAGCTTTAGACACCAACTCAGCCCTTTGCTATTCATTACCAATCCATCTTCCACCTTATCCTCCTAATCTGTTTCTCTATTACACTATTAAAACATATTCCCATTACTCTCCCTATTTGGTGCTTGGACCCATTTGATCACAATTTAAGGTGTTGACAGATGATTAGCTCCTAATCAGTGCTGAATTTATCCCAAATATGTCCGTTCAAAACTTGCAAAACATACAAAACTTTTAAAACCATAACTGACTCATTCTTGACCCACTTGCCTTTCTTTACTTTCCATTTTTTCTTACTATTTAATCAAATTCACCCCATACTGCTTTGACCCCAAGTTAAAAAAAAAGAAAAACAACAGCAGACTTTACTGAAATTACCTGCTTCACATTTAATACATAAAAAACTAAGCTTTTTTACAACCAAGTATTCAGACATGAAACCCGTTTGCAGAAAAACCTTTAGGCACTTTATCATAAAAAATGTGGTGCTCTAGTACAATGAATAAAGTAATTTTGGTTTGAAATTATTTAGCAAATATGCAAATACAACTTATGTCTAAAAATCCTTTTGAAGCCTTGCAGAATCTTCTCACTATATTTACTTTCTTGCTCTCGCGCCAGACTGCTCTGACCAATCAGATGAAACAATGTGTTCACGTGGTTTATTGGCGTTTAGGTTTGTGCCTGTGTGAAACCAAATCAAACAGTGGGAGAAACGCTCCAAATAAACTCATCAACTGATCCGTACCATAAAAACCAACTACAGGTGTGAAAACTGCCTGCCCTAACAGACAGTCTGTCCTTCCCTGTGCTTAAACAACAGTGTCTTCTCTTCTTATATGGTTTGAAAACACTAGATGTTCAAACATTGCAGTGAGGATTTAGGATCAGGTGCTCATAACGGATGACTTGGATTCATTAACAACAAACACTTACCATCCCGATCCAGTACGGGGCTACGGGTGCTGAAGCGAGGACGGCGGTCTGCATCACCAGCCTCCTGCCGCTGGTTGTCCTCCAGGTGGGCAGACTCATGCACAGCTTTGATCTGGTGCTGGAACATGGCAAAGCCACTTAGAGGAGCTCCCACAGGGACCCCGGCTGGCCCGAAAGGACCAGACACCTGCAAAGGGAGAATAATACAATTACAACCTAAGAAGACCTCAAAAGCAGTGATAGAATACAAGAATAAAAAGCAAAGAAGGTTTAAGAGCTCTGAGATCTCAGAACAACTGAGGATACGTTCACACAGCATATGTGACACAGATGTGTTATCTGTGTATCACTGTAAATGGCAAAACAGATTTTTTTTTTTATTTAGTATTTATCTAAATTATTTTTTTTATTAATTTTTTTTTTTTTTTTTTTTACCAATTTTAGCTAGGCCAATGGTTCCACCCATTCAGCAGCTACTTAGCTGTATATCCCTCCCATCACTGGTGATGCCACAACACAAGGAGAGTGAAGAAAAGGACATTCCTCCATCGACACATGATGCAGCATTTCCGAGTAGCATCACCGTGTGCTAGGAGGAAAGCGCAGTGACTCGGTTCTCATACATCAGCTCACAGAAGCAGCCTTGTACTGATCGACATCACTCTTTGGAGTGATGTGGGGAGAAAGCACCATCTACACACCCAGAGAGAGCAAGGCTAATTGTGCTCTTTCAGGGCTCCGGCAGCTGATGGCAAGCTGCATGATCAGGATTCGAACCTGCAATCTTCCAAACATAGTAGCAGTGCTTTAGAACATGAATGACATTTTTTATTCTAAGTCTTGGATGAAGGAGATGAAAATGTGTGAGGTGATGAGAAAAGGGACCACAGCAGTGAGGAAAGTCTTCAGTGGTGGGATTACAGCCACATAAAAGATAAAATGTCCTCATAACAGGTTTTAGGGTGAAGACTGATCTGTTTCTCTAATGAAATGGCAGATCGCAGCCAGAAGAAATGTCATAGGAAGTGCCAAAGTAAAGGAAAATGAAATTAAAAAGTTATTTTTTTTAAAGAAACACAAACTAAAGAAGTGAAAGAACTTTAATGTGGATCTGTTATAGGTCACATTAAATACTATTTTAAAATCTGGTTTCATGAGAAAATCACATTTTGGCCACTTTTACCTGCTGTGTGAACATAACCACAATAGAAACAGAAACAATTTAATACTGTGCACTAAGAAACGTATATAAGCATTGTCAATCATCAGCATTATTAGCAAGATACCGAAAAACACAAGATTGTGCCCCAAGCTGACCCTCAATCTTAATTATATACTGTACTCACGTATAATCATAATCAAACATTAAAAAAACATGTGAAGAACATTTGAGAGGAAATGAGTGCCACAACTGTACCACACAAACAGCCAATCAGGGCCCACTTTGCACAGAGCTAAATCACAGAGGCCTCCGCTTGCCGTAACCACACCACATAAGCACCTCTGACACGGACGCTGAAGTTCTGGATGAAGCTGCAGCCACAGAGCACTGCTGAACAGAATTCTCACACTTCTTAGAGGCAAAGCACCACATGAAGCAGGCTTGAAAGTCTCACACATATACTTTTTGGTCATGTTTTTGATGTTGTTTTCACACGTGGAAGTATTTGATCATGTATGATCGTCTACAGTTTTAAAACCAAGGCTCTGAGAGACGTTAAAAAACAAACACTCAGAATAACCACATACAGCTCTGTACAAAATAAGAGATCACTTCAGTTACTGAATCAGTTTCTCTGATTTTGCTATATATAGGTTTATGTTTGAGTAAAATCAACATTGTTGTTTTATTCTCTAAACTACAAATTCCAAATAAAAATATTGTCATTTAGAGCATTTTTTTTTTTGCAGAAAATGAGAAATGGCTGAAATAACAAAAAAAAATTCATAGCTTTCAGACCTCAAATAATGCAAAGAAAACATGTTCGTATTCATAAAGTTTTAAGAGTTCAGAAATCAATATTTGGTGAAATAACCCTGTTTTTTATCACAGTTTTCATGCAGCTTGGCATGTTCTCCTCCACCAGTCTTACACACTGCTTTCGGATAACTTCATGCCTTTACTCCTGGTGCAAAAAATCAAGAAGTTCAGTTTGGTTTGATGGCTTGTGATCATCGATCTTCCTCTTGATTATATTCCAGAGGTTTTCAATTTGGTAAAATCAAAGAAACTCATCATTTTTAAGTTCTCCCTTATTTCTTTTCCAGAACTGTATGTGAAAACGAGCACTTGTATTTTAAGCCTTTAAGTTAGCTGTTAGCTGAGCTGTGGAGAAAAATACAGCAGAACAATCTGCAGCTGCTTTAAAATGCATACCAATGTCAGATTTTCCAGCATAGACATGCAAATAATATCCGATAATCCGATAAATTCTATAAGGGCCTGTCAGAAAACATTAATGCTTTAATGAGAGTGGTGCTTTGCAACCAAGACAGTGTTCAATCAATTGAATGCAAGCTCTGAAGAATTCAGCAATTAGCCAGAATTTCAGATGGACAGACTGATTTAAATCACTTCAGATCACAGATTTTGATTTCAGCAGCTTTTGATCCAGGTTTATCATTTGCTTTTTTTTTATTGGCAGAGGTGGCCTTAAGCGTGGCCTGGACTCACGTAGCGTGGCAGCTGAGCTGAGGGAGACCGGCTCTGGGCCCTGGCTCCGGCTCCGAGCCTCTCCCAGTCCCTGGGCCTGAGGCTGGATAAGGAGGGGTATCTGCTAGATAAGTAGGAGATGGAGCTAGGGGGACTGACCATGGGAGGGATGTTGGCGGCCCGCTGATGGAGCTGCTGTACGCTGAGATGGGCCTGCTTGGCTGAGGAGACAACCACTGAGCTGGGACCTCCGAGCATTGATGGCTTATCCATAGAAAAGATCCTATGGGAGAGAAAAGAGAGACAGAGAGAGACACAGTGTGAGTTTGATCAGACAGTATTGATCCACTGCACTTGACACTAAGCTGTAGAAAAGTATCCCCAAAAGAATGGGATGCTGGACCAATCACTCTTTAGCCCAGTGTTTCTCAATGTTCAGTCCTGGAGGCACCCAGTCCTACTACATATTTGCTTTAACGACACATTTGCTTTAAATCTGAAAGTACTGGTTAATGAACTAAAGTCAACATGCTCAGTGCCTAGCTAAAACTAGAGGGATATAAAACTCCCCCTGCAAATAATACCATAATATTACATACAGTAATAGCAGCTAATCAATTTATAACCAATCTATTCCATCAAGGCCAAATTAAACACCAAACACAGGGCTGTGGAGAAGTGCAACTGTGTTTTCTATCGTGATGGAGCTCCATTTAGTACCTATGCTGTAACTTTTGGGAAGAAGAGTAACATAATTTCAATTCTTTGTACGTGCTGTACATATACAGTATTGACGATACACATACTTGATTATGTCCTAGGCCTGTCATGATAATTATATGATTGACTTTTCGTACAAAAAATAAACGTGAGCATAATATTTGATAATGGTGATATATATATATATATATATATATTGTCTATTGTGTTTATTTGTATGTTTATTCACATATGTAACAGCACTGAACCATATTTTGACAGTTATGCAATACCAGACCAGTGCTTTAATAACTGTGACTCCATACGCACAGTGTGCACAGACTGCAGTATATTTTTTCAATCTATGTTTAAATAAAACATTGAATAATACTGCTTTATGACATTCTAATATTATGTCTGTGAAATTTTATATTCTTCTTATTGCAAAAATTCTTGAGATAATATATATCGCCCACAAAAATATCTTATTGTGACAGGCCTAGTAGCTGACCTTGCTAATGCTTGTGGCATGTAATAATAAATAACTCACAAGTGTTACATTCCAAATGCAAGTGGAGACACCTCCATAAACAGTCCATAACCTTGATTGTGGATGAAACATCTGTATCGACAAACTTACATATAGTCTTATCTATAGACTACGAAGTCTATGAGGGTTCAGGTTCTGATATCAATACAAACATTTCCAATACAAAACTGTAAACTCTTTAAGTCAGCTTTAATGTAACGACAACCAAAGACTCAGCTACTCCTGCTTTGGTACTAGACCTGATGCAACTCGCCAATGTTATCAACAACTTTGATTAGGGAAATACGCTGATTTGCATAAAGTGCAGTAATGTGTTGCAAAGATTAATCAAGTAGATTATTTAACTATTCGAGAAAATAATCTGTAAATCAATTTAGAAAATAACTGTCAGGTGCAGCCTTATTTCGAATCATTATATTATTCCTGATGTCACTGTCTAATAAAGGCAAGCTTTTGCCTTTACAAAACTTCCAAAAGACATCAAAGTGCATACGAGGCTTATTCGGAAACTGGTCAGCAGCATTTCCAACAATCTTATTTATTTATTGTACCTATAATTGTACAAATGGTACAATGGGGAACAGACAAACGTGATTTAAACGTGACGTAGGATAGGTCACAACCACTTACGGCAACTCTATTGTTAGACAGGCAGCACACAATGCTCCCAAACTGCCAGTTTGTGCAGTCCAACATCATCAGTTCTGCTTCAAATAGGAACAAATGCACTCCCTCACCTCTGTCGGTCTGGCTCGGCCTCCACGTCCTCGTCAGCGCTGCACGTGGCACTCGAGTCGTTATCAGAGTGAGCCTGTTCTCCTTGTTTCTCTGCTTTCTCCCTGGTTTCCGGCTCCATCTTCACCTCAATCTCTCCTCTCTCCCCAGCTGCCGCTGCCACCGCCATTCCACCGGCCATTTCAGCGTCCTGTGGCTCGCTTTTGGGGTGAACCTGACCCTCGAAGGCAGGCCGCGCCCGCTCTTCCTGGTTAGTGCCATCGCTTGCCGCTCCTCCTTCTGGACTCTTCTCCAGCTTGACCTGAAGATCACCGTAAGGAGGCTCCTGGGCTTTGGTTTCCGCACTGTTGCTTTTGGAGGCGGCAGGGTCCTGCTCGGAGGCGCCGTCCCCAGAACCGGAGTTGGGCAGCGGGTCAGAGGGTTTGGAAGGGTCGGCCTGAGAGGGAGATGGAGCGCTCTCCGTGTCTGAGCTGTTGTCTGCACCTGGTTCAAAAGAGAGAGAGAGATACAGAGAGATCATCAGATCATCATCTTGTTAACAGAATCAGGCACCCAATGCTCTCCAGTACCTATAGTACTATTACTGGAATTGGATTAGATTTATATGTGAAGGTGTGATGTGATTATTCTCACAGTGCATCAGATTTGAGTCATGTCTGTGAGGTTTTATGGACTGTGTGCTCGCACGTGAGCTCGCATTTTAGCTGAGCCAGTTATCCCACCCAATCGCTAGGACTCGCCCTAACAAATTCAAGGCTTTAAACACTAGGAGACACAGGACAAGAGCCTCATCTAATGCATGTGAAATCATTTGTCATTTGGCTCATTTTGAACTGCCACCAATGCAGAAACATCATATTCAGAGGAAAGCACTGGATCCCCAGTTCTAAAGCTAAAGCCAACAAAAGCCTGTGCAGGCAAACATCAATTATGAAAATATTAGTGTATGTTCTTGTTCCTATTCCTTACCATACAAGACATACAGAATAATGCATTTGAAATTATGAAAAGTGATGCATTATCCAGAATCCAGATACATTGTCTATTTAGCTTGAAGCATTTGTGCTTCCATCCTTATACAAAGTACATTTCAGTCCTTAGGTCAATTGATGCTTATGCACTGATTCTGATGTGCACCTAGCCAGAAATTTTAAGTTAAACTACAAAGCGACATAGACAAACTATTAAAGCCTGCACTGTAGACTAGGGGTGGGCGATATGGCCCTAAAATAATATCATGATATTTTGTGGTGTTTTCATGGCGATAATTATACTCTTTGCGATATGACAAACACAGAATTAAAAAAGAAAAAAAAATGTAAGAATGCACTACTGCAACAAAATGAAAATTAAAGTTTATTATTGCATATGATATGATATGGAAAACCCCTAACTGAGATATTAAAAAAATATGAGAATTTTATCAAGATTTGTAACAGAAGTTAAATGTTCCAAATGTCATGATACTAATAAGGCACTCCAAATGTCTCCATATATCCAGGATTAAAGTCAAATAAATGATACTCGACAGATATAATCGGTCTCTAGTAGATGTATAGTGGGAAATTAATTTTTGCTAAAAACAGAAAAAAGTAGTCCCCTGATGTGATAATTAGGGGTGGGTGATATGGCACAATATTTTTGGTTCACCATATAAAAAAAATGTTGGTAGCCTACGATACAATCTGGCACACCACTACTCTAGACTGAATGGTTTTTCCTCACTTCCTTCTTTCCTACATTTTACTCCTATATTGATAACAAACTGTGATGTCCAAACAGTGGTGTGTAAATCCCTACTAGACTCAAACGTACATTTAAAATGTCAGAAATCAAACACTAAACCTGCTCAAACAGCCTTGATTTCCTCTCTCAGGCAGCAGCAGAGTGAGCTGGAAGCTTGATCCATGGCTAACTCGCTGTACTTTAAGGGTGAACACACAGAGCAACCGCCCAAGAGAGAGAGACAGAGCAAAGCGAGAGCGTGAGAGCAAGACAAAGGAGGAAAGAAAAAAAAAGAAGCTGGATTTAACACAGGAAAAGCCCCAAGCTACTTCCTCTCTCCATAAAAACCCACTGCCTCCACATAGAGGTCCATTAGAACAGTCAAAACACAACAGCCCTTCCTCGCTCTGGCTTACGTCAAACCGCTCCACAGCAGGACCCGCCAGGGCATTCAGGGACGAGCGAGGACAGGGAGAGATGGAGAGATAGATAGAAAGAGAGAAGAAGACACAGGAAGAATAAGAAGAGAGCACTACACAGTCATGACGCGGACGCCAAGTGGTCCAGAGGGCTAAGTGCTGCTGCCACTATGATCAGGAGATCGCTAGTTCAAATCCTGTTCATGTAGCTTGCCATCGGCTACCGGAGCCCTAGGAGAGCACAACTGGCCTTGCTCTCTCTGGGTGGGTAGATGGCGCTCTCTCCCCTTATTACTCAAAAGGGTGATGTCAATCAGCACAAGGCTTCTGTGAGCTGATGTATCGGAAAGAAGTCGCTGCGCTTTCTCAGAGTGTGTTTTTGATGCTACTCGATAATGATGAATCAGCAGCAGTTTGACAAGAGACGGTGGCTGACTTCACATGAAATGGAGCAGGCATGTGCTAGTCTTCATCCTCCTGGTGTGTTGGGGCAGTACTAGTGATGGGAGGGGGAGTCCTATTGAGTAGGATGGGTAATTGGCTGTGTAAATTGGGGAGAAAAAAAAAATATGTATATATAAAAAAAAAATGACATGACACATACACGAGCTGCAGTACTAACAAGAGCGCTAGGGGGCAGTACAGCCACTCAGCAGCTCCTAAATAGCTAAAAGTTTTGAAGAAAGGCTGGTGGCTTTTGTTTGATGCACCATTTCTGCTGTGGAAAGTGCAAGCCTCTAGTAACACGCACACCACAGAGATGTAAACAGGTACTTTCAAGATTTATCAAGATTCCTACATGAATACGTGAGCAAACAGCAAGTATACCCCAAGCCTCAGAAAGGTCCAAACTGATGGGCTGAACGAGTAAACAAAAACACTGGACAGAAGCAGTGAGCCGGTAAAGAGATGTGAAGCAGTAGGAGGGGGAGAAAGGAAAGAGAGCTGAGAGGGATGAAGGGAGGGCATCATACCAGATCAAACGAGTTGTGGCGGCACTCGGCGTTCCTTACAGCGCACTTTCTTGAGTCTTCAAAGCCAAAGAACACTTATATAAGAGAGAGCCTGGCACTCAGAATTAGTCCAGATCCTTTTTCTCTTTCTCGCTTTCGCGCTGGCTGACTGGCTCGCTCGCTCTCGACCTCCCTCCTCATTTGATCCTCTCTCGCGCTCATTAGAAGTACAGACAGTAGCAGTAGTGGCCTTGACCTCCCTGGCTTTGTGATTATGACTGGGGTCTCTTTCAGCTCTTATCAAACATTTTGCCATGAAGCAGGTCAGCACTGCCTTTATAAGATTCTACACTGGTAAAAATGAAGATTCTTCGAATGGAAAAGCCACGGTAACAGAGTTAAGGTTTTTTCCAAAACTTGATTTTTTTCTAAACCCAGGAGCGTTTGCTCCACACATTTAAAACATTTGGTTGAGCCTAAAAATGTTTTTCGAATCCAGGGGCAGTCCAAAATATTGATTTCTGGTCCTCCAGAAATCTGCAAGGGATTCAGGGTTCCCTTCAAATTAAGAAAACTCTAGTTTGAGCCAGTCCAGGTGTGGGAGAAGGTGTTGGACTGAGTTAGCGGTGACGTTAACAGCTGGGCTCAGCAGGGTTGGAGCCACAGTGCTAACAGACACAGGAAAGCCAGACTCAGCAGTGTTGGAGCAGGTTAACCACTATGCTAACAACCAGGCTCAACACAGTTGGAGCCATCATGCTTACAGACACAGCAAAGCCAGACTCAGGAAAGTGGAAGTGGGTTAATCAATGCTAACAGCTGGGTTCTGCAGGGTTGGAGCTTCCATGCTTATAGACACAGCAAAACCAGACTCAGCAGGGTTGGAGCGGGTTAACCACTATGCTAACAGCCAGACTCAGCAGGGTAGGAGGTACAATGCTAACAGACACAGCTTTTGACCAGCACAGTTTGACCAGCACAGCAGTCTGGTCAAATTGCTCTATTGTACAAGTCTTTATGTTTCGCAGCCACTTCAAACACCTACTGGCAGAAATCGCATAAATCTCCTTTTTGCAAATTTAGGCCAATAGTCCAACAGTATTTTTACATGTGAATATTTCTGTGCTCACCTTCGCTGTCATCTGGGTTCTCCTCATCATCGTCAGCCGAAGCCGTGGCTACACTGTCGCTCTGTGATGCGTCCCGTTCACGTAACCGCCTGGTCACCTAGAAACACAAACATTATATTTAAAAACATGAACAGCTGAATTTCAAAGTTAGAATGTAATGGGAATAAACTGGGGATCACCCAAGCCCATATGGATTGATCATTGACCAGGAAGTCTGAAGCTGCTCACCTGCTTGTGCTGCTGCAGCAGGTTGTCCAGGTTGTGGCGTCTCTTGTAGTTGAAGTAGAAGTTCTTGCACTGAGCCTCACTCTTGGTTCCTACCATCTTAGCAATGGCCGGCCAGTTACGCCCATGTTCCACCAGTCCTGCAGAGTGAGAGAAACGAGTGAGTGAGGTAAGTGTGACTGGGGGTTACGAGCGTGACGCTTTGCATTTGTGCGCTACTCACTCGGAAAAAGAGTGAAGACAAGGGGGGGAAGGAAAAAGTGGGATGACAGAACGACTGGTAATGCTTTAAAACCTGACTTCCACGGAACTGGATCGTATCCTTGCTCTACTTTAGCTTTGTGAGAGCGCGTACGTTGACGTGATTTCCATAATCCCCAGCTAAAACTGGACCACTCCGCCACTAAATCCAGCTGAAGCAACCTCTACTACATGCCGAGGATATAAGCCCAGTGAAGACTGACGAACAGCCTGCACAAAGCCAACCCTACAGTATATAATCTAAACCTATACCGTGCCACTTTCTCTCTCGCTTTACTTTATCTCTTTAAGTCTGAAACCTTATGGACAGCAGTCATTTTTGAGACCCCTCTCAAGGGCCACTATAATGACAGTAATCCTCCAATCAGATGGCTGTTGATGTACTTGCTAACTTAAGGGATTTGAGAAGCGTAGCAAGTAAAAGAAAAAAAGGCTGATTAGCTTGATGATTATATAAAGCTCTGAAAAAAAGTAACCACTTAGAAATGAGTTTCTTTGATTTTGCCAAATTGAAAATGAATGATCACAAGTCATCAAAATTTTTGCACAAGGAGTGGCATAAAGTTATCCAAAAGCAGTGTGTAAGACTGGTGGAGGAAAACATGCCAAGATGCATGAAAACTGTGATTAAAAACCAGGATTATTCCACCAAATATTGTTAAATATCTTAAAACTTTATAAATATGAACTTGTTTTCTTTGCATTATTTGAGGTCTGAAAGCTCTGCATCTTTTTTGTTATTTCAGCCATTTCTCATTTTCTGCAAATAAATGCTCTAAATGATATTTTATCTAGAATTTGGGAGTAATGTTTTCTGTAGTTTATAGAATAAAAACTATGTTTATTTTACTCAAACATATATCTATAAATAGTAAAATCAGAAAAACTGATTCAGAAACTGAAGTGATCTCTTAATTTTTTTTCAGAGCTGTATATAAAGCCCGTTGGTTCTCCACCAGAGAAACAGTTAAAAAAAAGTAAGCAGTTAAAATATATTGCGAAGTTGCTCAAACCAACAACACACTGAAACAGCTGAACTAACATCAAATAAAGGAAAGAACCACAATGTGGTGGCATAGTGAGCTTGTGAATCCAGTGTGAGTCTTCAGCTTGCTTGACTGAAGTAGCATTTATAATAACTTGTGCCCTGTCCAGAGAGCACTCCTGCCTTGTGCCCATTACCTTTAGGATCTATACTCATCACAGCCCTGATGTGGATGAGAAGGTGGATTAATATATAATTGCATATCAATAAAGGCTCAAACGTGCAGGGCAGGGTGCCTACATGACAAGAGTGTTGAGAAACACTGATTTATACTATATGCACAGAAATACTGAGACAGCTGCTCAACAAACAGTATTAAAATATGAGTTTATCCTGTTTCTGTTAGGAAATAACTGTCTCTACTGTCCAGAGAAGTCTTTTGACTGCTGGATGACTTACACACCGCCTCATCCCCAATTCATCACAATTTTTACATAAAGATATTGGAAGACTTCTCTAAAGGGACTAGACCAACTATGCGTTTGCTGACAGATGTGTGACTAATGGGTGCAACTTAAAGGAGAACTTCGGTGTAAAATGGACTTTTGTGGTCATTTCAGTATTTCAGCATGAAAGCATGCATTTGTAATGTGTGTCAGCTTCCTGAATCATTACTACATCTCTGCCCTTTGTAAGAAACCAAAACCGTGTGATTATTATAGGTGTATTAAACACCTTTTCTTAGTGTAAATAAATGCACTGGGCACCGGCTGATACACCAGGAGTGTGTATGTATATATATATATATATATATATATATATATATACACATACATATATATATATATATATGTCTATGTTATTATCAGCACAGTGATGGCGGCGCTCGGAGCTGAAAGCAAGAGTTATGGGATGTAAACAGTATTTGTTAATAAGCTTCTTGTGCACTTTTTAAGTTATGCCCCAAAGCGGCTATTATAAAAAGTGCTGGGCATAAAGCACTTGACCTTAGAAAGCTGTAGTAGAACGGAGGTGTGCTATTCAACAAAGGTAAGTACTTTTCATCATGTTTTACTACAACAAAAGTCTATTTTACACCGAGTTCTCCTTTAAAGTAGCTAATCACATTCATTACAAGGAGTGTCCACGAACATATGGATATACAGTGCATGTTCTGCATATCTGTTTTTTTTTTTGTTTTTTTTTTAAACTTAATAAATGATAATCATCAACGCTGTGCTCCCATTATCAACCTCTGACAGTGGAACCCTCTCTATAGAGACTTCCTTGTCTGCTGTGGAACACAGCCTGCAGCTACAACACCAACATGTGCACATCCACATCACACACACACAGACAGACAGATGCATGCATGTGTAACACACACACGCAAACGCATACACAAAACCCAGTCTTCCCCACTTCCTCTCTCTTGGCAGCTTCACACTTCTCCTTTGTTACACAGCGGACAGAAAAAGAACAAAAAGATAGAGGAAGGAAACGGATGACCACAGTCTGCCCTCAGAGCAGCACTGTCAACCAGCATACACCGTGCTAAGCCCTGGAGGAAGCACTCTGTATGTGTGTGTGTGTGCCTGCATGTGTGTGTGGTTGTGTGTCTAAAGAGGCTTTACAAGAGATGGATATTGTAGCCTTTCAGCAAGGTCCTATAATAGAGAGAGTACTATACTTAAAACTTAAAAGTCTGGACAGCAGACAATCAGTCAAAATGAACTAAAATCATACCTAGATTGAAGGTGTGAGTGCATCAGGCTGCTCACTAACCTCGAACCTCGATGTTTCCTTCATACATGCATCAAAAATAAGAGGTCTTGAATCCAAAACTTTTCTTGGTTGTTTTATCTTTACTATGAACTTAGCAAAACACAAAACAAAAGATGGATTCCTAACTAAATAAAGTTACATTCCTGTTACAGTTACATGACGGTCAAAAGACTGTGATGCTCCTGGCTCGAGGCTCCTGAAGCCTTCTATGCGTCAGTACGCTTTTATAGTGGAGTTAGGAGCCAATCAGATTACAGCATCACATTAAAGCAATAACAAAAACTACACATACTCACATGCTAGAAATAGAACTAAAATTTCTGTTAAATGTTAACTAAGTATTACATATACACATCTACAAAAACCAAACTTTAAGCAAAACAAAGAAATGGCTCTAACAGAAGGGAAGGAGTAATCTTGTAAGTGTGTGTGTGTATGTGTGCGCACAGCGCAGGTTAGCATGGCTGCAGATGTTACACCTCACTGGGTTAAGGTTAGAGCTTGCAGAAGGTTGTGGGTAGACATGAGGAGGTATATACTCAAAGAAAGTGTGTGTGTGTGTGTGTGCGTAAGTGTGCGTGTACAAGAGAGAGAGATTATGGCTGGGTGAGTTAGATTACTGCTGTAATTTCTGCTGCCTTAACTTAGAAGAAACAAGAACCTGTTAGCATCATTCATACCACCAGTATTGAGCTGTGGAGCGGGGGAACTGTGTTCTCTGGAATTATGGTGCATCATCCAATACTTCTGGGTGGAGTTAGGGAGTAGGACGGTCTGCCTAATCAACAAACTCCAGACCTCACTAATATTTATGTTGTTGAATGCAGTCAAATCCTCACAGCAATGCTTCAAATTCTGGAAGAAAGCCTTCCCTGGATAGTAGAGACAGTAACTCCAACATAAGCATAGGACAAACTAATTAAATATCCTTGATTTTAGAAGAAACAATCAATAAACATGTGTCCCAATAGTTTTGTCAATATAGTGTATATGTTAATTTAATATATGTCAATATACATTAATGCACATGGAAATCTTATGTCATTTAGACATCTTCATTTAATCTAATCACCACATGCACTGTATTGCAAAAAGATACCAAATACAAATCAACAAATGCCTAAGCGTAAGTAAAGAGTTCTTGAACTGTAAGAACTTGCATCAAAAACAATCTCAAATGGAACACGTTTTAATTGGGCCAAATTTAGGTCTAATAAGGAATCATCCACAATGATATGTATATCAATCAACTCCTGGAGTTTTATCCTCCTCCATCTCCAGGAGAACACAAACCAGCCCAGCCCATGCCAGCCCAGCAGAGTGCGCCAACACCTCAGAATCATGTACAGATATCAATTTCCTCAAAAAAGCAAGCGTAACAACCAAAACAGACCTAAATAAAGTAATATGCATACAATTTTGGGCACCCCTGATCAATCTAAAAGATCCATAACTGTGAATAGTTCAGCGATTCAAGGATGAAATGATCTCCAAAAGGCATCAGGCTAAATATGATTATTCAAGACTTTTTAAGTGGCAAGGAAAAGAAAAGAAGCACCGGGCAATAGTTGGGAAACCCCAAGTAACTTGTTCATAATCATTAGGAACTAGGGATATTGTATCGTATGCAATAGTATACTTAACATTTTTAAATATCGTGAACGATATCATACTCTGAAATATCATACCATATCATCCACCACCACTAATTATCACATCAGGGTACTACTTTTTCCACACTGTTCTCATTTCCCATTATATATCTACTAGAGACAGATTATATCTGTCCAGTATCATTTATTTTACTTTTATTCCGGATATATGGAGATATTTGGAGTGCATTATTATTAGTATCATGACATTCTGGATCGTTGACTTCTGTCACAAATATGATTAATATCTTAAATATCTCAGTTAGGGGTGTGTCATATGTCATATCATATGTAATAAATCAATTTTAATATGAATTATATTGAATTAGTGTTTTTAATTCAGTGTTTCGTCACATTGCAAAGAGTATCGTTATCACGAAAATACCATGAAATATTGTGATATTATTTTAGGACCATATCGCTCACTACAATTAGGAACACCATAATGATACTATAAATACCAACATGATACCTCACAACCTCCATAAAAGACCTTTAAGAGGTAAAAGATTTTGCCAAACCCTCATAGTACCCTAACCTAATTAACATTAAGAAACAGAAAACAGAACAGCAATACAAACTAACTCTCACAGAAGTATTAAATACTTTAAAGATATTTAGCTGTCTACTAATAGAATATACAAGATGCTATCTTAAGAAAAAAAATAGTATGTTACTGAGTACTTAAAATTACTTCAGTCTCTTTTCATTCTTTGTCATTCATCAGGGGTGTTTAAAGGTTTGTATGCCACTGTGTCACCACAAAAATACTACTGTATCCTTACTCCAAACAATATACTCTCTCAAACCCTAACTCACACAGAAACATAGCTAACACCTTAATTAATCCTAATTAATCCCTTTATTTAATCTGTCTGAGCTGACCGTGTCCTTCACTTCTTCCAAAAGCCCACGAAGACAATCTCTCACACTCAGGGATGATGTGATTCACAGCTCAACA
Organism: Astyanax mexicanus; assembly: GCF_023375975.1. Lineage (NCBI taxonomy): Eukaryota > Metazoa > Chordata > Actinopteri > Characiformes > Acestrorhamphidae > Astyanax > Astyanax mexicanus. The sequence continues at coordinate 11,361,123 of NC_064408.1, forward strand.
GCTTGCTGAATATTGTATTATAATAAGTTTAGCTGGTTTAGCTACACTGTCATCAGCTGCACAGCTGTCCTTGAGAAGCTATAGTGCTTCATAACAATGTCACATGATTTATTGACATGGTTTTACTATGTGATGTGGTGCAAGAAAATGGGCAATAGTTTTGACAGTTAGGGCGCCACCTAGTGGGACACCACTGCCATAATGATTTGGCATGTGACGGTTCACATTCGCAAATGTAAGTGATCTGTATCTGTGTGTAATGTGAACAAATCTGTCCCTGAAACGCCTCACATGTGAACATTAATACCTGTATAAATTTCGCCTTCTTCACAAACAATAAAAAAACCTCATATTAGAGAGACGACTCGTAGCTTTATAAAGCGTTAGCAGCTCATATGTGGAGCCTCTTTTGCTGGAGTGGAGAGTAAACAGCTGGTCTGAAGTTCATGCTCAGGTCGAGGAGGTGAAAAAAGGCCAGGTGGTTTGCTTTTGCTGTTTTTGCAGCTATAGCTGCACAGCTGCACCAAGAGATGTGTGGGTGAGAGAGAAGCATGCATAGCGCGATGTAGCGCCTGCGTAAAAGCAAAAAGATGCATGAATTCCGGTTCCATTTGACCGCTTACATTCATGCTGCATGTCCATGAATCGGATACATTTTCGATTTAGGACCACATATGAAAGTAACTCAAATCTGATTTGGGGGGAAAAAATAAAACGGATTTGGCACGTTCACACAGCCATGAAAAAATCAGATCTGGGCAACATTGAGCAAAAAAGCATATTTGAGTCACTTCAGCCTGGTTATGTAATCATAGCCTATGATACTATTGAAGACATTTTGCCTTTAAGCCTTTAATCTAGGATGTCAATCAGCCAGCCACCATGGCTATTATTTGCAGTGGTGTCGTAAATGACAAACTTGGACTTCTACAGACTGGATCCATATCCTCATTAGCAACATATCCAAGTTCTGTTTGTTATCCAACAAGATAAGGCCAACTTCAGCTGGCATTTTTCAGCAGGATAATGCTGGGATTTCCAGGAATGTCTTCATCAGATTGCAATACTTTCTCGGTCTAACCCTTGGTCACCACTGCTTACAGTGTAGAGCAGGATCTACAGGCCCAGCTGCAACATCTCTGGGATAATGTGCTGCAGGATGCCATAGAGAACTTGTATACCTCCAAGCCAAGCCAATATATCTCATCTTGTATCCAGGATTGAGCCCAGTTTTCCCACAATGTACTTATACTTTTACTCTAATACGGTAATCACTCAAATGTATAATCATTATATTCACAAAAAATGGTTTTTATTCCATTCCAACAATAATATAACAAAGTAAAAATAAGTAAAAAATGTAGAAAAATGCATCAGCCATGCAAAAGTTTAAAACACACAACATTACAAAGGCTGTAAAACCGTCAGAATATTGCAATGCCAATCTGATCATATCGCCCAGCCCTATGCTGATCTGATTATGCTCTAAAGAGATCATGGAAAGTCAGCACAAGCACCCAAAAACTATTAGAGCTTATCAAGAGTTTCCATCCCAAATAAGACTATATTTAAAAGCAGCTGAGCTGAGCTTCTGCCACTTAAACCACAGAAGAGCAGCAGGAGCTTCAGAAGTGCTTTATTTAATTATAGATTAGAACGAAACTGTCCTGCACTTTAGCTTCACTTTAGTGCACCAGCAATACATGCACCCACAACACACACTAACACACACACACAAATACACACTTACAAAAACAGGCAAAACGTTTACAGCACACACACATTTACACTTAAACAGTGGGTAAGATAGAAGATAGAGATCAGACAGAAAGAAAGGAGCAGAGGTTTTATGAGAGAGAGAAAAAAGAGAGCTAGAGAGAGATATGGACAGAGGAAGAGAAGGAAAATATAAAGTTAGCAAGCCAAGAGAGGAAAAGAAAGAGAGAAAAGTGGAAAAAAAAAAGTGAACTAAACGATCAGTCCTACCTTTTTTGGCGACCTCCATCTCCTCCTCGGTCCAGCGAGAAGTCTCTCCAGCCTCGACGGATCCTGCAGGAACACACACGCGCACTGTCAGCGTGACGGAGCTAGAGCGAGAGCGCCCGCTTGCGCGAGAGAGCGCGAGAGCCTGACCGCGCACCTTCCCTCTCTCACGCTCTTTAATCTAATAAAGTGTTTACATTCAGCGACTGCTCCCCCCACCCCCCACCTCATATCCTCCTCTACGTCTTACCCTCCTCCCTTCTTTATCCTCTCTTTCTCCTGCTCTCTCTCTCTCACTTTCCCCTACCCGCACTCGCTCACTCTCTCGGCCGTTCCTTTTGCTCTGTCTCTCTTTCCGTTCCTTTCATGCTCTTTCAGCGAGACCACCCCCCCTCCAGTCAGCTGATATGAGGCTAGACGGGAGTACACAAGCACCTCCCCCTTAACTCAAACTCTGGCAGGCAGGCAGACGCGCACACACACACACACACACACACACACACACTCGCGCAGCCAGTGTGTGTAATAACAGTAGCTAAGCTTCACTTTTTCATCGGAGCAACACTGCAGCTGCCCCTCCCTTCTTAATTTCCACTCAGCAACAGAGAGATAAAGAGAGAGAGAGAGAGAGAGAGAGAGAGAGAGAAAGAACAAGACAGACAGAAAAGAGAGAGAGACAGACAGGCAGCAACAGTGAGAGAGAGAGAGAGAGAGAGAGAGACAGGCAAAAAAGCAAAAGAAAAGTGAGAGAGAGACAGAAAATGCAGCAAGCAAGAGAGAGAATGACAATTAGAAAAAAAGACAAATAGCAAGCAAGCAACAGAGTAAGAAACAAACAGGCAATGGTAAGAGAAAGAGTGGAAGAGAATCAGAGAAATTTAAATAAAAGTATGAGAGACATGAAAGAGAAAATGTGAAAAAGACAAGTGTGTTAGTAAAAAATACAGAAAAGCAGAGAGAAAGCAGATAGAGAGAGAATGGGGAAAATAAAAATTGAGGAAAAAAGAAAGAAGAATAAAGAGAGAAAAAGAGCAATACAGAGGAAGATAGAAATGGGTGCAAGAGAAAGTGTGTTTAGAGATGGAAGAGAGACAGGTTAAAAAGAAGAAAGTAAGAAAAATAAGTGAAACAGAGAGGGAAAGAGAAAAAAAACAAGAAAGAGAGATGAGAAAGACAGCTAAAGCAGAGAAAAATATAGAGAAATTAACAGAATGAGAGACAAAAAAGGAGAGAAAAAAAGAAAAGGAAAGAGAGAGAGAGAGGTAAGGCAAGTTTAAAGTAATGAAAGGAAGGGAGGGGGGCACTTGAGTGTGACCAAACATTTGGACAAATATAGAACAGAGCGAACCTTTGACATTCACGCAAGCGTGTGTGTGTGTGTGTGTGTGTGTGTGTGTGTGTGTGTGTGTGTGTAATGTTTAGATGTCTGTACAGAATGTCTCAACTAAGGCAGCTCTAATAAATGCCTCTCTGCTGACCTACGGGCTACTGTGCGAGTTTCCCTCTGACCTCTGGACAGCCAAGAGTGTGTGTGTATGCTTGCGTGAGTGTATGCTTGTGTGTGGTTGTGCTTGTGTGTGCATATGTGTGTGTGTGTGTGTGTCACACAAACCCACTCTTACGTAATATTAAAGAGGTGCTTCTAATGAATGCGCTCAGCTACTTTAAGTTGCAGCCATTGCTGACCCACAGCCAATACAATAGGACTCTCTGTACTAGATAAACAAACATGAACTTATTGGCTCAATGCCCAACACCAGACATGAACTACAGTATTGAGCTGTGAAACAGTGGAACCCCGTTCCCTGGAAAGGAGGTCTTGATCTATTCAAGACTTTTGAGATAAGTGGGGGGGTTGGGGATGAGAGTGGGGTGACTATAGTTTAAAATCTTGACTGCACTAATGTATTTGTCACTGAATACAATCAAGTCCTTACAGTCATCCCTCAAAATATACGTTCACATTATCAGGCTGAAGTTACTCAAATCAGATTATTTTTGCTCAATGTGGATCAGATCTGATTTTTTTATGGCTGTGTAAACATGCCAAATCCGTTTTTTTTTTCTTCAAATCAGATTTGAGTCACTTTCGTTTGTGGTCTTAAATCTGAATGGTCCTAAAATGTGAATGATCAAATCGGAATTCATGCGTCTTTTTGATTTTACGCATGCACTACGTGCTTCTCTCTCGTACCCACAATGCATCTCTTGGTGCAGCTGTGCAGCTATAGCTGCAAAAACAGCAAAAGCAAACCACCTGGTCTTTTTTTACCTCCTCAACCTGAGCTTGTACTTCAGACCAGCTGTTTACTCTCTACTTCAGCAAAAGATACTCCACATATGAGCTGCTAACTCATCGATTTCCCTTTATAAAGCTACGAGTCATCTCTCTAATATGACTGTTTTTTTTTACTGTTGGTAAAGAAGGCAACGTTCATACACGTATCAATGTGCGCATGTGAGGCTTTTCAGGGACAGATTTGATCACATTACACACAGACACAGATCACTTAGATTTGTGAATGTGAATCGTCAAGATAGCCAAATCTGATCTGAGCAAAAAATCGTATTTGAGCAATGTGGCTTGTAATGTGAACGTAGCCTAAAATAAGAGAAGTAAAATAGAGAGGAAAGTGAAGGAAATAGAACGATCATAAGAAGAGAATAAAAAAAGAAAAAAAAAAACTGAACCTAAAAAATCTAGAGACAGTTACTCCAACAAAAGCAGGATAAACTCCTCAATAATAGGACTGCATGATATATAGTTTAAGCATCATTGCAGGAGGTGCGATGTAACTTCATGTCATGTTGGAATGTTTTAGATCTTGACACAAGAAGTAGATACACAGCGATGTCTCTGTGTGTGTGTGTGAGTGACAGGCTGCTGTTGCCTGAGAAGCACGAGGGGGAGGGGGGCATGAGGGAGAGGTGGGCAGGAGTAAACACGAGGTAACCGCATGTCCTCCATCCACATGGTTGGGCACATGCTTGTAAACGTGCCTGTTGAAAGCTGTGCACCTCAGTCCAGCACAGTTTTACAGTACAGATATTTCCAATTACATCTGAATTCAGGCTTTTAATCCCAGAAGAATGCTCTTATTTACCTTTTAAAAAGCCATTTAAATGCCTGATTAAAGGGCTGATTACTGTTGTTTTTCTGTTTTATTCGAGTTTTGAGTGCTTGGTGCTGACTGCATTGTTTAATAGCACAATATATATCGTCGAGAAAATGCCATTTGCAATGTAAAATTTTTCCAGTATCATGCAGCCCTACTCAATAGCTTTACTTTTGATAGAACTAGTGAAAGAGCAGGTATCCCAAGACTTTTGTCCATCCTGTCTATGTCACCCAAAAGGCTGTAACACAACATACACACTATAGTCAAGGTGCTGTGTGTGTACACATTTACACATACACACATTCACAGAAATACCCCCATAACTTCTTTCTCTCCTCCAGTGACCTCTGGATCTCTTATAAAGTAACACGCAAACATGACTAGAGCTGAAATCCAAGGGTTGGCGCGTGGCCAACTGGGTGAGACAAGCAGATGGCATCAGACCACATCCTCTCACACAGAGCGGGCATGACACAAATCCATCTCCCTCACACACACAAACACACACACACACACACATATATGCACACAGGTTGAGGTATAATGGAGTTTTAGACCAGTCCGATTACAGCACAGAGGGAGGTGGGTCACTGTGGTGAGGTCAGTACAGGCCGAGGCGGGGGGGGGGGGGGGGTGGGGGGGGACTGTGGATTATAATCAGGCCCAACAGTGACCTAAACTGGCCTTTACATGAGATAATCCATAAAAAAAAAATGGTGGAAAATTATTAAATAAATAAACTCTATAATACAAGACTCAAGATTCATAATCCAAAGCATTATTTTAGTGCTGTTTTACCCTACTGACCAAAATAACCTAAATCAGATGTTTCCTACTAAACATACACAAGGCCTTTTTTTTTTTTTTTTTACTGTTACTGTGGTCAAATGATCCAATTCTGTATTCATCTGTCCAAAGCAGATTGTTCCAGAACTCCTGTTCTTTGTCTAGATGTCCTTTAGTGAACTTTATTCTTGCCCTGATTTTTATTTATTTTTTGACAGAAAGGGTTTCCTTCTTGCAAACCACCGCCATGAAAATCAAACTTCTATTCTCATCTCTCAGAAGAACAATAGGATAAAACTATAATTGTCATTTACACTGCTATATCTTGTTATTCTGCGATGTGTATATATTTACTGCAATATTAAAAATAATTATTATAAATAATAGACAATTTGGATTTTTGTCTTTGTTCTCCACATTGCAAACCTAAATCACAGGGCCTTACATTTTAGATCTACATCAACAATAAAAAAATAAATAAAATAAAATAAAAAAAACTCCATGTCATGATATTTATAATGCACCCAGCGTATCCTAGATGAAAGAAAGTGGACTGAGCAGATATAATATTAGATGCTTCAAAGAAAATGAGATCAGAGCATTTTTTTTTCCTTTTGCACCAAGAAAAGCTAAAAAGTGGTAACATTTAATAGACATGTACAGATGCATCTCAAAAAATTAGAACATCATTGAAAAGTTACTTTATTTCAGTAAATAAGTTCAAAATGTGAAACTCATATATCATATAGATGTATTACACACACAGAGTGATCTATTTTAAGCGTTTATTTTTACAGCCAAAATCAGAAAATGAGATTATTATATAAGTCCATTTGGTACTTTTGGCTTCAGTGTGGGCAGTGTGCCAAGTCCTGCTGGAAAATGAAATCTGCATCTCCATTAAAGTTGTCAGCAGAGGGAAGCATGAAGTGCTGTAAGATTTTGTGGGAAAACAAAACTGCACTGACTTTAGACTTGATAATAAAACACAGTGGATCAACACCAGCAGATGACATGTCTCTCCAAACCATCACTGACCATCAGTACATTTTACATTTCATTTGTAAATTAAGGGATCAGAGTCTGGAGGAAGAGTGGAGAGACACACAGTCCAAACTGCTTGAGGTCTAGTGTGAAGTTTCCACCAATCAGTGATGGTTTGGAGAGACATGTCATCTGCTGGTGTTGATCCACTGCGATGTGTCAGGTCCAAAGCCGGTCAATAAAATCTTACAGCACTTCATGCTTCCCTCTGCTGACAACTTTTATGGAGATGGATTTCATTTTCCAGCAGGACTTGGAACACTGCTAATTTTTGGGTTTTTAATCGGCTGTAAGACATCTACATATGAGTTTCACATTTTGAACAGAATTACTGAAATAAAGTCACTTTTCAATTATATTAAAATGCGCCTGTATTGTATGGTTTAGCTAATGCTAATCTTGGTGACTGAATTGGCTTTTGTGCTAACCGTATCCCAGTCACACAATTCTAAACTACATTCAGTCTTGCTGCTACAGCAAACTTCTGAAGGTGAGTAATTGTCATCCACTGGTGGTCAGGAGGCATGAAACAGAACAACTGCCAGCATGGCCAGGTCAGACCGACCTAGCAAGTTCAGCCTATCAGCACATATCAGACAGACCATGTGCTGTGTAAAGAAGTTTCCAACAATATCACCACAGGACCTACAGGTATCTCCCACCACCGCTGATATGGATGTTCTACCATCAGAGCAGGCCTAAACAATATGGCAAACCATTTAAAACCAATATAAAGACAATATAAAAGCCACAGAAACCTACCAAAGAACCTACAAACTGCACACATTCAACTTGTCTAAACCATAATAAGAGCACTGCTGATAGAATGAGACACTCTGGAGCTTCTGTGCTTGAGCCCAAGGTCACAATATCCAACACACACCATCAGCTAGAATCATTTAAAGCTCCAGTTTGACACTGTAGTGAATTGGAACTGCATTCCTTGGAGTGACAGAGCTCAATCCAATTCTGTTGAGATGAGTTTTAGAGAAATTGTGATCTGTACTAATAAGATCACTGACTTTGAATATTTTGAATCTTGACACAAGAAGTAGATACACAGCGATGTCTATGTGTCTGTGTAAGTGACAGGCTGCTGGTGCCTAAGAAGCGAGAGGGGGTTGGGGGGCACAGGAGTAAACATGACGTAACCGCATGGCTTCCATCCACATGGTTGGGCACGTGCTTGTAAACGTGCCTGTCGAAAGATGGCACCTCACTCCAGCCCAGTTTTGCAGTGCAAATATTTTCAGTTACAGCTGAATTCATACTTTTAATACCAGAAAACGCTCTTATTTACCTTTTAAAAAGCCATTTAAATGCCTGATTAAAGGGCTGATTACTGTTGTTTTGCTGGTTTATTCAGGTTTTGAGTGCTCAGCGCTGACTGCATTGTTTAATAGCACAATATATATTGTTGAATAAATGCCATTTGCAATGTAATATGTTTCCAATATCGTGCAGCCCTACTCAATAGCTTTAATTTGATAGAACTAGTGAAAGAGCAGGTGTCCCAAGACTTTTGCCCATCCTGTCTATGTCACCCAAAAGGCTGCAACACCACATATACACTATAATCAAGGTGCTGTGTGAGTACACATTAACACACACACATTCACAGAAATATCCGTATAACTTCTTTCTGTCCTCCAGTGACCTCTGGATCTCTTATAAAGTAACACGCAAACGCATGAGATCACTGACTTGTAAAACATTTTAAATATCACATCTGCAGCATTGTTCAAAATGCCTGAGGCTAAATAAAGCTAATGTTACACTGCAACACACATAAACAAGATAACTGCATGCCTAGGACCAATTCAGTGAGAGAGAGTGAAAGAGAGAGAGAGGGAGAGAGACGGGGAGAGAGAGAGACAGAGAAAAAGAAGGAGTCAGCGAGTTTACCTGCCTCCCATTACCATCCCCATGACAACTGCCTCCACCTAAGACATGCTCCGTCACCGCGGCAACGTACAAACTCCAAGCAGACTCTGCACTGCTGATAGACTGAGAGCAGGAAGAGATAGAAGGCGTTCGGAGAGCGGACGTACGCATAAAGCAGAGAGGATGTTCGAGGCTTGTGTTGAGACGGAGTGAAGTGAAGGAGGGAGGAGCTGAGAGAAAAGAGGACGGACAGAGAAAAGCCTGAAATGTCAGAGGACCCGGCTGAGGCCAGCAGTCCTGATGGATCTAACAGACATGTTCCTGAAAGAGCAGAACGAAGTGGAAGGGGAAAAAAAAATTCTATGTAAACAGCTCTTCTTTCGTTTCCTTGGCTGTAAAAATCTCAGCTCAGAAGTGGGTCAGCGCGCAGAGCCTCGGCTCAAACCGAGCTCGTGTTTGTTTTGTCTCGTCCTCTGCGTTTTCTCATTTCCCAAAGTTTAACAGCTGGATCGTCCAAACACTCTGATTTAACTCATTCAGAAGACATAGAAAAGGACTTGGGAAATCATCGAAAATGGATATAAACCAAAAATCAGAATTGGACTGAGATAAATTAAATTTTTATCCTCATCATGCTATCATTATCAAGTTTAAATTATTTAATCACTGAGAAATGGCTGCAAAATCATCAAGAATAGCAGATAACTTCATGCTGCTCTTAATGCTGCAGACTGTGCTAAAGTAACATAATGAGGCTAAAAAAGCAGAGCAAGGTAGAGGTCCACAGTGAACACACACACCAGACTTCAGACTTCTACTTCTTAACCTGAGATTAAAAAAAAAAGTGGCTAAACATATTTAAGACCACCCACTCTATTCAACATGATCTAGTCCACGTTGGTTACATCCTTACTGTCTAAATTTATATTCTGGACCCTTAAAATCATACTACAGCATGTGGAGTCACATGACTCTGAAATGTCCAATCTTTAACATGGAGCAAAGCAACATGGGGGAGAGCTTTAACACAGGGTATTCTAAGCAAGTCAAGCAGATTATATTATTGTATATTAACCACAATCAAAATAAGTTGTTTATATGTTTATAAAATTATGATACTGATAAAGATCAAATTGCGATACACTAGCAAGAATCATTCTGCTGATACACTACTGTGTAATCCAGCAAAGCCAATAATTCAGCTATTCAATAACTTAACAACCAAAACTCATATTTTCAAAGATATACACATTTAAACAAAACAAAAAAAACAAGCCTTCCAAACTCCAAGTTTAAATACCTAAAAGCAACAATTTAAAAATCCAACATCCAGAAAATGAAAATCTCGCAATTCAAGCAATCCAAAAATATGCAGTCCAACAATGTGTGTTTGTAGGTGAACACACCTCGTGCTTGGGCATCCATTGGGGTCACAGGAGCGAGTTTAGCCACCTCTCGTGCAGGCTTCTGCACCGGCTCAGGTTTGGGAGGAGGGACAGGTTCAGGCAAAGCTGACAAAGAGAAAGAAAGAAAATTTTACATGAATAGAAACACATTCTTAACTTTCACTGTAAACATATTTAATTCCATGTCTGTGAACAAGTTCACAATATATCAAACTGCATCAAAACTGAGGTACATGGTTATGGTTGTCAGCAAAACTATGCTATATGGTTATGCAAAAGTCCCGTTACTTTTGTATGGATCATTGTATGGACAGCCACAATTTTTTAAAGTTTAGCAGCCATAAACTTTTAAACACAAATTTGAACAGATTTTCAGCAATTCCAGATGATTTTGCTGTGTAAAAAATTTGTTATATTGAACGGAATTATACATTTTAGTGTGTCAGACCGCAATAAACACCTATTTAATTGGCATAGAAAATATTTATATTACATGGAAATTCTAAACAGGTGCATTAAAAAAATTATATCACTGAAAAGTTACTTAATTTCAGTAATCCAGTTCAAAATGTGAAAGTCCTGCTGGAAAATGAAATCCAATGAAATCTCCAAACCATCACTGATTGTGGAAACTTCACACTAGACCCCAAGCAGTTTGGACTGTGTGTCTCTCCACTCTTCCTCCAGACTCTGCTCCCTTGATTTACAAATGAAATGTAAAATGTACTGATGGTCAGTGATGGTTTGGAGAAACATGTCATCTGCTGGTGTTGATCCACTGTGTTTTATTATCAAGTCTAAAGGCAGTGCAGTGTTTTACTGAAAAATCTTACAGCACTTCATGCTTCCCTCTGCTAACACAACGTTTATGGAGATGCAGATTTCATTTTCCAGCAGGATTTGGCACACTGCCCACACTGCTAAAAATACCAATTGGTCTTATATAATAGAATAATTTTCTGATAGACTGATTTTTGGGTTTTCATTGGCTGTAAGCCATAATCATCAACAATAAAATAAATAACCACTTAAAATAGATCACTCTGTGTTTAATACATCTATATAATATATGAGTTTCAAATTTTGAACTGAAGGTGAGTGACTGTCATCTACTATTTAACCGCCCTGGTGTTCAGGAAGTATGAAACAGAACAACTAGCAGTTAAATAAAGTAATGTTTCAATGATATTGTAATTTATTGGGATGTACCTGTAATATTTAAACACATTTCCCAAAACTAAGACATCTGTAACTTAAATGTATTTAAATGCATTACCTGGTTCAGGTGGAGGGGGCGGCGGCTCCTCTGCAGCCGTGGCAGCTGCCTCGTTGGCCATGGAGCGGGTGGTGATGCGGCCTTTGCGGCGGCCCTGGCTGTTGGCGGTCTTGCGGCCCCGTGGCGTGCTCTGCTCTTTGCCCTCCTCGTCCTCCCCCTCACACTTCTCTTTGTCTTTACCAATGTCCCTGAATAAAGCACACAGCCCACAATTAACACTCACACACACTTACTAATGTTTGCCTTCAGTTTAACACTCTAACACGGGTAACAAAAATACAGTAAAAAAGTTAGTTCATTTCAAGCCCAAGCTAAAGTTTATAGGCTCTATTTTACCAACATAAAGCGCTGCTTATGTTTTTGGAAACACCTTCTCTTTTTAATAAAGACAAGAGAGTCTTTGTTTAGAATTTACCACTGCGTATCGCAGAGTTTTGGAATGTCGCCTGAAGCCTATTTGGGCTAAAATCTATCTTTAAAGCCTAGATCATAAGCTATGTGCGGTCCCAAGCACTGATGTAACTGATACCAGGAAATATGAATGTGAACTTAAAACACGCTGATGGGATTAAGCAGCAGGTCTGGTCCACAAATTTGGCTTTATACAGAAAATGACATAACAGATTTGTCCGCATGTTTCTCTATAATTCCTAGACCGTTTCATTGATTAATTCCAGCCGTATTTCTGGAAGCATATGCCTGAATTTATTAATAGATCCACAAACTAACAGTATATCTTCACCAAACATAAAAGCTCAAAAGCATAAAATATTCTAAGTCTAGTGGCTTTGAGAAGTTACAATGGCATAATTAGACTGAGAAAAAAGAAATAAGCAGCTTCATTTCCTTCTCACATTAAGGTTATTGATGTGGGAATACTAGAGGCAACAACAGTAAAGCTGCTTAAAAATAAATCACACATTTCTTCTCAGAGATCTGTAAGCTTACACTGCCTTCCATTTAAACTCAGATGTAGGAATTTCTTAACAGGGGTGTGCCATATCACATTATACTCTATAATATTTCCAACAATTTAAAATCTCATGATCGCAAAAATATCCTGAAACATAGTGATATTATTTTAGGGCCATCTCCAGCTAGGGGTGCGTCATATCATATTGTATACAATAATATTGCCAAATAAACATTTTAGATAATTTTGTTGCAGAAGTGTATTCTTAAAATTATTATTTTGTCATATCACCAAAAAATGTATTATTGCAAAAATACACTGAAATATTTTGATATTATTTAAGGGCCTAAGACTAGAATTTTATATATATAATATAATACAGTTTATCATCACTTCTATCTGTGTGTCCCTTAGATTTTTTGTTGTTTAAATGCACAAAAAGCTAAATAACAGTGTTATCAACTGTAATCTATAAAAAAAAGGCAATCTGGAAAAAACATCAAAAGCAGGGCAATTTTTTGTCACAAAACACTGATAAATAAAAGTGTAACTGATACAAAAAAGCAGAATAAATGATCATGCTTATAGCTAAATAAATCATGTTTGCAGTCTGTAAACCATTTGTTCTTAAATCATTACTAGTTAAATCTTAGGGTATGAAGTCAACATTTAGGGTTATTCCATATATTACTATATCTTTCCCATCAGGACATTACAATAAAAAGACAAAAAATACAAATATTACAAAATAAATATGATAAAATGTGTGTGTAGCCAATACACAACAATGAATATATTAATAATTCAACTATTCTGACAGGCACAATAGATGTAAAATAGTATGATTGGTAATAAAGGTACTTTCCTCAATCAGATAAAGTACATACATATTAATTGCTTACTTATATATAAAAATCCTTGCCTCTCCAAAACAACTACTTTACACAAGGAGAAAAAAAACTATATTATTTTAAAGAGAAGTCAATGTGAAGATTTTAAACAGTCTGGTGGGCTTCTATTGGCCAATTTGTCCCTAATTTAATAAAAATGACTGATTCCAAGTCAAAAAATGAGGCTAATCTTTGCATGACAGCGGCACAAATGTCAGCATAATAACAAATTTCCCATAGTACTCACTTTGAGTCCTCTTTTTCATCTTTCTCCTCCTCTTCCTTCTTCTCGTCGTCCTCTTTCTTCTCCGATTTCTCCAACTTGTCCTCCTCGTTTTTGTCTTCTGACTTGTCTTCTTGTGAGGGTCGGGTTATCTGCTTTAAAAACAGAAAAGAAGAAACTTTTATAGTCTACTATATAAAAGAAATGTATAACTGTACAAATATCATATTAAGACATGGCACATAATTCACGTTCTAGGAGAGCAGTGCAGGGTGAAGGAACACGTACACTGTGTGACGCTGATATTTTAAGTACCAAATGTCAGGCTGTTCCAAGTAGACTAGAAGACCTTCTGATGGACCCTGTTTGTCCTGATCTGTGGTCAGTGCCACATAGCTAAAATCAAAAATACAAAAATACTAAATACTAAAAGAACTTAAAAATTAGTCGCATTACAGAAATTGTCAGCTGATCTTTAGCGCCAGATATCTAAATAATGGTTTAACTCTAAACAAGGTAGAATTTGTTGACCTCCCTCTCTCTCGCTCGCTCTCTCCCTGTCTCTCTCTCTCTCACACGAGTTAAATCTACCCAAACACTACACTTCCCTTTTAAGGAAACATAAACGCTAGAGCGAGCAATTTTCCCCTGCCTTTGAAAGAATGTGCTTTGACACAAGCAGAAAACCAAAGACAAGAATCTCCTAGCTGAAAAAAGGGCAAAAAATAAAAGGCAACCTGTGCTGACCTAGATCAGGCATGGTTCTGCGCTTCAAAGCAACCAGAATGGAAATGATCCAGTATTAGACTTAATCTTGTTGTAGGGAAAGCTTGCCAGTGCATCTCCGGCCTTATCACCCAGCGCCCAGCAGGTCTTAAAGCAGCAGTCCTCAAGATATTCTCTTTTAAACTGAAAGCAGTAGAATGGTGCGGAGTGGTGAGAGGACACAATATTGTAATAAATGGTGTCAATGTGCTTCTGCAACCATCCCTGCATAGCCAAACATATTTATGATAAAAACAGAGTGGTTTGGTAAGTTTTTTTCAGGAGTTCTTCTCTAGTTCTAGTAAACTAGAACTGAAAAGATCTATCAAGCTAAGAGAGAGTGGGACCCAAAGGCCCAATCCTATTTCTCTTTTGTACCCCTACCTCCTGTTTTCTAGTGTAATCCTTCCCCTTGAAAAAGAGTTACAAAGAAAAGGGTGAAATTATCCCCCTAAGAATTGGGACAATCCTTTCCTCTTTACCTGACACAGATTTACAGATATATAAAGAAGAGCTGAAATTTAGCATTTATTAACTTTTTTTTCCACCTGCTGTAGCCTTTGCTGTCTGTTGCACAAAATAAGGTGGACCAAGAGAGTTAAATAGCTAATCAGTTGAATTACTAACTAGATTTTCACGCTTGTTAGCGTAAAACATTGAAACAACACATTAAGTTATGGAAAGATTGTGGTTATCACACTTTTGAACAAGGATAATATTTAAATTTGTGGGTTTCTTTTATTGCTTCTGAAAAATCTGTTTGAACGATCATGTAGCCCCAACACATCCCCAACCTAAACCTGCAGAAAACAAGAAGCGGGACATCCTACCTCTAAGAGTGCACACGAAAAACAGATGGGATGGGCTAAGTGGTACGACCAAAGGGTGAAAGTCCTTTGCTCTAAAAGAAAACTGTACCACAATGCACCACCTGCTCAGTGCAGTAACACATTTCCACCAGATGTGTCCTAAAATAAAAAGCCTAATCATACAAACTGTCATTTTTAAGTGGCAGGATCAATGAGCTTTCCCATCATTGGTCGGTTTGTTGATCAGAAAAAAATGAAATTAATGGATCACAAACACATATGGCAGGCTCATTAATACCCAATAAATATGTAGAAACAATGAGTGACCTGAGGTTATTCAGGTCTGCAGATATTCTTAGAACTATATAAAAAGTGTCGCGAGAGGGACAGAAAAAGGCAGAAAGAGAGATAGAAAGACAAGAAAAAAGCAAAAAGAACAAGAAAGCTAAAGGATGGCCAGTTGGTGCACTATACAAAGATAAGATTAGCGCTACGAGGCCCTTTGATGATGTTCACATGGACAGGGTTGTCTGGAAGGACAGACCTCGCGGAGGCTCCCAAATCACAATAGGCTCATTGTTGACAATGCTCAGTTCAAAGAGGCCAAGAAAGCAAAGGCTTTACAGAGGGACTCGGGGCAGATCAGAGGAACATGAGGCGCTAGGCGGCCCAGTGACTGGGCTAAAGCTACACACGCTCGGATGACCCCATATGGAAAAACAAAAACAACACGGTTGATGCTGTGACCAGGCCCAGCCTTGAACAAACCACTCCCATCCTGCAGTGGACAAACTGCTGTGGAAGGGCAATGGCTAAGTGCACATCTTGGCACAAAAAGGATGGGAACCCTGAAACCTGATAGAGAACCTGGGAATCTGTGAGAAGGAAAAACCTTAGAC
Organism: Astyanax mexicanus; assembly: GCF_023375975.1. Taxonomy (NCBI): domain Eukaryota; kingdom Metazoa; phylum Chordata; class Actinopteri; order Characiformes; family Acestrorhamphidae; genus Astyanax; species Astyanax mexicanus. The sequence continues at coordinate 11,377,120 of NC_064408.1, forward strand.
GAACCTTTGGATGTGGCTTCCTATAAAGTGCAAGTTACCATTTTAATATGTTTTTAATATGGTTACTTAATTTAAAAACGCATGGTTCATTTTTTTCAGACTGGGATCCAAAAGCTTGCAATATTTTAAGAGTTAAGCTAATCCTGAAGGTTAAGTGCATTCAAGTTCAGTTTCTGATGCAGGTCATGTGACTCAGACAAACTTATCTTCAAGACAATATGTGCCAACCCAGCAAAAGGACCAACTCATCGCTGGACAAATTCCCTTCTTAGGAACACCACATAGTGTTCTTATGTCACCATATCCCTGGCACTTGCTGGACAGCACTGAGTAGTTAGCACCAGTTGGTCATCACCGCCAGACAGAGGCCACTTATAGTATTACTGCTTTGCAGAGGACAGATCTATGGCAGGGTTTCCCAATAAGGCTCTGATCAAAACCACAATCTCTTTGGTGGTTTAGATTCCTCATAATTATCCCATGGCAACAGGGGCAATTCCTGATTTACAGCTTTAGGCATTTGAGTGGCTTGGCTTTCAGGAGTCTGAGGCGTAGCCTAAGAGAAACCGGACTACTCTGCCTGTGGAAATGAGCTACACAAGCTCAAAAAACCTCTGCAGACAGGCAAAACGTGAATGATGCTGAATCAAGGGGTAAACTGGGAATTGGATACAGGCAGGACATTCCTGACACAGACAATAAACTCACAATGAAACATGAAGAACAAGGTGAAGCAACTAGGAACTCCACGGTGTACTTGTACCCCTTTGTCTGGGCTTGTACAATTGATGTCTCAGTGTTTTGGCTGGTCAAAAATTTACTACTAGAGAGGAAACTCGGAGTAGTCCAGTAGACTACGGTGCTCCCACTTTGAGCTAAGAATCGCTGGTGCGAATCTGGGATTATGCTGCTTTCCTTCAGCAGCCAGAGTCTGAGAGAGCACAACTGGTCAGAGAAGACATGTGCCAGTATTCAACCTGCTGGTGTTGCCGAAATTACTAGTCATAGAAAAGTTCCTATGATTGGGAATTGGGTGAAATAAATTACTATTTTAGAGATGCCAACTATCTGTTTTGGAACATTCTCTTGTGGGCAATTGCTTGATCCGCACACTTGCAGTCTTGTGACCTAGACTAGAGCATCAACAGGACCCCCATAAACAGGCCTTCATCTTAGCTGACAGTATGTTTTGGAAATGGAAGACTTTAAAGAACCTGGACACAACTGTCCAAAAAGAAACAATGAAAGCCCACAAACTGGAGAGAGTTATTAGAGATGCACAACATGGGACTCCGCCTTAGACAACTGGAAGTTGACAGACTTGAATGGGAAGACTGAGCCAAGAGAGGTCATAGTCTTCTGACCGGAAAGCAAGAGAAAGGCTCCCTAAGGCTGTAGTAGGACAAAAAGGAAAAACAATCCAATATATATATACCCATGATGAGATGCTAAAATGAATGTTCTTGTATGTTTACCCAACAGCACTCTACAGTTAGTGCTACTTTGAGTCCATGTTGATTTGCGGTGAGGATGTTTTTCTCTTGCATGTGTCAAGAGAGTAAGCGAGCTGCAATGGCCACAGGTTCTTTATCATGGTTTCTGGCACATATACAGGAACGGGGGGTGTCTCGCCCCTCCTCTCGCTGTTCCACGAAAGAGAGAGAGCTAAGGGAACATGGTTGCCTTAGCCAAGCCAAACAACCCATGCGGACACCAGATGAGGCCAAGGAATGTCAAAAGCTCAACTGTGAAGAGAGAGCATGAGTGGGAGAATGGGATCGAAGGAGAAAGAAAGTGAGAGACACTAAATAAAAGTGAAAATTGTGAAATCATAACAAAATGCAACTATTTAAAGAGGGACTTGAGAACGAGTGGAAAAATGTCCAAGTGAGTGAAGAGCTGTAATAATAAAAGAGCTTGCAGCGATGGGCTTGAGTGCCATTCTCGGAGAGCTCAAGCACCAGAGATGGGGCTCACGTCATCCATATATGGGTATTCGTGTAGACAAGCTCTCTACCACCACTTAGACTGCATTAATAAACCAGTACATTAGTAATAATAAATGGTAATTTTCACTTTGTATCAAGAGAGGTCAAAATCATTCTTTTATTCGCCATATAAAGACCTCACTTACTCAAGAGCTTGTTTTCTGGATGCTAATCAAGTCTACTTTTGCACTGTTTACTGTGTTTTTACACCTACACTGTTTAAAGGTGATTCGTTTGGCAAGGTGTGAAAAAGATAATCGCTCACGGACACAGACCCAACAAGTGCACCAGGCCCTTGAGAAGAGCTGGTCTCTCAGTCCAGTTTAAAACAACCTCTGTAGTGGTTGATTTGTGATCAGAACAGACCTGTGAGGAAACAAACCAATGCAGACTTCTCCAACCGCACAAATTTGTTAACTGAAAAGTCATGGTCTGAGGAAACTGGCTACATGTTTTTAGTTAATACCAAATCCCAGAGTACTGTACTGTGTTAAATTTTAATGTTCCCTAAAGTACTTATTAATGTATACAAATTTTAGCACAGCCTTTGAAGTTAATGATCACATTCTAACATAAGGCCTTAACACACTACAATAGGGAAAAAATCTATACACAGACTAAGAGCCTTAACACCATATCTCTGGTTGTAGTTGAGGCTGCAGTTCTGGTTAACTGCAAGACATAGAATGGCAGTGTTTGTGTTGGAATACCAGGATGTTCCAACTGGCTTCGTCCTCATTCCCCGCTTTTGCCAGCGTTCCTCCACACAGATGTTGCTAAAGCCCTTTTCACACTACACAATTTACGAGTCACTACATTGGCAGCACCTTTCACACGGCACAAATAGCCCCAGTGTTCTAGAACGAAATCATACACAACAGGCCTCAACACTCAACACAATCAAATTCAGATGGGAACGCTAAAATTAAGCCCAGGATAAAGAATTCTACTTAATAAGGAGTTTGATTTTGAAGTTGCGCAAGTGCGAAATATGGTTTGATGTTTTCGGAACGCTGCTACGAGACCTTTTTCACTTTGCGTTCAGCTGGAGGCTTGGAGTCTCTCCCTTTTCTGCTGATTCACCAGGCACATATTTGAGTTAGGAAATGACAGGCTTGTAAGCCAACAGCCTCCAAACGGCTTTTGGAAAGACTTTGCGATTCCAGCTCTTTCTGACTTGGTTCCACTGCAAATCCACATTCCAGGCTGAAAGGGGGTTTCTGTCTGCACAACTCTGAAGAAGTAACTCTTACTCACTCAGAAACTGTGAAACTTTTCACCAAGTAAATCTGTGGTTTTAAGACAATGTTTTAATTTATCTTTTGGAGATCTAAAAAACAGAATGACGTTAAATGTCAAATCATTGACATTTCTTAGGAAACCTAAAGGGTAGCAAAGGTACTTATACTAGTAACTGAATGTTGTTGTTTTTTTTTTGTTTGTTTTTTTTATAAATGGGATCTACCTAAAGGTAGATTTTTACTTTGAAACTTTTAGTCACGGCAAAGTCTATGGCATAGCCTGCACAAATGGCCTATGCCTTTTTGAGCATTTATAGTTGTGCGAGAGTTGTGGTGTCTGCATCATTGTACAGTTCACAGCAAATGAGAAGTTAAGAATAGAATGCTCAACAGAACAACCACAGTTGTTGAGGACTGCGTCGCTGCGGTCTGTGTCACGTAGCTGTATTTTAGGGGAGGTGCACATCAAGCCATGTAAGTATGTGTAGGCTGCAGAAACAGATTAAATGCAGAACCATAACCTGACCTTAACCAGCAGGACCCTCTAAAGCAATCAACAAAATTTAGTTAAAATTATAATCTCCCATCAGAAGGATCAAACAGAAGAGATGTCAATCTATGTTTACATTAAAAGGTTTACCTAATTTTTCACTTTCTAGGGCTTTACCAGTTACATGCGACACATGACACATGCAAAGTCAGCCACCACCTTCAGTGCATTACCACCTTGGTAGAAACTCACTCAAAGGAAAGCACCAGATCCCCAGCTCTAAAGCATCAGCCAAGAAACTCATCTTTAGGCCAGCATCACAATGGGAGTGCTGAGGGAAGAGCCCAGCGACCGACCCAGACAGTCCCTCTCCTGGGATGGCAAAGCAGTCTGCTGAGCTACTCTGATCCCAAGAAGTCTTTTATAAAGATTATGAAGACAAACATTTTCCACTTAGAGGACTGGAGTGGGAGCAGTAGAACTTCTTAGAACTACAACAATGAAAGGCTTTGGGTTTCTGGCATGTTTTAAAAAGCAAGGTTCATAATTCAAAAGGTTAACTGGTAAGGCAACGCTGGAGTGGCCTATGGCCTAAATTTCAGTTGGCAGCCAGATCCGGTACTAAGCGGCATAGGGAGGCAGGAGGCAAAAACACACCGCAGCCAAAAGTTCCTGAAGAGCCTACCCATTCCTTCAATAACAGTGATTATTGTTCTTGTCCTTCTGACCCAAAGTACAATAAACAGCTGGTCGCCTACGTTCAGAGAGGGCGGGAAGTGGCGGTTTTCTTTTTAGAGGGCAGGAAAGCTGACGTCTGTCTGTCTGTCTGCCTTGAGGCAACACTGCCATGTTCATCGAACCGGTCACATATTAACTTCACTCTAAGTGACCGACACGAGATTGGGGGAAAAAGACAGAACACGAGAGACACAAATGCAGACAGACAGGGGGCAGGGCGAGCCTAGAATGGTTTATAAACCAAAGAGCACAAGGGACAAAGTACACAAGCAAGAGGGAAGAGCTGAGAGCGCAGAAGAATACGAGACCCAAAAAGTAGAGAATAAGGCAGCAAAGTACACATCAGGGACGGCACTAGAGCAGGACTGTTGAACCACTTACTTACTTTCTCACTCGCACACACACACTACCTTCACGCTCATCTGTCAGTATCCGCCACTTGGGAAAAGTCTTTTTTTGGCACGTTTACAAATTCCGGCGCGGGAACCTCCGGAGCTCAGCTGTGCTGAGCGCAGCGGGAGCAGGAGCTGCAGGCAGGAGCAGCGGCAGCAGCACACGATCGCGCGCACACAGCATGGTGGCGGCCGGGCAGCCGCTCGTCCAATCTGGAGCTGCTGGCAGCCGGGAACCTCTCGCACTCGTCTCTGTCACGGCATGTTATTGGCCCACATAAGCCAGCTCCAGAAGCGCAATACATCTCTCTCACACGCGCGAGAGCGCACACATGCACGCAAGCTAGTCGGCTTTAATCTGGGTGACAGGGTCAGGCCAGGTGACGGGCAGCTCGGGAGCGCGAGAGAGCAAGAGTGAGAGAGGGGGAGTGAAAGAGAGAAAGAGAGAGAGAGCGAGAGAGAATGCAAGAGCGAGAGAGACTGGAGCCCAGCCCAGAAACGCAGTGCTGTTTTTGATTGGCACTCACAGCTGCTCTGCAACTTTCTAGCTCCTGTTGGAAAGAGCGGGACATACCACTGCGCAGTGCATGAACAGGGGTGTATACTCGCATCCCCATTAACAAGACACACACAGATACAGTAAGCAAGCATGCCTCGATCCATATGTGCAGAGCAGCTACAGTGCAATGCAATGTACACAAGTGACCTGCAGGGGCCATCGCTCTCAATTCCCTCTCTCTGTTTTCCCTCCCTTCATCAATGCCTTTTGTTTCCTCCCTCTTCACTCCCGTCCCCTCCCGCATGCTGAAGTGATCCCAGGGGACTCCATGCAAGTACAAAAAGCTCCAGCCAGAAGTCTGTTTGGAACAGAGCCCTGTCAGCACTCAGGAGCTCCAGCTGAGCTGAAGAGAACTGACACCGCTGTTGTTTCTGTGAACCTGTTTAGCAGAAAACAGGGAGGGACGGGCCCTCAACACTGGAGCAAATGCATTGCCCCGTTGCACTAAAAGCTAGACTTATTCAAACAGAACAAATAAATACTACTAAAAAAAAAGAAAAAAAAAAAAAACGCAGATACAATATAATAACATGTTGCTATGATGTATTAGATGCAGGCTGGGGCATTCCTAGGCTGGTGGTGGTTGCAAGGATGCTGTTAAATAGCTGTAGAGTTAAAAAGTATTTACTAAACTATGGCTAGGATACTGCTCGGAGGTTGCTCTGGTGTTTTAGATGGTTAAAAGGGAACTGATGGGTTGTTACTAGGGGTGGGCAATATTATATCGTATAAAATATATCGTGACACAGAAATATCATGATATTTAAAATCCATATCGTGATAATAGGGAAGTTCTGTCTTAAAAGTAGTCTATTATTTACTGTGAAGCTTTAAGTGAATGTATTGTATAATTGTTTTAGTTTGCAGTTTATATGCATGCACTAAATATTCTGCAATATTTTATGCTATATTATTTATTTTGCCACATTATGATTATACTGTTAAACTTTTATACTATATTCCTGAAATGAATGAATTATTTTTCTGTTTTCCTATATCGCCAAGTATATCGTTATCGCAAAAATATTATTATTTTAGAGCCATATCGCCCACCCCTAGTTGTTACAATAGTGGATTTAGTGGTTGTAAGGGTACTACTAGACACATTTGTTTAATTGCTCGAGCTCAAAATTCTCTATTAAAAGCAAGACTAAAATAAGTGAATTAATAAATGTAATAAAAATTATCATTGCCAGCTTTGCAATGAACATTGAAGTCAGCGTTGCAATTGTCCTATCTCTATTTGCTTGCTGCATAGGTAAGCATTTGTCCAGCAGTGCCGATGACAATGAAACCCTGGAAATGAGTGATTCATCAGCCTGTGGGACAAAGTCTGTCTGAATATTAAGCAACATTCTCCAAAAGAAAGAATCCTGCCTAACTCCGCTCCTGCACTTTTTAACTTTGGTGGAGCTGCACGAGGCATTTGATGAGTCAACATTAAACATGGCTGTACACATCAGTTCACATGATACTTTAATTCCAGATGCTGCTTTATCATCTTTTAGCTAGTCAACAAATGCATGTGTACAAACTATAGTGGATTTGGTGGTTGTAAGTTGACACATATTTGCTTGCCTATTAAAAGTAAGTCTCAAATAAACAAAAGTAATGAATATCCTTGTCTACTCTGTAAAGAACATTGAAGTCAACCCTGCAATTTTACTACCTCTCGCCACCTTTGCTTGCTGCATAGGTAATCGTTTGCCCAAATCAAATTTCATTTAATTTAATTGTCGTTTAGGCCACAAAGGTTGTTGCTGTGATATTTTAGATGGCTGCTGTGGTATTTCTCTTTTTTATACCCTATACTGCATAAGGTGCTTGCAAGAGTGCTGTTGAACAGTTGTTAAGTGTTTGCTAGATTATCGCTAGAATAGGGCTAGTTGGTTGCTCTGGGGTTTAAGATGGTTGCTAGGCTACCACTAGGCTGTTATTGTAGTGCCACTTGGTGGTTGCTAGGGTAATGCTATGCAGGTAATATGGTGTTTCAATAGGCTGCTAGGTACTTTTAGGCTGTTGTTGTCCAGATCAAATATCTAAATATTTAGTATATTTTAGTGGCAGCTAGGGTGCTACTAGAGTTGTTAAGCGTTTGTCATGTTATGGCTAGGATACTGCTAGGTGGTTGCTATGGAGTTTTAGATTGTTAATAGTGTATTGCCAGGTTGCCACTATGGAATATTTGGTGGTTGCGCTCTAAGGGGTGGCACCTTCTCAACTAATTATTAACTACACCTAGTAAAGATGACGAAAGCACACTGTGGTTAGATAGAGGCTATAAAAGTGTGATTAAAGTGATAAAAGCTTAAAATATTTTTCTGCCTGGAAGCAACAGAACATCACCAGCCCATCAATACTGGCAACAATATGCAGCTGAGTGCCATTCCCAAGGTCACAACCAGGATATCAGTGTTGATCTCTCCCACTCATCGTATCAATATTGCAAATTCAATAGCATAATATTTAAACAACATATCATGGACCCACACCAGATAGAGACACACTCCCTCCAACACTGAGACCATCATCCATTATAGAAGAGCAATGCGAAGACAGCCAGGGCAGCACGACATCACAGATGAAAACATTTGGGAAATCTTTAATATTTATGGGTCATCATACCGGGGGTGAGACGTGCTCTCGCTTCAACACGCAAATGCGCTCACACATGGCCAAAAATAGGCGATGGATCTCTGGTTGGTGTCCTCCACGGGGCGAGGTCAGAGCATGAGTAGGCTTGGACTCGAATCATCTTTAATTTAATTATTGATATTGAACTCCTAACATTAGGCCACATCTATCCAGTGACCCAACAGTCTTCGCTTCTGAACAGCGCAACAGCAGGAAACACAAAAAAAGACTTTATTATCCTCCTTTCACCCTGTTTTTAAATGTTCAGAACCTCACAGGACTATCACAGAGCAGCTGTAATTCGAGTGGTGGGTCATTGTCAATAACTGCACTGACTCTGGCACAAACAGATCAGATGCAGCAGTGCTTGTGGAGTTTTTGAACACTGTGTTAATCGCTCACTGTCCTCCACTCTATTGGACACTCCTACCTACAGTAGCTGCTCCTCCTTGTAGATGAGGGTTCGGCAATTAAGTTTGGCCACGGGCCAGATATTTTCCAAGCCATTATGTCACGTTCCACAAAAAAAAAAAAAAAAAAAAAAAAAACAGCCCAGAGGGTTGTTGAACCCAATTGCAGAACAGTTGATCTCAAAGCAGGTAAACCCAAGAAAGAAAAAAGAAAAGAAAAAAAAAAAAAAAAAAAAATCGCTCCTCACGCAGGATCTAACCCGTATCGTCAGGGTTGTGGTCCAATACAGTATCGCTGCCCTGGCTAGCGAAATGGAAAAAAAAAAGGCCCTTATAAGGAGATAGGGAGCCCAAGAACGGGCGGAAAAACGTGAACGGGCGAAAACTAAAATCACGCCGAGCATGACAGAGAGACAAGGGTGGATAGTGATTGCTGTGATAGTTTAGATGGCTGCTGTGATTTTTTTCTAAGGTTGTTATGCTATATGCATTGGGTGTTTACACAGGTGCTGTTAAACCGTTGTGAATTTAAAAAGTGTCTGCTAGATTATCGCAAGAATACTGCTAGTTGGTTGCTAGGCTACTACTTGGCTGTTACTGTAATGGCATTTGGTGGTTGCTATACTGCTATGCAAGTAATATGGTGTTTCAGTAGGCTGCTAGGTACTTTAAGGTTGTTTAGCAGATATAGCTTGGTGGTTCTGGTGGTGCCATTACCAAATATTTTGTATGTGGTGGTTGCTGGGGTAGTGCAATGCATTTGTCATGGTATTTCAGTTGACTGATACTAAATGTATTTTTTTTATCTTTTATTTTAAGGTAGAAATGCTACATAATGATGCTTTAACTGCACTTTGTACACTGTACACTACTGGATCAAGTCGTGGAGAACTTTATTGGTTCTCTGTAGTTGTTAGAGTACAGTGTGTCACACATAAGCCACAATATGAGGACACAGAAATTGATTTGGGATGTTACAAATAGTGCTTGAAAAGTCTTCTCTCCCTCTTTCTCTCTTTCTCTTCCCTGGAAATCAGCATGGAGCCTCATGGTTGTGGCAGGCAGATGAAACAGATTCCTAGTAAGCTGTGCAGCTCTCCATAAATCACAAAAGCCGAGCAAGAGGGAACGAGGAGGGTGGAGTACTAGAAAGCACACTGTCTGCTTTTCATTTAACCATATGAACAAAAACAAGACTTACTGCATCCTTACCATCTCTGAATATCTGTTTCTCCCACCAGCTGGACCACCATAATCACTCAGACACCTCCCATTCCTCCCATTTAAGTAGAGTGCAAAGAACTGGAATACTACTCTACTATTATAGAGTGCTCTAAAAACTAGGGGGCTTTTCAGAGACCTAGAGCAATCGGTCTTTATAATTAACACAACATACACAAATAAAATACTATATAAATGCACAAAAAATTTATAAAAAAATGACACCTACACCTCAAAAATCTAAAGCTCAGCCAAATCAATATGTATAGTGAGAAACTGTTCTAAAATAACATCACAATATTTCATGTTTTTCGCTGTCTTTTTAAAATGTTTAATTTTTTATTTAATTTTAAGAATATACAACTGCATCAAAATAATTGTATATTATTTGGTATACATATAAGAGTTTGATTCAGTGGGAACAAAATGTGTAACAAAATACAAAATAACAAATAAAAGTAATACAACAATATACCATGAACTAAAGTATAACCTATTTAGCGTATGTAACTGCAAACAATTAAAATTGTCTGCTTTTTAAGAATATTGTGAGATGAAGAACATTATTGTTTTGTTCTATAAACTACACGCAACATTTTTTCCCAAATTCCAAATAAAAACATTGTTATTTAGAGCATTAATTTGCAGAAAATAAGAAATGGCTGAAAATACAAAAAAGATGCAGAGCTTTCAGACCTCAAATAATGCAAAGAAAACAAGAAGTTCATATTCATAAAGTTTTAAGAGTTCAGAAATCAATTTTTGGTGGAATAACCCTGGTTTTCAATCACAGTTGTCATGCATCTTGGCATGTTCTCCTCCACCAGTCTTACACACTGCTTTTGAATAACTTTATGCCACTCCTGGTGCAAAAATTCAAGCAGTTCAGCTCAGTCAAATAAGTGTAAAAACACACACATACTAACAAACCCAGCTGGAACTTTTCAGCAGGACAATGCTCACCGACACACAGCAAGGATTTCTCAGAAATGTCTTCACTAGATTGTAACATGTCCTTTTACCTACTCGATTACCAGATTTAACGCCAATCAAGCATTTATGGGAACAGCTGTGACACCAGCTTCATCAACCTACGAGTGTAAAGCAGGATCTATAGGCCCAGCTGCAACATCTGTGGCTAAATGTGCTATACCCGACTTGTATCCAGGACAGATTCGCCCAACACACACAGTACTACAGCACCCTTTTAATTCCACTACAGTTTTACCCCATACACTTATATACCTTTTACTATAATATTGCAATCATCTACATATATCACCATTACATTCCCACACAAACTTTCATTCCATTCCAATAAACAACTTCTTTGTGTGTGATGTTTTTGTCTATAAGTACACAAAACACCCACAAAGATTATTGTACAAGTATCTCTCAAAACGCTCCACTGCCGCCCATTTAAAGTTTATTTAAGACCACATAGACCAGATCAATTCCAAAATAAATGTGAAAAATATCATGTTTTTCAAGTGAAAGCAGTTTGAGATTAAATATCTGTGTCTGTAAACCAAAGAACAAAGTCTCAGATTATTATCTCTTCGTTTTTTTGACCGAGCCATTAATCTGAAGTATTCCCATGCACTAAATTAATATCTACTGGTTAAACCGCAGCATAACTGGGTAATTGGATGATTTGCTAGAACGCAGTCTTGAGATGGACAGTCTGTCCGCTAACTTCATGGTGTCCATTCAAACCATAATGGCCTTGAGAATCGAGGAAAATGTTGATTGCTGAATAAAACATTGCTGACTGCTGAATAAAACATATGTGACTGACAGTGGGGATGAAGAGGGATTTAAAAAATGCATGTCATGTTTGTGTTTGTAGCTTTTTTGCTTTATGCTTCTGCCTTTTTTAAATAAGGAGCAGCAGGACTGTGAGCAGAAAATGCACTATTAGGGTCTTATTTTAGCCATCTATAGGTGAGCTGTCAACAGTAGCTTGATTTAGGGCATGTCAGTGTGTCTTTGCTATCGTAATGATGGGAAAAGTACACTTTGCGTTGCTCAAAATGTGCACTATAAAATTCCTCTAGTTCTCTCTCCTTCTTGTTTTACCTCTTTAGCTTCTTTAGCATCTTTAGCTTTTTTGATGTACCCTTCTCTCAGGTAGCTTCTGCTATTTGCCAGACTGTTATTGTGATAAAAAATATGTTCTTACTAACTTGCCTGGTTAAATTAACGGTTAAATAAAAAAAAAATAAAAAAAAAAAAAAATAAATAAATCTCTTAATTAATCATGGGTGTGTTTTGGGCGTAATATGAAATAAAATAATCAGCATGCCACTCGCCATTCCCTTTAAGAGTCAGCTGCGCTCTGCGACTTTGGTGGATTGATATTTTAATGGTGTAGCACTTCTGCACTTCTCAGAAGAAAAAACCTAGCCTGCTTGTTCATGGTGTGAAGGTGTGTGAGCAGGTCATTTTTGGTAACCAATGTTATTTTATTTTTTATTCTGTTTATTGTTAATGTAAAAGTTGGGTTTGCATGTTAAACATGCACGGCACACCTGCGTTGCCAAGATAGCAATGAACGTCTGACTGTTAACATCTTTCTAGGTTGTATGCAGTGTGTGTTTTTTGCTGCCAAGATAGCAATACAGCAGAAATGTATCTGAACACACCTCACTTCAAACAGAGACCACCACACCACCCATCAGCGTCGATATATTCACAAGCACCTTTGCTATTTGAACAACATCTAAATAAATTGTTCCTAGGGTGTAGAAATATAGCAATACAGCAATGAGCATCACAACAAGCTTTGTGCAGCTGTGTAAGATAGGGCTCTTAATGTGAAAACTTGTGCATTTGTGCTGAACAACTGGAATGAGTTAACTGAGGTGAAGTAGAAGGACTAGACAGATGGAGGAGGAGACAGGAAAATCTCCTTACATCATCAAAAATCACCACAGGGTGCAGGAGAGAGAGAGAGAAAACAGACAATATATTGTGTGTGTGTGTGTGTGTATGTGTATATATAAGAGAGAGAGAGATCTGTCTGCCAAGTCCAGACATCTTCATCACAACATGGCACACACCACTGACGGATATGAACACAAACAAGCAGAGCACACGCTGCTTCTGGCTTACCTGGTTCCTCCGCCGGCGGCTGCCGTAGTTGCGACGAACCAGCGTCTTATAGTTCTGGCTCTTCTTGGTCAAGTAGTAGTACAGTACACAATCCGAGACACACTAGAGGGGGGAGGAAGAGAGAGATTATCACATTAATAAGAGATTTAGTACACATCAAATTAATTAAACCTGTATTTAAACTCAGAGTACAGTGAGGGACACCCTCATTTACAGCACAGCCTAGCATTACACTTGAAACACAAAAAGTAATCTACAGCAAAGAATTATAATAAAATAATACAGCAATATTTATCAAGTCTTTTGGGAGCAAACAGTAAAAAAAAAAAAAAAAGTAATTTTCTTTGCTTATTTTAAGATTTTACTTTTTATTTCAAGTGTCGTCATGGATGATATGATAAGCATAAATAGGTAACATAAATTAAAATAAAAGAAAGAAAATTACATAAATAAATTAATAATAAAATAAGCACAAAAACAGGAATAAAATTGTACAGCTAAATAATAAATACATTAATTATAATTGCTTGAAAATAGTAACTACAAAGTTATGACTCAAGCAAAGGCAGTAAAAAAAAAGATCATTAATTAAAAAACATTTTAATTATAAGTGTAAATAAGAAACATTTTAGTTTCCTAATGTAAAAAGTTGTCCAATAAAATAAGCAAATTAACAAAAATAGAAAGAAAATGATTAAAAAAATAATAGTAAAAATAAACACAAAAGTGATACATAATACAACTAATTAAAAGCTAAACAATAAAATGTACACACTCATTAATACTCAAGTAAATGTACTCCCAATACAGAAGTCAATTACAATTGCTAAAATAAATGATAACAAATCAGAATAAAAACTCCAAATAGATCATAGGTATTTTAAAGCTGAGCAAAGAGAATACATTTAGAGTTAAAAATGGTAAGAGCAAATTTTGACTGGATATGATTAATGAATTAGTGATTTGTGCCTACTATTAGCAGCAAACATTTATTTAGCACAAATGATAAAACTCCATAAATCAATGGATACGAGGTGCAAAAAAGCTTCAAGAGCAACTATAACTATAGCCCTCTTTAAATATATTAATACAGTACATTGAAGGATAATATTAAGGGACACCGAATTGAATGTATTTGTTGAATGGAGAATGAAGGGAATTTGATTGTAATACTGTAAAGCATTGGCTTTAAAAATAAAGGTTACACTTTATAATAACTTTCATTAATATACCATTAACTAATGATCGATAACTTATTTTTCACATTTTTAGAAACTAAAAAACTGCTATCACATTTGTAAATAATAATGAACTCATTGGCCAAGTGAAATGCAATTCATATTTACTAGGGATTTATTAATGTTAAAATTCTGATGAGCTATATTTTCCTAACATTTTAATATGAATATCCATGCTGAAAAATAAGTGTCATGTGTGAGTATTTGTTAATATTTAAATTCTGATTAACTACTGCTTTGTTCACCTCTACTGATCATTAGTTAAAAATATATTAATGAAAGTTATTAAACAGTGTTACCAAAAAAATAACATACTGGGTTCGGCATTTAAATATATTAGTCCTAATTGTTCTTTGTGGTCACTGCAGCCACAGCACACAAACTGCAACAGCCTTAATATGAACACACTGCCTATATGACGTAATGACTCCCAAACTCTCTCCTGTAGGCATTTTTAAAACAATGAGGCAGTCAGTCTAGGACAGTGACCATTAAGGATGAGCATACTCAGCTGTCCAGCAATATATATAGACAATAATTGCCAGAATTGAATCTTACTGAACAATGAATGCAAAGTTAGCATTGCATACAAGTATAATACAATATATGTTCATGTACATCCTCTAATGAATGCATTCAGCTGCTTTACCCAAGTTGAACTCATTGCTGACACCCTATAAAAAAAGAAGCTCTGCCAAAAACAAATAGGACAGTCTGAAAGAGATAAACATGAACCCATTGACCCCATGCTTAATGTCAGGCGTGGGCTGAAGAGATATAAAGCAGTAAAACTGTGCTCTCTGGAATGATGGTTTACTTTATATTTACTTTAACACTGATGTACAAAGGTGTTATAAGTATTCCCATTCATTACTCTGTAGGTAGAAGTATACTGTAGATACTAGGGTTTAAAATACTTCAGTAGAAGTTGAAGCACAAACTCAAGCATTTTACTCTTTCAGTAAAAGTGTAAAAGTTCTGGTTTAAAAACTACTTTAAGTATAAAAGTAAAAGTAAAGTAAGGAGAAAAAAAGGTGCACTACCTCCCCACCTCTTACCCAAAACACATTTTTCTAAAAGCCATAATGACTATAATGTTCTATCAAAATGTTAATGTTAATGTTTTAGCAGCATATATGCTGATTGTAAATGAATGTATTTTAGTAGAATGTAAATATATTAAAAGAAGTTTAGTTGGGCTGGAGTTTGTCTGAAGTTCTCTTGAGTCTCTGGATGGATCATCTTCATACT
Organism: Astyanax mexicanus; assembly: GCF_023375975.1. Classification (NCBI taxonomy): domain Eukaryota; kingdom Metazoa; phylum Chordata; class Actinopteri; order Characiformes; family Acestrorhamphidae; genus Astyanax; species Astyanax mexicanus. Next base: position 11,392,396 of record NC_064408.1, read on the forward strand.
AGACTACATACATCTGCTATGTTCTTACTGGAGTGTGTGTGTGTGTGGGGGTGGGGGGGGTCGTGTGAAGGTGTGATGGATCACAGTATAAACCAATAGGGTGTCGGAATGGTATATGTTTATACTTCTCTGCATCCAATCACAATCAGATTCACTCTATCTGGATGGAGAGATTTATCTGGATAGGGGTTTTATTGAACGATGAGAAGCCGGAATGAAAACGAGCTGAAATGAAATGGGATAATTGTATGCAAATGTAAGAAAATGAAACAAAAATGAAAATAAATTACTCCAGTAAAGAATAGATAACCAACATTTCTATTTAAGTAAGGTAATAAAGTATTTGTACTTCCTTACTCAACACATCTGCTGATGCATCTAAGTTTAACAAGTTCAAATCAAAAAAAAAAAAGCATAAAAGGTCACAGGGTGTAAAGTGGAGAGCTGTCAATGGGCTGCTGCAGATTTAGCTGTGACCAAATTCATTATATATATGTGTGTCAGAGAGCACACTGCCACAGGCAGGAAGCCTAACCCACAGAGAACGGAAGCACTCACCTTTCGCTCTAGGTAAGAGGCGATCAGGCCAAAGTTCTTCGGGTGCTGCACGAACCTAAAGACAAACAAACAGAGTGAGAACGGATTTGGTTTTACCTCCAAACAGAACACAAAGAACGCAAAGCAAGTTAAAGGTGACATTCATAGCAATGACACAGGGAGAGGAATGAAAATGAAAAAATAAATTAGTGTGTGTATTCATGATGCACTTTATCAGGGTCAACATGTTCAAGGTGTCCATCTGGCACTTTTCAAATCTATCAATGTGGCCTCTGCAAAATTGTTCAGATTTCTTTTGAAACATTTTGATTAGCACAGCAGACGAGCTTTAGAAAGTAAAACCCTTAAAAGCTTGTACTAACAGTCAGTTATTATGGGCTTTCCTAAGCGGACATGTATAAAATATTAGAGACAAAAACTCAATCATAAAAAGTGACTTGAGTAGAAGCTAAAGTTTTCTTTAAGCTCTTCAAACACTTAAAGCTGATGTCCAAATGAGAGAGAGAGAGAGAAACTTTGTTTTTACTATTAGTGAATGAGCTACTGAGCTTCCTCTTCTGAAGTCTCCATTGCTACACCAGCCGCTGGTGTTCAGTAAAACTGAGCCGGATCCTCTTTTAGAGGCTGTACGTGTGATGTAAGTACGTAAAGACGCTTGACGTGGCCAGAAGAACCACTGTGAAAAGCGTACTGACACTCCAGTTTTTAGAATGAATATATTAGGCTTAGCAGGGATGGTCGTTCCAGCACACTGGTACCATTAAACACAATATTTTATCCCTTCTCCACTCAGAAATGCTTCTGCTTTCAGTTTAAAAACAAAATAATACGGACTGCCACTTTAAGTGAAAATACTAAAGTATTCAACAATTTGGTACTTAAGTATTGCTGAAGTATTTTATAGTAAAATGTAGTAGTGAAGTACTGAAAGTAAAAGTACAGTACTGTATTATTAGTGTAATTATTACAGAAATCAGTGTAAAGTTAGCAGTGCTAAAGGCAGAACGGGAGCAGCGAGATCTTCTTACAAGATCAGCTTGATCTTTTAATTGACTCAATGACAAGCAAGTTCATCAAACCCGGTGAAACAGTGCAGAACATCTACCGCTCTGACTTTAGTGATAATGTGTTTCAATTTGAAATCCGCATTTCATTAAAAGAACACTTTGCCAACTGTGAAGCATGGGGGTGGAGGCATCATGCCTTAAGATTGCGCTACCACCAGCGGTATTGTAAATCCTAAATAGACAAAGGGAAGAATGTTGTCCACAAAGGTCCAAAACAAGCTGTAGAACAAAACAACCCAAGAATACTTCCACCTATAAAAGTTGAAAGACATTTAGCTGCAAAAAGCTTGCAGGATGTGACTTCTGCCAACACTTTGTTACTTACTGACTTAAATCCTGACTCTGTGAAGTGTTTGCAACTTCTGCAATGTTCAAATTGATTACTTTTATGCTATGCAAGACAAGGTACCAGTGCATTAGGCTTCTAATCAGTGCATTCAGCTCCTTTAAAGTTCCACCCACTGCTGATACGCAGGTTTTTACAGGGTCCATAAAAAGCTCTGGCAACAGAATGGGACCAGCACTGGCTGTAGTCATGAGACTGCATTCTCTGGAATGACTGAGCACTACCATATACCTTTGTGCATGAGTCAGCTGAATGCAATAATATACTGGCAGTAATGTTCAAACTCTAGAATTGTAGTCCTGGTTTCTTAAAAAAAAAAATGTAGATTAGCTTCTGTCTATAGTGTGGATTAAGCTAAGCGTTAGACTACAGTCCAATCCCAATTCAAACCTTGACCCAACCACATATTCCTACCCTTCTGTTTTGTGTGAACTAGGGGTTTGATGTACTGACTCGTGTTATTCTGGAGGCATATGGGGAAGTGTTAGGGCTATATGGTCCTTTAAACAGATATTTTTCAGAGGAACACTGCAAACAGAGGACTATGGGGGCTTTTCCACCGGTTCTGTGCTTTTCCACAGCAAAATCACAGGTTCTCGACCAGAAAAGTCACTGCTGTTCTGGCCCCACAATTTTCCTGGTCTGGAAAAAGCGATCCTGTGATGTGAAGCTGTGGTCAAAGGGCGGGGCATTTTAGCATCACTGTCACAAATTTGTTTACAACACGGCCACATTCACATACATAGTGAGTGACTCCTTAAACGAGAAGTCCGGAGTGAAATAGACTTTTGGTGTAGTAAAACATGATAAAAAGTACGTACCTTTTTTTAACAGCACACCTCCGCTCTCCCACAGCTTTCTGAGATTTTGCCCAGCACTTCATACAACGAGTTGTGATTATTATAGGTGTATTACACGCCTTCCTCAGTGTAAATAAAGGCAATGAGCTCCGGCTTCTATGCCAGGAGGCAGGCTATGTATATATGTCTATCATTATCAGTACAGTGATGGCGGCTCCCGGAGCTGAAAGCTAGTGCTATGAGATGTAAACAGTGGTTTTTAATAAACTTCTTCTGCACTTTTGAAGTTATTAATGCCTCGATTTTAATGTCAGGGCTCTCCGGATTCTACCAATGAGGTGTGAAGCTACTTTGAGACTGGATAACGGTGTAAAAAGCGATTTATCAGAGGCAAATTATGCCCTAAAGCGGCCATTGTAGAGTTCTGTGCAAAAAGCACAAACTCACTGTATCTCAGAAAGCTGCAGGAGAACGGAGGTGTGCTATTCAACAAAGGTTAGTACTCTTTATCCTGTTTTACTACACCCAAAGTCAATTTCACACCGGAGTTCTCCTTTAAAGAAGTGGAAACAGGAGACGGTTCTTAAAAGGTTTGCAGGAACCAGCACCAGCACTTTGTTGGCGGAAAAGAGGAATATAAGAATTAATGGCAAGATATAGTCACAAGCGGCCAAAGAAACACATATATTTGATTTGTTATTTTCCTTGTTAAGAATTAGGATAACCACTATAACACTGTAATGTAATGTGTTGTCTTGATGATTTATGGTCATTTTCAACAGAGGAATTAAGGAATGGACAATAATCAATTGCTGCACCACCTGCCCCCTTTCTAAAGACGTTAAATACGATAAAGCCCTAAAGGTGACTATTTAACCAGGAGTTACGTTGCTGAGCTTTAATGCTCCACTGCATTAGCTAAATATCTGTAACTGGTGCTTGAAGGGTTGTCCCAATTCTTAGGGGAAATATTACACTCAAAAACCCGGGGAATGGGCACAGAAGAGAAATGGGATTAGGCCTAAAGTAACAGTGCTAATGGTGAATCAGCATTGAAACCTCGTTTTAGTCGTTTGGCTTGGCATATAATGTGGCTCTGGTCTATAGTTCAAGTTTCTTATCATCTGCCAGTTGTGCTCTTTTGCTGGAGCTCCAGTTTGTGTTTGTCTGTTGTGGCAATCCATGGCAAGGGGTCAACAAGGGCACAGCTTAGATCGATTTACAGTAATGCCACAGGCATCCACTAATGCAGCGTCTGAGGTTGCATTAGTGGCAGTTTAAAAAGATGTGGTCTGCTTCATGTGACTCTCAATGTAGCTTTTAACCTCCCATCACTGGCAGTAGCGTGGGAGGGGGTGCCCTGGTTAAGGGGTGGGAATTGGCAATCCCGGAAATGATAAATCAATCACATAAATAAATTGACAGAAAGCAAAGAGCAAGCACGCAAGCCATGGGGCTCTTACATGGCGCTCAGAAAGAGTGATGCAAAGTGCACAGCAGGAGTGTATGACACGGACAAAAAAAAAAAAACAAAAAAAAAAAGTGATGTGCGATAAGGCTGTTGGATATTGTGACATTAATGGGGAAGCACTCGCCCTGGTTGAACCCATGTTTCAAACTTCTAAAACCTCTAAAGAAGTGATTGCATCATTATTCTCTCTTTTTCCAGACACTCACTTCTCCTTAAAAATCTCCTTCTCGTGCTCGGTCCAGACGTTCATGAACTGCCGGGACTTGTAGACCTTCATAGGATCATCCATGAGCCCATTCATATTGATAAACTTCACCCGCCGCTGCTCCGAGTCATACATCATGGGTGGAATGACTGACAGCTGCCTCATCTGCTTCTCATTGTTCTGATGGGTGGACGAAGGGAAAGAAACAGGAAAGGAGGAGACAGAAAGACCAAAAAAATTAATTAATACATACTTAAAATAAGTTTCTACAAACACAATAAACACAAACAAAGACAGAAATAATAAAAATGCTCTTTTGACTTCTTAATCTGTATTTTAAGATGAGAATAAATAATAAATTAGACACAAGTAACTTCTCCACTGCTGCAGTTATGGCAAATACCTTAAAATACTGCTGATCAAACTGCAGAAACACTGAATGGTAACTAATGTAGAAAACTGCAATTATGAACCCAGACTAGTTCTGACTCAATTAAAAAAATATAAATCACATTTCAAATAATTGTGAACATCCTGAAAAACTTTCTTTTTTTTAATGTAATATGAATCTTTCAGTTGTTCTTTATATTCAATCAGAATTTCGCAATGTATGTGCCAACAGAAATTCCCCAAATTACTTGAACTAAATTTTTTTTTACACTGACTTCCATTGAATACTACGATTTTTTTTCTTCTCTTGTAAAATTGCCATTTTGTGTGACTGCAATGCAGTGTAGGCTTGTGTATGAACAGACATGGTCTAATACTTATGAGTCAGAACTAGGGTTACACAATATACCAGCTGAGCATCACCATCACAGTGTGCACATGGGAAATAGTCACATCGCAGATTGCGCAATATCACACAAGACAGAATAAATAGTCAGGTTACAAATTGCTTAATATAAAATGTAAATCTATTTCTTATTTTCCATGACTTGACATGGAAGATAGAAACCAATATTGTTTATTTTTCTCAAGATTTTGACTACAATAATTATCACGTTGGATTATTAAATACTGGTAAAATGTAGTGAAACTGCCTGTCTTTTTAAATAGTGTGCTGTCTATGGGTGGCCTTATCAGGCACCTACCTCCTGTTCCGACAGGCCGTCTATAATCTCTGAAATCTCATGCTCGCTCCTCGCTATGGTGGCTGACAGCCCCGTCCCTCTCTGGCCCACTCTGAAAGACAAAGTGGAAAATGTTGTTCAGATGAGTTTAACAGGAAGGTGAGGAGGTGGGGTGTCAAAACAAGTAGAAAAGAAGTGAATAAACAAAACACAGCAATGTTTTTTAGCACTAATTCACTTTAAAGCAGCAGTCCTACGATTTTTCTTTCTTTTAAACTAAAATCAGTAGCATTTCTAGTTTGCCATCAGCTACCGGAGCCCTGAGAGAGCACAATTGGCCTTGCTTTCACTGGGTGGGTAGATGGCGCTTCTTCTAATGCTGCATCACATGTATTTGGAGGAGGCATGTGCTAGTCTTCACCCTCCTGGTGTTGGGGGAGTCCTAATGAGTGAGTTAGGTAACTGGCCTTTAAATTAGGGAGAGAATGGGATAAAAAAAAAAAAAAACAGCATTCCTTAGTTGGAGAAGAAAAAGTATTCTAATTAATGATATCAGTGTCCTGACATAACCATCCCTGCTGCGTTGTCTAATACACTCCTTCTAAAAACAAAGTGGTCTGGTAGGTTTGTAGCATATTGCTTTTTTACTCATGCATTTCTGTCACAATACTCAAAAACACTAATTTCACAGAGGCATGTAATTAATTTAACCTACATCAATAAAAAATATTCTTTTCACATGATCAGTGCAATTACACACTCTCACCAGAGAGGGCTCCAAATAGCATAAATCCCCACAACTTACGGATGGTCACTTTAAATCATAAGATAATTGAGATTTGTCTTTTTTTAAAGAAACCTATAGTGACAAACTATTCTTTCTGTGTTTTTTCCCACACTAAACATTAAGCCCCTACATCCCTCCATTCACTCCCTCTGTTTCTGCAGGATTTCACCCTTGCCTCCGAAACAAGAACAAACTAACTAGACTTCCAGTGACGCAAATAAATAAGCCTTTGAAGTGGCCATCACGGAGAATCTCAGCCAGAAGCCAGCTATTTCCTAACTTCCCCCTATACTGTTCCGGATGCGTCAGGCTTCTCGAGACTCTTGAGTTCTGAGAAACTGCCGCTGTGTGGAGGGCTGCATGCCCCTGCTTCCCTGTACAGTGGGCACACAGGTAACTGACAGTACCTGCAGGATGGGATCAGCACATGAATGGGCGGAAGTGCGGCCAACTAACAGCAGAGAAAAATAAACAAGCACAGAGACGGGAACAAAGAACCGATTTCTGAGATCTAGAGAAAACAGAAATCCCTGTATCTGGAGGATGAATGAGCAGGAAAAGAAAATAAATAAAAAGCCCCAAAGCAAAGCAAAGAAAATGTGAAAAAGTACCTTCCATTTCTGCATATTTGCAACATTTAAAAAAAAGAATCACAAAATCAACTTCAAAATTAGTCAAAGGCTCCACTGACTGTAAGCAACAGCTACTCTGGGAATAGCATGCTTTTTTTTTTAAGCTAAAAGGAACATTTTCTAAACATTTTTCAAGGTATATAACACCTAATACTGTTTTAAGTAAAATCCTGTTTAAATTTTACTCAATCAGGGGCTCAGAGTGGTGCAGCGTTCTAAAGTGCTGCCAGTATGATCAGGAGATTGTTCGAATCCCAGTCATGCAGCTTGCCATCAGCTGCGCATCTCCCAGCTTGTCCAGAAACACACATGTAAGGCATATCTTTCTTAAAGAGTAACTCGAAGCATGAAGTCTATTTCCGACAGTAGGAGCAGCCCAGAAACAAATTACATCATGATGCTTTAAAGATGTTGAACAAAGAACTATTTTTATTATAAAGTAAACAATGTAGCCTTTAAAAACACTATACTGTTCCCTTAATTTCAGAAAGTCTCCACACCCTGAGGTAGATTTGTAGGGAAAAAAAATGCTATAAAAAAATAATTTAAAAAAAGCTATGGGATCAAAAACGAGAGCAGTGGCATGGCTTAGTGATTCAAGAGCAAAGTAGAAACAAGATAATCAGATGCTTTTCTGATTTAAACAATAAAGGCAATAACTGGGAGAATTATTATTTGATGGCGCTTTTCCACTACATGGTACCTAATCTATATTTAACTCTACACGTGTATTTGTCTCTCTATGGTTAGCTACCTTAATGAAGATCAGTCATTACCTGTTCACCGAAAAAATAGCCAGCTCACTTGTTTCTACGGCTGCAGCACACAGTTTGCGTGCTGTTGTCTATACCTGGCAAATCCGGGTGTGGAAATGAGACTAGGGGAAGGCAGTGAGCAGCTTTGAAGGCCACAACACACACAGATTACCGTAATGAACTACACAGTTCAAATAAGAAAATACTGGCTGAAGCTCTCATAAGAGCAGTCAGTGCTTAAACTTAGCATGTTTGCTTAATATCTGATGACACATCCTGCTCATGTTATAAGTTACTATAAAAAAATATACTTAAATATACTTTAAATTTACTCAGTTGTCTCAGACAACCTCCAGAAGTGACTTGGCCTTACCGCGATATAATCCTGATACTAAACACTTTTTAGTGAAGTGCTCAGATATAAACAAGATCTAAAGGATAAGTATCTAAATACTGAGTCGTGGGGCTGCACGTAAACGGCCACACATTCCACGATACATATTTAACTGTATTCAATTAATAAACAACCCTGGTTAAACTGTTAATGTGTGTCTAGTTACTGGAACTCGTCTGAAGCTCTGCCTGCTCTAAATGTGCTGTTGTCGTCCGCTTGGCTCTGCAGTTCAGGGAAGCCCGGCAGCCCGTGTACCAGGAACCTCCCTGGCGGGACCTCCGACTTTGCCTCAGATGAAATCCTCACGTCTGATTGGCTAGTAGCTGGCCAGCCTTTTAATTTCCCCCTTGCAGGTCTGAACATCTGTTTACACACTGAGTTACATCACAGCAATCGATGGCTGATGCGTATCTTAGTCTGTGTGTGTGTGTGTGTGTGTGTGGGAGGTGGAAGGGTATGTATGTGTGTGGTGGAAGTCCAACGAGACTGTATGTCCACAAAACAGAGCCTGCCTATTTTTGAATTCTTGGAAGGGATTAGGTAAGGCAGAAAAGTCTGTATAAAAGTAATGAGGCTGACCTTTGGAAGCGTTCCTGCTGCTCGCGCTGTTTGCGGATCTCGGGGAACTGTCTCTCGTAGTACTCGCGCGTACGGCTCTCCTTGGCTTTGCGCCGCGGGTTGTTCTCCATGCGCTCCACTTTCTTCTCCCACGCTTCCATCAGCTGGTCGTATCGCTGACAGATCTTCTGCTCCTAAAAAAACAATTGAACAAGATTTCAGCCAAAATAAAATGCTGTCGATAAGTTTGCCTGCAGAAATACTCTGAATCTTTGGACCTAGCCCTGTTTACCCTATAGTTTTATCATCATCATCATCATCATCATCATCATTGTGATCTTTATTAATATTATTATTAATATTGCATCTATTTACCTTTTAATTATTCTACAACTCTTATTCCTAGCAGGCGTAAATGTCACATTTGCTCTTTTTCTACTGTGTTGATCTGGCTATTTAAAGGTGGGGTGCCATGTAGAAGCGTATTGGAGTTATGGGTTGGAACAAGGGTTACAAGGTGAAATATGTGATGATTTTCTTCTCTTTCTATTCCTTACTTCACCTTCTTTTCTCCTCCCCCCTTTTTACGTCCCTGTAATGTAGCCTTATAATGCATCCTACGTAATAGGTCATTAAACATTTGATTTAATTTCAGCCCAACTAAAAACAGCAGACATTCACCAATCATACACTGGAAATACCACAAAAACAGGCTGGGCAATAATTTAATATCAATATATATTTCACAACAGAAAATGTTTCAATAAAGGAGACATGATTATTTCCCCACCAATTTCTCTCCTCTGATACTCGTGGGATCAGACTTCACTTCTTTTTGAACTATCGATAATATAGCATCACAGCATGCTCAGAGGAAAGCACCAGATCCCAAGCTCTCCCAATACATCAGCTAACAGAACCCTGTGCTGACCAGCATCACAATGCGAGTGATGGGGAAAGACAAAGAGAGCATGACTAACTGTTTCCTCTCTGACTCCGGCTGCTGATGTCCAGCGGCACAATCTGGGATTCAACCGGCAATTCTCGGATCATCCACGGAGCTCATGATATAATTTTTAACACATTTCTGATATTTAAATATACATTATTTACAGCATCTTTATTATAATAGCGTCAATACCACTCAATGACACTGGCATTTTATTTTATTGACCCAGCTTAAAAAATATACAGGGACATCAAAATTTGGGTCACATAGTCCAGCTTTAAATATTAATAATTATCAAACTATTCGTCTAAAGGTGATACTAAGGGTTCTTCAGAGATAATATAAAAGAATCACTTTTGGTGCATTTATTAGTGAAAGTTATAAAAAAGAATAGAAAGTTTTGCTTAAGGTAAGCCTTAAGCCTCATTTAAAAAAAAAAAAAAGAGAGAAATAAAACGTACTAGCTTACTCGTGTTAATGAGCACTCTATGCTTAGAAAAAACATAATGGGCAACATTGGGGTCAGCAATATAAAATTAATGAGATCATGTCCATATTGTACACTAAGTTGATTCAATAATTACTGTGCCAGGCCTAGTTAAAAGAATGTGATGTAAAGCTTTTCTATCAACTAAAAGATATCTTCAATTAAAATGCTGAAAAGTTTTTAGAAAGACCATTTAAAGTACCTTTATTTTTAGGAGCATACATAAACTAAATTTGGATTAGTTTTACACAACGCTTCTCAATTTGGGATGGATATGACTGGCTGATTCATACTGAACAAAAATTGCAATCTGTGCAGTTCCCTCCCCCTCCATTAGCCAGGGTAGAAAGTCATACCCAGGCATACACACCTGCATTAGGCGACAGGCGCGACACTCAATAAAAATAACACAGCGCCCAGTCACGACTATTATCAGGTTTTGTAATTACATTACATTACAGCACAGACAATCTGAACAGGACAGTTTGCTGACAGAGCTCTGTGTTCAGCCAATAAGAGAGGATAATTAGCTCCAGGATTTTTATTACATCATATAGACTCAAATTACACTTTTAGAGAGCAAAAGTATCGCTCATTCGTAGTTTCTTCTGAAGAGTTTATCCTGCTTCTGTTGGAGTAACTGTCTCTACTATTCAGAGAAGACTTTCTACAGAGCTTAGCTGTGAGGATAACAAAAGCATTAGTTAGTTTACATATTTTTCTTTGCATCTTGGCCTCCCTTTCACAAAAATATCAGATTTTTTGTCAAAAGACATGGGATGTGATACTAGTACCATGAGGTATATGTCAGTGAATTTTCTACAAAATCACCTCATTCCCAATGGGATATCCATACTGAATGAAGCTCCATTATTCCAGAGAACACAGTTACACACTGATGTTACACTAATGTCATTTGTACTGTTTATAGGGATAGTATTAGGCTGGATTGCTTGGTTTTCAGTGTTGTATAGTTAACGGTCTAATGTTGGGTGCAAATGGTAGGGACATTCTATATCTGAAGTTGTGTGTTGGCATTTTGGTTTTGCTTTAAAGTGCAAAAAATACGGTAAAACTAATTAAACAAAAAAAAAACTGCAGAAATCAATCAAGTCTTTATTGACTAATTACAGTATCTCACAAACATGAGCACACCTCTCACGTTTGTAAATAATGGGACAATCCTAAAGATTTGACACTTTGATACAATGTTAAGTAGACAATGTACAACTTCTAAAAAAAAATTGCTTTTTCCTCAAAATAACTCAACACACAGCCATTATATTCTAAACCACTGGCAACAAAAAAAAAAAGTGAGTACACCTCTAGGCTTATGTTGTATCAAGGTGTCATATCTTCAGTGCTCTCCCATGAAAATATGTAATAAAATATAATAAACATATGTGATAATTTACAAAAATGTGAGGGAGACGTGAGATACTGTTCATTTCAAATAAAAGTGCCAATAATTAAATCAAAGAAAATGTTCTCACGTTCAGAAGAAGCCCTGAGCACAGTGCTAATTTTCGACCCAAATTATCACCATCAGGCACCGACGTGTCTGACGCTCATTACAATAGTGCAGTTATAGAACAGGAAGAATAAACAGACTAAAATAGGCTGCAACTGATATGATTGGTGAAGTGCCAGCACAACAAGACAGGGGAAAAAGAAAGGAGGTGGGATGGGGATAAACACCACACAGCGCTGGGATGACAATACAGCCTTGTGTTTCAGCCTCACTCTCAAGAACTCCAGAATTTCACCTTCCACTTGGCATCCGTCCATATTCACCCCACCCTATTGTTCATGGTCCAAAGTGTCGGACCAGTACAGTGTACTACAGAGCAACATGCACTACACACCTTAAATACACACACACACACACACACACACACACACACGTCCACACCCCCAATCTGTGGCCAAATGACTTCCACATGTGGTCCGAGCGGTATATTTAGACCAGGCTTTATTGCACAGAGGAATGCATCCAGTGCATTCAGAGACGACCCACTAGGCAGGCCCAAGCAACATGGAGCTTGTATGTTTGTGTGTGTGTTTGTGTACGTTTCGCTACCTGTGTGAGGGTAGTGGTACATTTCTAAGGACACATGAACAAGATTTTAGCCTGATTTCAACTGAAAACAGCAGGCAGTTATCAATCACACACTGGAAATACCACACAAACACGGCTGGGCAATAATTCAATATCAATATAGTCAATAGGGCTGGACGATATTGAAAAAAATTTATATTGCAACTGTCCTTTTTTTCTGTGATATATAAACACAATATTAAACAATGCAGGGCCCGGGACGTCACGAGCCCCGCCCCCACAGCTCAATCAAGAGCTGAGTCAGCGCAGAGCCCTCAAAACCCAAGGAAAACAGCAAAACAGCAGTAATCGGCCCTTTAATCAGGCATTTAAATGGCTTTTTAAAAGGTAAATAAGAGCGTTTTCTGGTATTAAAAGTGTGAATTCAGCTGTAACTGGAAATATCTGTGCAAAACTGTGCTGGACTGAGGTGTACAGCTTTTGACACATGCGTTTACAAGCATGTGCCCAACCATGTGGATGGAGGCAGCAGCAGCCTGTCACTCACACAGACACAGAGACAGCGCTGTGTATCTACTTCTTGTGTCAGGAATTAAAACATTGCAACATGTCGCGTTTAATTTAATTGCCTTAAGTGACATAGCACATACTGTAATGTGACTATTGAGCATGTGCACATCATGATGACTATGCTTAAATGATATAATGTGCAGCCCTAACAGTCAATGATAATTCTTGTCCAACCCTGATGTGCTGGTCCTTAATCTCTCAACTCAAATGATGGCTTTTGAGGTTAAGGTTAAGCTTAGCTGTAGTCATTATTATTACTATTGTTATTATTGTGTGAATAAAAGGTCCTCACAAGAATAGCAAAACCAAAGTGTGTGTGCATGTGTGTGGGTTTTATCTACACTGGGCTACTTCACATGAAGACAGATATCTAAATATAGCACATTTAACCTTTATAAAGGGAGTGGCACCCACCCTGCCATGGCCTTTACAGAGCTCATGTCAAAGATACGGTTACGGCACGGTTTTGACAGTTCATTTTTGCCTTTCTTGACTTGTAAGCATTTCATGTGGTGTGTAAACACTGATAAGCTTTCAGAACCCATGATTCTTCCCACTAGATCCCACAGTCCAAGTCCATATCTTCAAATGACTCTTTAAATGTAGGTCATATTTGTGCAGGTATCGCTGCACAGTAGAACAGTGTGCATCTAGAGCTGAACAGTATACATCAATATTTTTTCGTATCATGATACAATAACTTATCATATCAGCAATGTGCTTTAATAAGCATATTGAGAATCTAATTGGTGCTTAATTAGTGCAACACCAACCCAACTGTATGTTTTATTATTGTAAATTTGGTGATTAACAGTTTGTCCAGCTCTGGTAGCGCATGATTACATACACTACAGATAGTGGCTTTTATACTGTTCATATCGATATCAGAATTATATTATAATAGATCGAAAAAAGGAATATACTGTGATAGAAAATATTGGCCACTGCTCCAGAGTCTAAATCTATTCAATCTAAAAAGGCCCCATATACATATTTTTCTCTGTATTTTGGCTTCCTTTTCACACAAATATTCAAATTTTGGTCACCAATAATCGTATCTGAGCTTTTCGGAAATCTTTAAGATGGAGACTCTTGAAAGATCTACGAAAACGATGACTATAGCATCCACATTCAGTGCAAGAGACACCAGATGCATATCCCACAGGTCAGTACAGTGTTCTTAAGCTACCATATAACATGGTAAAGGACATGGGATGTGATAATAGTCCCATGTCCCATGATATCTGGTATGTCAGTGTATTTTCTACAAAATCTAAAATCTAAAAAAAATCTAAAATGACATTTCCTGCACATTTTAGAACACAATTTATGTACAATTAATTTGTAATTGTTAATGAAATTAACTATTAATTGGAAATATACTTAACGTGATCTAAATTGTAACACATCATATGTTGTTTTATTTTTTCTTCCAAATATGTCAAACTTGGCAATGATACAGCAACTGCTTGTTTTTTTTTTAAAACAAAAGTAAAGTGCAGTTATGGGATGCCCAAATCTATTTATAAGAAGGCAAAGCTACATAAAAAGGCACAAGAAAAACAAGAATACTGTGCATAATTCAATGATATAAAGAGATACTGGGATGGTTATATGAAATGGAATTGACTGGATTGTTAACTTGCAAATAAATTGTCATTAAGTGGAATTATGTGATATTAAAATGATACAATAAGGCAAGTTTCTGTCCAAGCTGTTACGCAATAGCTGCAGTCGGGGAAAAAATACCCACGGCGTCACTTAAGTTGGAGTGTGTCCATCCTGGAACCTAATTTGCCTGCATTCCTCAAACCTACCTCGAAGTGGAGCTTCCTAGGATCCAGTATAACACGGCGTAAAGACTCTTAATAAGAGCCCTGGGGTCAATGACTCCCGTGACATCATTAAAAAGCCTCCTCATGCTCGGCCGTTGCACGCACATCTAAAATGTAACATTTGTGCACGTCTTTTGTCAGACTGTTCTTTAAGAGCATGTTCTGAGAGGGTTCCTGGAAGTTTCCCTCAATCGGGGAATACAAACTCACCCTCTGCTTGCGTGCGTGGTTCCTCCTCTTGAAGAACAGAATCAGCTTCTTCCTCATCACTTGATTTCTGCAGAGAAAACAAGAAGAAAGGACACATTCACATACACACTCATTCATGCATTGGGAGCAGACCTAAACAATGCTCTTACTGTACACATCCTGTCTCGCTAGTCTGCTGCCATGGAAACAGGATAACAGCAACCAAAAATACATCACGTTCATAAATCAAAAAGCAATACATCATAATGTGGCCTACAACTACAACAGCCTGCCTAATTAACTCTGGATTAAAATCTTTCAACCCTTTTATAGAGAAGCTGCAGTAGTGCAACGTTGCGTCACAACATCTGCTGTATTATCAGTCTTTATTAAATGTACCAACAGATGGAAACTGGACTGAACTTAAAGTGCATAAAGCTTCCGAATACGGCTGTCACATTCATGGACTTGTGCTAGAAATTACTGTGATTAACAATATTATTGTCATTTTAGGTCCATTTTATCTCACTGATAAAATAACAATAGCATGATTAATGGAATTGCGTAATCGATAGACAGCTTAGAAGAAAAAAAAAATCCTCTCGTCCCCCAGATGAGCCCAGAATCTGTCCTGGGTAGACAATCATTTTTTCAGCACAAGTGATTAAACTTCCTAAAACTCTGGATACAAGGTGCAAAAAAGCTTCAAGAGCAGAAACTACAGCAGTGTTTAAATATATAAACACTGTAGCTTGAATGATATTAGTTTACACTGAACTGAATGCATTTTTGAACTGGAAAAAGAATTGTGGCTGATTTTAATACTGCAATTCCTCAAATGGCTTCAAAAATAATATATTGTAAACTGATATTAAACTTGTGTCTTACTCGTGTATTACAGCTTCTGAGAAATCGCTCTTTTTTTATACCGTATTTTTCGGACTATAAGGCGCACCGTATTATAAGACGCACTATCAAAGAACGCCTATTTTCTGCTATTTTTCCATACATAGGGCGCATCGCATTATAAGGCGCGTTAAGTGACACTAGAAAGGGTGCCTATATCAAAGTGAACAGGGGTGGCGCCATGTTTCCCTTCCCCCACCGGGGGTGGTCGCTTGCCGGTGGAGCGTATACAAATCTAGCTCTTTCAAAGTCAAACGAGTGCTGGATATTAATCTACATAGATTCCTCTCCTGAAAACTGTTTATTTGGGTGAGTAACGTGCTTCAGTTTATTTACAGTAAGCTTAGATTTCCAGATGTCCACTAAGGCTTGCTGCACCAGCGTTAGCATAGCTATCCGCTAGCACGCTAGCTAGTCACCTAAACTAGTAAAGTTAACCCAAACTTAAACGACAGCGTTACACTGAGTAATCCTGCGTGTTCTGGTAAGACAGTGAGATATTAGCTAGCGATTCGTCCCCCGTAGCTTGTTTTAACACGGTAAACAAGCAGATTACAGGCTGATAAAACTCACCTCTGAGAGAGTTAGCGCTTAGCATCTAGCTAATGCTAGCCAGGCAAAGCAGCACAGACTTACAGGCCGATAACTCACCTCTGAACGGTGAACGCTTAGCGATTAGCATCTAACTCTAATAATACTGCTCCAGCAGTATTAAAAGTGCTAAATTTAGAAAATACTGATCTCTGAACAGTGAAAAAGCTAGCTAGCTAAGCGGTTAGCATCTAGCTAATGCTATTGCTGCTCCAGCCTCGGAGCGGCACGGCTCTGCACGGAGTGTGTGTTTACTGCTCCTTACACCTGACGGGTAAAATTTAGATAATACTGATCTCTGAACAGTGAATAAGCTAGCTAATGCTATTTGCTGCTCCAGCCTCGGAGCTGCACGGCTCTGGACTCTGTATAGCACTGAAACTCTGTATAACGCTGCACGGAGTGTGTGTTTACTGCTCCTTACAACCTGACGAGTAAAATTTAGATAATACTGATCTCAGTGAATAAGCTAGCTAGCTTAGCGGTTAGCATCTAGCTAATGCTATTGCTGCTCAGCCTCGGAGCTGCACGGCTCTGGACTCTGTATAGCACTGAAACTCTCTATAACGCTGCACGAAGTGTGTGTTTACTGCTCCTTACAACCTGACGAGTAAAATCCATACAAAAGGCGCAGCGTATTATAAGACGCACTGTCAATTTTTGTGAAAATTAAAAGTTTTTAAGTGCGCCTTATAGTCCGAAAAATACGGTACTCAAACATTAAGTATTTTAGGTCCATTTATAGTGTTTATGGAACTATTTAAAATATTCAGTTTTGTACAGAAAGCTGTGTTAAAGATTTTTTTATTTTATTTTATTATTATTATTTTCTGCAAATGCAGTCTGATTTCTTCATATATTGTGCAGTTTTGTTGGACAAAGTAAACCCTATAGTAATTAAGGCCTTAGTGTTTTATATTATATGTATACTCTTTACAGGAGAGTAAGTCACAAACATATATAAAAGCCCATTTGTGCAAAAAATAAATAAATAAAACATAACAATAAAAAATAATAAAAATACTATGATCCATCATGAAACGTTCAGAATCTTGAAAAATACTGTGATATATATTTTTGGTCATACTGCCCAACGCTGAATATTTAGCAAACTATATTATTTGTCTGAAAACTGCTCACAAATAAGTAGAAGTCTGCTGGGATGTTAAAAATGTTGTGCAAATAAATGTAATGTTGCATCAACTTTTTCTTTTAAAACCAATACAAAAGTTCATTTACGCTATTTAATTTATGCAATAATATTATACAAAAAAAAATTACTTAGCATTTTTCTAACGCCAGCAACCATATAGAATGCCATAAGAACCACTTAGCAATACAACTGCAATCACATGGAAAATATCATAACCACCTAGCAACCACCCAGCAACAATTTAGCAACCACTTGGCAACCACCAACACTACTGCTCTGTACCACTTCTCCACCTGGAGATATTATATTGACCACCTAGCAATTAGGGGTGGGCGATATGGCTTTAAAATAATATCACGATATTTCAGGGTATTTTTTCGATAACGATATACTTGGGGATATAGGAAAACTAAAATAATTCATTCATTTCAGGAATATAGTATAATAGTATAACAGTATAATCATAATGTGGCAAAATAAATAATATAGCATAAAATAATATAATGCGGTAAATATTATTGCAGAATATTTAGTGCATGCATATAAACTGCAAACTAAAACAATTAAACAATAAATACACCTAAAGCTTCACAGTAAATAATAGACTACTTTTAAGACAGAACAGCCCTATTATCACGATATGGATTTTTAATATCATGATATTTCTTTGTCACGATATATTGTATACGATATAATTTGCTCACCCCTACTAGCAATACCATAGCAACCACAATAGCAACAGTCTAGCATCTCAAAGGAAGGGGAACGTACTTTAGCTTTGCAACCATTTTGCAATTCATTTTAGACATGTTTTCAGTCCATATCTTGCACACACACACCCTTTTTAACATGGAGTCTTTTCAGTAGCAACATCTGCAATGACTGTTTCTGACACTAAATTAAACTATCTGCAGTCTGCAGCGCAACTCCAGTGCTCTAGGAACTGGACCTTGTGGAAATAGCACGCTCTTATAACACACACACCGAGTGCATTTTATTTTGTGTATGATAAGGTGGCACAAAGATAAAGGTCTAACCTGGCTGACACAGTGCTTGCTCATGGAACTGATAAGAGCCAGACAACCTGACCTTCACCTCGCTGTGTACACACACACACACACACACACACACACACACACACACACACACGTTTCCTCCTGAGGCCATAAACACGCTCAACAAACTTGTTTGCAACCTTACAGTAAAACACACACACCTACTTTCTGTTATCTGTCTGCCCACATATAAAACTCTGCCCTCTACTTTTTAGTCTGAACACAACAGTACTTTTTTTTATATATGTGGTTTAGTTATGCGACAAAAACTGACCTTAACCTATATTATATATTGCCATCCTAAAATAATAAAACCTTTTTTTTTTTTTTACACTATGTTAATCTGTCAGTCTATAATTCATGTGAAATTTGTCATGATTGTACCAACAGAAGGCCTGACACAATAACCAGTATTCACAGACTATATATTTTCCCTAAACATAGCTGCTAAAAACGATACTGTCATCTTAAAAACAGTTTATTTTGCTATTATAAAGGCAATAGGTTTTATAATTCAGGATTAACCAATAAAAAAGCTACAAAATGAATTGGAATAAAATGCCTTCCACTAAGAATTAAAAAAAGTATTTTTGGCCTCTACAAACAAACACTAACTCATCCCTAATGCATTTTATTTTTACTCATTTTAAGCAGCAACCGTGATGAAATAATGAGCAGGTCAATAACCTTCATTATATAATTTTATGGCAGTTTAAAATGTTATATACTTATAAAGGCTCTTATGAGTGCACCTTTAACCCAAATGTATTCCACAAACTGACTAGATGTCCATTGTCAGGTCTCACTTCTTATCACATATATAAAAGCCTATAAAAACCACTAGAGCACAGGTCACGACCTAGAGGTAAAACAACGACCTAAAACAGCCCGAAATACCCATTCACTTTAAACATCATGACTCATGAATGAGTCAATTCCTTTAACAGATGCTGGTTCTAAGAATCTGCTCAAAATGAACATACTCAATAATATTAAAATTACTATTTTAGAACAAAATTCATTCTGTAAGTTCTTCTCTCTATGGAACACAAGAACCACATTGTTGTTAGTTGATATGTAACAACACAAACTCTTCCTTAGTAGCCCTTTAACTTTAACTAGCCCTGTAAAAAAGCAGATATAATTTCACAATTCTTCATTTTATTTTAATTCACATGACACCAACCATTAAAACCACCTAGCCACACTTCAGCAACAATTCAAGTCTCCAAACCATCACTGACCATCAATAAATTTTCTATTTCCTTCAGAAATCAAGGGATTTCATTTTCAGGCAGGACTTGGCACGCTGCCAAAAGTCTTACATAATATATAATATTCGTATTTTCTGAGATACTGACGTTAGAGTTTTCATTGGCTGTAAACCATAATCACTCTGTATGTAATACATCTATATAATGTATACGTTTCATATTTTTAAGGAAATTACTGAAATACAGTATCTTTTCAATAATATTTACATTTTTGGAGGTGCGTCCGTCTCTAAATTTCCGATTACACCTTATACAGTGCAACAGCAGTTACTGAGGCTGCTGCATTTAAGGTGGAAAGGAAAAGTTCAAACAAAAAGCTAAACAGTAGATAACTTCAGCTCCCTAGCACTGAGAAATTATGGTGGATAACTTGGATCAGTTAGCTGAACTTTACAGCTCCTCTGCTATCAGAACAGCCTGGCAGCACCATGATACTCGGAATTTACTGTAATTAATCTTTATTAGTTTAATGAAATCAAAATTCAAGATAACATGCCTGATTGTAGTATCCTGACCCTTTAACATCCGTACCAAGAAGAGAAAAACAAAAAACAATTCCATAGTAAATTTTATTAGCCTAACATTTCTCTCCCGACTGGTAGAGATGGCACCCACTAATCACAGGGAAGCATTTTAAGAAATGTTACACATGGTTTACTGTAAAAAAAAAGTGAGAAATATACTTACGTTTTAATGTTGTCATGGTATACTTTAGTATCTGATGGCTGGTTATATAGGGGCTAGAGAAAGAGAGGAAATGTATTCATATTATTAGTTACAGTACTTGAACAAATGTATGTATAAAAAAAAAAGTATGTAGACACGCTCATCAAGAATTTATTCTGAATTTTAGGGTATTAAAATCAGGCTTTTTTATTGGGTTATAGTCTTTTACGTCACTCATCTGTGAGGGCTTTTCTTTATGTTGGAACACTACGCAATGAGGATTCACCTGCGATGTTTATTTTGCAATGTTCTGTACTGATGTTAGAGGACGACGTTTCTTCTGCCACTCTAAAAAAAAGAAAACCTCCAGCTCCATCATTTTATAGAACAAAGTTCTTTCCTTTGCTCCTCAGCTCAATGCTCAATGCTGGGGGGCTTTATACCCCCTCTAACTGATGCTTGGCACTGGGCACAGTGGCATTAAGCACTAGAGCGTTCCGTTCTTTTGGCAGTTCTTTTCTACGGAGATTATAAGAGCTGTGTGCTGCTTCTGAACATAGTGCACCCTAAAAGCAGCTCAGTTTACTAATACAGAGGGGCGTTCACAAACAACAGAACAAGCAGCATCTGAACTGCTGGCAGACATTGCTAAACTCACCAGCTCCACTTTTGGGCCGAGTCCTTCGAAGATCTTATGGGCTTCTTCAGCTTTTTTCTGAAAAGAAAAGAAGAATGATTGTTTTTCAACCAACAAATACCATTTATTTCCACATAATTCAGATGAAAAAAAGAGTGAGAGGCAATCCATATGTCTTGTTAGCTGCAGCTGCGCGTGTGTGTGTTTGTGTACATGTACACACTGGTGTGTCATCATGCGTTGTCTGCCAGAGCGTACAAAGACCGCTTCCAAGCCCTTGCAGGCCAAACATGTCCCTTTCTTTCCTGATAAGCCTCCTTACTCTCAGGAACACTCAGCACTTTCTAATATATTTGGAAAACAATGACGACACTCTGAACAAACACACTGCACCAGAAAGACTGCACTGTGTACCAAGCTTAAAACACATGTAGACAAAAGTACATTTAATTTCTCTCCTGAAATGTAATTGTCTCTGCACTTCTAGATTTTGGAGCATTGCTGTAAGGATTTTAATTGCATTCCACAAAAAAAAAAAAAAAAAAGAATTAAATAGTGTAGGCCAGGATGTTGGATGGTCACCAGGGCTACAACTAATGATTATTTTGCTAGTCAACTAATCTAATGATTATTTTTTCGATTAATCGATTAGTCCACGATTATTTCTGAGATGTCCTTCACATCTAAACACCATAGAACAGCTGAACATGAGATTCAAAAGGTATTTAAATGAATGGATGTTGTTTAAATGTGGAAACTGCTGATATTTAGTGATTAAATATGTAATCTGTTGTGTTTGGCACTTCTGGAGACACAAACTCTAGTTGAGTATAAACTGTAAGTGAGTTATTTATATATTTACCCATCTCCCACTGCGTTTCTGTCCCCAGCACTTTTAACGTTTAATGCGGTATTGTTACAAATGAACGATTATTCGGCAATGAAATCTGTAGTCGACCATTTTAAATAATTATATTATATATTATTATAATTAGATTATATCGCTGCAGTTCTATTGATCACCATCCACCTCATCATCCTTAACTCCCCAGCTCATCTCAAAAGTATTAAATGGAGCACCAACTTTCCACACATAGTTCTGCTACTCTATACCTCTAGCACATTAGGAGGTAACCAGGTGCCAACAGGTTTGTGTTTAGCAGTCCCAGTATCTTATATTCTGTTGGCCATACTTGTCTAGAGACTACACAAGCTGTGTAACTACAAAGTAGTTAAAATGCATTTATCAGAAGGGTCCTCAAACATACAAATATAAAGGGTTGGTTTTAGTCCATCCTAGTTCTAGACTAAATGTTTCTTCCGCTGGGAAATATAAATTCAAAATCCTGTGGAGTCCAAGACTAGGCCTTATCCCTATCTGGTAAACTGCCCCAAAAGTCTACTGTTTTATTCGCACTATAAGGTGCACCGTATTATAAAGTGCACTCAATGAACGTCTATTTTGCGGTCTATTTTTATACGTAAGGCACACTGGATTATAAACTTTTAATTTAGCTAGTCATGCCTCTTGGTGGTGGTGGTGGTGGTGAGGGGTAGCAAACTAAGTTAATTAAAGCTACGCTAAGTAAACAAAACTAATACAAAAATTCTCTTGAAAACTATTTATTTGGGTGAGTAAAGCACTAGATTTGGGTGAGTAAAGTAAACTTAGATTCCCAAATTTCTCCAGCACCAAGATTGGTTTGTAGGTAATGCTAATTCTACTCCAGCAGTGCAGCTGGGATTAGGAGCAGGCTACATGCCGATAATACTCCCCTCTGAAAAGGGAAAGGGTTAGCGCGGTTAGCGGGTAATGCTAATGCTGCTCCAGAAGTGCCAGCAGGGGTTAATACTCACCTCTAAATGGGGAAATAGAAGTTAGCGGCTAAAGCTAATGCTACTCCTGCTCCCGTGCTTGAGAACTAAACTGAAACATCTAAATGTCGGTCCAGAACCCCCCATTATTTCATATATATATATATATATATATATATATATATATATATATATATATATATATATATATATATATATATATATATATATAGAAACGGATCACAAAGTGGGCCACAGAAATCCTAATCACACACGCACCATAGGGCTCTCAAAACTCAGACACGGCCAAGTGAGTGTGAGAGGACAAAAATGAATGTGTGCGGTTAGCGAGCGCGCACGAGCGGCCTATATAACAAACTCAGCTCTGTCTGCCAGCGCCGTAATGAAAAGTAGAATGTGTGCATGTGTGTGAGTGAGTGTGAATATTATTACAGTAACAGTGTAGACTGCACCTCGGCGCGAATGATGCATTGCACAGCGAGCAGCGGCAGCTGTTTAAATAGAAAGAGACACAGAAACGGAGGGAGGGATAAACTCGGAAATAAAAACGCCTTTCAGCGACGTGAAACACGGGCTGAATACATCAGCTACCGCGGCCTACAAGGCAAGGAATTATACATCTCTGACCCCGCTATTAATCTAGCGCAAACTGTGCAGCGGGGCTCCGAAGCCAGACTGTAGAGAGGTTACACACTGAACGCAAGGGCCAGAAAAATAATTGGTGCCACTTTAAAATAAGACTACTTTTATAAAGGGTTTATAAATGGTTTACAATTAGTTAAGTATAGGGCTGGGGCGACGCGTCGACATAATCGACGTCATCGATTACGAAAATACATCGATTTGCATAACGTGCGTCGGCGCGTCGTAAATATGTTAATTAACACGGTAACATAGAAGCATAGAACTATTATTTAATTAAAATGATTTTTAAGAACAGCTAAACACAGTTCTGCAAGTCAAACGCGGAGGAGTTCACGTGCGAGAGAGAGAGAGAGAGACACACACACACACAGAGAGAGAGAGAGAGAGAGAGAGAGAGAGAGAGAGAGAGAGAGATTGATTGATTCGCTTGTTCTGGTGAGAGCTCATATTCTAGTCCCATACATAATTCTGCAGCTCCCTCAGTGTTTTCTGTCGTATTTTGCGGCTAGCGCGAGCGCTTACAACTGACACCGCGGACCGCGAGGTGCTGCCGCGCTTGTGCCGAATCCGACTCTCTGCTGAATCTGACTCCCGCTTCGCGGACAGAATCGGCACAACACCCCCGCTGTAGAACTGCGGTAGTGAAAACAGCTACACAAAAACGCCAGCGGGCATCTAAAGTTTGGGAGCATTTCACGCAAAAGGGCAACAATGTGGTCCTCTGCCATATGTGCAAAAGGAGCACTTGAAGCGCAAACATCCAGGAGCACTATGTCAACAGGGTCACACAGTAAGTTACCGTTTACATCAGGGTCTCCGCGGGTGTCCTTAAAAAGACTTAAGGCTGTCTACCAAAGGTTTTAAACCTGCCACAGGCAGAAATTATAAATTTTTGGTTTATATTTGTGCATGGCATTTCACAGTTTCCAGAAACAGTAGCATTATTCATAAGTTCAGGTGTTTAGCTAAGCTAGCTGCCTTAAGTTATTTTAGCTAGCGCCGTCGGCGCTGCGGTGTTACACCGTTTTCTGTCACCGTCGGAATTTTGTGACCAGTGCTCACGGTTATGAGCGTTCATTGGCAAAACAGAAGCTTTCTATACCTACACCTTACCCTCAGCCCTAAACTGAACCGTTTTGGCCAGTCGGGGTAAACATTATAAACGAACACGTTTCGAATCGGCCAGTGCACCGGTCTGCTGAGAACTACTTGCCCGTGGTCACAAAATCTAGCGGTCACAGAAAACAGTGCAACACACGGAGGTGGTGTATGGGAGCTTATTCATTTTTAGCGTTATAGATCTAAACGTGTTGTACATGTAAGTGATTATAAGTGTGGGGTTTGGTTTAGTAGGCTTGTGTTGCTGTTGTTGTTATTATATATAAATATAGTATTTTATCGTTTGCTTTAAAACGTAAAATAATAATTATTTAAATATGTTTCTCAATAAATAGATTAGTCGACTAATCGAAAAAAATAATCGTTAGAATAATCGTTTAAAAAATAATCGTTAGGGACAGCCCTAGTTAAGTAATGGTTCCTAATTCGGTTGTAGTAAATGCCTTAAAAATCATTAATAATCAGTTATAACATATACGTAGAAAGGGCAACAATGATCTGTTGTTTGCCAAATAGTAAACCCACAGCCAACTATACTGTTGCCCTTTCTACGTATGTGTTATAACTGATTATTAAGGCTTTTTAAAGCATTTACAACCTAATTAGTAACCATTAATAAACTAATTGTAAACCATTTATAAACCCTTTATAAAGATAGTCTTATTTTAAAGTGGTACCAACATAATAATAACCATAGGTTATATTAAAGAGCACTTAGTCTCTTAACACCTCTAACACATTATCTACTTCTAACCTCATTTCCTTCTTCCCCTCCTTCACTCCTCTATCCTATTATTTCCCTTTGACCTCCTTTAAGCCCTATCTAAAGATGTTTTACGTCTAATTTCTATTACTTTTGTACTCTACTATTGTAAGTCGCTTTGGACAAAAGCGTCTGCCAAATGTAATGTAATGTAATATTAATTGTGTTGATTTATGAGGGTTAATCATCCATAATATGCTATGCTTTTCTAAAGTATAGAGGCACTCGAGGAGATATTTTGCTTTGTTTTGCACTGCACAGACACCTCATGGTTGTTATAAACATGTAGTTGCTAACTACAAAACAAAAATGACATTACTACTATAAGCAGGTTAC
Source organism: Astyanax mexicanus (assembly GCF_023375975.1). Taxonomy (NCBI): domain Eukaryota; kingdom Metazoa; phylum Chordata; class Actinopteri; order Characiformes; family Acestrorhamphidae; genus Astyanax; species Astyanax mexicanus. The sequence continues at coordinate 11,418,112 of NC_064408.1, forward strand.
AAGATCTAAAAATTCACTGGAGGTTACAAGCTATGCATAGCACATGTTTTAGAGCTGAAGGTAGTGGCTACTTGATTACCACACTGCCATCTAAGCTGTCTCACCTGACGTTCTGTATTAAAATTACATTTCTCCACATCCTCAGATAAAACTAATCCTGTTCAGGTTAAATAATAAAGTAATAAATTAATGCCTTCAATAAGACAAACAATTCAAATTTCCCCCTTACCTTCTATAAGCAATTCACACAAATGTAAACTAGCAGCTATGAGGCTTCCATTATTGGAGCTCCAATATCTCCAATCTCCGAAAACTAGACACACCACACACACAACACAGCAGCTGAACCATGGCTTTAATTACAGCTGAACGCTGAGCCTGGGTGTTTACGTGCTTTTCCCAGAATAAGAGCAGAGCAGAACTCTCCATCTCAAGACTCCTTCTGAGCCCAGACCAGACGAACATATGAACTATAGTAACCCTGCAGGCAGAGGAAAACAATCCCCCCTAAAACACCCCCCACCCCACTCACACACACCTCCTCCTCCTCCTTCCTCCCTTCTGTAACACATGCTAAATTTCAGTGATTTTTTTTCTTCATCTGCTCCCTTCAACCTCTGCTCTGGTTATGGGGAATCCCCTGTAGGATGGTCCCACTTACAGAGGAGCTCCGTTTACTGCCTGTGTGTGGAGCCGAGTGGGGCTGTAACTATCGATTAACAGAGTCAAACCAATTCCAGACAGAACTGAAACAGAAAAAAAAAGACTATTCTGATGAGCATTCCACACGGATTCTTCACTGCTTGATATGCTGCATGTGAGCAAGGCTTTTTATTAGCCTTATTGGAAAAATGCATGCTTTTCTCTCTGTTTTGGCCTTCCGTCCTCCTGTCTACTTAGAATGAAGGAGAATTTTGGAGATTTTTTAAACAAGATTTTCTGTGTTTTTTTTTTTTTTTATACAGACAGACAAAGTGAAGCTTCCTTAAATCACCATTATGTGCATTTTAACATCGAATCGCAGCTTCAAAATCACTGTGATGCTCCACTGTCCATTACAGAGGCCAGCGTCGCTGCTGTTGCTGTCTCAGATTCGCTTTTCACTGTTAACTGCACTACGGAACTCTGGTGAAGTGAAATGATATGACAGAACATGTTTGGGTCAAGCTAGTAGATTAACAAGCTAGTAATGTTATTAGTGAGAGTCTAAGTAAAGTGGAACCATTTTACACATCATGGACAAAACAGATACTGCAGCTGCATCACCTACAAGTGGAGAAGCCACTGTATATCTGGCCAAGAGAACCTAAAAAAAGGGCTGCACCATATTGGAAAACATTTACATTGCATATGTTCTTTTTTTGACGATATATATCACAATATTAAACAATGCAGGGCCTGTGACGTCACCAGCCCCGCCCCCACCCGGGCACTGTCTCGCGTCCGGATTGATCAAGAGTCAGAGCTAAACTCAAGACCAGATGAATACAGCAAAACTGTGAATTCACAAACTGTGAATTCACCTGTAACTGGAAATATCTGTGCAAAACTGTGCTGGACTGAGGTGCACAGCTTTCAACACCTACATTTACAAACACGTGCCCAACAATGTGGATGGAGGCCATGCAGTGACCTCCTGCCCCCCCCCTTGTGCTTCTCAGGCAGCAGTAAACTGTGAATTCACAAACTGTGCATTCACCTGTAACTGGAAATATCTGTGCAAAACTGTGCTGGACTGAGGTGCACAGCTTTCAACACCTACATTTACAAGCATGTGCCCAACAATGTGGATGGAGGCCGTTGTGGTGGTCGTACAACGTTTAAGGGTTAATCCCTGTTTTAAGGCAAAACTACTCATGTACAGAAAAAGCGTTTCTTCTTGATCATCCTCTTTTTTAGACTGTAAAATAAATAAAAGACAATGTGGAAATAAACACGCCTCTGTAAGAGAGGCGAAAAGAATAAGGTATATTTTAAAGTCCAATTATAGACACTGTCTACTAGCAATTAATCATGAAGGGCCATTTTAAATGAATTAATCTGAGAAGCCTTATTGATATGAAGCCACCGCTGCATCCTCACCCTCAGCCAGAGTCCATAGAACAATACTACTCTGTAACAAAGACCAAGAACCGTTTCATCTCCCTCACACAAACACATACAGGAAGACCGTGTCCCGCCAACCATCACTCATATTACAGGCATGCAACATATGCAGTCTGCATGCAAAGAATAACCCAAACACACTGAACTCCCCAGGGAGCCGATGGCAGAGCACATCACTGAAGCATAAAAAAAAACATGCTTTCAACATGTGAGCAACATCTGGATCATGACCATGATCCAAACAGACCCCAGAGGCAGAATACACTTACATGCATTCACATTCACTGCCTGTTTCATTAGTTACATTTAAGCACTTCTATACGATTTTGTGGAACTGTTGTGAGGATTTGACTGCACACAGCAACAAGAGTCTTAGCAAAGTAATAATCTTGCAGATGAGGTCCAGAGAACACAGTTCTACTACTGCTCCACAGCTCAGATAATTGCATTTATTAAAAGGGGTGTCCACCTTTTTTATATATATATATATATATATATATATATATATATATATATATATATATATATATATATATATATATATTAGGGTTGTCACGATACCAAAATTTTGACTTCAATACCGATACCAACTGTAGTATCACGATTCTCGATACCAAAACGATACTTGGAAGAAAAAAAAACAATAAAAATATCTGAACATAAAATGTTTATTTTTGACTGAACTGGATTGAACACTGAACAATCGGTGCAAACGTTTTTATTCTAAAATGAAACATTTGTACAAAAAAAAAGTTTCGTTATTATAACCTTAACTATAACATAATTATCTAAACACTTCCTAAAAACTAAAACTAAAACCAGAGGTAATGGTAGCCTGACTATGTGAACCTGACGGGCGGGCAGAAGTTAAGTTCTGAATAAGGAAAATAAAGAGACAGAAGAACATTACAATGTTATGTTCATTTTAACACTCACTGCTCCGTTTTATTAATCAACCGTTTACCGTTTTTAATAAGCCCATGTTCAGTGTAACGATCAAGCAGGCTACGTGCCTGACCACAGATTTGCGATGGAAACGCGAAAACGTGAAGATCTTGAGTTCATGTTTCACAGCCAATGGGATAATGGAGAAATAGAGAAAAACACGGGTCCAAAACAAAACTCCTGCACACTCCTCTCCGTGTTAACGTGATTTACTAGCAGTCGCTAGTAAATCTTAGTAAAGCTACAGACAGAGTGTATCTTGACTAACTCCACTAACCTGTCGACTTCTCAGCTCTTTGTAGAGATCAGGGTGCTTGTCTGCTAAATGAATGAGCGAAATATGATCAGAATTATGTTAAATAACACTAACATAGAAGCATAGAACTATTATTTAATTAAAATGATTTTTAAGAACAGCTAAACACAGTGCTGCAGGTCAAACGCGGAGGCGTTCACGTGCGAGAGAGAGACAGAGAAAGAGTGAGAGAGCGAGAGTGAGAGAGAGAGAGATTTGCGTGTTCTGATGTGAGCTACTCACAGGTAAAGGTTCTATTTTATCTCCTCGTGCTCATATTCTAGTCCCACACATAATTCTGCAGCTCCCTCAGTGTTTTCTGTCGTATTTTGTGGTTAGCGCGAGCGCTTACAACTAACACCGCGGAGCGCGAGGTGCCGCCGCGCTTGTGCCGAATCCGCTACTGAATCCGACTCCCGCTTCGCGGACAGAATCGGCACAACACCCCCGCTGTACAACTGCGGGAGTGAAAACAGCGCTAATAAATAAAGTAGTTTAGTTTCACTTTCAGTTTTCGTTATTTTATTTAAAAATAAAAATATCAATAAAAAACAGATGCCTACATCTCAGACTATTTTCCCACACTTCACTCCTCGCGCTCGTTTTGTCCACAAGTCGCGGACGAGAGACATCTGTTATTTTAGCCGTCGCCATTCTACACTCGCTGCTGCTCTGCTGGCTTGCGCGTGAATCGATTCATTTGTTCAGAACACTAAGTTTATCTGAATCCTGCCACACCGACTGCTGCGGTGTGAATCAGTTTTCTTATGAACTGAATCAAATCGCGCCTACTAATTTGACTCATTTGAAGCTAGTGACTGGGCTATATACAGTATCGAAAGCATCGAACGCTAAAGAACCGAATCGTTTGTGATGACGTAGTATCGAAAAAGAATCGAACCTTCGGTACACCGTGCAACTCTAATATATATATATATATATATATATATATATATATATATATATATATATATATATATATATATATATATATATATATATATAAATAATCGCACTGAATCCCTAAAACTAGTTGCTGATCAACTATACTTTGGGTTAAGTGCTAAAACCGTAGGTGGTGCTAAGGTATATAGGTAGTTGTTGTGTAATGATACGATATCCCAGGTGGTTGCTGGTTGCTATGGAATCCCAGGTGGCTCCTACTGTGTTGCTAGATGGTTGCCATGCTGTCAATATATGGTTGCTATAGTGTTGCTATGCAGAGATCTGTATATAGGTAGTTACTATGATAATGCTAAGTGATGGCTAAGGTGTTGCTGTGTTGTTACTATGTGATTGGTATAGTGTGGTAGGGAAGTGTTGTTAATATAGGTAGTTGCTATGATAATGCTAAGTGATTGCAATAGTGTTGCTGTGTTGTTTATAGGAGGGTTATACAATATCCCAAGTGGTTGCTGCTAGCTGGTTGCTGTGGTATTCCATGTGGGTCCTACTGTGTTGCTAGCAGGTTGCTTTGTTGTCACTATGTGGTTGCTATGGTGTTGCTGAGTTGTTTGAAAGTGGGTATAATTTTCCAAAAGGTAGCTATTGTGTCATCAAATGATTGCCAGCTGGTTGCTGTGGGATACCAGATGGCTCTTACTGCATTGCTAGCTGGTTACTATGTTGTCACTATGTGGTTGCTATATGGTGTTGCTAGATGGTGGGTGATTTGATGTCCCAATAGGTTTCTGGTAGCTGGTTGTCGTGGTATCCCAGGTGGCTCCTACTGCGTTGCTAGCTGGTTACTATGTTGTCACTATGTGGTTGCTATGGTGATGCTGGATGGTAATACGATGTCCCAATAGGTTGCTGTGGTATCCCAGATGGCTGCTACTGTGTTGCTAAGAGGACACGAGATGATTGTTGCTTAGTGGATGCTATGCAGTGTGTGGGCATTTGCAAATCTGTTACTTAAAGAAGCTTCTTAAAGACGTAGCCTGAGCAAGTGGCCTACGCTGTTGTGAGCGTCTATAATTGTGTTTTGGTGTGTCTGCCATGCTAACATTGCAATCTCACTGGCAGAAAAATAGTTACAAAGTTTGCAAAACATGCAAAAGCAAGAAGACAATTCTCAGTGAACCAACCACAGGCTAGCGAGTAAGCTACAGAGTATGGTATATGTATGACATAGGTAGGCTACACATAGGATAGGGCAAAGTTTGGCCTTTAGAAGGGGTATCTACAAACATTTGGACACTGGACATGAGGCAAGTCATTTAACTGTACTGAAGCTCTTACTGCTTCTTTCAGCTCTCGTGCAGAACTACAGAAACAAGCTTCGCATGGCTGATCAAGTAGAGATGGGACCGATCCGATACAATATCGGTATCGGGGCCGATATTGACGTAATCCGACGAATCGGATATCGGGCGGGCGCTGCCGATCCACTTACCGATCCATATTCCAGTCCACAGCTTGAGCTGGACAGTAAACCCGCCGTAACGTTAACACAAAACGCATCCCTGATCAGGATTCCAGTTTAACAGTTTACCCTGAACCCCCAGCAGCTTCAGTCTGCGGCTGACTGAGTAACTTTAGCTGTTTATCTACAAAAAAAGTCCATTATCTGGAGAGTTTTCACTTTGGAAACGCTGTACAGCAGAACGGTACACGTAAAGTCAGCGTCTGAGAGGTAAACAGATTAACACCAGCAGTCTGTTAGCCTAGCTAGCACTGAACTGACAGCAGCTGCATTCCGGTGTTGTGAAGGTATGAACTACAGACTGGAGTAAACTATATTCATAATCCACATATCCTATAAAACCACAGCATCTACAAACAATAACCAGCACAAACACACCCATCTGTTATTAAAAAACAGTCATTAATTTAGTTCGGAAATACAGTTAGCATTGCCACTTAGCCGTTAGCCATCTCCATTAAGATCTGCAGTCTGTTAGCCTAGCTAGCAAAATCATTCCGGCATTGTGAATGTAATAAATAACTATCTTAAGTGAACTACAGCCATAATCCACATCTAATATCAAACCACAGATCCTACCAATCCTCTACGCTACCTGTCAAAATAAAAGTCTCCTGCACAACCGTTGCAAAAAATGCCCTGAATTTAATATTTAACGTATTTAATATTTTACTTTTTTTTATATTTAATAAAAATTCAAACATTTTATTTGAAAGGAAACTATTGTGTAATTGCATATGAAGTGTGTCAAATAAATGACTTTTGAATGCATTTACATTAAATGCACCTGTGGATACTCTTAAAAGGGCTGTGTGGTCTGTTTCAGCCTCATTATTTAACCTTAATCATAGTACTATTAATAAACTAAAAGTATCGGTATTTGTATCGGTATCGGCAATCTTATATCAGTTTTATATCGGTATCGGATCGGAGCTGAAATAAGTGTATCATCCCATCACTATGATCAAGTACTTTTTGGGCTAAAGTGGAAAATTCATGCCAATTTAATTATGTTGCAAACTGTTCTTCTACACACAACATCCATCTAAAAGAGCCCTCTCTTTCAGTGAGTTCAGTGGTGTAGCGTGCTAGTGAATGGGGAAGAGGTTTCATGCAATATAAATGTGGTAGAACTGTGACCAAGTCACACCTATAGCATCAGCTTGTGGTTGGGTACTTTCCGAGTTTGTTACCAGCACAAAAATAAAAAAAAGTAATAGCACAATGGTGAAACTAGGTCATAGTTGCGAAAGGCTTTCGTGAAACTGTGAATGTGTAAGACTGAGCATGAGCGTGAGTGCACTGTGACATCATACCCGGTTCTCGTCGTAGATGATCTGAACGATGCTCCGGTGCTTGTGTTCCACAGGTGGTGGAGATACTGGCTTTTCCGGCTCCACAGGCTTAGCTGCTTCCTCCTCCAGTTGTTGCTGGGAGACAGATAAACACAGAGCACTCCATCACCATCGTCAAAATCACCATTGTCATCATCAAGCATGCATGAACAGCAGAAAGCAGCAAAAATAAACAAACAGGACAGCATGCAAAACCTTGTGCCTCCATTTTAGCCATGTCTGTCTTTGATATAGGGCTGCACAATGTATCGTTTCAACATAGATATCACAACGTGCACAAGTGCCATTATTAAAAATATTATATAGACTTATATAGGCTGTTCATATATATTCTCAAACACATCTATGTAGCGTCAGTCAAGGTGGAAGACAACTTGCTAAATGCGATTGAAAGGAAATGTACTAAAAAGTCTTGTTTAACTTCTCTAGCAGGCTCAAGTAACATTGAGTGATAGCAAAAATAGAACTTGTCGCTAACCTTAGCTTGTCTAAAACTACGGCTCGTTTTGGAGCAGCCACATTTAAGGTGGAAGGGGAAAATGCTAAGGCAAACTTGCTCGCTAAATGTTAATGAAACAAATTAATTAAGAATTAAACCTCTTGTTTAACTACTCTAGCCGGCTCTAGGAACACTGAGTGAGAGAAAAAAATAGCATTAATGATAACTTTTGCTATGTTAAACTAAATTTTTAAACTACAAACTAGAAACACTGATCGTTTTACATGACAATATCTATCCCCATAAATTATTATATCTACATTCCATTTATTGTACTGCAATCATTGATACAAATATTGCATTATTAATACTATAACATGTAGACTTTCTGTATTACTTATACTGCAATAAATAACATAATTTAGGAAGATGATAAATCCTGCACCTAACATATGGGGTTACGCATAGAGCCCATTCCCTTCCCTTATAATCCCTACTCATATATATTGCATAACAAAAAAATATCACAAATGTACATCTTTGCAAATAAGTGCTTTTAGTCCTTCTAAAAACATTTTAAATCCAGTTAAATATCAGCCTACAAAGATGCAAACTAACAGGCATAATATGAACATTTCAACTACATAGCTATAACTAAAATAAGGATATTTCACCATTTATTAAAAAAGTATCAGAGAAACCAATTTAAAGCCTAATTATATGGACTCTCAATGGCTTATACGCAAAAATATATTTAAAAAAAAGGCATGAACACGGAAATTAACAAAGCAGAAATGCATAGTCATACACTGTAGCTGGTGTTCACAGAAATAATGACCTATATGGATGCTGCAACATTTCTATGAATTGGTGTGAAATAGCCTAATTAGGTCAACTGCACACATGACCATGCAGACATAGCTCTGGAAGAGCTGCCTGAATTACAACACTTTCCTTAAGCTTTGTGAATCACAGCCCTTTTTTGCAGTGTTTATGTTTATTATTAAAACCAAATCACCAGGACTATTAAAACAAAAAAGGTATTACAAGTGGTTGCTGTGGTGTTGTTAGATTGTTCCTAAAGTATCCAAGAAGGTGCTAATAACTGGTTACTAGGTGGTTGCAATGGTGTTGCAAAGTGCTTGACAGGTTTTTTTTAGCTATGAATTTAGTGAGTGTTCCAAAGTGGTTGCTATGGTGTCGCAAAGTGGTTGCTAAGGTATCCAGGTTGCTGCTATATTATTCCTAATAAATGCTAGATGGATGATACAAGGTGACAGCCTTGATATTGTAGGCAGCTTAGTGCTAGGGTGCTTCTATGTGCCATTTCCTCCTCACATTTAGTTCTGATGGACTTTTCAGTGTTTAGTATTTGAATATACAGAGCTGGTCTAGTCTCGGCATGCGCGTGTTGAGAGTATACTTAACACAGATAAAATGCATGTAGATGTGAGGGAGATACACAGAGAGATAGATCCTGGGAAAGTCTTTTGAGACAAGTATGAGTGGGATCAAATGCAGCAGGAAAAAAAGAAAAACAACCACAAAACACACACTTTTCCAGCCAAACCCTGGCTTGGTATTCCATGCCTAAGGAATTCCAAGGTGAGGAAGGAGCAATGAGAAAATAAATGAGAATCTCTCTCGGTTAAAGGGCGGATAGTACATTTTAAATTTTAACCAATACATTTCCTTGACTTTTTCATGACTTTTCTATGTCTCAAGGCAAATTTTCATGACCATACGATCTTTAAAACGTCATTGCAGACATGGACATTAAAACCGAAAATCAACTAAAACTATAATGATGAACAAAAATATTTTAAGCAATGTTGACAAAAACTTAAATATTGAAATGTGTGTCAGATCCTGAAAGCTCCATTGTGCAGGTTTTAATTACTGAATTAGCTCAAAATAGCTTTTCTCTGTTGATAAATGGAAACATACACTTGTGAAAGGCCTGGAAATTGCTTTTTTTAAATTCCATGACTTTTCTAGTTTTTTTTAAGACTATACGAACCCTGTAGAGAGGTTTACTGTCCACCGCTAATCATACATAGGGGCATGTTGTAGTTCTATAATATGTACAGAGTGTATTTCTGTATCTGTTTTTCTGTACACTTTTTTTAATATCCTTCTTTCAACCTGTTCTACAATACCCAGGACACCACAGCAAAGAAAACCATCACAGAGCAGCAATTATTATTATTTGTGTTGGTACGAGTGGATCAGACACAGCAGTGCTGCTGGAGTTTTTAAACACAGCTGTGCAGCATCAATATGTGTGTATATAAAAGAACAAGCAATCCAATAAGTATCATTAGCTCTCACTGTGTACTTAAGTAACGAGTACGTGCGAGAGTTATTTGCGTTCGACACTCCAGTATCTGCCTTCGCCTTCAAACAGAGCTGGAATAATCAGCACACACACAGGGAAGGGTGATAAGCTCCTCCTGGGAAGACTACATTGCCCACAAGGCTTAGTGCTAAATGTAATCCTCTCACGGGAGGTCAACAAGCCTTTTCCTCTGGGGTTGGACGGGGACAGTAAAGCCGCTCCTGGATGAACCCTCGGCGCTGCCAAGTGTCCTTAATGAGAGTCAGGGAAGACGGGGGCTCAAACAGAAGATCCAACAGATGCTCAGTCTGCTCACCTGCTTCTTCTTCAGCTTGAAGATCTGCTGCTCAACCTTGGCGATCTCTCGGTCCACGCGGTCCATGCTCTGGATCAGCTCCTCTTTGGAAAGCTTGGAGGGAGAGGCATCCTGGTCCTCCCCCAGGGACTGCAGGCCTCCTGGAGACGAGGCTTCCACCTTCATACTGTACTGAGTCTCCTGAAGGAGCATTAGAAGCATTAGAAACAGGGATATTCTTTTGGCACAGCTTAAAATAAAGCCTTCTGAATGTGTGCATGTAATGTAATGTGTGTGTATAAAGGTTTTGAATCAAATATAATTTGTGATAGTTATTTGTGCTTGACTTATTTACCATTTATTTGCTATATACATGAATCAACTCTTTACTGCTAACTAAACATATACATATGTTGGGGAACCATGTATTCAATGTATTACAATTTTATATTTTTAGATGTATATTTTCTAGTTTTATATATTTTTTATATATTTATTTATATATGTTTGGTATATTTATGGCACTTCTGTCATGTCCTTTGCACTGCTATAATATTGTAACTATTGTGTTATTAATAAAGCTCATCTTACTTTACATGCAAAATGTAATTATTATGTAATTATAACGTAATTATTATATTATGCATTTAGTTTTTCAATAATGACAGTTAAAGAATGACTGTCATCACATCAGTGACTATTTAAAATACATTTAACCAATCATTTTACTGTTTCTTACAATAAAAATGATCTTGCCATTGATCTTGACATTAAATGTTAATTTTTCACATTCATTATTATTATCACGATACACAATGTATTTACAAGTATACCTCAAATATCATCAGTGCTAAAACAGGGTTCATACACGTTTTAACCAATACATTTCCATGATGTTTTTTAAATGACTTTTCAATGCCTTCAAGACTAATTTTTATGACCATCCAATTTTTTAAATATCAGTGCAGACACGTACAATAAAACCAATCAAAAAATCAATTAAACACATAATTAAAACTGATTACAGTAGGTCTAAAATAAATCTTATAAAAATGCTAAAACACAATCTTTAATAATAAAGATTCTGAGAGATCCTGAGAGCTCCATTGAGTAGAGCTAAATTACTGAATTAACTCTGAGCTGATGTATTTGATAGCTCAAAATAGATTTTCTCCATCAATAAACTAAAATTTCCATGTTTTTATCTAAACTTCCTGGGTATCTTTATTTTTCCAAAACTTATCCAGACCTGGAAATTGCTATTTTTATTTCAATGACGTTATCAGTTTTTTCATGATCATACGAACCCTGTACACTGACCAACTGCATGTTTAATTATAGTGTTTTATTAGCATTGTAGTTCTGAGATACTAGGTTTAGAAAAGAAATTCAGATATTTAGTAGCTATTGGTGCATTTGGTCTACATATGGAAATATTATGATAACTTGCAGATCATTAAAATACACTGTGAAAAGCTTTTTACTTGATCACGCGTGTGTATGTTTATTCCTGAATGTGAGAGTTTGCTTCACCTTCTTGACCTCTCCAGCGGTTCTGAGGCCGTCTTGTATGGCATGGGGAAGTGGCAGAACCATGCCTGCAGGAGGGGGGCGGGGCATGTGGGGTTCAGGAGTGCCCTCGACTCTGGGCCGCTTAGCCTCCATGGACTCGTGCTCAGGCTGCGCCGGCAGTGGGTGGAACTCGTAGCCATGCCTGCGCTCTGGAGGCCTGCAACACACACACACACACACACACACACACACACACACACACACACACACACAGTTAGGAACAAAAACCCTTACAAACCAAACTCCTGCAGGTAGCATCAGGGTGCCTTTGAATATGTGCGTGTCCCTCACACACCTACAAAGACAAGGTGATATGGTGTGTGTGTGTGTGTGTGTGTGAGCGAGAGAGTTTGTATTACCTCTCAGTCCCAGGGTGGAATTCTGATAGCAATGAGGGTCTGCGACGCTGCTGCTGGTCCTGCAGATGAGAATTGCGGTATTCTGGAACCGTTAACTCCTACAAACACACACACACACACACACACACACACACACACACAGCACAATCAGAGAGGAAGCAGACCATTCTCAAAACAAAAATACTGGCACCCACTTATGAGGGCTTGGGTGCATTTTAAAATGAGGGTAACATAAAAGAGTTGATCCTTAAATGTGATCCTTAAGATTGTACACATTTTTACGCATGTTTTATTTTTTTATTATATTCCTACAAATATGGTTCTGAAATACTAGATCAGAATTTTCCATTGTATATTTGCTGACATGACAAAACACTGAAAAATATATATTTTTTAAACTTAATGTGTTTCACAACAAAACAAAAATATAATCGTTTCAAACATTCAGTAGAACTAAAAAAAAACAAAAAAACTGTAAACTAACCAATACCATGATTTTGTATAAAATAAAAATGTAAAAAAAAAGAGGCACAAAACCTAAAATTTGATCCTTAAGATTGTACACTGTTAAACATTTTATATATTTTTATTTATATATTTCTAGTAGTATGGTCTAAGAAGAATATAGTACAATTCTGCAAGGATATATTTGCTATATGAATATAACTGTTTGATTTGACAAAACACTGAAAAATATATTTTTTAAACTTGACAAATGTGCTACTTCAACAAAATAACATTAAAAAATCAAGTTTTATGTAGTATAACTGTCCTAAACATTTTGTTTGTAACAGAAGTCAATGCTAAAGAATGTCATGATGCAAATAATGCACTCAAAATATCTCCATGTATCCAGGATTACAGTAAAATGAATAACGCTGGCCAGATTTAATCTGTCTCTAGTAGATATAATATAGAATTTTTTTCTCTTGCTAAAAACAGAAAAAAGTAGTACCCTGATGTGATAATTAGGGGTGAGTGATGTGGCACCATATTTCAGGGCATAATATCGTTCACGATATTCAAAAATATTGGCGATATTGTTGTGTACAATGCGATGTAGCACACCTCTAATAAATACATTTGTTTACATTAAAATATTAAAACATTAAAAAAGTATTTTATGAGAAAAAAAAATGTTTTTGAAATGCTGAGAACATACAGAGAGAGAGAGAGAGAGAGAGAGAGAGAGCGCGCACAAGCGAGTGAGTGAGCAAGCAAGAGCGAGAGAGAGAGAGCAGCCTCTCAGTGAAGGTCAACGAAGTTCATTCTGAAACCCTGAGGCAGTGTGTATATCTGCCAAGCACGCACACCCCACCTGACTACAGAGACACGTACACACACACACACACACACAACCTTGCTTTAGCCGGTAGTGAAAGTCGACTCTCTGAAACACAGATCACAAACAAGTCTACACACACACACACACACACACACTGACTGCTATCTTCAACCGATTCATTACAACAGGTTTAGCTGACGAAAGGAACCACAAGAACCAGCAGCTCGCTAAACAACGAGGCTAAATTAGACTCAGCAGACCAACCTACAGACTGAGACAGAGCCAAGTTACTGCTAACTAGGTGTGGGAATCACAGGGCATCTCACAAAATACATCACATTACAATACGATAACGATCCCACAATAACGATGATATATCACAACACGATTATCTACAATACTTCACAGCGTCTGTGTTACTATAGAGGATAAAATACTCCTAAATAATCAAACAACAGGAATTCACAGAATTTCACAACCAATATTCCTCACCACAGATTTTCCATATTCATTTGATTATAGCGCCACCACATGGAGTAATGAAGCACTAACTTTAGGAAGTCAAATTAGGGGCAACTCCTAGGTCACATTCACATTATCACATTAGGCTGAAGTGACTCAAATCTGATTTTTTGCTCAATGCAGCTCAGATCAGCTTTCTTCATGGCTGTATGAAAGGGCCAAATCGGATTTTTTTAAATCAGATTTGTGTCACTTTTATATGTGGTCCTAAATCAGATACGTATCCAATCCGTGGACATGCGACATAAATGTGAACAGTCAAATCTGAATTCATGCGTCTTTTTGCTTTTACACACTAGCATTAGCGCTACATGCTTCTCTCTCGTACCCACACTGTATCTCTTGGTGCAGCTGTGCAGCTATAGCTGCAAAAAACAGCAAAAGCAAACAGCCTGACCTTTTTTCACCTCCTTGACCTGAGCATGTACTTCAGACCAGCTGTTTACTCTCCACTCCAGCAAAAGATGCTCCACATTTGAGCTGCTAACTCATCCACTGCCCTTTACAAAGCTACGGGTTGTCTCTCAAATATGAGGGTTTTTTTTTTTTTATTGTTGATGAAGGCGACGTTTATACACGTATCAATTGCGTATGTGAGATGTTTTAGGGACAGATCCATTCACATTACACACAGATACAGATCAATTACATTTTGTGAATGTGAACCGGCAAAATAGCCAAATCCGATCTGAGCAAAAAATCTGAATTGAGCAACATGGCTTGTAATGTAAATGTAGCCTTAGGGAGTTTAGAGCGCTTATGTTTCAATAAAACTATTGATATTTAATGACACGTATAGATACTGATACATTGCCAAAGCCCTTCTGCTCACACATCTCAAGAATAAAACCAGGAAATACAGTAGAAACTGACTGGCAGGAGTTCCATAAAATTTTCAGACTTATTGCAGAGGTCAGAAGTAGGGCTGTGCAGTATATCTGAAAGCATTTAATACAAGATATAGAAAAATGCCATATGTAACATCCCAGCCGCATTGCAGGTTATAGCCAAAAAGATTGAAAATGGGACCTCTGTGTAAAATATGTCTCAGAAAATTCTTAATTAAGGGAGCAGCATGAAGACTTTATCAATCTAATATCATCTAACTAATAAGTATATAGATCCGTTAGATATTTACTATTCACATATATTTGATGAAGTTTCATCATATCGTGTTTAGCCATATTTCCAAGCTCTTCTCAGAAGTAATTAAATTGCAGCAGGGTTGAGTGCTTGGTTAATTTTTCCATCTAGACAGCCTAGCGTGACTAACTGCAATTAGGAAAGAGTGATATGATCAAATATGAGGGATCAATAAACACTCAACTATGTTATTAAAAACAGCTTACAAAACAGCATTAAATACTGCCAAGACTGTAGTTTGTTAATAGCAGGATAAGGTTGTCAAGCAACAATCAAATTACATTACATACGTGTTGTTTTTATGTGTGAAATCAAAGGTACATGTAGTATATTTTAAAACAACAACAAGGCTCCATCAATCACCCTACATACTATAAACAATGCAGTAAGAACTACTCAGTAACTTCAGTAAAGCACTCAGCAAAATACAGTAAACTGTTCAAGAACAACTGTGAACTGTTCAGCGACTACAGAAAACCACGCAGTATGTTGTAGAAACTATTCAGCATTTACTGAAAACTATGCAGTACCTCGCAGGAACTATTCAATTACTGTGAACTGTTCGGCAACTACAGAAAACTATTCAGTACCTCACAGCAACTATTCGGCATTTACTGAAAACTGTTCAGTACTTCACAGGAACTATTCAACAACTACTGTAAACTGTTCAGCGACTACTGTAAACTGTTCAGCGACTACAGAAGAGTATTCAGTACCTTGTAGGAACTATTCAACAACTACTGTGAACTGTTCAGCGACTACTGTAAACTGTTCAGCGACTACAGAAAAGTATTTAGTACCTTGTAGGAACTATTCAACAACTACTGTAAACTGTTCAGTACCTCACAGGAACTATTCGGCATTTACTGAAAACTGTTCAGTACCTAAAAGGAACTATTCAGCGACTACTGCGAACTGTTCAGTGACTACTAAAAATTTTGGAGTACGTTGTAGGAATTTTTCAGCATTTACTGAAAACTGTTCAGTACCTCACAGGAACTACTCAGCATTTACTGAAAACTGTTCAGTACCTCACAGGAACTGTTCAGTGACTACTGCGAACTGTTCAGCGACTACAGAAAACTATGCAGCATGTTGTAGAAACTAAATTTACTGAAAACTATTCAGTGTTCTGTGAACTATTTACGGACTACTGTAAACTATTCTGCAACTACAGAAAACTATTCAGTACCTTATAGCAACTATTCAGCAACTACTGTGAACTGTTGAGCAAAAACAGAAAACTAAACTACTGGAAACTTTTCAGCAACTACAGTATACTGTTCAGTACCTATTGTGAATTATTTAGGGACTATTATACACCATACAGAACATACTACGGACTACAATAAACTACTCAATACCTCAATGTAACTATTTAGCAACTATAGTGAGCTGCTTAACTACTGACATTTAGTGAATAATTCAGCACCAACTGTAAACTATTCAGCGGCTACTGAAAACTATTTAGCAATCACATTTAACAATTCAACAATAACTAAGAACTAATTAACTACTGAATACTATTCAGCAACTACTCTGAACTATTCAGTACATCTACTACAGAGAACTATGCAGCAATAACAAATAAATGATAACTAATCATCAACTACTGAATACTATAAAATTCAGTACATCATAGGAACTATTTATCAACTACTGAAAACTATGAACCATTGTGAACTACTTAGTATTTACTGTGAACTGTTTACTACCTACAATTATCTTTCCAGGGTCTTGTGGGAAGTATTCAATAACTAGTGTGAACTATTTAGTGACTATTCTGAAAGTATGTTGTGTAATTATAACCAAAAACTCCACATGAAAGTACCCAAGGGTGAATGAGGTTAAACGAGTTGTAATCAGAGGTTAAGGGAGTTTCTGCCACTTTCCCGCCACCGTGCCATGCAACGGTTAGCTGGAACACCCTGTAGAAAGGGCGACCGTCTGCTGGCCCTGCATTCCTGTGGAACTCCCGTTCTCAGAACTCTGTAATCAAATTTAGCAAATAAACTGCCAATGACCTTCATGGCGAGCGCTAAAAGCTGCTAAGCCAGTTGATCAGATGCGTCTCCTATGCCCTGGTTTGGTGACTGTCGGGGTTAAAATGAAATACTCTGAATAACCCCAAATAGAGGTTGTTCATTTGCTTAGTTTAGTCATATTTTTAGAAGTTTAAACCCTTATGAAGGCCAAAACACCATTATCAGTAGGGTCATGGGGGAAAAGCACACTATGAAAACAAATAAGATTTACTCAACAAAAACGTAGAGCAATATCAGAATCAGAAGAGTGACAGTAATAATATTATCAGAATATTTAAAAGACATTTTGACTATACACAATATTAATTTATGACAATGACAGATTTTTAAACTGATATTTAAATACTTTATGCATAGTGCAGTCATTTTATTCAGTTTTTCATAGAGATGCACCGATGCTGGAATTCTGATCCGATGCCGATATCCAAATATTACACATGTATATATCTGCCGGTGGCAATATATCGATACCGATATAATTCTGATATCATTGCACAGCCCTAGTGTTTAAATGCACATAACCCAATTTAACAAGATTTTTTTTTATACTCTGAAATGAAAAACACCCGTATCAATGTGGTTTAATCACTGATGCTGTCCACGATATGCTTATAAAAAGTATATTTTCAATACAATAAGAACATTTATCATAGCCTAATAAAATATTGTCACAGTGCCCAGCTCTGTAATAAATGAGTATATTTAGTTTATTAGCACTGGTAAATATTGCTATTCTAAGATCTTGGTGAAAAATGAATGAAACACTGGATTGAAACAATGTCACAGTGAATGTGTGCTGCAATCAAAGCTAAAGACGGTCCAACCACATATTAGTGCGTGACCCTTTTTTTGGTGGCGACTTTCTTTTTTTGGCCAGACAGTGTATGAAAAATCACTAAACATCTGATTTCGCTGGTAAAACATTCAGACTGGGATTTTTATGCTTGTTTGTAATGGGAGTGTGTAGAATCAGCTATTTCTGTCCTTCTCTTTTAATGAATACTCATGCACTTATTAACAGATGGTGTGTGGTGACTAAACATCAACAGCAGCAATCACTTTATCCACTCCTTGCACAACCTCAGACCAAAAGCATTACACATAAGTAGCATCACAAGGCTTTTACAATAGAAACTGCCTCTGAACAAACTGTATTGCTTATTAAATCAGTAACTTATTTTACTTTGATAAATGAAAATCAAAAAAGATTACATTCAAATAATATTCTAACTACAAAAAATGTCTAATAAGACATTTTTGTCTAAAAAGGAATATAATAGCTCAAATCTTTGTACCTCCAAACAAACAAATATACTTAACTTAAAATGTAATTTTGGAGCATTGCTATTGGCCCATTCTTAATGATAATTTGACAATGTAAGAATAATTTAAATAATGTCAAAAAGAGAAAAGTTGAACATGAAAGGACTGTGTGCTGTTTTTATAATAAATTAAAACAACAATAGGGGACATATGGCAAAAATACAAAAATAAATAAATAAATTTGATATCCAAAGATTAGTACTATATTCTGTAGTCAAAAAGAACTACTTTTCAGACAAAAGTCCTGGCAATATAGTCAATAAGCTCTACAAAAGCATACTTTTTAAACACACTACCAAAATTGATCACAATATGAAAATCAGCATTAGAAAGGGGGAAAAAAAACTATTTTTTTGGACAATATATTGTCTTAGAAATAAATTAGATTTATTTTAATACATAACCACCAATAAAATGTAATGGAAATAATATTACAGCATAATAAAGCAGTTACACTGTTTTAAAAGGACAACAACATTTAATTACTAATTATTAGGGAGATAATTGTGCCGTCTGCTTTGTGTGTGTGCTTTTGATGCATTAGTCATTGTATGATGTGAAAATGTAAAATTATATTGAAAAATGTCAGCAGCAAAAATAGGCCATGGTAATTTATTGTATGGTAAGTCAATAGCGTAATTATTGTGATGGGCATAATCAGCATATTGCCCACTTTTGACGTGTTTATTACCAAAACACAAATGTATAAATGTGAAATAGGTTAAACGTAGGGTATGTAGAACTCACTCATTCCTATGTACCATACATTTTCATAGAAGTCTGAATTAACATTCCTTTGTCCAAAAAAAAGAAAAAAACAGCAGTGCGTACCGGTGGATGGCGCACAGGGCTGAAGGTGTACTGGACTGAGTGTGGTGGGTAGCGGCTCTGCTCGCTGCTGAAGCTCCCCTGGCTGGGGGGGAAGCCAGAGCTGGACATGCTGCTGTTGGAGGCTGGAAGCTCAGACTGAGCCTAGAGGCCGGAGGCCTGGAGCCTGAGGCACGGAGGCTCGCTTATGGGCTCGACACCAACATAGCGGCACTGTCAACGCACCTGAAAAGAAAAGAGAGAGAGAAGGAGAGAGATTAGCACACTGACATGAGCCAAAGAGCTTTGAGCTTCCCTAGCTGACTGATCTTTCCATGACATTGCAAGTCCTGAGAGGTTTATGATTCACAACGCACCAAAGCTGCTGCCTGGAGAGCTCTGCAGCGCTAGCTGAGCTGGGCAACACAGCAGTCAACCAGTATACTGCTGCTCAGAATCTGTAGAACAGATAATTTGCATTAGAGGCTAGTTTGCACCTTTTACTGGCCATATCTAGGTCTTCACAGAAAACTGTGTAATGCATGATCTTCACTAGGTGCTTCTACAGCAGTATTGGACTAAATATCAATATCTATATGTACTGAATTTGCAATATATCCCATTGTTTTCACTTGTGACACATTAATACTTGGAATCAAATGTCAATATTTTTATTAACACACAGGATCTCTATTTCCCCTTAGTTATTGCTTCATTACTCAATGTGGTGGTGATAATCTAATGAATAGGGTAAACCTGTGATGATAAAGAATATTGGTTGTCAAATTTGTCCATGAATCTGTCACCAATAAATCCATAATTCATGATATTAGCTTATTTAAATAAGCACATTTCAGCAACACAGAAGCTGTGAAGTATCACAAAGAATTGTCTCACAATATATTAGGGCTGCAACGATTAGTCGATATAATCGATCAGTTGATTATAAAAATTTGTCAACTTCAAATGTTTATTCTTGACTAATCATTAATTGGCCTGCGTCTCAAAAAAGTGCTGAAACACAACAGATTACATATTTCCACACTAAATATCAGCCCTTTCCACAATTAATTGCATTAATATGCCATTTTCAGCTGTTTCTATAATTTTGAAGCCACAGAGAAAGCTAGGAACAGGAGCTGTACTCACAGCAAGCAGAGATGAAGGGCATGGAGAGTTGACTAATCATTAATCAGAAAAATAAAAGCCAGATTAGTCGAATACCACAATAATTATTAGTTGCAGGCCTACAATACACTGAGTAGCATCGTTATTCTGGGCAACGTTTTGTGATATCGTATCGCAAGATGTCCTGTGATTTCTATTCCTAATCATTACATTGTTTTAGGGCCACATCACCCACCCCTACTTTCAGAAATCTGTAGAACAGACAATTAGCATTAGCTTGTTTGTGAACTGTAATGTAAGCTCTTCACTCTGTGCTTCTACTATATGTTTTGCAAGTCAACATAGTAAGATTTCATTCTGGTAACATTTCCTTCAAATTTTCCTTATTTATTGACAGTTTTTTAGCTTATGTTTATTAACCGTTTATTAACATTTAGGGTTTTCACAACAGCACTTTTTCAGTCCTTCCAGACCGGCTTCCAATTTATTGGGGCGGGTGTGAATTAGTAAATCACACTAAGTTGTGGACCAATATAACCTCAACAAGACCCACAAGAGGAGGTGGTCTCAGTCTGGTCCTAAACAAACTCTGAAGCGGTTTGTTCATGATGGGAACATGATCCAATTCACGCCTCTGGTAAACAAGTCATGAAAAATCCCAAATTATGATTTCATATTCTGATTTTCAGACCTTTCCAAAGCTATAATTAGATATACTGCAATATTTAATTCTGTTCGTTCATGTCAGACAAAGTAGCATTGTCGGAAACCAACAAAGAAAAACACACAAACACAAGTGTAGCGTTAACATACTTAGCAGCATCTATTGTAACTCACATTATTCAGTTTCACAAAACAAGCAGCAAAAACAGCAAAATCACACATCATACACAGCTGATACCGTGAAACTGTGATATACACTGCCATGACAAAAGTATGTGAAGTGTTACCTCAAAGGATGCTTGAAAATGCTCACACGTGTACACTGAGAGTTGCTATTTTTTGAGGTGCTATCTGGTGAGGCTGAACACTGGCCAGCATACTTATGGCAAATCAACATATATTCTCGAAGTTGAAGCAGGGCTGGATAGTGGGCACCAAACGTATAGCACATTTCTCAATCCACAGTGTCACGCCTGTCCTAGGAATACATTACCACAAACAGTGGGTGGTAATGTTTGTGACCGATGGTGTCTGGCAAGAATTGGCCAAGTAAACAGACGAAGCAACTCGGACAGAAAAATCATATCCATATTCAATGCAGGAGATCCAAAACACATATTCCACAGGTCAGTGCAGCGTTCCTTAGCTCCAAATGGCCAAGGCAACAACAGTACTGGCTGCCCCATGTCATGTCCGTGTATATGGGGGGAAAAATGTAATTTAGAATTGGTAAGGAGCCAATCAAATTGCAGACAATTCAATTTCACTGCTAGTAGGCATTGGTGATATTACTTTTAAGGCCATATCGCACAAACCTATAGAGCCTATTGGAGAATTCAACCAAAACCACTCAGCACAAGACTAGAATCAATGCTGTTTGCTGTTTTCAAAATGAACAGAGGAAATTGGAGGTTTTATAGTGCGCACACCCACGCACACACATACACACAAGCCTCTTAAAACGATCCTGAAACCTCACAAGCATTGTTCGCCAAATACACACACAAAGAGATTTCTCACCAATATTACGCCATTTCTGACTTCATACTCAAACCAAGAAATGGCCATCTCTTCGCCGTTATGACCAGGCTAAATGTGGTCATCTTTTATTGCAGACTCAGCAGGAGAGGCTCTGCACACGAGTCCTTTCCAAAACAACAAACCGAGACGGGGTATTCTCTTACACTATAATCTACGACTCCAAATCCCCTTCATCCATCCATCTATCCGTCCGTACATCCCGTCCAGCCTCAGTTCACTTCATCTCTCTGCAGCCTTCTATTTATTCCTCCACTTTACCTCAAACCCATTCTCCAAATCATTCATATCCTGCCCAGCAGACGAGGCTGTAACATGAGCTCCAGCTCCAGCCTCCTGCTCCCAGTCTGAACGAGAAAACTTATGAGAAGGAAAGAGAGTGTGAAGAGAAACATATGAAAAGGAATAGAGACTGGAGGGGTGCAGGGTGTCAACTGCGAGCATGGCTCCCCTCCATCCTGCAAGAAATGAGGATTTGTCAGAAAAATCTGCTGCACTGATGGCATTCAGACGCCACTGTAGGGAGGAATTACAAAAATGGCGTCTGCTTTCCCTTTTCCCTCCTCAGTCGCAACACTTGGACATCATCTCACCGCCTAATAAAATGCCATGACACTTGACACTTTCTACAAATCCAAACAGCACATTTCAGAGTGGAGTGGATTAGAGGTGTAATAAAAAACTGATACACTGAAGTATCATGATATGATACTTTGCAACACTACATTTTCTCAAAAACATACTAATGATTTCAATGAACAGTTTGTATGCAAAGATATTGCAATCAGTCCACTAGTGCTTATACAGCAGGGTAACGTTTTTACATTTAAATGTATGCATTAAATTACATTTAATATTATGTGACAATATTCCTGGGGATCCAATGCTGTGTGTGGGTGAGCATTATCCTGTTAAAAATGCCAGTTGGGAGCCCTTACACTAAAGGTGCCAGAAAGAGCCATGTATCACTACTAGGGGTGCTCAACTGTTGTATGCGATGGCTTCCCAAATCACCACACCAGAATTTAGAACAGTGTGTCGTTTCACAGCAAAAGTAGGATTGAAGCGCTTACCACAAGACTGCTATACTTAAACCCAACCAGAGACAATATGATTCCAGTACACAGAAAGAAATCTTTTCAAGTTATCGCACTTGACATCATAATATTGGATGATTGCTATCACACTTAAAATAACTGGATAGAGCTATACTATTCCTAAAAACTCAATTCCACTGCTTCACACATCAGTGTTTGGGGGCTTTATGCCCCCCTTAGCCCACATTTGGCATTAGGCATCTGTGTCAGCAATGCATGCACCTTAAAGTAGTTGACTAGAATCATTAGTAGGCATGTGGTATACACAAAGTGTGGTCATATTGTACATGTATCATCAAAAGTGTATCGAAAATTCAGCGCAAATGACCTCAAACAAGCCAACTATAAATAAAAAAAAAAAACAACATGTTTCATGTTTCAATATTGTAGACTCAAGGTTCATACACCTTTCACAAGGTAAAATTCAAGCACTTTCAAGGCCCATTTTCACGTTTTTCCGAGCTGTGGTAAATATATATATGAACGTGAACCTGGCAACTCTAAGGAACACAGGACAGACTGGAAGCTAGCAGGTCTCAAACGCACTCTGTTTTGAATCAGTTGGAACTTGGTTCCCCTTTAAAGAGCTGTTTTTCTTTATTTCAGTCACTCTTCCTTTCTTTATAATGCTATAGAATAATAAAGTTATTAAAATTTTTATTTTGCCATATAAAAAAAAACGCACATTTTATTTATTTATTTATTTAAATAAAATAATATTATTTTTCTTTTTTTATTTAAGCAAACTTATTTATTCAGATACTTATTTTTTGTAAAGTGAATTAAGTTAGAATTTCAAGCACTTTCCAGGCCTGGCATATAGAATGTTAAAATTTAAGCATTTTCCAGGATTTCAAGCACCCGTGCGAACCCTGTAGACTGCTGATTGGCTGATAAGCATCGACAGCCCACTAAACAAATAAATTACATACCATGGAAGCAAATTTATACCATTTTCTTAATGTACTTTTAAAAGGGATTTAAAGTTAAGTATCAAGCATTGTTCAGCAATTCTCAACAAATCAGAATATTGGTATTAAAACGTTTTTTATGAGAAAGGTCATTGGGCTCAGCTGTTCTTAATGCTGAGTCTGTTTTTTTTTTTTGTTTTTTTTTAGCAGTCAGTTATGCAAATTATATATTTTTGCCAATTCCTGAATGATTTTGCCACTTCTCCTCTGATAACCGAAGCCAGCTGTGGGGGAGGACAAGCTGGTCACAGAGCAGTACAAAAGGGCAAGCAGCGTGTCCAATGTCTGCTGGGCACCGAATCAGTGAATGCCCTCCAGCACCTGTGGGCCTCTTACAGAATTTCAGCTCCAGTTCAGCTCAGAAGACGACATCTTAAACCATAAGCCCACTGGCACTGCCAGGACTGAAAGGACTAGCCAAGGTAGCCTAACTTTAGGAGCTGGACCACATCAAGAGACATCAGAGATGCAGATTATAAGTATGACTAGATAACACCACCATATGCTGGAATTTTCAGCTCGCAAAACTGTTCTGGGTACTTCATGAAATTATCAGTACAGGGACAAGCAATACTAGCACTGTGCTGTTAAGAATACATTCAGATAATTTTGTGTATTTAGATTACATTAGTATGGTAATACTGGGCTCAAGATTCAATATTTTCTGCAAAACCCCTAATGAACTGGGTGGGACAAATATGACCATTTTAAAATAGGAGGTTAAATGGCACTACATGTTAAAGGTTCTCAATAAGATCCTTTCGACCAATAGAGGTCACACTAGAGCACCAGCAGCTTAGACCAAAACAAATGTTTAGTATTTAGCCACATTCCTTCCTCATTAAGACACAACTGTCCCAATATAAATGTAATATCTATACAGGAACACTGCAAAAGTGGTGCAGCAGTGTAAGCACTGGCCCAATAAGAAGACTGGCTGTTCGTTTCCCAGTGATGCCACAGACATTCATGACCAGAAATCCAAGGCTACATTCATATTACCAAGCTGAAGTGATTCAAATCTGATTTTTGCTCAATGTGGTTCAGATCTGATTTTGTGAACGTGCCAAATTCGATTTTCTTCCAATCAAATTTAAGTCACTTTCATATGTGGTCCTAAATCAGAAAAATGTTTGATGTTTTCTCCTCCTCGACCTGAACATGAACTTCAGACCAGCTATTTACTCTCCACTCCAGCAAAAGATGCTCCACATATGAGCTGCTAAAAAACTCATCCATTTTCTTTTATAAAGCTACGAGTCATCTCTCTAATATGATGTTTTTTTGTTGTTGGTGAAGAAGGTGAAGATTATACACATCAATGTGCACGTGAGGCGTTTCAGGGACAGATTCGTTCACATTACACACAGATACAGATCACTTAAATTTGTGAATGTGAACAGTCAATATAGGCAAATCCGATCTGAGTTTTTGAGCAACGTGGCTTGTAATATGAACATTGCTCCCCCATCAGCCAATGCAATGCCAGTACTGGTGAATAGTGTTCTCATCCAAGCGTGTTAAGATGTCCAATGACTTTGTTGTTGCATTTCAAAAATAAGTCACTGACTGGCTTTATATGACTTTAAAGCATACAGTCACCCTCACAACCAATTTTATATGCCCATTTTTCGCCCCATTTTTATTTCTAACCAAATAAAATACTCTAAAATGATTTGGAATACAAGCATTTTGCATTAACTTTCACTGAATGTTAAAAAGGTGTTTTTTGTCATATAGTTACAATATGTCAGCCTTCCACACTGATGGGAACAGTCATTGCTATATTGTGTGAATTGCATTTGAGATGAAAGTCCGGTTGGCACCCAGGAAACCATGTAATACCCAACGCAATACTGTATAGCAAACAAAACAATGAGCCAGACTAGCTGTTTTCTATGCAAAGACGCAACAGACATTGTTGTCTAGCAGTCAACACAAACCTCCAAAAACTCAGTCAACGTGGCAGCCTGCCCCTGCAGGACTGTTCTGCATGCTCGCTGCTCTGCCTGGCCACAGACACAGCACAATAATTATACGTCCTGTTAAACTACCACAGTCCTGGTGCCAGCAGATTAAAAAACTCTCAGAGAAAAAAAAAAGCAAAAAGCAGTGTGCAATAAAAAATAGCATTCTACCCCTTAAACACACTCGCACAGGCTCTCCAGATGGCAGGACTGGGTGAGCTGCGAGTGATGCAGCATTTTCGTCCAGAAACATCAAGGACGATGCCCGTTTTACTGCACGTACATGTTTACAATGTTTGTGAAACATTGCAGAGCTACGTTTAAAGAGCCCAAATCAAGAAAAGCAGGATTCTAAATGAGAAATAAAAGCATCTGATGTGCGTAAACATGTTTAACCTTTAAAATTGTTAGCTCAGTCACAACAAAACAACTGCTTAGAAATGTACTAATTGTACTGTAATTGTAAAGAACATAATTTACATACATTTACTCACCCTGAACTTTATAAGAAACTCCTGTACAGCTACTAAAGGCCTTTTCATACTTCAATGTCCATCCCAAAGTCTAAAGCAACATTAATATGCATTTACATTGCATAGAACTTGGTCCAGCCAGTTTCGGGTCCACACTTGATTGGTTTGTAGAAAAAGGGCGGGTTTAGAGAGTTGCTTTTATAGGTGTTGCTAAATTCTGCCTCTATAGCAGAATAAAATTGCCTCTGAGAGCTTGACGCAGCATAAAGAGCATTCCTTTTATTTAGATTCCTTTTATTTCTGTTCACAAATGAGAGTTAATCTACAGTTACAGTAAATATAGCAATCACCAGCGTAATCAGTTACTATAACTGACTACTGACTAACTATACTGTTGTGTGATAGTCCTCTTTCTTCTTCTATTGCTTAATGGATGGCAACAGCCTGCATCAACTTTGTATAACCGGTCCAAAAGTCCAAACTTTCCTAAAACAAGAGCTTTCACATTGAAGATGAACGAGGCCATGGTTCATTTGTTCCAGACAGAGACCACAAGTTTTGGTCAGCACCATTTACACCAGCTATTTTGGTTCGGACCAAACTAAAAATTACAATGGTCCACACAAGGTAGAAGGACAAACATTAGGCAAGTAAATACCAACCAATCACTCGTCACTTAAATTCCACAGACGATTTGAGTATGTGCATCTCTACATGACCACAGTTTACCCATCCTCTAACGGCTACTTCCTGCATGATGATGCACCATGCCACAAAGCAGAAGCCACGTCAGATTGGCTTCACGAAAATGACAATGAGTTTAGCATAATTCAGTGGTCTCTCACAATCAGCAGATCTAAATCCAATAGTGAACACCATTGGGATTCACTAGTATGGTAGATTCACAGAATGAAAGTACTCCTGAAAATATGCAGACATTGAATGAGGCAATCATGTTAACATGGGCCAGAAAGGTGTGTTTACATGAAAAGGCTAGTATGTAGGGCTGCAACTAATGAACATTATAATGACATACATAAGTTGATTATTTCTGCAAATAGTCTATAAGACAATGTCTTTTTTGACATAACCTTAAACATTTAGTCAGAAGTTGGTGAAAGTTCCAATGGATAAAAGTGTTTGTATACCACCATTTAGGCAAATGTTGTTAGACACAGCTCTACCACCAAATGTTTTAGTATTCCACTGTTAAGCTAAATGCATTTGGACTCGAACATTTAGCCAAACGATTCTGGAAACAGCTCTATTAATGAAATGTATTATACTCCCAAAATATAGTGTTTAGGGACTACAACATTCAGACAATAGATTATTGACACAACAAGGCCAAAATCTTCTGCACACAGTTTGATTAGTGAACTATATTTAGCCAAAATGTTTTATATATTTGGATATATATAAATGTTTTTGTACTCCCAACATATAGCCAAATGTTTTGGATGACTACAACATTCAACCAAAACATTATGGACACAACAAGACCAAAAGCTTCTGCATACAGCCTGATTAGTAAAAGGTATTTGGACTCCCAACATTTAGCCAAATATTTTTGGACTACAACATTTAGCCAATAGATTATTGACACAAGAAGACCAAAACCTTCTGCACACAGCTTTATTAGTGAAAGGTATTTAGCCAAAATGTTTTATATATTTGGACATCTATCCAAATGTTTTTGGACTCCCAACATATAGCCAAATGTTTGTTGGATGACTAAGTTACAACATTCAACTAAAACATTATGGACACAAGACCAAAATCTTCTGCACACAGCTTGATTACTGAAAGGTATTTAGCCAAAATGTTCTATATATTTTGACATATATCCAAGTGTTTTAGACTCCCAACATATAGCCAAATAGTTTTGGATGACCACAACACTCAACCAAAACATTATGGACACAACAATACCAAAAGCTTCTGCACACAGCCTGATTAATGAAAAGTATTTGGAATCCCAACATTTAGCCAAATATTTTTGGACTACAACATTTAGCCAATAGATTATTGACACAGTTCTATTACAGCTACAAACCAAATGTTTTTGGACTTATAGTTGTATACACAGCTGCATAGCAAAATATAAGCTATAGTTTATAGTTTTTTTCCAGCATTATGCCCAAAACAATCCGGACACAGCTCTATTAGCCTAACATATGTGCACCTCAACATTTAGCCAAACGTTTTGGACTCCTAACATTCAGCAAAACGTTTGCAGGAGCTGCACTTTCTAGCTAGCTAGCTGTTAGGTTAGCGGTTAGCTTGCTACCATTATTTGGCAGGCTAGCTAACCTAACTAGCTAACGCTGGCGAGCTTAGTGGGTGATGCTAACGCTAACATACGGTGGCTAACGTTTAGTTGTTTAGCTGGTGTACTGCCGGACAACGCGTGTCTAAAACGCTACGACACGACCTGCAGCCTTCAGTTTAAACGCTTAAAATACACATACGCGTTCAAACACAGATTCAACATATTTTCTAAAACGTCAATTTAGTCAACAGAGCTCGCTAGCTTTCCTAGCTTCACGTTTCACATTTGCTTTAAAACCCGAGTCGCCATCTTTAGCCAGCTAGCTTAGCTAAGCTAACAGAGACTTAACGTAACTTTAGAGATAGCTAGCTAGCTAGCGTTAGCTTGGACTAGCTATCTAAATCCGCAGCTACGTTATCGGCGTTTACCTCAGGATTTAACCGATTAATTCGTTCCAAAACACGCTAGAAAATTAGGTAGACTCACCTCATGTCCGTGTTAGTTCCCTTAGTCGGTATAAAAGGCGAATTAGGTGGAATAAAACGTGATTTTCCGCGCGGATGACGGACTGTGTGCGGGGCGCTGCAGACACTGGGATCTGCTGCACAGCACTGGGTGAGCTAGGCTAGGTTAGGTTAGTTAGTTATTGGTCCTCGCAGCACTACCGCCTCTACAGCAGGGCTACACTCACTTTCAGGGCTTTCCCACCAAAGACTCTCTATCTGATCTATAACTCCAATAAATCCTTATTCAGTCTCTACTTCAACATTTACACTCCCCCGAAACACCCGTCTGTAATGTGTTTTGTGTGTAGCAGTTAGGATAACGCGGCGTGACGTGAAAAGTTTCCCCACAGGCGCCCTATCGCTGCTCCAGCCCCTCCATCCCCACCCAGAGCATTTAAACTACCTACTGGACATAAACTACAGCTTAATCAGTACCAGTACTAAATATCCTCAATTATGCAGGGATATTAAACTATATTTAATTACAAAAATATATATTTAATCATTAAATAAATATGTTGAAGACGTTCTCTCGATTTAAAAATTCGTTCCATCGACTTATTAATGCATTTTCTAGTATAATAAACTGTTTTTTTATTTATTACAGCTTATTTATTACACTTCTATATTACTTGAAGTCGTTACATCCGTTTGATTAAGTATTTCAGTTAAACTGAATGATTTTGTCTGCCTCACATTAACAATCCGTTCCCTCAGTTTCATAAATCTTTCCCTCACTTTAAACTTTTTTTCATCAGTATGATACATCTTTCTATTAGCTGAAAAAAAGTTGTTTCCCCAGTTTAATTAAGTATTGCCTTTAAAATGTATTAAACTTTCTTCCTCAGTTTGATAAATCATTCACTCAGTTTGATACATTGCCACAGTTTAATACCTTGTTTCCTTAGTTTGATAAAGTATCCCCTCACTTAAATAACGTGTTCTCTCAGTTTGATGAATTGTCACCTCCCTTAACTTGTTCCCTCATTTCAATAAATATATTCCTTGGTTTAATAAATTGTTCCCTTAGTTTGACCAATTCTTTCTATTGTTTAATAAATCGTTCCCACCATCTGATAATTGTTCCCTCAGTTTCATAAACTGTTCCCTCAGTTAACAAATTGTTCCCTCAGTTTGATAAATTGTTTCTATAGCTTAAAAAATAATTCCCTCAGTTTATTAAATTGTTCCCTCAGTTTGATAATCGTTTCATAAATTGCTTGTTAAGTTTATTTAATTGTTTCCTCCGTTTAATAAATTATTCTTTCAGATTGATTAATCTATTTCTTATTTAAATAAATTGTTTGCCCAGTTTGATAAATTGTTCCTTCAAATGAATAAATCCTTCCCCCAGTTTAATACATCATTTGCTCAATTTTATAAATTATTCCCTCACTTTAGTAAGTCATTGCTTGGTTTATCCAATTATTAACTCAATTTAATAAAGTATCACATTGGTTTTTATAAATGATTCCCTTTAATTTCATAAATCATTCTCCCACGTTAACAAATCATTCCTTTGGTTTTAGAAATCATGCCCTCAATTTCATAAATCATAAATTTGGTTTGATAAAGTATTCCATTAAATTCATAAATCATTTCTTCAGTTGTATAAAATAAATAAATGTATCCCTCACTTTGATTAATGGTTTCATAAAACGTTTACAAAATTTAATTATCTGTTCCCCCAAATAAAAAAGTGAATTTTATTAAACCATTCCCTTCGTTTAATTGAAACATTGCCTTTATCAATTTAACAGCTAAATATTTATTTAGTTTAATAAACGGTCCCCTTAATTTACACAAAGAGTCCGTTGTGAACTGAAGGAGCGGGTTATTATTGTGAGGGAATAATCAAACTCTGAATACGGATTTTTTTTTTTTTTACATTAACATCAGGCGCGTTTTCTTTTTCTTTTCTTTTTTTTAGTTTTTACTTTCTGTTTCGCAGCAGCAGCGCAGCCCCTGCAGAGCTGAACAGTGGCGGAACCTTTGAGCGTGGGGCGGGTGTTTCTGGCCGGGCGGTTGAGTGTGATGGTAGAGATGTGTGTGGTGCTGTATTTGGCGCTGTGCTGTTTTAGTTACTGCATCTCCCTGATCTTTATTTACCGCAGGGCGAGGCGGCGCCGGGGGCTCGGGTCTCTGCGGGCGGGCTCCGGCTCGGTCCGCGCGCTGCTCGTCACCGCGCATCCGGATGATGAGTGCATGTTTTTCGCCCCCGCGGTTTTACAGCTCGTGCAGTCCGGCGCGGCTGTGCGGCTGCTGTGCCTGTCCTCAGGTAAACTCACTCACTGTCTCTGACTCCGGCTGCTGCAGCTGCTGCAGGACCTCATCCACAACATACAGGTGCATCTCAAAAAGTTAGAAAAGCACTGAAAAGTTACTTTCAGAAATTCAGTTCAAAATATAAAACTCATATATTATATAGATGTATTACACACAGAGTGATCTAATTTAAGATGATGGAAACCCACAAATCAGTCTCTCAGAAAATAAGTATATTATATAAGACCAATTGGTACTTTTGGCAGCGTGGGCAGTGTGCCAAGTCCTGCTGGAAAATGAAATCCGCATCTCCATAAAATTTGTCAGCAGAGGGAAGCATAAAGTGCTGTAAGATTTTGTGGGAAAACAAAACTGCACTGACTTTATACTTGATAATAAAACACAGTGGATCAACACCAGCAGATGACATGTCTCTCCAAACCATCACTGATCATCAGTAAATTTTACATTTCATTTGTAAATCAAGGGAGCAGAGTCTGGAGGAAGAGTGGAGAGGAACACACAGTCCAATCACTGATGGTTTGGAGAGACATGTCATCTGCTGTTGACAACTTTTAGCCAATAGATTACTGAACTCATTTTCTGAGACACTGATCATTAACAATAAAAGAAAAGAAAAGAAATAAACGCTTAAAATAGGTCACTCTTTGTGTAATACATCTATATAATATGAGTTTCACATTTTGAACTGAATTACTGAAATAAAGTAACTTTTTGACGATATTTCAACTTTTTGAGATGCACTAGTACCCCACCAAGCATCACCACTGCACACTATGTTACTCACAGTGCTGGACACTATACAGTTTAAATTGAAACTTTCTCAACTCAGTCTTTTTCTCTATTTCTTTATTTAAATTATTTTCTACAGATTAATCATAATTATTATAATGATTGAGAAAAGATGTGTCCAAACTTTTGACTGGTACTGTATATACATTTTGTTTGATTTGATTATAGTTATAATCATCTAATAAGACATCCAATGAGGAAACATCTAGCTTTATTTGCACATTAAATAGTACACGCCATATCATGGTTAATGTTAGCTTTTGGCTATAGCACAAGATCAGTACAATATACATCACTGAAGCTTTTTAATATTGTATTTATATAGTAAAAGTGTGCAGGTCAAAGTGTTCCACAAAATCGTTAAGAAAAGACCCAAAAAAAAAGAGAAAATGTACGAAAAAGAAAAATTCTGAAAGTCTTATAATGATAAAAAAAAAAGGTTTTGTAATGTTATTAAGTAAAGTTATGAGCAAAGAAAAAACCCAAAGTGAAAATGATTTTTTAGCACTTTAACATTTAAACATATGGACATTGATGAAATGTAATGTAAATAGAAAGGAAATGTTCTGGTGAGAAAAAAAGTTAGAAACCCCCAACAATTACTAAAATAAAAATAATAAAAATTGGTGTGGATAACACCACCTGCTGGTGAGCTACCACACCATGTAGGATGCTGAGGTTCAAATCCCAGTCTAGGTGACTATACTGTGATATGCCAATAAGAGTCCATGGGCAAGACTCCCAACACTTCATTGGCCAAAAGAACAACTTTTTTTATGTGAGTGTTTATTACAATTCAGTTTATTACATATTCTGATTTAATTCAAAAATACATCTGTGTTGTTGTTCTTATTTAGGAAACTACTACAACCAAGGTGCCCAGCGTAAAAAGGAGCTCCTCGCCAGCTGTGCAGTTTTGGGAATTCCAGCCAGTCATGTCACTGTTGTGGAGAATAAGTAAGTACTGCAGAGCGTGTATAAGCAGCCAGGTTACTGAACTCTATAGTAGCACACAGTCAAGGCCACTGAGTCTGGTTTACTGGTACGGGACAGTATATGCTGCTTCGTAGGTTTCAACATAACCTGCAGTCAGCAAAGTGTTGCGGAGTAAAATCACCTTACAGACTATAAAAGAAAAACATCATCATCATCATCATCATCTGTTCAGAAATGCAAAATGATGTAGTAACAATATAAATGGGATTATAAGATTTGTAGCTGTATCTTATTTAAAGTGGCAGCCCATAATAATTAGTTTCTAAACTAAAAGCAGAAGCATTTCTGAGTGAAAAAGAGATAAAATAATGTGTTTAATGGTACCAGTGTGGTAAAACGACCATCCCTGCTAAGCCTAAAATATTAATTCTAAAAACTGGGGTGTCGGGACACTTTTCGCGGGAGTTCTTCTGGCCACGTCACACGTCTTTACGTACTTACGTCACACGTGCAGCCTCTAAAAGAGGATCTGGCTCGGTTTTACTGAACACGAGCGGCTGGTGGAGCATTGGAGACTTCAGAAGGGGAAACTCAGAGCTCAGTAGCTCATTCACTTATAGTTAAAACAAAGAAACGAAGGAGTGAAGTTTCTCTCTCTCTCTCTCTCTCTCTCTCTCTCTCTCTCTGAACATAACCTGGAATCAGATTCATCCGCTCTAAAAGGAGACCACATCACACCCTCCCAGTTTAAAATGATTCTTACCAGAGATGGCCCTAAATCTCCAAACTTGCGGACATCAGCTTTAATCCAAATACAAATTTCCTTATGATTTGTAGTTTCGAGTTCTGGACAGATATTATATATTTTGCTGCACTAAAAAAAAGCATGGATCGTTTATAATAAGTTATACATTGATATTCAGAAGAGGTTAATCAAATATATGGCCACTAAAATAAAAAAAAAATAATCTTATGTTTTAAGCCATATAGTCTTTGTTGGTCTGTGTGCTGTATTGTTAAAAAAGGGTAAGTTTAACTAAATATTTGTAGTTAAATACAAATTTTAAGTGTTTTTTTGTAAAATTGAAGCTATATATCGTTCAGTGGTAAAAGGGATACATAAAAAAAAACTATATGTTTGGTATGTTTCAATTAATTAGTTTTTGGGTGTCATCACATACATTCATATCTTTTTTGTTTATTGAAATATTGTGATATTACAAACTTTGATAGACAGACAGACAGACAAACAGATCGATACTTTATTGATCCCAAAGGGAAATTTTGGACATCCAGTAGCAGCAGATATACATCGTATACAGATAAGATAATATGATACAGATAAAAATTGCAAAAATAAATAAATGAATAAATAAATAAAGGTAGACAGGCATTTCCCATGATAATACATTATTGTGGCTGCACATGATGTATAATGTTATTAAAAGAATAAAAGTCAGATGAGGCGATTTTATCGTGCCAGTGCTCTCACATCCCAAGGGTGATGGCTGTATCTGCTATAAGCACTTGGGATCCAGCCTCAAAAGTGTCCCATTAGGCCAATCAAGCGCTTCATCATCCATCAGCCAGCAGCACAGACAATAAAAACAGACCTGCCCCCGGTGGGGGCGTTCCTCCTGAGCACTGAGAATAAACAGCCCGGCCCAGCGCTGCCCCACCCCTGAGGCCTCTGCCCCGGTGAGCGCAGCCATTAAGGGCGTGCCATGCTGGGCCGCGGCCCCTCCTCCTCTCCCCGGGCTACCGAGAGAGCAAACAGTGGTCAGGCTACAAATCAAGCCTGTCCATTCTCTCCGCAACAGGGCCCTAGTCCAACTGGGCTGATGTATGGGCCCTTTCTGTCGCCGGAGCCATAAACGGCCAGAGGCCTGGATCCACAGAGTGCCTCCGGGTAGAAGTAATGTTTCTGGATCAGCCCGATGACATAACAAGCAGAGTGCACGTTGAGAATCAGCCTATTTGTTTTAGTTTTAGACGGTTTTATAACGGGAATAACGTGACCTGGCTAAATACATGCCCTCTGTCTTTAAAAGCCGTTTCTGGTTCTTTCCAAAGTCAGCTCTGCTTTTTTTGCATGTGTGCGAACAGGATGTGAAGACAGATCGTTCTGTAATCTGTAGAGTGTGTGCTGTTAAAAGTCTGTGTTAGGCCTAACTAACAACCTATAGTGGTTCTTTTTATAGAGTTCATTTATTCTGCAAATAATGAGCTTTATTTAAGACAGGGGTGTCCAAACTTTTTTTGTTGGGGGCCAGAAGGAGAAATATATTTAAAGTCATGGGCCACAGACTCTGTAATAAAACAAATAATGAAATATACCTCATTAAATAATACATTTTCCTGATTATTTTTATGTACACACCATTTACTTGACTCACTAGCTTTATCTATGTTTGACAGTGTTGTGTAAACTAAGATTTTTCAAAGTGATGTTTCATTTCATGATTTCTCTTAATATTAAACTCCTTAATTACGACAACTTTTAGACTCTTTTAGACTCTAGTGTTTAAACTTTGAATCTCTTATTATAAAAACCTGCTTAACAGCGGGCCAACTTCATTCTATTTCTAAAATACCTCGCCTAGTTTGGACACCCCTGATTTAAAAGGAACAAACAGGTGGTTGCATTTGCTAAAAACCTGGTAAATTGATGCAAACTGCAGTTAATTAATAATAAAACTGTGTTAAATTTAATTCAGACAAGCTTTCCAACACATACACTATATATAAGAGTGGACTGTATGTCCCCATTTACACCTGTGGGGACAACCAGAGCATGGTAAAGACAGAAAATAAACTTTACTATTAATGAGAAAACATTATTGTTGCATAATAACAAGCAAACAAGGTACTATAGGCACTAGGGATGTTGTGGGAAATCTGGGTCACCAATATTCGATATTACACGTATCTAAACTCAAGTCAAGTCAAGAGCCTTTTATTGTCATTACATCTGAGTACAGGTACACAGTGCAACTGTGTTACGGTTAAATGATGCAAAATGGAACAACAATATAATAGACAACATAAAGTGCAAAAGTGTAACGAAAGCGCAACATGAAACAATAACTACAGTAACAAAAAATACAGTAAATACAACAGACAAGACAATTTAACAGACAGGACAGTGCAGTACCGATACAGTACAATGAAATGTGAATGGTGAGGATAAGGTGCAGAGATGTGTTACATACTGTAACAAATAGAAAATACAGGATCACAGCAGAGGTAGAGAGTTTGTTGTTATTTTTTTAGAGACATTTCAGTCTCTGTGTGGGTGAGTGATGGTTGAGTTCAGTGCAGTCTTTGTGTGTGTGAGGAGTGGTGGAAGGGTTTAGTTCAGTTCTTTGCAAGTGTGTTGGGTTGTGGGGGGTGGTTGAGGGGTTTAACTCTGTCTCTGTGTGTTGAGGAGTCTGACTGCCTGGTGGAAAAAGTTGTTGCAATGTCTGGTGGTGGAGGCTCTGTGTGTTGAGGAGTCTGACTGCCTGGTGGATGAAGCTGTTGCAGAGTCTAGTCCGAGGCTCGGATGCTCTTGTATCTTCTGCCAGACGACATCAGAGTGAAGAGTCCGTGTGAGGGATGGGTGGGGTCATTCACAATTCTGGCGACTTTGTGGATGCAGCGTGTGGTTTAGATGTCGGTGATCTAAGGATGCTAATACCGCTATGCCTTTATTAGCTTCAAAAAAGATTGCCATCCTGCTATAAATTTATAACCTTAAAAGTATCACTGCAACTGCTTGGTCCTTTTCCGGTGTGCAGTAAATACATCAGCAAGTTTCATGTATTGAGCAAGAATTGTGGTTAGTGTTGTGCAGTGGGTAACAATACTAGTACCTGCCAATGAGCAATTGCATCATGTGGTAAATTGGGGTTCAATTCCCGGTCTGGGTGACCTATGCTGTGCTACACCAATAACAGTCCTTGGGCAAGACTCCTAACAGTACATTATTTGTAAAGGTCATAGGCTTTATAAAACTAGGCATTAAGGCCAGTTTATACTTCTGAATCAAACATACTCAGTAGGGTATGCGTATAATGTATGTCCCCAAAAATGTAGCTACAATTACAATTGCACAATGCAGACAGATGCAGCTGTGTAAGAGCCTCTTGTTCCTGCCCAGATATTCCCATCTACCCAATTTAAACTGCAGAGTGATGCAAAAACACAAACGTGGAAGTATAAATGTGCACAGTGGAGGCTTTGCCATACATACAACCCATTGACCCGACACAGAAATATTGACCAGCCTTTAGGAGCACCATAACATGCCATGAACAAAGTGAAGTGTAGAGTAGTGTTGAAGAATCACTATTTTGCCAACTGACTGCTCCATGATTTGCTGACGAATCATGTGTTTTTCCTCACAAGGAGTTTGTGTCCATATCTGCACAGTGTTTTCGTGTCCCTAATTCTCAGTTTTCCGTCTCCTACATGCCGCATTGGCTGGCACTGTGAGGTTTTCCCTGAATCATCATTTGTCTTTCCTCTTTCACTGTAACCTCAGAGAAGCAGAAATTATACCCTAGAGTCTCGCCGACCTTCAGAATACAGGCCAGTCACAATTCAATCTTGACCCCCTTCTGGCTCGCTTGGGCTAAAAGTCTTGGGCAGGAATCAGCAGACGAGTCCTCTTTCGTGCAGACAGATGGGAACAGAGGTGATGTCATGCTCTGGCCATGTTGCGGATGTTGAAAAGCTTAAACGGAGATCCACATCACCAGACCTGGCTTTAAATAAATAGGACAGGTTCCATAACGAAGGCCAGGGGTTGTGTGCAATCATACTTTGCAGAGAAGGAGTGCTGATTTTTAGGGGATTCGGATGCACTGTTGGTCCCCATAGGTTCTCTTCGGTGGATATGTCATGAAACATCTCTGTTATATTCATTTTCTCCTCATAGAACCAAGCTGAGAACTTCACTTCCAAGTAGAAAAGGAGGAAATGCACTGTTGCCAAAGGTTTCTGGACACCTGCTCATCCAGTGTTCTTTCCAAAGGAAAGGCAATTTAAAAGGACTTTGTCCTCCTTTTTCTGCAGTAACAGCCTTTATTATTTGAATTATTTTAAGGTTTTCCAGTAAATTGTGGAACATTGTGAACACCTGCTCAACATCACGTTCCGTCTGAAATAATGGATAATGATATGAATATAATTGGTTCATTTTGTGTTCACCGTTCGCTGCATTAACAGTCTTTGTAGTTCTGGGAAGGATCTAAATCAAGTGTTGGAATATCACAAAGAGATTTGATTTCATTGCATTCTTTATATGAAAGCATAAGTGAGGTCAGGTATGGATCTACTATCCAGTGAAGGTTTTCAATAGAGGTGTGCCAAAAAATCGATTCACATAAGAATCTTGATTTTCATTTACTACGATTCAGAATCGATTTAAAATGTCCCAAAATCGATTCTGAGGGGCGGGTTTTAGACTGATTTTGGGCTGGGTATTTTTGTTGGACCTGGCAACCCTGGGGATAGCGCTTGTCCTTTCAAACGGAGATCTTCCAGACACACACAGAGCGTAGGTGTTTGAGAATCACCGGTAAGATGGCAGAACAAGCACTATATTACATTAGATTAACGTGTAGTTTCAATGTTTTATGGCAGAATGCTTCATAACAAGCATAAAAAAGATCGCTAGTAGTTAGTTTCAGTAACTGTTAGCTAGCTAACTAGCTAACTTTCCAGTTCCACCTTAAATAACGCTACAGGTGGCAGCGGGCTGCAGCATTTAAGGCGGAACGGAAAAATACAATAAGCTAACCAGAGCTAATTTCAGCTCCTCATCACAGAGGAATTAAGGAATGGACCATATGAATTAATTTCTCCACCTCCTGCCCCCTTTCTGAAGAAATACAACGACCTTAAATTAACTAGTTAATCAGCAGCTGCTCCTGAACTTTAGCGCTCCACTGCTATCATCACATCAGCCCAGCAGCGTCACCTACACACCACCGCTAGTAGCCTGGTAATAAAGCAGTGTTATTTATTATTTATTTATTGTTCATTAACGTCATTGTGATATCCCAGTGATTCCTCTGTCACTGAGGACCCACATTCCTGCACATTTTATTGTTTTTGTAACACATTACCTGCTCCAGGACCAGTGTATATTATGGAGGGTTTTTTTTTCAATAAGATTCATAAGCCAGAAGCAGAAATTTTTATAATTCAAATCGTTTTGAATCAAAAATCGATTTTGAATCGAATCGTGGCCCCCAAAATCGGAATCGAATCGAATCGTGAGATAGTAAACGATTCCCACCCCTAGTTTTCAACTAGATTTTGGAGCATTGATATGAGGGTTTGTAAATTTGTATAGATCCTTTTTGTATTTACAACTTTTGCAGACATACAAATGGCACAAATGAACCAAATACTAGGTACCAAAAAAGTAGATTTGAGTAGTTTAGGTCCCATGCAGTGGAAGAGCACCACCAACTTATGCTTGCCCCTGGGTTCACGTGTATTTTTTAGACCAGAACATCCCATTTTAGGGGAAATGTGATATTTGAAATTTATGCAGAGTGTGCAGTTGAAACAACTGAAGTCATTGTGTTCACCATTACAAACTCTTGAAGATGCTTTGTGTGGATTGAATCCGAGAGATTCTGGGGTGCAGCAGCAATCTCAATGTTAGGGAAGTGGCCTTGCCAGTTCGAGCTTCTGAACTCCGAACACGATTAAACTGTCCCCAGGCAAGATGAACCCAGCCCTAACTCTTCCCTACTGTTTTGCTGGGATGCAACTATGGCCTACATGTTAGTGAAGCTGTGTTGTGACTGGAAGGTGGCTAGTCCGAGACCCTGAACAAACAGGACAGACTGAAGAGTGCCTCCAAGCAAGACAACCCAACCCAACCTCAAACTGTTCCCTGCAGTGATGCTGGGGTGCAGCTGTTGTCTGAAGGTTAGAGAAGCTGCCTTATGACTGGAAGGTTGCTGGTCTAAGCCACTGAATCAAAAGGACATGGTTGATATGCCCAAAATGGTTGATTTGCCCTCAAGAAGTCATTGCCTGAATGTTAGTGAAGCTACCTTGTGACTGGAAGGTTGCTGGTTTGAGCCCCTGAACCAAAAGGACATAGCTGATTTGCCTTCAAGATAAGCGACCCAAACTCAAACTGTTCCCTGCACTGTTGCTGGGGTGCAGCCATTGCCTGAATGTTAGTAAAGCTACCTCGTCTCTGGAAGGTTGCTGGTCCGAGACCTTGAACATATATGACACAATTAAAGCGTACCCCCAAGAAAGACAACCCACTACACGCAACCCCAAAATGTTTCTTATAGTCTTGCTGGGGTGCAGCCATTGCCTGAAGGTTAGTGTATCTGTCTGGTGACTCAAAGTTTGCTGGTTGAAACCTGAACCATAAGGGTATGGCTGATTTGCCCTCAACCAAGACAAACCAACCCCAAATTGTTTCCTGCACTGTTACTGGGGTGCAGCCACTGCCTGAATGTTAATGGAGGTACCTTGTGACTGGAAGGTTGCAGGTTCGAGACACTGAACATATAGGACACAAACTGAAGTTTACCCCCAAGAAAGACAACCCAACTAAACTTAACCCCAAAATGTTTCCTAAGTTGTTGTACTTGGGTGCAGCCATTGCCTGAAGGTTAGTGGAGGTACCTTTTGACTGGAAGTTTGCTGATTCAAATCCCTGAACCAAAAGGGCATGGCTGATTTGCCCTCAACCAAGATGACCCAACCCCAAAATGTTTCTAATAGTCTTGCTGGGGTGCAGCCATTGCCTGAAGGTTAGAGAAGCTGCCTCAGGACCTGAAATTTGCTGGTTCAAACCCCTGAACCAAAAGGACATGGCTGGTTTGCCCGCAAGCAAGACAACCCAACCCAACCCCCAACTGCTTCCTGGGTGCCCCAGCTATTGCCGCCCGCTGCCTGGGTGCCCTAGCTATGTAGTATGTAATCTTTTCTTCTTACTCAATCCAGACCACCACAGGGCAAATAAATCCACTAGGCCAGATGAGTGGACACAACCCTCCTTACCCCCCATGCAGCCAAAGGCAATAGGAGCCCTTGGCTGTGGTTTAGACTGAGACTATAACGGGAAATGGCCTTGCAGTTATATTTCCATGCTGGATGGCTTAGAATTTGTTTAGATAACTGTGAACCACCAAATTAACGTTGTTTTGTTTACACATAAATGGCACATAAGAAACCATGCTCTCTTTGTATCATCCACGAGCCTCCGTCCATGAATCCGCAGCAATAAGTCAGTCAAGAGATGTCTCTATTTGCACTGGATCTCTTACTGATCAGAGTCAGATGTTCTAAGAATATCACCTGACATCCTGCCAAGCAATGTGCTATGGTAGCATTTATATAAAACAGCTGTGTGTGTGTGCGCTCAAGTCTTGCAGTCGTGATTATAATCTCCTGTGCTGTCTCTTCCAAATTCGCTGGCAAACCTAACACTCCATTAAGTGCACAAGTATCAGTCATACGTGGAGAACCGTTGACTCGGCCCTTCGAGAACAACTGCTTTAACCATTTCCAAAGAATTTGTGGTAAAAACGGGAAAAGCTATGCCGTGATCTTCTTGACCCCTCCCTGTGTGGGATGGCTCCGACATTTACTCTGAGCTCCCGCTACATGCACCGCTCCTAACCACTGTGTCCTGAAGGGTCACTTTGGCTTTTCCTTTTTCTTGCCTCTTAATTTGCTAAAAGGCATCACACAGAAGCTGACCTCAGATATTCTTTCAAGGGATGATAATTTTAGCCAGTTTTGCTACTTGAATGTCCACTTTAATTTTTATAATTTTATTTCTAATTTTTCCCCTTTTCTCCCCAATTTACACGGCCAATTACCCAACTCACACATTAGGACTCCCCATCACTAGTGATGCCCCAACACACCAGGAGGGTGAAGACTAACACACACTTCCTCTGATACATGTGAAGCCAGCCATCGCTTCTTTTCAGTGCATCATTGCCGAGCAGCATCACAGCGCGCTTGAAGGAAAGCGCAGTGGCTCAGTTCCGGTACATCAGCTCACAGACGCCCTGTGCTGTGGACATCACCCTAGGAGTGATGTGGGGAGAGAGTGCCATCTACCCAACCGCAGGAAGCAGGGCCAATTTTGCTCCCTCTGAGCGCCGACAGCTTGATGGTAAAGCTGCATGAGTGGGGGTTCAAACATGCGACCTCCCGCTCATAGTGGCAGCGCTTTAGACCGCTGGACCACTCGGCGCCCCGAAAGTCCACATTTTTAACAAAATATCACAAATATCAACAAATAAACAAACTGACATGCTAAGGTCTCATGGCAACCCACAATTTGACTTTGCTCTAACTCTGATAGTCCACATCACCTTGCCATGAGTACTCTGGCCAGTGTTTAAGCACTTATAAAAATGTGGGCTTTCCCAAGCCACCCATCTCCTGAGGGTCAACACTATTCCATCACTATGCCTGTCATGATAATACATGAACAACTTTTTTGTACAATAAATTGACATCGTCCCAATTATATTTCATAATGGTGATATGTATTGCGTATTGTGTTTATTTGTATGTTTGTTCACATATATAACAGTATTGAACAGTATTTAGCCATTCATGCAATAACAGACCAGGGCTTTAATATATTTGGCTCCATACACACAGTGTGCACAGACTGCAGAAGGTGAAGAAAAGTGAAGTATATACAGCTGTTTCTTTAATTTTACCAAATTGAAAACCTCTGTAATGTAATCAAGAGGTAGATGTTTGATCACAAGCAATCAAACCAAACTGAACGGCTTGATTTTTTGCATCAGGAGTGGCATAAAGTTTTATAAAAGCAGTGTGTAAGATTGGTGGAGGAGAACATGCCAAGATGCTATGAATAGGAACTTATGAATATGAACTTGTTTTCTTTGCGTTATTTGAGGTCTGAAAGCTCTGCATCTTTTTTGTTATTTCAGCCATTTCTCATTTTCTGCAATGCATTTTCTAAATGACAACAATATTTTTATTTGGAATTTGGGAGAAATGTTGTCCATAGTTTATAGAATAAATCAACAATGTTCATTTTACTCAGACATATACCTATAAATAGCGAAATCAGAGAATAGCTGATTTCTTCTTGTCTTAAAAAGAGTATATTTGCTTTGTTATGCTGTTCTATTATCATTATGCTCTTAAAATGTAATTAATATCGATATATTGTCCACAAAAACGTATTGTGACCGGCCTGCCCATGGCCTTTTGCATGTATGTTTAATATGGTTAGTGGGAATAAATAAAAATGCATTTCCTATCAGTAGGTGTGTCAGTAATTGTAGCTGGTGTGCCTGAGATCTGGGTTTGACCTGGATAGGGTCTCGCCCCCAGTCTGTAGAATTTAAGCCACCTGTTCTGCATGCTCCTCGTTCCTAACCAAATGTGCACTGTCATGGGGCTGTTCTGCTGCCAGCCAAGGCCCACCCAAATCCAACAACAGCAGTGTAAGTAACCTCAGGGGAATCATGGCCCCAGTGTAATACACACCAGGCCCTAAATGGAGCACAGCTTCCTCCAGACACAGCCCTCGGTGTGCTCAAACACAGCAACGACAAAAGGTCAACTGCAGAGGGGATAACCTGGCTCCTCACAGCACTGTGTTCACTCAGAGTGCCATCTGGGGACTTCTGAATGGAAAACTGAACTGTTGTTAGCACACGTGAAGACGCATCTGTGTGTGTGTGTAACACCCTAAATCAGATAACACCCTAGCAAGACTACCATATATATGCTAGCCTATTGTCATGGTGTTGGGTAGGGGTGGGTGATATGGCCCTAAAATAATATCACGATATTTCAATATATTTTCACGATAACGAAACTCTTAGCGATATGATCAAATAATTTTTTTTTAAGGATACACTACTGCAAAAAATTTAAATAAAATGTTATTATTGCAGCAACAAAGTAGTACCCTGATGTGATAATTAGGGATGGGCGATATGGCACAATATTTCAGGGTATAATATCATTCACGATATTCAAAAATGTTGGCGATAATATTGCGTACGATACAATATGACACCCCCCTAGTGTAACATACAATTTTGTTCAATTCCATATCACATTTTATTCTCATTAAGACACTTTGACAGTCCAAATTATAAATTATTTATTATTCCTTTATTTAGTCTTCCTTCCAAATAGCATTGTAACCAGTCCCTTCCTTCTGGGTGCAACTATTTCTTTAAAGATGATTGTGTGTCTCTCTCGCTCTTTCTGTTTCCGCTCTATCTCTTCCTTTTTTCTCTTTTTTTTTTCCTTCTTTTTCTCTTCCTCAT
Source organism: Astyanax mexicanus (assembly GCF_023375975.1). Classification (NCBI taxonomy): domain Eukaryota; kingdom Metazoa; phylum Chordata; class Actinopteri; order Characiformes; family Acestrorhamphidae; genus Astyanax; species Astyanax mexicanus. The sequence goes on from NC_064408.1 coordinate 11,462,804, forward strand.
TCTCTCACACACAAACAAACACACACACACAGCTGTACCATCTGTTTTATCAGATGTTGACAAATTGAGCAGATGAACTTTGATCAGATCTTGTTTAGTCTGACTGCTGACTCTCCTTCTCCCTCTCTCGCGCTCTTTCACCCATCTCTTTCTACACTCTCATGCACTCTCTTGACCCATCGTGTACTCTCACGCACTCACACACTCTCTCACACTCTCTTGCTCTTTCACACACACTCACACTCTCCTGGACTCTCACACACTTGTATACTCTTTCTTGAAGTCTTGTACTCTTACGCACTATCAGGCTCTCTCTTTCACTGTCATGCACTCTCACTCTTTTTTTGTGCTCTCACTCTCTCATGCACTCTGTTTTGAATAATTACTGTTCGTTAAAGCCTTGTCCTCTCGCAATCTCTTGCACTTTGACTCTTACACGCTCACACTCTCTTGCCCTCCTTTGCACTCTGACTTTCACACTCTTGCACACTCACACTCTCTCTTGCTCTCCTGCACTTTGACTCTCTCATTCTCACAAACTTACACTCTCTCGCACTCTGCCTCTCACACTCTTTCACAATCATACACTCTCTTGCACTTTGACTCACTCACACTCTCTCTTGCTGACTCTTTCAGTCTCAAACACCTACACACTCTTGTGCTCTCTTTCTCGCACTCTTGACTCTCACACACTCAGACTCTCTCTTGTACTTTGACTCTCTCACATACTCACACACTCTCTCTCTCTCTCTCTCTCTCTCTCTCTCTCCCCCTCTCTCACAGTATTTAGCCAGTCATGCAATAACAGACCAATGCTTCAATAACTGTGATTCTAAATACACCCTATACAGTGTGCACAGACTGCATTAGGTGAAGAAAAGTGAAGTGTATATACAGCTCTAGAAAAACATTAGAGACCACTTAAAAATGATAGGTTTCTTTGATTTTGCCAAATTGGATGATCCCAAGCAATCAAACCAAGCTGAACTGCTTGAAATATTGCATCAGGAGTGGCAGAAAGTTATCCAAAAGCAATGTGAAAGACTATGAATAGGAACTTATGAACACTCTGACTCTCACACTCTTGCACACTCACAGGCTCACACTCTCTTGCACTTCGACTCTCACACTTTTGCACTCTCTTGCACACTTTCTTTATATCTTTGTCTTTCATTTTTCTATATATTTTTTTGTCTGTCTGTCTGTATACCTGGTTCTTCCCTCAGTTTCTCTCTGCTGTAATTCTCTTCTTCTGTATGCTATCACTTTATCCATGTCTCTCATCCTTCTCTCTCTCTCTCTCTCTCTCTCTCTCTCTCTCTCTCTCCCTCACCCTCACTGTTTTCAGTTCATACCCATGAGCTCACGCCTTAATCTTTACAATCACTTCCCTTTCCCCTAGTCCCTCCTCTTCTCTTACCACACACACACACACATAGACACACACACACAAGCTCTTTATCTCTCCCATACTTGTCTGCCAAGGCCCAGATTGCTGAGGACTCTGGGCAAGCTTTTTGGCATCACACAAAGCACTTCACATACTACTCCAATCTAGGTCACTGTGGTGTGTTTGCCTGTTTGGTGTGTTGAAAGTGTGTTTGTGTACAATATATGGGCCAAAAGTATCTGGACACACTTTCTAATTAGTGTGCTTGTGTACAGCTTGTATAATCTCAATAGAAAATCACTTTCAATAAAACAAGATGCTTTAGAGCACTCGTACATGAGCCCGAATCCACCAAATCCAATACCAAGTGTTGGCTAGAGGGGTATGAAACACCTTCTAATACCTTTGGGATGAGCTGAACATTACTTGGTCTTACTAATGCTCTTGTGCATGTGTAAATGCCATCAAATCCTCACAACAATCTCCCAACATGTATTGTAAAGCCTACCTTGAAGATTAGAGGTTGGTACTGCATAAAAGAGGAGCAAAAGCTATGTTATATGCCTGATACAGGTGTGGAGACAAACCATTGTTTCAGTGGGAAGCCTTACTTGTAACAAATGTAATAATCTAACCCCCCAGTATGGAGGCTAGGGGTGGGCAATATTATATGGTATACAACATATCGTGACACAGAAATATCATGATATTAAAAATCCATATCGTGATAATAGGGATGTTCTAGTCTATTATTTACTGTGAAGCTTTAGGTGTATTTATTGTATAATTGTTTTAGTTTGCAGTTTATATGCATGCACTAAATATTCTGCAATATTATTTGCTGCATTATATTATTTTATGCTATATTATTTATTTTGCCACATTATGATTATTCTGTTATACTATATTCCTGAAATGAATGAATTATTTTAGTTTTTCTAAATCGCCAAGTATATCGTTATTTAAAAAATACCCTGAAATATCGTGATATTATTTTAGAGCCATATCGCCCACCCCTAATGGAGGCTGTACTTTATGCTGGATAGTAACGATTTCAATAGGTTGTTTACAGGCTTCAAAATGATGCCGTTCCAGATGTATGCCTGGCATCAGACATGGTGCCAAAAGGTTAATATTGATCTGTTTCAGGGAGTTCTATTCTATTGGCAGTGTTGTATGCTTGTGTGCATTTGCACATCTGTGTCAGCAGTGGGTGCAACTTAAAGTAGCTGTTTGTATAGCTTGCATAGCAAATATAGCTCCCCCAAAACCAGGAGGGTAAAGACTACCCCTGATACATGTGAATTCAGACTCCACCCCTTTTTTTTTTACTTTGCTGAGTAGCATCACAGCAACCGGAGGAAAGCGCAGCGACTCGGTTCTGATACATCAGCTCACAGATGCCTTGTGCTGATCGACATCACCCAAGGAGTGATGAGGGAAGAGAGTGCCATCTACCCACCCAGAGAGAGCAAGGCTGATTGTGCTCTCTCGGGGCTCCGCTAGCTGATGGCACGCTACATGAACAGGATTCAAACCAGCGATCTCCTAATCATAGTGGCATCACTTAGCCCGCTGGACCACTCAGTGCCCCGAGTACATGTTTTTTTTTGTTTGTTGGTTTGGCTGCGGTTTGACAGCTCATACATGCTGACCATATGCTGCTGACCTACACTGACACACACATGCACACACACACACACACACACACACAAACACACATACACACACAAATAAACACACACACACACACACATAAACACACACACATGCACGCAACCTGCAGCGGAATGGTCTCAGAGATGTCCAGCTGTTGGGTTTGCGTAGCATGACCTAAGCAACTACTGACTGTGTGTGTGTGTGTGTGTGTGTGTGTGTGTGTGTGTGTGTGTGTGTGTGTGTGTGTGTGTGTGTGTGTGTGTGTGTGTGTAAATCCAGCCTGGGTCATTCAGGCTCAGGGCTGGTTCAGAGGAGGTTGCAGAGCGGATCAGTAGCAGGATGAGTGCACACTGCATCCACTCTGTCCTGGTCAGCCTTAGGGCACAACCACTGCCATGCCATGACACACACACACACACACACACACTGCGCACAAACACGCGCATTCACACTGCATATACACACACGCATGCACACATATGGTGAGACAGTAGGTGCTGCTTTTATCTCAAGTCACATGTCTCTCTGCCTGTCTTTCTCTCTCTCTCTCTGTGTTTTTTCTCTCTCTCCGTCTCTCTCTCTCTCTGTCAGCACCTCAGCTGATTTGACAGCCCCTGCCATGCAGTGCACTCTGGGAAATCCTTTGTGATCTGTGCACATCTGAGCTCGCTCTACTGCCCATAGCACACAACTAAGACAACCCCCACTACTCTCGCGCACACTCTCTCTCTCACTTTCTCTCGCACACTCTCTCATACATTGTCTTTCACACTATTTGAATTATTAATGGCAGTGGACTATACTATATCTCTCCTTCTCTCTCTGTTCCTTTTTCTCTCTCTTTCTTTTTTTCTCTCTCTCTGTCTGGAGCTGGGCACGCAGCTGTTTAGAACAACAGTCTGCTGGGAAAACACTAACTTTTTTTTTTTTTTCTATTTTTTTTCCCATTTTCTCCCAATTTTGCTAGGCAGCTGATGGCAAGCTGCATGACCGGGATTCGAACCAGCGATCTCCCGATCATAAACACAATGACTTTTAAAACTAAAATCAAATCTTGGATCAATACTGTTGAGCAGATATTCTGTGAGTGTAGAGGTGTAAGAAGATATTGTAATATCAGTCATGTTTATAGCAGCAGAGACAGGCCAATATATTTGAAACATGTTTTGGCTGGAAGCCACTGTGGCAGTGTGGCACTGGTGGCAGAGCAGCCCTGGTATATTCATTGCTAACCAGGACCAATAAAACAGCAGATTCAAATTCACACAGAGCATTCAGCATCTTATTATGCTTAGTATGGGTTTACTAAGTTCACTTCAACTTCACACACTGGCTGCTTTCCAGCTAAATGATAGAAGCTGTACAGAGCTAGGATAGTAATGTTGTCTGAGCTTACTATGTATTCTGGCTTTCTGTGGTCTTTCTGTGGTTTGTAGTACTGTCACAACTATGGTAGCTGTTACGATCCACATTTCTCTGTCTTCTCACTGTCTTCCTTCTGCATGTGCTGTTTTGAATTAAAAGCCCTCTGCAGAGTTTTTGTAATTGCAGTCTTGTGATGTTCCATAATATTTGTGAGTTGCTCTGCATTATTTTTAAGTGTATGTAGTGGAAGCACTGCATATTAAGGTATTGTGATACTGTGTTTTCTAACACTGTATCGTTTGATGTTAGCATGGTTGTGTATGTGTGTAGGGGACCAGTATGAGCAGGGTAGGACTCTATGGTTTCCACAATGTGGAGAACGTAGTCGGAATCTTGGAATTGGGGAATAAAAGTATAAACACAAAATGGACACTAAAATACACAGAATCCAAAAATGAAAAAAAAAAAATCTGAAATAGCATGAAAAAAAAAAAAACAGTTGTCGTAGCGATGTCCAAATAAATGTAGCACATTTATTTGGTGAGTAACAGCATATTGTTGTGGGCATTTGCAGGTGGATTTACTCCACTCCACAGATTAGTGCAATATTCTTTAGATTCCATAGGACAGGGGTCGGCAATTACGTTTGGCCGCGGGCCTGATGTTTTTTCAACCATTACGTGGAGGGCCATACAAAAATATATATATATTTTGGAAAATTAAGTGTAATAGGACGTGCTACAGTGCTACAGACTAGTAGCTCTCCAGCCCAGAGGGTTATTGAACCCAATTGCAGAACAGTTTATCTCAAAGCAGCTAAACCCAAGAAGAAAGGAAAAATAAATAAATACACCGCTCTTCCTGTCATCAGGGTCGCAGTTCAATACACTACCACTGCCCCAGCTAGTGATTTGGAACACAGCCGGGAAAAACTGCCTTATAAGGAGATAGGGAGTCTGAGAACGGGCGGAAACTAAAGTCACGGCAAGCGCGACAGAGACTGGGGAGGATTGTAAACAAAAGCTCACCAGAGAAGCTTTTTATTTATTTTATTTTTAAATTATCGTTCATTATAGTCACAGGCCAGATGTTTCATGCTTGCTGAGCAAATTTGGCCCGCTGGCCACCAATTGCCGACCCCTGTCATAGGATATAGCTAGGGTCATGGGGCATGATACTGGTTCCTTTCTAGTGAAGTGTTTGCATATAAATGTGACACATTTTCACTAAACTCTAAAGGTTGAGTTAACGAGTTAAGTTAACTTGACTTTGACTTGTTTTATTGTGCAGGACTACTAAAAACACACGCAAGGTTGACCTGTTTCTAATAAAGTGTCCACCATTAACACGCATGCAAAAAAGACGGATGGCATACACCATTAGCAGCCTGAGTTTTCACACCCCTCTCCCTCCTTTCCTCTGTGTTTAATTATAAATCGATTCTGGGTGGGGAAATAAATTCTGTCTGATTTATAGACTGGAAGTCGGGGGCCGAATCTAGCTCTGGGGATGGGGGGGGGGAGCTGGAGGCCGCGGGTCAAGAGAAGCGCCGGGCTAATGCAATCGCCAGACGGCACGGGAAACTCACTCCCTGCCAAGAGGTTGTCACAAGAAAACAAGATAAATTATCTCTTTTTTTAAACTCTTATTTTTTCTCTCCCCATCCAAACCATTTGAAGGAACTTCTGTCTCTTCCAGGAAGAAACATTCAGTAACCCAGCTCGCTCTCCCGAGCCAAGAATTTCCTATTTTTTTCCTTTTTCCTCCCGTCCGTGAGCAATGTTCGGTATGTTAAATGTGGGAAGCTTTTAAATTATAATGTGGCGAGGATTTTAAAGCACTGTGCTGTTTTAGCAGCAGCGCTGTGTGTACATGAACGAGGCCCTTCGTCTTCCTCTGCAGATAAATGAGGCGTAGAATGCACACTTTTCAGCTTTCAGAGCTACCGTTTTACTTTATGAAGAATGGACTTGAAACTACAGTACATTGATCAGCCATATTATTAACACCACCTTCCTAATAATGAGGAGACTCTTTGTGTCATCACCACACATTGTAAATCTTTACAGTCGAGGCATGAACGTCCTTGAGGCAAAACCTCTAAGGGTTTCTTAACGTTAGGAGCAGATCCTTTAATTTTGGTAAATTGTGAGGTGGACCCTACATGGATCTCATCGTTGAACCTTTAATGTCACTATTTCATCAGCTGTGCTTTCTTGGAGCATTTTTGGAAGGTATTGACCACTGCATACACGGAAAACCCCACAAGGGCTAACCCAGAACCATTTTCCTGCTTTCAATGCCTCATCTTCAACATCTGACTGTTCACTTGCTGCCTAATACAGTACCAAATAGAAGTTTCTGCCTTGTAGATTGATACTCAGTCCAGAGACTGTAAAAAAGATGGACGTTGTGTCATCGTTCCCATTCATTCAATGAAAATGAAGCCAAAATCTTCCGCCATGTTGGCGATCCTGAAACCCGATTCTGTGCAGTAGAGTCCAGAGGAGGGAGAAAGACTGTGGAGAGACAGCCTACTCATTTAAATAACCCCGCCCCTGAGGGATGCCTCGCGGTCACAGGCTGCAGAGCGGGGCGGAGCGGAGCTGACGGTCTGTTATGGGTCCCCCCATAACCAGCCCTTTTACCATAACCACACATTTTTTGAATAGAGCTGAATAACCTTCTAAAAACGAATTCTGTGGGGATATAAAAAAATGACAATATAAGCAGAGGTTACACTAGCTGCTGCATTTAAATAAAGGAGGTAGAATTACAGTATATTAGAAAAAAACGTGATTGAGAGTTGTCTGTTTTGCCATTGAAACCTATGGGGATGGGTGAAGTTACACAGCTTTCTGCAGCCGAACAGCAGGGGGCGCCTGACCTGTGGTGGCTTCACTTTTGAGAGACGATGCTCTGTCCAGCTATACACAGTCTATGCTAAAGTCATTCAAACTATAAAACAAAACATGGACTTAATTAGTCAAACCAAAAAGAATATGTTTTATAATATTTTAGATTCTTCAAAGTATCCTCTCTATCTTAGATAAATACAGTTTTGCACATCTCTGCTGGATTTTCTCAGTCAGCTTTATGAGGTAGAGTCACCTGCAATTCAGGCTTTCAGTTAACAGCTGTGCTGAACTCATCAAGAGTTAATTACTTGAATTTCTTGTCTCTTAAAAAAGTGTTTGAGAGCATCAGTTGTAAAGTAATGAAGAGGTAGAGTTACAGGTATACAGTGAATAGTGAATATTTGAGAAATGTTCAAATTCATATTGTGAGAAGAAATAATCAAATAAATAAATAGAAAGAAATTATAAGAAATAAAGAATAATTTTATAAAGACATTTAAGAAATTAAGGTCAGTCAGTCCAAAACATTTGACGAACTCTGAAAGAAGTATCCTCAAGTTAAGTCACAAAAACCATCCAAGACTTGATGATGGAACTAACTCTCATCAGGACTGCCCTAGAAAGGAAGCGCAAGAGTTTCCTCTGTTGTACAGGATAAGTTCTTTAGAGTTACCAGCCTCAGAAACCACAAGTTTAAAAAACAGCTTAACCTCAGATAAGAGCTTCTAAAAGCTTCTTCACAGAGTATTTGGTTTGTTTGAAGCTTTGAAGTTACTACTTGATTAATTATGTGTTCCTTCATAGTCTGGATGATTTCAGTATTTTGTTAAAAAAAAGACAAAAAGGAAAAAAAAACATTGAATAAGAAAGTGTGTCCAAACTTTGGACCGTACTGTATGTAGTAGTGATGGCGATTTTCACGATTAATTCAGTTAATTTGATTTACAGTTTAATGCAATTTTCAAAAGGGAGTAATCGCAAGTTTACTTAGACATTTTTTCTTTTTAATCTAAAATATGTATTTATATCATTGTTTTTTGTAGCGGTTAACCTAGTTTTAAACTATTTCTTTAGCATCTGTAGTTTGGTTTTTAATAGGGGTAAGAAATCGATTACAATCGCAAATTAGATTTTTTTGTGAGAAAAAAAACGAAGATAATTTTTTTAGGCCACAATCACCCAACACTAGTATGTAGATCCCATCCCTTGACAGAAGCCGCTGTAGATGAAGATAATCAGTGTTGTCAAGGTCATTTTATGCTTCTTTGTCAAATGTACCGCATACCTTAATGCATACGCTACTATGCCTATGCTTATATCCTATGTAGTTCACTATGCATTACCCTACACTTGATGCACACATCTTTAAAAATTTAGCATATCACCACAGTGCAGCCTTTGGCAACTCTAATTGGTCCACTAAACCTCGTATTTGGCAATAAGGCAGCTTACCAGATACAAGAGCTGAACCCACAACCCTGTGATCAGTAACTGACCCACTACATGGGTTAAATGTGTGAAACTAGAATTAAGACGCTTTTTAACTTGGGCTGAGACTTCTATTCTGTGTGTGATAAAGCTGTATTGTAGGGAGAATATGGGAATATGTGGATAATTATAAGGTGGAGTCGTTCTGTGCGAGATATTAAATCAGGTCGTGTTCTTCTGTTATTTTTAGGGCTCTTTTCGCAGTGAACACACACACACACACACACACACACACACAGCCCTGCAAAGCATCCATCCTTCTTTAAATAAATGAATCTCTGACCAATCAGCTCTTTTAGCGCCTGTGTAAAAGTTTTAAAGAGCTTTTTATGCGCCCGCAGCCTCCAGAGTAGAACTGAAATACTGCGAGCATCCATTTTTTCCTGACCTAACAAGGCTGAACTTGCAGGAGCGCTTTGGGGGGGCGGGGCTGGGAAGTTCTAAGTTGGGAAAATTGGAGCTTCCAGTTGTCTAGAGTGCAGCATAAATCCAGCTAACCATGACTAATTGTATTCTCTTTGTATTGAAACTTGCTGCTGTTCCTTTTTTGTGTGTGTGTGTGTGTGTGTGCGCGCGCGCGCGCTCTAAAAGAATTAACAGCGGTTCAGCAGCTTAGCTCTCCCAGCGTGCATTGGGGCGGCCGCATAGACATGAGGGCCTGTGCCCCATGTCACCAGACAAAACAAGCGCTGTTGGTGGATGCCCCGCCTCCACATCCACCACACACACACTCTCACACTCTCTCACACACACTCACACACACATATACACACTCTAACTCTCTGTCTCACACACACACACACTCTTCTCCAGTAGGCCAAAGTTCAACCACGACATTCACATGCCTGCAAGCAATTACGCATCCACATGTAAGGCCTGAACAGAGCGAGCGAGGGAGCGAGCGAGGAAGGGAGGGAGGGAAAGACAGAGAAAGGAAAAGAGAGAGAGAGAGAGAGAGAGAGGGAAAGGTTACTGTGGGCCATTTAGTGCTGTTGCCATAGCGAAGCCAACACTCTATCCAGCTTGAGAAAGGTCAGGTAGATCATGTGTCTTTTGTTTTGTTTCTCTCTCTCTCTCTTTCTCTCTTTCTCTCTCTCTCTCTCTTTTTCTCTCTCTTTTTCTCTCTCTTTTTCTCTCTCTCTTTCTCTCCCTCTCTCTCTCTCTCTCTCTCTCTGTCTCTTTTGCCTGCCAGCTCTCCAGCTCAGTCGAACATCTCCTTTAAAGGCCTGAAATAACAAGCCGATCGGATCCGACAATCGATTTGAATACCCGAACCTTCAGGGCGACAAAAACAGCATTAAACTCCACCATTACAGATATCTGTGGACTTTCAGCTCAGCGCTATCTCTGGACTCTAGCCTGAGTTAACACTAGCTCTGCATATTTTCTAAACGGACAGTGAAGCACTTCTGGAAGTTACCCTGGATAAGAGTGTCTGCTTAACGCTGTGTACATGAATGTAGAGGAATGGGTAATGATTTGAATGGGTAAGAGCTAGTCGAAATGGTAATAATATATCAATATTTTCTCACTATACACTGTTTATTATAAGATTTTGACATGCAGTTATGGTGCCCCATTTGAAGCAGGTTTTTTAAAAAAAACTAAAAAAAGTTCTAATACTCCCCCACTAATCCCATAATTAGTACTGTGTTTTACTTTATCCAGACCAACAAGATCAGTGACTGTAGAAAGTGTGGATATTGTGGTTCCATTCCCTTCTGTTCTATATAATCAGAGCTGTGCAATATATCAACATTTTATCGTCTCATTTTATCTTTTTTTTTAAGAATTTCATTTTAAAATATCAGCGCTTTAAGACCCAACTGACCCAACAGACCCATTTCATTACAAAGAGGGTAAAAAATCTGTTTAATTACACAATGTCACTGTGCTATTCATTAAAGTATTTGTATTGCTGAGTAGCAGAATCTGCCCACTGCCGGGGCATTTTTCTGTTTGCCATGATAAACACTATGTATCGTCAAAATGTTTTAAAATCATAATTGAATATCTTTTTTCATCACCCAGTACACTAAGGTATTGACTAGCTATACAGTTCATATTACAATAAAAGAAAAAGAACAAAAAAGATGCAGATCTCAAATAATGCAAAAAAAAAAAAAACAAGTTCATATTACTAAAGTTTCAAGAATTCAGAAATCAATATTTAATGGAATAACTTTGGTTTTTAATCACATGCATCTTAGCATGTTCTCCTTCACCAGTCTTACACACTGCTTTTGAATAAATTTATGCCGCTTCTGGTGCAAAAATTTAAGCAGTTCAGTTTGGTTTGATGGCTTGTGATCCTCCATCTTCCTCTTGATTATATTCTAGAGGTTTTCAATTTGGTAAAATCAAAGAAAGTCATCATTTTTAAGTGCTCTCATTTTTTTTTCCAGAGCTGTATATAAATTTACAGCAATCTGAATCAGCAGGTGTCCCAATACTTCTGTATATATATTTTCTTTTTATCAAAATGTTGCTTAAGCAAGGGTCCAGAACCATCTCTCTCTTTCTACTTTATCTACCCCATTAACACCTCCCAGTCCACCCCACATGAACCCATCACCTTTGGCTACTGAGCACCTTATCATTTCCCCTCAACAGCGTTCCTCTGTAGAATGGTGCTCCTTCCAGCTGACCTCGGCGACCCTGACGCTTGATTGGTAGCCAGATTCATCACCAGCCAGAGCAGCCACCACTGTCCGACCCCCTGTGAGCGAGAGAGCGGGGTGAAAAGAGAACAGGAATGGAAGGATGGGGAGGGGGGGATCAGTCTGTCTTGTGTTATTTCACTCTCACTCTATCTTTCACCCTCATCTTCCTTTCTTGTTCTTTTTCTATCTCTTTCTGACACTCTTATTTTCTTTTCACTCTTCTTCTTTCTTTTCACTCTTACTCTCTTTTCACTCTCTCTTATTCTTTTTTTCACTCTCTTATTCTTTCTTTTCACTCTTATGCTTTCTTTTCTCTATTTTACTCTCTTTTCACTATTTTAGTCTTTCTTTTTACTATTTTACTCTTTCTTTCCACTCTTTTACTCTTTCATTTCACTCTTATACTCTTTCTTTTCACTCTGTCTTACTCTTTCCATCCTGTCGTTCTCTTACTCTTTCTTTCCACTCTTTTACTCTTTCTTTTCACTCTGTCTTACTGTTTACATTTTGTCTCACTTTCTTATCACACTTTTACTTTTTCACTTTTTTACTCTTTTTTTCACTCTGCCCTACTCTTTTCATTCTGTCTCTCTTACTTTTTCTCTGTTACTATTTTTTTGCTATCTTCTTTCTGTTATCAGTCTATCTCTCTCTTTCACTCTCTTTCTTGCCTTTCTTCTCTTTCATTCAGTCTGTCTTTTTGTTTGGTCTGTTTTCTGTCTCTCACTCTTTCATATTGCCTTTCTTTTGCTTTCTTTTCTGTCTCTCTCACTCTCTTTTTATGCTTGTCTTATTGGGATGGGCAATACATCGTAAATATAGATATATTTGAAACTGTTCTATAGAAGAAATAATGATGACTTGCACATTAGAGCTCATGCTCGCTCTCTCTCTCTCTCTCTCTCTCTCTTTCTCTCTCTCTCTCTCTCTCTCTCTCTCTCACTCCTTTGACCTTGCTGTGCTTGGTAGCTGCAGGCTGGGTTTGACACATTGAAAAGCGCTCCAGACCTCCGCCTTCACCCCACACAGCTCTAACTGTGCCACATCCTACAACCTCACCTCTCTAATAACATAGCAATAACAAACACATCTCAATCACTCAGTCACAAGATAACACCTCTAAACTTGTAACATTGGGCATGCCAGTGTTTTACCAAAAGAATAAGACTGCCTACAGCAGATAAGCATGGACTTATTGGCACAGTGCTTATTGATGAAATACATAACCGATTTTAAATGTCAAGGTCTGGATTGTGACTGCTTCCATTGCTGGTGTTGCTATACACCTGAACATATTAGACCTGTGTGGATGTATTGTAGATAAATTGTAGATGGTAGGATGTAGATGGTTCCTCCCAACATTTCTTCATCCTGCAGCTCTGAGGGAGATTTTCCTTGTGTCTGTTTCTCACTGGGGGTTCAGTGTTGTATGTTCAATGTTTTGTCTGATGCCGTGTCCTGCGATCACATTTCTATTAAGCTGCTTTGCGACAACAACATTTGTAAAAAGCATTATACAAGTACATTTTATTCTATATGATTTGATGGATTGCATATAAACCTATAGGGTGTCAGAGTGGTACATGTTTACACTTCTCATCCAATCATAATCAGATTGACTCTATCTGGATGGAGAGATTTATTTGGATAGGGGTTTTATTGAACGATGAGAAGCCAGAATAAAATAGGAATAATGAGGCATTACATTTTTTTAATGTGAGGATAGAAAGATCAGATAACTGTGTGAAAATGTAAGGAGTAGAAGTAAAAAATCATTTGGAAAATTACTAATAATAAACTGCAGTTTAGTTTAGATAACCAAAATTTCTTCTTAAGTAAGGTAATGTATTTGCTTGACACCATTATTCCATCTGGTTGGAACCAGCAGAAAGGCTACTGTGGCAAATCTCAGACATACATAGTGATGGTTACAGATCCACATCTCTGTCAGCTGACTGGAGCTAAAGGGTCTGCTGTACCATCTTTTTACTGTCTTTCATAGTGAACTGATTTGTTTGTACACAGATGCCTTAGTATTCTGTTTTAATATGTTGGTACATTACCTGCTGGTTATACTTGATATAAGTTGTGTTATATGTTGTCTTTTGTCTGAATGAAAGTGCAGATTAGTGAGGAGCAGGAGGGGTTAAATGGCGAGTGCTTGGGGGTGGTGTAGGGGAAGCTGTGGGGTGGAAATGGTTAAACTGGCTGCGCTGGGCTGAGCTGTGCTGTGCTGTGCTGCTCGCTCTGTGTAATGACGCCCTCAGCACTTTGATTTCAGCTGAACTGCAGTGACCCCGGCGTGTCTGAAACACTCTCTGCACGCATGGGTGCCTCTCTCTCTCTCTCTCGCTCTCTCTCTCGCTCTCTCTTTCTCTCTCTCTCTCTCTCTCTTTCTCTCTTTCTCTCTCTCTCTTTATTTTTCTCTCTTTCCCTCTCTTTCTTTAGCTTGTTCTTTCTCTATCTTTCTTTCTCACACACTTCCTCCCTCCCTCTCTCTCTCTCTCTCTCTTTATTTCTTTAGCTTATTCTTTCTCTTTCTTTTTCTTTCTTTCTTTCTCTCTGACTAGTTCCCTCATTCATGGAGGAGAGAGGAAAAAATCACAAGAAAAACAAGCAAAAGAGAGACAAAAGGGATATGAGGGAAGGCAATACACTAAAAATTGATGCAGTTTGGGAGGGGGACAAAAAGAGAAAGAAAGAGGACGAAAAAGAGAGAAAGAGTAACAAAGAGACACAAATGGAAGGACAATTAAAAGAAAAGAGAGAGGAGGGGAAGGACGAGAATTGGCTTGGAGGGGTTAAAGAGAAAGGAGAAAAAAGAAAAGATATGGCAAGATAATGATATGGGAGAGAAAGAGAGAAGAAAGGGAGGGAGGGAAGAAGAAGATGAAATAAATGAAAAAGGAAAAGAGAGGTGAACATGCCAATGTTCAAACCACTGTGCCACAGTTGTAAAAGGATGAGAAAGGCAAAAGAGAAGAGAGGATGAGAGACAGAGAGATGGTGAGATACAGTATAGTGAGAAGGAGAAGAGAAGGATAGGTCAAGAGGGATAAAGATAGAGAGAGAGATTGATGAGAGAGAAAAATAGAAAGAGGAGGATAAGGAAAGGACAGAGAGGAAGAGAAGGAGAGACAGAGAAGAAGGAAAAAAAGACATGTTGAGAACACAGAAACTCCACCCAGATAGGGACTTGAATCCAGGACCCCAGCGCTGATAGGAGAACATGCTAACCATCAAACACTGTACCAAAAGTGTGGCGGGGGGTGGGATAAGACAGAGAAAGGGAGAATAGAGAGAAAACAAGAGGAGAGAAGATGAAAAGAAGAGGAGGAAGAGAAGCAGAGGTCAAAGGGAGAAGTTGATTGAAGATAGAGAGAAATAGAGAGAGAAGAGAGAAATAAAAATGTCAAAGCGAAAGATGAGAGAGGCAGAAAAGTGGGGGAACAGAGAGAGAGGAGGAGACAGGAAGAGAGGACAAGGCACAGAGAGAGAGATACAGCATAGTGAGGAGAAGAAGAGAAGGAGAGGTCAAAAGAGATAAAGATGGAGAAATAAAAGAACAGAGAAAACAAGGAGAAGGGAAGCAAAGGACAAAAGAGATATAGAGAAATTGATGAGAGAGAAAAAAGATAGAAAGAGGAGTATAAGGAAAGAACAGAGAGGAAGAGAACAATAGACAAGAGAAGAGGGGGAAAAAGACATGTGGGAAAAATAGAAACTCCACCCAGATAGGGACTTGAACCCAAGACCCCAGCGCTGATGGGAGAGCATGCTAACCATCAAGACACTGTACCACCCTGAGTAAGAGAGACTGTTATGGAAAGGAGGAAAGAGGGATAAGAGAAAGATTAGGGGATAGAGAGAGAAGGAAAAAGGAAGAGATGATGAGAGAGAGATGGTGAGACATACAGTATAGTAGGGCTGCACGATATTGGAAAAAAATTGATATTGCAAATGTTCTTTTTTCAACAATATTTCGCGATATTAAACAATGCAGGGTCCATGACGTCACCAACCCCGCCCCCACCTGCGTGCTGTCTTGCGTCCAGACCAATCAAGAGCTGAGTCAGAGCACTCAAAGCCCGAGGAAAACAGCAAAACAACAATAATGAACCCTTTAATCAGGCATTTAAATGGCTTTTTAAAAGGTATATAAAAGCGTTTTTCCCGGGATTATAAGTCTGAATTCAGCTGTAACTGGAAATATCTGCAATGCAAAACTGTGCTGCACAGCTTTCAACACGTGTGTTTACAAGCATGTGCCCAACCATGTGTATGGAGGCCATGCGGTTGCCTTGTGTTTTCTCCTGCTCCCCCCTCATGCTTCTCAGGCAGTAGCAGCCTGTCACTCACACAGACACAGAGACAGCGCTGTGTATCTACTACTTGTGTCAGGAATCGAAACATTGCAACATGACGTGTTTGATTTAATTGCCTTAAGTGACATCACATGTCCTGCAATGTGACTATTGCGCATGCGCACATCGCGATGACTATGATTAATCAATATATTGTGCACCTCTACACTGTAGTGAGGAGAGGAAAAGAAGAAGGAGAAATCAAGAAATAGAGATGGAGCAAAACAGGGAGAGCAGAGGATAAGGGAGATATAGAGAAGTGGATAGAAGAGAGAGAGGGACAGGGAAAAGGAGAAGGGGAAATAAAAGGGTCAAAGTGAAAGATGAGAAAAGAGAGAATGAGCAAGATGGAGGGAGGAGGGGCGGTGTGAAAGATTGGACACTGAGACAGAGGTTCACTGACCTCCGTTACATTGCTGGCTGAGTGGGGTGTCCCAGATAAAAGGGAGAGCTGTGTGTGAGCGAGGGAGAGGGAGAGAGAGAAAGAGAGAGAGAAAGTGAGAGAGCAAGGGAGAGATAGATGTGTGATGGCCTGCTTTTCCCTGGGCTGCACTTCTAAATGAATGGGAGCAAAAGGCCCAGGTGACCTTAGACCCCAGACTTCAGAGAGAGGGGCTGTAGGCTGCGCTCCAGCTGGGCTGAGTGGGACAGCGGCACTAAATCACTGAACACCCACACTGGGCCAAGCTGTGCACACACACACACACACACGTACACACTCTTGCACTTTTCCCTGCTCGGCTCTCCGTCAGTACCACCTTCACACTCTGGAAAAGTGTGGAGGAAGAGCGGGTGGTACAGCTGCAGCTGGAACACACTGACTTGCACTGTGTGTGTGTGTGTGTGTGTGTGTGTGTGTGTACACGCATGTACATTTTCTCTGAAACAAGGGCCTGCTGTGTTATACACTGAGTGTGTGTGTGTGTGTGTGTGTGTGTGTGTTTGCTGTAATTCATTTTGTCCCGACTTTGCACAAGCAATAAAATATCCTCATTTGTTCATAAGGAATTAGGGCTGCTCGATATATCGTTTAAGCATCGTCATCACAGTGTGCGCATGTGCAATAGTCACGTCACAGGACGTGTGATGTCACTTAAGGTAATTAAATCAAACACGTCATGTTGCAATGTTTTGATTCTTGACACAAGAAGTAGATACACAGCGCTGTCTCTGTGTCTGTGTGAGTGACAGGCTGCTGCTGCCTGAGAAGCGCAATGGGGGGGAGGGGGAGCGTAAGAGGGAGGGGCAGGAGTAAACACGATGTAACAACATGGGCTCTATCCACATGGCTGGGCACGTGCTTGTAAACACACGTGTTGAAAGCTGTGCTCCTCAGTCCAGCACAGTTTTGCAGCGCAGATATTTCCAGTTACAGCTGAATTCACACTTTTAATTCCAGAAAAACCCTCTTATTTACCCTTGAAAAAGCCATTTAAATGCCTGATTAAAGGGCTGATTACTGTTGTAATCAGTGTGAGGGCAGGGCTGGTGACATCATGGGCCCTGCATTGTTTAATATTGCTATATACATAATCGAAAAAAAATAAAACATTTGCAATGTAAAATGTTTCCAATATCGTGCAGCCCTATTAGCAATACATTACATTTCATTAGCAATGTATTAGTGAGACATTATGATGCAGTTTCTCGTATGTAGACATTGTTTATGCCTAGTCTTGGATTGGTTTGGGATTCACAGGGCATCTCACAATACGATATTATTAGGATATGTTGCCCAAACAATTAAACAAGATTTTTTTTACTGTAATTATTTTTTTGACTCTGATATTTTCAATACGCGAAAAAAGGATCTTTTCGATACAATAAGAAAATGTATATCAATACTATATAGAATACCCTCTAATTATTGCGTTTATCTACTTTGAACTTGCACCCATTGCTGACATATATACCGTAATTTTTGCACTATAAGGTGCACTTAATCCTTTTATTTTCCCAATAATCAGGTGCTCCTTATGTATGAATTTTACCAGTCAGGTATTAAGGAGCAGTAAAGTCACTCTGTTGAAGTGCAGCGTTATACAGGAGTTTTAGTGAAGTTTCTCCAGCACTGAGGCTGGAGCCGTATTAGCATTAGCCGCTAACCACAGCGCTAGCTCTTTCGCCCTTTAGAAGGAAGTATATTTGTGTTCACTGTGATAAAACAAGCTACAGGGGAACAAACCGCTAACTGGTAGTGCCTGGGTTACCGGACCACTCAGGGTTCATCAATGTAACGCTGTCGGGCGACGTTTACTAGCACTAATGCTTCTATGCTTACTGAAAATAAATGGAAGCGCCTTACTCACCCAAATAAACAGGTTTCAGGAGAGAAATCTGTGTAGAATACTTTGTGACACCCTTGTTCCTTACTATTGTCTTTTAAAATGCGTATTATAATCCGGTGCACCTTATGTATGAAAATAGTCCAGAAAATAGATTATCATTGTTAGTTCGCCTTATAATACAGTGCTCCTTACAGTCTGTAAAATACAGTATGTGCAAATGCATAAGCACAGCTTGCTTGTCTAGACCCTGTTGAGAAGTACTGTCGATAGAACAGGACCCTACAAACCACGAATATATATATCAGTTTGCTAAATTATAAGCTGGTATGTTGTTGCATGGACTATATAGCAGTAACATACTAGACTGAAGTTATTTTTCTCCCTTTCCCTTTTCAGAGAGCTTCCAGATGACCCAAAGGCAGAGTGGAGTACAGCGCTGACCTCCATGCTGATCCACAAACACATCAAAACTCATTCCATTAACATGGTGAGAACCTTCAAAAACTCAAACTTGTAGTTTGAGTGTAAAACTCGTTCTGTGAACCTAAATAATCACAAAGAACATTAAGGGTTGGTTTCCCAGACAAGGATTAAGCTTAGTCCTGGGCTAAATTTTCAATGGAAAATCTCGAGTATGAATGTTTGTTCTGTTTAGTCCAGGAATAAGCTTATGAATAAGTTCATCTGTAAGTCATGCATCTGTGGGCCACCCAGCAAGACAATGACCCAAAGCCCTGATCTGTACTTGTTCGACTTTCAGGTTAAAGAAAAATAATGCTAAAAGTTGATGTGTAGAACTAATCAACAGTTACCGGTTGACACCAGATAATGAAAACAAAAGTTCACATAATAATTTTAAAATGTTTAATTTATTGTGATATTGATTAAAGGCCATGTTGCACAACACTAATTAACACTAACTACTACTATACAAAAGTGTTGTACTCAAGATCCCTTCAGATCCCATTATTCTGACAGGATAAAAAATAAACTTTTCTTTTATTTAGATTTCATAAATATGATTTATACTGTAACAGTTTTGATTTATTCACATTTTATAGCAATATATCACTTTGCTTAGAATAATGCAATATATACACAGCCCTGCAATACAGAAAGTTTACTAGAAGTTGCCTTTTTATTGTAATATTTTGATCAAACCACATTTTGGTTACAATACCAGCCAAATGTTTGGACACACCTTTTCATTTAGTGTTTTCTTCATTTCTTTATTTAATTTAGTTTTTACATAAACTTATATTGATATTAAGGAATTGAAAACCATTAAGCGACACAGGGAATTCCATAGTGAACATCATTAAAAAGTGTTTGTCCTCCACTTTAATCCCCTGATCTAAACCTGATGAACTGAGATGGTGATTTGAGGTGATTTAATTGGGATGAGCTGGAGCTTCAAAGCAAGAAAGAAAAGCAGTAGCTATTATTCAGCACCTCCAGGAACTCCTTCCTTCAAGATGCTGAGAAAACTATTCCAGGTGACTCTCCCTCATGAAGACACTGAGATTAAAATCTCACCAAGAGTGTGAAGATCTGTCCTCAAAGATAAATGTGCTGCTTAGAAGAATCTAAAAACATATTCTTATTTTTTTTACAGAATAGTTCAGCATGTGTTCCTGTATAGCTTTAATATAGTCTTTAATATTAAATTTACAATGTAAAAAATCATAAAAAAAGAAAACGCATTGAATCAGAAGACTGGTATTGTACATCTGAAGTGTTTTGTCCAGACCCTTTATCAAATTAAATAATACAAAAATGGACCAATAGTGCTTTAGTTTTGCTGTCTACCAGGTGAGGGAGTGAGAGTGATAGTGAAAACCCAGTCTGGAGTGAAAGTGGAGCGATTACAGAACCCTTTGGGCCACTCCAGTCCACTCGTACTCTGTCCCAGATAACTCTGATTAAGAAGAATTCCATTCCATGAAGCTGGAGATAACCTTCAAAACCGCCAGGCCCGTTGTCGTGTCCATGATTCAATATTTACATCTGAAAAGTAGGTCATCTGTTTCCACACTCATTAAAAAGTACAGACTCCCATTCTCAACGCAACAGCTCCACCTCCCTCTCGCTGAGCGCTGGCTGGGTCTGGCTTTCAGAGGGGCGTGTTCTCGGCCGTGTTCTCCTGCAGCCCGGTCTGGTTTAATCCACAGAGTACAGCATGTCGTCCAGCGTCTGTATTTACCCCTAATTACTCCTGCATTAATATCCCACAATGCTCTTGGCTCTGGTTATGGCGGACAAAACGCACCTCCCCAGAGCCACCGCTGGCCAGCCGAGCCGAGGCCAGAGATTTTATCAGGCCCTGCCAGGGGGTTCCAGGAAATTTCCCAAATGGAATTTCAAATAGAGATCTGAACAAGCTTTTTATTTCCCCCCTTTACACCTCCTCCTTCCTTTTACCAGTGACTCTCTGGGTCTGTCTCAAAACCCACTGAGCTGACCATGTAGGCACTGACTAAATTTGTATGTATAGGTACTGTGTAGGTGCTTATGTAGGCACTGACTAAGTTTGTATGAATAGGTACTGTGTAGGTACATATGTAGGTACTTACTAAGTTTGTGTAGGTACTTATGTAAGTACCCATGAATGCACTGACTACGTTTGTCTGTGTAGGTACCTATGTAAGTACCCATGTAGGCACTGAGTTCGTCTGTGTAGGTACTATGTAGGTACTTATGTAGACACTAAGTTTGTAATAACTTATATTTTAGGTACTTACTAAGTTTGTGTTGGTACTTATGTAAGTACCCATGTAGGCACAGCCTATGTTTGTCTGTGTAGGTACCTATGTAAGTACCCATGTAGGCACAAAATTTGTGTAACTACTATGTAGGTACTTACTAAGTTTGTATAGGTACCCATGTAGGCACTGAGTTTGTCTGTGTAGGTACTATGCAGGTACTTATGTAGGCACTAAATTTGTGTAACTACTATGTAGGTACTTACTAAGTTTGTGTAGGTACCCATGTAGGCACTGAGTTTGTCTGTGTATGTACTTTGTAGGTACTTACTAAGTTTGTGTATGTACTTATGTAAGTACCCATGTAGGCACTGACTAAATGTGTGTAGGTACTATGTAGGCGCTAAGTTTGTCTGTGTAGATACCCATGTAAGTACACATGTAGGCACTAAGTTTGTGTAGGTACTTATGTAAGTACCCACATAGGCACTGACCAAATGTGTGTAGGTACTATGTAGGTGCTAAGTTTGTCTGTGTAGGTACCATGTAGGCACTGACTAAATTTGTCTGTGTAGGTAATATGTAGGTACCCATGTAAGCACTAAGTTTGTGTAGGTACTATGTAGGTACTTACTAAGTTTCTGTAGTTACTTATGTAGGTACCCACATAGGCACTGACTAAATGTGTGTAGGTACTATGTAGATACTAAGTTTGTCTGTGTAGGTACTATGTAGGCACTATGTGTGTGTAGGTACTATGTAGGTACTTACTACATTTGTCTGTGTATGGTACCTATGTAAGCATGTTTGTAGGTGCTCATTATTATTGTCTTATATTATGCAGGTACTAAGTATGTGTAGGTACTATGTAGGTACTTATGTAGGCACTTGCTAAGTTTGTCTGTGTAGGTACTTATGTAGGTATTGACTAAGGTTGTCTGTGTCTGCGGGGGTTCGAGCCTACAACCTCATAGTGGCAGCGCTGGACCAGTCGGCGCCCCCCAAAGACCAGCTCTTTTGGTAGGACCAAAGTTTGTTCCTTTGGTTTTGACTGTGGTTCAGGCCTTAAACTTAAAAGCACCCTCAGACAGCGTTTCTAACGTATCTAAGAATTCATACAGCCTACTTTTCGGGGATAAGCATCTTAATACATAAAATACTGTGTATATATAGAGAGCAGACTAAGTTTTACGACAAAGCCTCTCTCTTTCTTTCTCTCTCTCTCCTTCACTCTCTCCCCTGCTTTTTCTCTCTCTCTATTTTCCCCCCTACAGGCCATTAAAGCTCAGATAAAGCCCAAGCACGGAAAAGAATTCCTCAAACAAACACCAACAACCGAACAGGCCGGGGAAGAGCGCGAGTGCTGTTGTGAAACAGCTCCGTTTTGATGTTTCCCTTGGCATGTGTAAACACGCGAGCTCGCCGTCGCCGACCCCTGTCCCTCCCATCCTGCCGGGCCACGTTCTCCCTCTCCGAAGAAGATTTTAATGACTATGATTGCATAAACCGTATCCGTAACCGTGGCAAACCAACCCCCCCCCCCCCCCCCCTCCAAAATGTTCAGCGTGGGCGTGGCTGGCCATTATTCTCTCCTGCTGCTTATTTGATTTCAGGGAAGCTGCAGCAGTCTGCTGAGAAACACTGACATCACACCATAACTTTACATAACCGTCTAAGACCAGGCTCGACCAGTTAGATGATATTTAATACAAATATTACTGATCCAAATGATGTTTTTGGACATTCCTTCTAATAAATAACATATTCAGCTAGATTAACACACAGCTTAAAAATGTAAAAACTGGTACATGTCCACCTGCTCCAGACTCCAGTTCCCAGCATGCACTCTCACCTAAACTTTCACACTCCATTGATCACGTGACATTACAGCATTCCCGCTCACCGAGCTACTGATTGCTCACACCTGTGTATATATACCCCTCATTCCTTTGTTTGTCTGTTGCAGGGAATTGATCTCTCATACAACGCATTTCTTGTTTAGCCTTCTGTTATCGATCTGCTCTGTTTTTTGACTATACATTCGCCTTGCCCTTTCTATTGATCGCTATTCAATCAATCAATCTTTATTTAAACTCTGAGTACATTGAGGGTGGCCCTCATTTACAATGTAGCCGAGCAATTACATAGGGAAGGGATTGACAAAAAAAAAAGAATAAATAATTAATAATGTCGAAAAACAGCATTTAATAAGACATATAAGATATTAAATAAAAAAAGATATAAAACAAATAAGGTCAAAAAAATGATTTAGGAGTAGGAATCATGTAATTATATGCAAAAAAAACTAATAAAATTCAACTACAGACGAATAAATAAAACAAATCATATAAAAGAGTAAAATAAAAATAAACAAAAACTAAAAACAATAAAAAAAAATAATAATAATAAAAGATTACTGAGCCTTTGCCTGCTCCCCAGATTTTGGATTTTTCTGTCACACACAGAGCATTTACTTTCAATTCATGGTGAAGCTAATATCGTCATTATTTGGAATTCCAGAACGAGAGTAAAATGAAGTTGATGGAAAATTAAAAAACCTTAATCTTAACCTAAAACTCTAAATCCTACATCTGAGTTTTTTCTCTAATTGGATTAATTAGCTTTTCTGCCCCCGTCCCTTATATGAATATACTAAATTTTTGTTATGCATATATATCTGCTGTATTTTACCACTGTCTCTCTCCTCTGGGTGTAAAATGGGCGGGACTAAAACTGGGTCAGGCTGATGTCAGCGGAACCCTGACCAATCACAAGGTTAACATAGCTCCGGCCTTTCTTCGAGTCTGAACAACTTGAACCGTTTAACTGGTGAACTGTTGCATAGCAACCACCTTAGCAAGCTATGGAAATATTCAAAAGACAGAGTTATTGTTTTTCGTCTCAAGGCTGTGTGCGTTGCCATGGTAATTTAAACAAACGTTTGTTCATTAGTTTTTTCGTTATCAGAGGGAATGAAGAGTGCATTTTGGTGATTTTTTGAGGGGTGCTTTATGATATTTCAGGTTCGGGTTTTCTATATAACCTTCACTGAATCACAATCACAATAATACTTATGTTTAGTGTTATACAAGAAAATCTACAAAAATGTGTTTCCCAGGGACTTTATATAAGATTGGCTACTTCAATTCTGCCCTCATTATTCAACCACTTAATTATTTACACTAACATATCCCAACCTCACTTACATTCAAGTAATCTTTACTCATGATTGGGTATTCACATATTTACATTTTTCTTTAGAACTATATTTGTTACAGATGCATATTTATATTATATTTCTATGTCACATCACTCACTTTCAAAATCAATGTCATTGAACTTTGCACTTTGCTCTGTTAATGATTTAATTATTTAATGGCCATTAGCAACATCTACTGCACTGCTGTCTGTCTGTCTGTCTGCCTATCTGTCTATCTATCTATCTATCTATCTATCTATCTATCTATCTATCTATCTATCTATCTATCTATCTATCTATCTATCTATCTATCTATCTATCTATCTATCTATCTATCTATCTATCTATCTATCTTTTGCTTTATTTGCCTTCAATAATGTCATAGACATGCCTACATGCTACAAGCTGAGAGATCCAGCACAGGCAAAACGCCTTGAAAACAAGTGCCAGTTGACTTTAGTGGGGTGTAAAGCCCCCTGTGAATCATCAGTAGTCGAACTGGTGATTAGTTTTAATTCCCCTGAGGGAATATCTGTCTTTCTGTCTGTCTGTTTATCTCCTTCCTTGGTTTGTAAATGCAGTTACTTTAACAAAAGCAGGAAACAGTATTTTTTAATTGCCCAGATTTCAGAAGAAGTGTTGAATAGGCAAGCGTCCCAGTTCTTTTGTCCATATGTAGTGTATTTAGTTTTTATGTAATAATAGAGAACTGCTGAAAGTGTATTGGCCCACGTTTAAACTAAAAACAGGCCTGGCCATGTACACACACAGTTTTAGCCATTTGTCCTTTTCTTGTACTCTCTATTGCCTAGTTCCACTTCACTATATTTATGAATGTGTGTACAGTGTATATATACAGCTCTGGAAAAAAATTAAAAGACCACTTCAGTTTCTCTGATTTTGTTATTTATAGGTTATGTTTGAGTAAAATTAACTTTGTTTTCTTTATTCTATAAACTACGAACAACATTTCTCCCAATTTCCAAATAAAGATATTGTCATTTAAAGCATTTATATATATATATATATATATATATATATATATATATATATATATATATATATATATATATATATATATATATATATATATATATTGCGGAAAATGAGAAATCTTTCAGACCTCAAATGATACAAAGAACACAAGTTCATATTCATAAGGTTATGAAATATCAATATATAAAGTTCAGAAATCAATATTTGGTGGAATAACCCTGGTTTTTAATCACAGTTTTCATGCATCTTGGCATGTTCTCCTCCACCAGTCTTACACACTGCTTTTGGATAACATTATGCCTTTACTCCTGGTGCAAAAAATCAAGCAGTTCAGCTTGGTTTAATGGCTTGTGATCATCCATCTTCCTCTTGATTATATTCCAGAGTTTTTAAATTTGGTAAAATCAAAGAAACTCATCATTTTAAGTGCTTTCTTATTGTTTCCCAGAGCTATATATATGTGTGTGTGTGTGTGTGTGTGTATGGATTTCTGACATTCAAACCCCAATTCATGTTCCTCCACTATGCAGAAGCCACTTCACTCACCCTGTTTTCTTTGGCAGCTCAGAACATTTCCACCAAATTACGGTGTTCTGTCTGCTTTCTCTCTCAGTACAGCAGGCAGGAGAAACCACTCTGTCCCAGAAGCACAGCTGGAAGGCCCAACAGTATCTTACCGCCTAGCATGGATGGGGTTTCCCCCGACTGGCTGGTGTATAGGACGAAAAAAAAGCACCCACCCCAAAAACCCACCACGCCGCACGCTGTCGATCACACAGACTCCTAACCACAGACAGAATAAAGCTCTTAAATATCAGTTCCTGTGGGCCAAGTGTCATTCAGTTTGCTCTTGTACTTAATGATGTTTGTCTGTTTTTGTGTGTTGGGCTCTCTGCTTCTAGTCTAGAAAAGTCATGTTTTTTACAGTGCCATTATTTTGCCACACACTTACACCTACTAGTGCATCTAAAAAAGGTTGATTATCATTGAAAAGTTGCTTTAGTTATTCAGTAAATCAGTTCGAAATGTGAAACTCATGTATTACATACATTTTAAGTTTTTATTTCTTTCATTGTTTATAATTATAGCTTCTAGCCAATGAAAACCCAAAAATCAGTGCTTCAGAAAAATAGAATACTATAAAAGACCAATTGGTTCTTTTGGCAGTGTATGCAGTGTGCAAAATCCTGCTGGAAAATGAAATCCACATCTCCATAAAAGTTGTCAGTGCTGTAAGATTTTCCGGGAAAACGCTGCACTGACTTTAGACTTGATAATAAAACACAGTGGATCAACACCAGCAGATGACATGTCTCTCCAAACCATCACTGATTGTAGAAACTTCACTCTAGACCTCAAGCAGTTTGGACTGTGTGTCTCTCCACTCTTCCTCCAGATTCTGGTTCCTTGATTTACAAATGAAATGTAAAATTTACTGATGATCAGTGATGGTTTGGAGAGACATGTCACCTGCTGAGTTTTACATTTTGAACTGAATTTCTCAGAATAAAGTAACTCTTCATTGATATTCACATTTTTTGAGATGCACTAGTATATATATTTGTGCTTCTTGCTGTATGCTGTCAATCATAGCAAAGTTAATAAAACACAGAACATAATGAAAGGCACATCTTTTTTTGTATAGACCTTGTTTAGCCTGTCTAATCACAATCACTACTTTCTCTTCTGCACCGAGTGGCACTTTGGGGACCATTGGAAAAATACCTGACAAAATTTATAATAATGAATACATAGATTTACCTTTCCTAAAATGTGACCTTGTCATGTCAAACCAACAATAAAAATACACTGCCTGCCTCATAAAAAATGTCACTCTAATACAGCGTACATTCACTGTGGCATCTTTTTCACAAGCTTTTGCAATATCACAACATTTATTTCTCTACAGATTTCCCTTAGTTTTTCCCCAAGATCTTTTTTGTATTGATGATGGGACATTTGGAACACTGCACAAAGTCTTCTCCAGCACATCCCAAAGGTCTGGACTCTGTGGTGAACAATCCTTGTGTGAAAATGATGATCTCATGCTCCCTGAATCACTCTTTCACAGTTCCAGCCCCATGAATCCTGACATTGTAATCTTGGGATATGCTCGTGTTCATCAGGGAAGAAAACATCATTGATGGAATAACCTGGTCTATATTCAGTATATTCAGGTAGTCAGCTGACCTCATTCTTTCAGCACATACTGTTGCTGAACCTAAACCTGACCAACTGCAACACTCATTAAAAGAAAAAAAGCATGCAGTGTATGAATCATATTTATAACAAATACTAATGTTCCAGAGATGTGCTAACCTGTCATTTTTAAATCCATCAAAATCGTTTGGAAAGTAGTTCATCTGTCTATGTTCCCTTTTGTCTAATGTTTAAAAATGTCTGTACAGGTGCTGACGTTTGATGAGGGAGGAGTCAGTGGACATACCAATCACATCGCCATCTACAGAGCTGTCAGGTACCTTCACTTAATTACATAATTTACCTTAATTAGAGTTCTGAGATATTAATTATTCCATCAACTTTATACATGCTACCAACACCATGCTTAACAGCTCACACATTTATGGTGGAGTTCATATGGTTGAATGCTTCACCTTTCATTCCCCAAGCATACATTTGGCCATTGTTGCTTTACTGACATGACAAAAGTCATGGGATAGAAGTATACAAATTGATCATGAAGTGTTCCCTCCGGGGAGCAGCTTGGAAACGTCTACACCCGTATAAGTCATAAGGTGTTATCTTGTGAATGAGGTTAATCACCGGCCAGTGTGTTCATGGCAAGGCGGTGTGAATAATCAAAGATAAAAAAAAGGTATGATGGTGGGTTAAGATGGATGGGATGTTTCTTTTTTGAAGTTGTGTGATTATTTAACATTATTCAGTCCCACATACACACACAGTCACAGCCTTCTCTCCCAAATGTGATTTGCATAATTCCACATGCTGCGTAGTCTAGCGATCATCCAAAAAGCCACACCCGAACACTGCGCCAGCAGACAATTCCCCTAAATCATGTCAAGAGGAAGAGAAAAGGAGAAAACAGAGGGAGGGAAAGAAACTAAATGAATTAGAAAGATGTGTTTGTTGTTCCAGCAACTGCATAATTCATCAGAAGCAGACAGAAGGATTTTAAAAGAGCGTAGCCTTAGAAATGATGGTTTGCAAAGTCAGATTTCCAAATATCCCACTAAAACTCTGCAGTTTTATATAGTGGTTCTGTAGTTTTGTGCTGGAGCTACAATGCTAATGTAACGGACGCTTATGTGCGGTATTATTGATTGACTGATCTGCATATTGTGATGTGTCTGCATACTTTGAAGAGGGCACTGCAGAAGTGGTAATTATCACAGTAGAATAAGCAAGGTTTGGAAAAGTTTCATAAAAATGTAAGCAGCACTGTTATGTTTAATTTCTTTAAAGAAACAAATTTCTTCTATTAATAAAAAAAATATATGATTTAAGGTTTAGTAGCTCTTTTATTTATTGGGACAGACAGAGCACAATATACAGTAGGACCAAGCAGCAAAACACTGCTTTAGACACATGCTGGAGTAAACTGGTATATACCCAGACATGTATAAAGTAATAAAATAATACACACCCTTTATGATCCATAATCTCAGCCTGAAAAAATGATTGACAGGCACCTGTCCAAATAAAGTTTGGCCTTTGTTTTAATTTCTTGGAAAATCTGACTCTCTCTCCTGCCCTCTGTACAAGGTTACCAGAGTTCAGTCCCCAGCGAAGTCCATTAAGATAAGGCAGCAGCGTCCAACAGCACAGGTCACTTCTGCAGAATCACAAACACTGATAAAAACCACTGAGGTTCCCAGTGATACTCCCCGAACGAAGCCTGCGCTGGACCAAATCCCCGTTCAGTTATTGAGCAACACTCTGCCGTGAGCTGAGCCGGCCAAGAGCTACGTCTCATCCAGGCCTCGTCCTCTTTACAGCCGTGAGGAGAAGTGATAATACAGAGCCATCTGCATTTTCTCAACTTTATTTCTCCCCCACCATCAGCTTTCTCATCAGGAAGAGAGAGAACACAGTTTGGCAGTTTTCAGTGTTTCAGGGATTGAGAAATACACCGCTGTTGAAAAGTCTGAAAACATTTGACATACTGAATGAAAATTGCACTGATATTTCAATATAAAATAATTCCACTTTCTTATTTTCTGCCCAATTTGGATAGCAAATTAACCAATCCCCATTAATGCGAACTCCCGACTATCACTAGTAATGCCCCAACATTTGGAGGGAGAGGCCTAGCACATGCCTCCTCCGATACATAAGAATTCAGACCCCACATGCAGCATCACTGCACTGGGTAGCTAAAGCTCTCAGAAGAAAGCAAAGCAGCCCAGCTCTGATACATCAGTTAACAGACACCTCCCAGGTTCTGAACCAGTAATCCTTAAATCATAGTGACAGTGCCTTTGTCCACTGTGCCTATTATTACAATATAAATTTGGGCCATATCGTCCAACCTTAAAGGAGAACTCTGGTGTAAAATGGACTTTTTTGTAGTAAAACATGATAAAAAAGTTCTTACCTTTGATGAATAGCACACCTCTGCTCTCCCACAGCGTTCTGAGATCCAGAAACCCTTCAAACTGGGTGACACAGGGCATAATTTGCCAGGATAAATCGTTTTTCCCACCGTTATCCAGCTCAAAGTAGCTCCACACCTCCTTGCTAGAATCCGGAGAGCCCTCACATTTAAAACGAGGCATTAAAAACTTAAAAAGTGCAGAAGAAGATCATTAAAAACCTCCGTTTACATCCCATAATGCTAGCTTTAGCTCCGAGCGCCGCCATCACTGTACTGATAATAACATAGACATAATAGACATATAGACATATAATAACATATATACATAGACTCCGCATAGTGTAGCAGCCAGTGCCAGGAGGCAGGCTATGTGGAGTCTGTGTATATATGTTTATACGTGCATGGAGCTGAAGCTATCGTTATGGGTTGTAAACAGTGTTTTTAATAAGGTTCTTGTTCTTCACAGGAGCAGGTGTGTATATGTGTGAGATTTTTAGAATGGAGTGAATTTTAGTTATTAGATTTAATCCATATTTTAATGTAAATACAAAGTTGAACCTTCCAGGTGAACTAGCGATCCTGAAATCATAGTGAAAGTGGCTTTGTCCACTGGACCAACATTCCTAAATTGTTTAATCCTGCAGAACTAGACCTGTCATAATAATAAGGATATCGACATACTGTACAATATGTGGACATGAGCTTAATAATAATTGTTGCTGACCTAAATATTGTCTGTTGTGTTTTCACTTAGCAAGGAGAGTGCATTAACATGAATGAGCCAATATGTCAAAATTGTTTATAGTTAAATGTAGTAGTGAAGTACTGAAAGTGAAATTATTACTATTTATAACAGAAAGCAGACTAAAGTTAGCAGCAGAGTAAAGTAAAGGCAGAACGGGAGCAGCGAGATCTTCTTATAAGATCAGCTTGATCTCTTGATTCAGTCAATGATGAGGAGCTTCATCAAACCCAGTGAAACAGTGCAGAACAACTACCGCTCTGAGTTTACTGATAATGTGGGTTTAGAATCATTCCTAACAGTTTTATAATAGTAACTAATAACGATGCAGCACATAAACACTACATCAGAGTACAAGTAGAAGTAGAAAGTAAAAGTGGAAGTAGAAATAAAAATAACATTCCCGTAGATGCAGTATTTTAGTACTTAAGTACAGTAGTGAAGTGAAAATAATAGTCTATTAAATACAGATACATTATTTTACTACTTAAGTACATTAGTGGAGTTAGAATAATACTCCAGTAGATACAGATACAGTATTTTAGTACTTAAGTACAGTAGTGTAGTAAAAATAATACTCCAGTAGATACAGATACAGTATTTTAGTACTTAAGTACTTCAGTAGTGAAGTAAAAAATAATACTCCAGTAGATACAGATACAGTATTTTAGTACTTAAGTACTTCAGTAGTGAAGTAAAAATAATACTCCAGTAGATACAGATACAGTATTTTAGTACTTAAGTACAGTAGTGTAGTAAAAATAATACTCCAGTAGATACAGATACAGTATTTTAGTACTTAAGTACTTCAGTAGTGAAGTAAAAAAATACTCCAGTAGATACAGATACAGTATTTTAGTACTTAAGTACTTCAGTAGTGAAGTAAAAATAATACTCCAGTAAATACAGATACAGTATTTTAGTACTTAAGTACTTCAGTAGTGAAGTAAAAAATAATACTCCAGTAAATACAGATACAGTATTTTAGTACTTAAGTACTTCAGTAGTGAAGTAAAAATAATACTCCAGTAAATACAGATACAGTATTTTAGTACTTAAGTACTTCAGTAGTGAAGTAAAAATAATACTCCAGTAAATACAGATACAGTATTTTAGTACTTAAGTACTTCAGTAGTGAAGTAAAAAATAATACTCCAGTAGATAGATACAGTATTTTAGTACTTAAGTACTTCAGTAGTGAAGTAAAAAATAATACTCCAGTAGATAGATACAGTATTTTAGTACTTAAGTACTTCAGTAGTGAAGTAAAAATAATACTCCAATAGATACAGATACAGTATTTTAGTACTTAAGTACAGTAGTGAAGTAAAAATAATACTTCAATAGACACAGATACAGCATTGTAATACTTAAGTACAGTAGTGTAGTAAAATAATATTCCAGTAGATACAGATACAGTATTTTAGTACTTAAGTACTTCAGTAGTGAAGTATAATTAATACACCAGTAGATACAGATACAATATTTTAGTATTTAAGTACAGTAGTGAAGTAAAAAAAAATACTCCAGTAGATACAGTATTGTAGTACTTAAGTACAGTAGTGAAGTAATAATAATACTCCAGTAGATACAGATACAGTATTTTAGTACTTAAATACATTCGTGAAGTAGTTCTACTTTGTTATTGTATCTTTGTGTGTATGCTGTACATACAGTGTGTGAATACTGTAAATATGTGAATGACCCTTTGCCCCCCTCGTCTCATTTCATGCATTATTTTAGCTTGGACTACATTTCCCATGAGTGTGTGTATATTCTTCCCGCAGTGGAGGCGCTGCTGCTGTTGTAACCTCTCTCCCAGTTGGACTGTTGCCAGGAGCCGAAGCCGAGTTGCTGTTGGATGGGCAGAGCGAGTAAGAGAGAGCTAGAGCGAGAGAGAGGGAGAGAAGGAAAGAGCAGAATGTAGGGCTACAAATGTTTTCTTGTCAGTTGAATTAAAGGAGAGCTGCCTCGTCTGTAGCCGTTAATGAGATGTGATTAAAGTTAATAGCAGTAGTTCTGTGTTTCTGTGGTTCTGCTGCTCTCCAGAAAAAGTCTGTATAAAGCTCCACAAAAGCCCGATCATCTGCAGTGCTCAGTGCTACACAATTACAGAACACAACATCTGGTGGGTCAGATCTGACCTGGTGTTTCGGTCAGCCTGGAGACGGGGAGGGAGGCAGGGGCGGGGGCAGCGAGGGGGCTGGCAGTGTGGAGTTGAGCTCTTTGGCCTGCACAGGTGGCAGCGCTGGGAGGGCCAGGCCAGGGCACCAGTGAGATTTCCAGGAATTGGGAATGGATTTAGAACTGCCTCTAATCTCAGAAAAGCCCAGATCTTGAATTGTGTGCAGATCAGAAAGAGAGAGTTTATGTATCTGAAGGGATTTCTATTTTTGGCTCTAAAAAAATCCTGGGTACATTGACAGTGCTACCGGAGGATATGGCCCCAAAGAATTATAAACATAATATATATAAGAGCACTTTGGCATTATATGATTACTTCACTACTGAAGTACTTAAGTACTAAATACTGTATCTTTATCTACTGGAGTATTATTTTTACTTCACTACTTTACTTAAGTACTAAAATACTGTATCTGTATCTACTGGAGTATTATTTTTACTACACTACTAAAGTACTTAAGTACTAAAATACTGTATCTGTATCTACTGGAGTATTATTTTTACTTCACTACTAAAGTACTTAAGTAGTAAAATATTGTATCTGTATCTACTGGAGTATTATTTTTACTTCACTACTAAAGTACTTAAGTACTAAAATATTGTATCTGTATCTACTGGAGTATTATTTTTACTACACTACTAAAGTACTTAAGTACTAAAATACTGTATCTGTATCTACTGGAGTATTATTTTTACTTCACTACTGTACTTAAGTACTAAAATACTGTATCTGTATCTACTGGTCTATTATTTTTACTACACTCCTAAAGTATTTAAGTACTAAAATATTGTATCTGTATCTACTGGAGTATTATTGTTACTACACTACTAAAGTACTGAAGTACTAAAATATTGAATCTGTCTCTATTGGTCTATTATTTTTACTTCACTACTTTACTTAAGTACTAAAATACTGTATCTGTATCTACTGGAGTATTATTTTTACTTCACTACTAAAGTACTTAAGTACTAAAATACTGTATCTGTATCTACTGGAGTATTATTTTTACTTCACTACTAAAGTACTTAAGTACTAAAATATTGTATCTGTATCTACTGGAGTATTATTTTTACTTCACTACTAAAGTACTTAAGTACTAAAATATTGTATCTGTATCTACTGGAGTATTATTTTTACTTCACTACTGTACTTAAATAAGAACTCTGGTGTAAAATTTACTTTTGTTGTAGGAAAACATGATAAAAGTACTTACCTTTGATGAATAGCACACCTCCGTTCTCCCACAGCGTTCAGAGATCTAGAAATTTTAACAGTTTGTCCAAACACCTTTTAGACTGGGTGATATGGAGCATAATTTGCTCTGATAAATCACTTTCTCCACCGTTATCCAGGATTAAAGCCCTGACATTTAAATCGAGGCACTAATAACTTAGTGCACATGAAGCTTATTAAAAACCTCTGTTTACATCCTATAACACTAGCCTCAGCTTCGAAAGCCGCCATTACTGAACTGAAAATAACATAGACATATAAACAGCTCCATAGCTTGGAGCTGAAGCTAGCGTTATAGGATGTAATAAGAGTTCAGAAATCAATTTTTGGTGCAACAAATCTGGTTTTTAATCACAGTTTTCATGCTTCATGGCATGTTCTCCTCCACCAGTCTTACACACTGCTTTTGGAACTTTATGCCACTCCTGGTTCAGAAATTTAAGCAGCTCAGTTTGGTTTGATGGCTTGTGATCATCCATTTTCCTCTTGATTATATTCCAGAGGTTTTCAATTTGGTAAAATCAAAGAAATGTATTTTTGTCCATAGCTGTATGGTGTATTCAATTCTATGTATTTTATATAATACAGTAAAATACAGTGTTAAATATAAGCTGCATTAAATGCTGCTGAAGTATACTGATCTGTTTTCACTACACAGGTTTTAATGTACAGTAAGAGTTCTTGTTCTTTTGCACTAAAATGTCTTATTTTTTTCTTCTGTCCGCAGCCATCTAGCATCTTCCAGGAGAATACCAGAAGGTAAGATTTCTGTCTCTGTATTAGCAGCACATTTCTCCTGCAGATTAATTAAACTTAATATACATGCAGTGGTCCTGACTGTATGTCTCACAGTTTCTTGGTAAATGGCGCCACCTATTGTCTGCTTTCATTGAGAGTGCTGAATGAAATTTCTGAAGGGAAGCTATAATTATATTGTCAGTTACAGTGCACAGCAGCAAGGGGGCAGCACTGAATCATTGCTTTTAAAGTGTAAGGAGAAAAGACTTTGAGTGCTCTCACATGCAGCAGCATCAGTGAAGTTTGATGCTCTGAAGTTTATAGCTTAGTTATTGATCAAACTATGCTTTCAGATCCGTTCGTAAAGATGACAATCAGATATACAATACCACTGAAAGTTTTTTTTACAGTGTAGAATAATATAAAAAAAATCTTAACAATTAACACATATGAGATTATGTAGTAAACAGTTTAAATTTTAAATTGTTAAAATGGTTTACTTTGTAAAAAGGAAGTTAGTTAGGTGCATATACTAGGGGTTAATTTTCAATTTAATATACTTTACAAACAAATATACATTAAATATACTTTCTCTGTATTTCCAAAAAATGTATTTTTAAGCCATGCTTTAAATTAGAACTCCGGTGTAAAATGGACTTTTGCTGTAGTAAAACATGATGAAAAGTACCTTTACCTTTGATGAATAGCACACCTCCATTCTCCCACAGCGTTCTGAGATCTAGTCATTTTTAACAGTTTGTCCAAAAACACCCTTCAGACTGGGTGACATGGGGCATAATTTGCCCTGATAAAATCACTTTTTACACCGTTATCCAGCTCAAAGTAGCTCCACACCTCCTTGCTAGAATCTGGAGAGCCCTGACATTTAAAACGAGGTGTTAATAACTTAAAAAGTGCAGAAGAGGCTTATTAAACAACACTGTTTACATCACATAACGCTAGCTTCAGCTCTGAGCGCCGCCATTACTCCTGGTGCCAGCTACTGTGCTAATCCAGAGTGCTCTCTGGATTCTAGTAAGGAGGTGTGGAGCTACTTTGAGCTGGATAACGGTGAAAAAGTGATTTATCAGGGCAAATTATGCCCCGTATCACCCAGTCTGAAGGGTGTTTGGACAAACAGTTAAAATTTCTGGATCTCAGAACGCTGTGGGAGAACGGAGGTTTGCTATTCATCGAAGGTAAGAACTTTTTATCATGTTTTACTACAGCAAAACTAAACTAAATCTCCTTTAAACTTATACATTGTATTGATCAAAAAGTGTCCTTTAGTTATTTTTTCTAGTAGCATTAAGGTACTTTTATGTTGTGTTTAAATATGGCTTATTTACAAATATTAAACCAAACTACGGCTCGCGGGCCATTTGCGGCCCGTTTCCTTTTTTGGAGCGGCCCGCGAGGTATTTTAGAAATAGAATAAAAGTTGGCCCGCTGTTAAGCAGGTTTTTATAACGTGAGATTCTGGCCCCCAACAAAAAAAGTTTGAACACCCATGTTTTAGGGAGTCTGTCACACGTGTATCACCATTGGCTGTTAAATTAAATTGGGTTAAATCCTGAGGATCCCAGACTGTAACTTGACCCAGAACCTGGGGGATTTTGTTTATGAGTAAGTCTGCTAGGCAGGGGAATAGTGAGTAGATTCCCCCAGTACTTAGACTGGAAATACCACAGTGGGTAAATATGACTGAGGTTGAAACTCAGTGCAGTGCTGAGATTTCAGTTTCAATATCAAGATGATTCAGGAAACACTTCACACACACCCCCCCTCCTCCCTCCTCCTCCTTTCTCTCTTAGTTTCATATCAGCTTCTCATAAACTCTGAGATGAACCTGAACCAGGTTTCTCTTTCTTTCTAAAGTGCTGCTGGAATTGTTAGCTATCTTATACTGTGACAATACTAAGATCAATAAGACCCCAGTAATTTAAACCTCCATAAAACGATTATAATTTAATTGAAATAAACATGTTATCAAAGTTTATTTAGCCGTTATGTTGGGTATATCCTCCTGAGACCCGGACTTTTGCTTTGTGTTCATTCTTCTAGCTATTTAAGATTAGTAGGACTTCAAACTAGTATAAAAACTAAACTGTGTTTAAACTGTGATTAAAAACCAGGGTTATTCCACCAAATATTGAATTCTGAACATTTAAAACTTTATGATTTTTTCTCTCACAGGTTGCCAGGTTCTCACTCTGCGCACCATCAGCATCCTAAGAAAGTACCTCTCGATCCTTGAACTGCCAATCAGCTGGATGTTATCATCTTCGGCCTGCTGTGTTGTAGGAGCAGAGGAATACAGGATAGCTAAGGTGAGTAAATATGCTAAGAGGGATAGAGCTCTGTTCTAACTGAGTAGTTTGAGAAAAAAATTATATATATTGACTCAGAACAACATTTGCAGAATTACAGTTAATCACAAAAAAATAACTTTTTTTTTCTGTTTTTCTGTTTATTATTAGTTACATTTAACCAAAGGTGAAGAAAAAAATATGCATGCAATGTCTGAATTACAGGGGTTGGACAATGAAACTGAAACACCGGTCATTTTAGTGTGGGAGATTTCATGGCTAAATTGAAGCAGCCTGGAGACCAATTCATTAATTGCACATTGCACCAGTAAGAGCAGAGTATGAAGGTTAAATTAGCAGGGTAAGAGCACAGTTCTGCTCAAAATATTGCAATGCACACAACATTATGAGTGACATACCAGAGTTCAAAAGAGGACAAATTGTTGGTGCACGTCTTGCTGGTGCATCAAAAGCCACGGTATCCAGGGTAATGTCAGCATACCACCAAGAAGGACCAACCACATCCAACAGGATTAACTGTGGACGCTGTAAGAGGAAGCTGTCTGAAAGGGATGTTCGGGTGCTAACCCGGATTGTATCCAAAACACATAAAACCACGGCTGATCAAATCACGGCAGAATTCAATGTGCACCACAACTCTCCTGTTTCCACCAGAACTGTCAGTCACCACAATAAATTGGTGTGGTCTTAAACCAGGTGTTTCAGTTTCATTGTCCAACCCCTGTATACACATATAACAAAAAACTGATCAGTTATCACCTAATATTTTAAATAATATAACAACAGATTTCAATGGCATGTCAATTATGTTGTATATTTAAATTTCCTTGTTTTTTTTTTTTTTTTAAACTCAGCAGTGTTGGGTCCTGTGTTTTAATTTTGTCTACTGAAACAACAGTAAATGTAATGTGGAGTAACATGTTTAGGTTGTAAAATCACTTTTAGTTGGATTTAAATAATAATAAACAGAAGTACAGAAAATATTTAGTTTTTTTTGTGAACTTGGTCACTATAGTGGTGGGCTTTGATTAATTTTATCAAATTTGCCCCAATATTAATCCCGCTTCTCTGCCTTTGCGTATCGGTATTGAATTTTTTTAAGTGATACCCAGCCCTGGGCACAGCAGTGTATGGTCATATTCATGTAGTATGTGATAGCAGTGGCAGCCTATCATCTTATGTTTTAAACTTTAATAAAGCACACATCAGATACTGTATTAAAAATATCATAAATCATGTTCTTTTCTATTTTCTTGCCAAATAACTACTATACTAACTACAATTCGTATAACATTTAAAGTTTAAATACAGCTAATAGAGCTCAGTTATGCTATAATAAGTCTTAATATATATTGTGTTGATTTGTTGTGGTCTTATTACTGATTTCTTTGAAGTTGCTATGTGAAAACATTAGTTAAAACATTAGTAAAAAGTAGGGGTGGACGATATGGCCCTAAAATAATATCACAATATTTCATGTTAAAAAAAAAAAAAAAAAAATACATTATATACTGCAATAAAAAAAAAATATATATATATATATATATATATATATATATATATATATATATATATATATATATATATATATATATATATATATATATTACATACAATATAATACTGCACACCCCTAACTGAGATATTAAAAAATACAAGAATTTTATCAGATTTGGAACAGAAGTCAATGATCCAGAATGTCATGATAATAATAATAATGCACTCCAAATATCTCCATATATCCAGGATTAAAGTAAAATAAATGATACTGTACAGATATAGTCTGTCTCTAGTAGATATATAATGGGACATGGGATGGGTAATATGGCACGATATTTCAGGGCATGATATCGTTAGCGATATTTAAAAATGTTGACGATATTATCGTGTATGATAAGATATGGCACACCCCTAGTACAAAAATAATATATACAACTAATTGTATTTGTTTTGATTAGTTTTATTTAATTGTATTTGATATGATGATGATTTAAAAGGTATGCTATCAGATAGTATAATGCTTCTGCATTGATGTAGCTGTAAATGCACATACTGCTCGGCTGTACTGTCAGTACTAAGTTCTTTCTAGCCATCTGTGAGTGACGTCTTTACCCGGCTGAGGCTCCTAAAGCCGGACCTGGCTCTGCTGAAGGCGGTCTGGCAGCGGTGAGGATCTATACAGATGGTCATATGGTTTAGCGGTAGCGTGTGTGCGCACATGTGCATACTGCTGGTGCCCTTGAACCAGGCCCTTCACACAGCCTGTGGGTGTGCACGGCCGTCTGCATGCCTGCTTCAGTCTGCTGGAGATAGTGAAGAACCTGTTGATCCAGATGCTTTGAATAGAGGAAACTGCTGCAGTCACAGAGTCACTGTGTTTCCTAGCATATGATGGAGTGATGTCACGTCTATTGAGAGTGGAATTTTTGTTTTAGGCAGGGACGGTTTTGGCACGTACTGTAGCTTTGCTGCCGTAACTTCTTAACCCTTAGAACCCTACGGGTGATTTTTCCGTCCAAAATCACACCTTGACTTCTCTTCTTAATTAACCAGGAATCCCTTCACACATTAACATAATCGGTTAATATATAGGATTAGAAAGGGTGGAACTTACTCTTTCTAAAAGTAGCGATGACATCCCAGTGCAGTAAAGCTAAATCTACAAGAAACCCATTGAGAAAAACACCTAAAAGAGTGAATCTCCTTCCCCAACCAATATTATTTACCTTTAGTGCTTCAAACATATTTATATGATGTTTCAAACCAAATAATATCAGTAAATAAAGACTCAAAAGTGTCCACAGAAAAAAAAAAGTTTTGTGATAAAAAAAAGTGTGATACTACCTGCTTTACTCAAACTAAAGCTAGGTATGGTGTGCGCACTACTTTATATAGTTTTTATTTTACTCGCACATTTTTACTAAGTACGGTAGTTATTTTGCACTATACATTTTTATTTATTTAGACTAAACAGTTTACGTTTTTGTATATATACAGAATGTTTTCTTTGTGTGTCCTGATCAGAATACTGAAAGGCATAGGCTGCTCTGAGTGTCAGGTTTTTAGTATCTACATGTATCCTAGAGGTGTGATTATTGATTATCAAGAAAAATAACTCTGCCTGATGCTCTCTCTCCATGTATTTTGTCAAAGTAATAATTAATAAGCCATGTAATGAACTCAAATCATCAATATTCTTATGCTTTCAACTCATAAACACTCTAGTCTAACCATTTTTGATTTTTATCTTAGGTGTGAATATATTTAAAGTCTATACATTAAAAAAAAGTGATAGAAAAAAAACAGGCGCTTGGTAAAATTTTGACCAAAACATGATCAGTTCCAGGACAATATAACAATTCTGCTTCCTTTTACATTTTAAATTATTATATTTTTGAGCAGCCGTATGGCTTCTAGAGTAAAAGAGCTCATGCTCGTGTGTCTGTCTGATATAATTACTGTGTTATAAGACCTGAAAAAAACGAGGAACTGACAAAAATCAAGAAAAAACACACTAAAACAGCCTAGAGTTCAAAGGGTTTACCTTAGTAACAAAACAGAAGTAGAAGTCCAGTCTAACCCTGAGTTCACACTGGCAGGTGATTTAAAGCCGCAATCTGGCCACAAGCAGCAAGCATTGACCTTTCCATCAGTCATTAAAAGGCCAGATGTCTCAAATTACTAGCATATAATTGGTCTTGCTCTGTCTAGATGGGTAGGATGACTCTATAAAGAGTAAAGGGAGTTAGATAGAGACGTGCTCAAGGGAACGTTGACTAAAAATACTGCTATTTCAGGGGATCAAACTACCAACCTAGCAACCTTCTGGTCTCAAGAGCATTTCTCTAACCTATAATCCACAGCTGCCCCAATAATAGTACTGAAAATAGCATTATTTAATAACATTATTGTTATTAAGTACAGTCCTTGGTAACAAAACAGAAATTGAAGTTCACTCTAACCCTGCATTCACACTGTAAGGTGACAGAGCATCAAGTGATCATTTCCTATTGGAGGACACGATTTGTAGCTGCGACCAGGCGACAGAGCAACAAGCAACAAATCGAGATAGATTAGCCCTTGTTTTAATCAGAAACAAAGTGAAAAATCTTGATTATCTTCATATTTAATTATTAAGGATGGTATATTCAGATTAGGCAGCAAGTGAACAGTTAAGGTTGATGTGATGCATGCAGAAAAAAGCAAATGTAAAAAAACCTGAGACAGTTTGAAATGGACATTACTGTGATAGTAAAACAACTGGAATATCCTTAACAGTATTAGCCTACTTATAGCATACAGTGGTATAAAAAGTGTAGGCCCCCCTGATAATTTTCATGATTTTTCTTTATTAATCATTGGTTGTTCAGATCAACAATTTCAGTTAAATATATCATATAGCAGATGAACACAGTGATATTTGAGAAGTGAAATGAAGTTTATAGGATTTACAGAAAGTGTGCAATAATTCTTTAAACAAAATTAGACAGGTGCGTACATTTGGGCAGTATTTAGTAGATCCTCCTTTTGCAGCTTATAAACGCTTCCTATAGCTTCCAATAATAGTCTGGTTTCTGATTAAAGGTATTTTGGATCATTCTTCTTTATAAAACATCTCCAGTTCAGTCAGGTTTGACGGTTTCTGATCATGAACAGCCTGCTTTAAATCACACCACAGATTTTCAATAATATTCAGGTCTGTGGACTGAGATGATCATTCCAGAATGTTGTACTTCTGTGTTCCTCTGCATGAATGCTTTAGTAGATTTTGAGCAGGGTTTAGTGTTTAGGGTCGTTGTCATGTTGAAGTATCCAGACCCAGCGCTTTAACTTCAACTTTCTCACTGATTTTTAAACATTGTTCTTCATTTCCTCACTCTGTTCCTCACAGTGGAAACTGCAGCTGAAATCTCTAAGATCTGAGCTTTTTGTATCCTTCCTCTAAACCATGATGTTGAACAATCTTTGTTTTCAGGTTATTTGAGAGTTTAAGTGTTTTGAGGCTCCCATGTTGCCACTCTTCAGAGAAGATACAAAGAGGAGGAAAACTTGCAATTGGCTTTTTAACCCTTTCTCATAATTGGATTTATCTGTGTATGTAGATCAAGGGTCAATAAGCTTACCAAACTAATTTTGTGTTTCAGAAATTAGTGTATTTAATGTATTAAATTTAATGTATTTAAATCAATAAAACAACACCTTTTTTGCCTTATTTTGTCTGAAGAATTTTTGCACACTTTCTGTAAATCCTATAAACTTCATTTCACTTCTCAAATACCACTGTGTTCATCTGCTATATGATTTATTTAACTGAAATTGCTGATCTGAACAACCAATGATTTATAAAGAAAAATCATGAAAATTATCAGGGGTGCCCATTTTCTGTAAAATCTAATTTATCATCCAGCTTAGTCCCAGCGTTTCTAACTAAGATGAAAACACGGTTTCAGGAGGTCTATTCTGCGCAGCTCCACCCATTGCAGTATTGAAACCCTACAAACATGACTTTTTCTCTCCTCCATTCTTCTGTCTGTCTCTCTCGTCCCTCTCAACATTGTCTCTCTGTTCTGGAATCAGGAAGCCATGCTGTGTCACCGCTCCCAGCTGCTGTGGTTCCGCCGGCTCTACATTCTCTTCTCACGCTACATGTTTATCAACACCTTCAAAGCCGTCGCCGTGGAGACCAAGCACGTG
Source organism: Astyanax mexicanus (assembly GCF_023375975.1). Taxonomy (NCBI): domain Eukaryota; kingdom Metazoa; phylum Chordata; class Actinopteri; order Characiformes; family Acestrorhamphidae; genus Astyanax; species Astyanax mexicanus. The sequence continues at coordinate 11,505,274 of NC_064408.1, forward strand.
AAGATCTATTAACTGAAGACTGGTGATTCAGGTTCTCTCTGAAATACACTGATACACTGTGCTTGGTTCTGTAAGACCAAAACCTAAAGCACTTAAATTTGCACTATATTACCAAGAGTATTCGCTCTCCCTTCAAAACCATTAAACAGTAAGGTTTTAATCACTTCTATATACACAGGTGTATAAAACTAATAGTATAGTCATGCAGACTGCTTTTACATTACATTACATTACATTAGTGAAAGAATGGGTCTCAGGAGCTCAGTGAACTCCTCCAGCACTGTGGTACAGTGATAGGATGCAGCACCTGTGCAACAAAAAGTCCAGTTGTGAAATCTTCAGGCGAGCGAATACTTTTGGCAATATAGTGTATATAAATAAACACTACACTGCATCCATTTCACAGAATTGTATTAAGGCTAAACTGTGTTTGTAGGTCATTTTATGGTTTTCAGTACAGTAGTGTTGTCTTATTACATAAAAGTAAAATGCAAAGTGTGTGCTGTATAGACTTAAAGAGAGTAAACCCAGTAGTTCTTGGTCAAAATGTGACATTTTTTTGCCATCAGCTGCCGGAGCCCTGAGAGAGCACAATAGGGCCTTGCTCTCTCTTGGTGGGTACAGTTGATGGCGCTCTTTTCTCTCATCACTCCAAAGGGTGATGTTGATCAGCACAAAGCGTCTGTGAGCTGATGTATCAGAACCAAGTCGTTGCGCTTTCCTACAAGTGCACTGTGATGCTACTCGGTAATGCTCCATCAGCAGCAGTTTGAAAAGAGGCGGAGTCTGACTTTGCATGTATCGGAGGAGGCATGTGTTAGTCTTCACCCTCCTGGTGTGTTTGGGGCATCAATAGCGATAGGGGGAGTCCTAATGAGTGGGTTGTGTAATTGACCGTGTAAATTGGGGAGAGAGAAAAAGAGACATTTTGAATATATAATACCTGTCAAAAGTTTGGACAGACCTTTTCATTCAGTGTTTTTCTTTATTCCATTATTTAATTTATTAATAATAAAGACATTAAAACAAAAATTAAGGGACACATATTGAATTATGTAGTAAACAGTAAAAGTAAGTATTTGTCCTCCACATTAATCCCCAGATCTAAACCTGATGAACTGAGATGGTGATTTGAGGTGATTTAATTGGGATGAGCTGGAGCTTCAAAGCGTGAAGAAAAAACAGCAACTATTATTTCAAAAACATAAAACTAAAGGAATGAAAAGAGGTGTGTCCAAATTTTTGACTGGTACTGTATACACTGTGATTATATCATCACTGTCAAAAAACTAAAATAAAAAATAGGACTAATCTTAATTTTTTGCCCTTTTTTTTTACTTAACAGACATCATATTTTTAAAATAAAAATCCTATTAAAATGAGAACGTATGAACATCCACATCTGTATGAGGTAGTAAGTTGTGAGGTGCTATCTTGCGAGTGAGTTTGAATACTGGTCAGTGTGTTTCACAGCAAAGTGACATGAATTCACATATATACTTAAATACTTAAAGAGTTAAGGTGATGTCTAATAAGGCATGCCGGATGGATGGGACATCTCATAGGGGCATAGAAGGCATTATCACCCACAGTGGACAGCACAGTAGGTGGTAATGATCGCGACCAGTGGCATCTGTCTAGAAGTGTCCGTATGAGCAGTGAATTGACTTGCAAAAAAAAAAAAAAAAAAAACAGATCCACATTCAATACAAGAGACCTTACTCGCACATTCTACAGCTCAGGGCAACATTCCTCAATGTTCTAGTTCCTGTCCCATGACTTTTGGCACGTGTGCATGTGTGTTTGACCAAGCATTCTGATCATGGACTACTAAATTCATTCTAATGTTATACAATTCCTTTGCAGGCAAAACACTGAGAAACTCATGAGATAATCAGGCCCTTTTCATGACTTATTACTATGATAAAACAAATAAAATGTCAATACTGACGCTAAAGCACACACACACAAATCTCAGCCAGTATAATTCTGTGAAATAGATTAAACTAAGCTTTAATTTTGATGCATTTACAGATCCTCTTATCTACTGTTACTGTAATCCCTTAAAGCCCCGTTCACACTTCCCAATTCAGACATTCAGAGCATGTAAAGCCTTTCACACTCCATAACCCTATAGAGTTTCACTTCTCTAGAATAACAATACAATGCTTTTTACATTCAAATATTCCCCTCAACTTTTAACTGAACGTCCAGAAAGGCTCTGTATGGCTGTAGGGAGGGGTCTGTGTGAACAGTGCTTTCTTTGTTCTGTACTGTTTTTAATGCAGTGTTCTCATACTGTGCCAAAATGCAATTTGTTTTGCATTGAATGTATATGTGAATACTGTCTGTAAATAGTTTGTGTTCATGTTCTTTCTATTGAGTGCACAATTTCCAGAATAAATACTTCCATTTGAACGTGGGACTAATCCAACGTCTTCGGCGTCATCTTTTATTTGATGATCTTGATTCATTATTAGAAGAGCTCTGCTGAGGTAAATTCATTATTAGAACAGCTCTGAGGTAAATTCATTATTAGAACAGCTCTGAGGGAAATTCATTATTAGAAAAGCTCTGCTAAGGTAAATTCATGCTCAGAACAGCTCTACTGAGGGAAAATTATTATTAGAACAGCTCTGCTGAGGAAAATGAATTATTAGAACAGCTCTACTGAGATAAATTAATTATCGAAACAGCTCTGCTAAGGTAAATTCATGATTTGAGTATAAATACTTCCACTTGTATGTGGGACTGATCCACATACAAGGATCAGTTTCTGAGGTACATTCATGATAAGTTTAGCACTAGTAAGGGGCAATTCATGGTTAGAAGAGCTCTACTGAGGTAAATTCATGATTAGAACAGCTTTCCTGAGGTAAATTCATGATTAGAACAGCTTTCCTGAGGTAAATTCATTATTGGAACAGCTTTCCTGAGGTAAATTCATTATTGGAACAGCTCTGCTGAGGTAAATTCATGATCAGAATAGAACTTCTGAAGTTCCTTCATGATTACAATAGTTTACTGAGGTAAATTCATTATTAGGATAGCACTGCTGAGAAAAAAATTATTGTACTTTGTGGGTTTGTTTGCTGGGATAGTAAAAAGCTTAAGCGTTCAATAAATATTTTTCATAGTTTTGTATTTGTTTTTATTTTAAAAGCAAGAAAAACATACATTTGGTCATTTTAATGGATATAATGGTGAACAAAATGACAAAACTGAATTTGGCCAGGTGTTTTGCTGTTTCACTGATGAGAACAGCATGTCTGAAGGTAAACACTTTCTTTTCCACATGTTGTGCAACACACTTTAAAAGTAGGACACAGAACAGCAATAACAGGTTCTGTTGTGAAGAGCTGATTAACACAGTCAGAGTCTTCAGGTCTCCAGTAGAACAGTCCAGGTTGATCTTGATTTGCTCTTGTTTTGTGGGTCAGTTGGTTCCTGGTGCTGGTTTGGACATGCTCTGGATTGTCTTGTGCTTCTCCATGCTGTCCTCCCAGTTCTCCCCACAGAAATCCTCAATCGTCACGCTCTTAATGGTTCCAGGGTCCAGGCAGTGTGGAGCTACACCTAGGAGAAACATGTGACACAAAGGATATATACGTACATACAGTCAGTCAGAATATTATGACCACTCAATGTCAGTTTTATCAGCTCCTCTAAGCATATAGGAGCGCGCTGTAGTTGGAGCACAATGGTCAGGAACACCACAGAGCAGCTATCATTATTATTTTGGTGGTGGGTGATTATTATTCTCAGCACTGCAGTGATTAGCACTTATTAGCATGATGGTGGTGTATGAGGTGTTAGTGTGTCTTGTGCTGATGATACAGGTGGATCAGATACAGCAGTGCTGCTGGAGTTTTTAAACACCTCAGTGTCACTGCTGGACTGAGGACAGTCCACCAACCAGAAATATCCAGCCAACAGTGAGGGACTTGTGAACATATTCTTAAGCCTTATCCGGATGGGATTAGTATCTTAGGAGGTCGTCTGTGAAAAATATTTCACACTTCTACTCAATCAATCAACCTACCTTTATTTCCACTCGGTAAATACATTGAGGGTAACCCTCATTTTCAATGTAGCTGAGCTTACATAAAGTTAAAGGGAAATTTAAGTTTAAATTATAAAAACAAGCAAACAATATTTGATTTAATTAATCAAATATAAGATTTAATTAAGAAAAAATAAATAATTAAACAATAAAAGGATATGTAAACAGGCTAAAATGTAGAGCAATAAAACAAAGATATAAATACGTAGAATAATAAAATATAAACACAGTTAATGAAATAAAGGACTTATAATAACAATTATAAAAAGTGAATGATGGAACTAAAATAAATAATAGTAGTAAGTAAAAATATATACATAAAAATTAAAGAAAGACTTAAATAAAAAGGTAAAAGGCCAAAAGTAAAAGCAGTAACAAAACAAATAAAATGATGAAATGAATAAAATAAATTAAATAATAAGGGCTAAAAGGCTAAACATAAAATTCGATTAAAAAAAGACAGAATAATAAAAAAAATAACAAGGTAAAAGAAAAACTCAACCAAAACTAAAACTGCTCAGTGATAAAACTCTTGCATCTGGACTGCAATTAAAAACAGGAGGACCAGTGAGTTTTTAGGTCTCTGTCACATGATAGTATCACGTTCAGTAGCTCCTCCATTTCCACTCGCTGTTGTGTTTACATGGATCTCCGTGGAAACACGTGCCCAAAGTGTAATTACGGTGAGTGGCAGTGGACAAATAGATATTTTATTAAACACGAGGTGACGAAACTCAGAGATGTGCGTCCGAACGGGACTAAAATTATCGGAGGACCACAGAAAGAGTTCAGCGAAAAACAGTAGATAATTCAGCCTGTAATTTTCTCAGACGATATATGAAAAAAACATGTGGTGGTCAGTCCGGACAGGAATAAAATCACAGAGGACCCCCATAAAATAGAAAATTACCCAGGACCCCCTGAGAAACTAATCCTGTCCGAATATGGCTTTAGGCCCAATCCCATTTCACCCCTTGGCTCTATCACTTAGCCCTACCCCTCTGTTTTGAGTGTGCATGTCTAGGGGTTTGGTGTACTGATTCTTGTTAGTCTGGAGGGGTAGGTTGGAGAAGTGTTAGGCCTACATTGACCTTAAAACAGAGGGATATAAGAATCACAGGCAAGATGACGATGGCACAAACAACCAAAGAAACTCCTTGTTAAAAATGATGATAACCATTATATGACCATACTTCATATAGTGTAAATTCAAGCTTTTATGGCTTTTTCTTCATAACAAGCATTTTAAAATATTGCTCGTCTCAGTAGCTAGCTATCTAACTTCAGCTAGCTAGCTAGCTAACTTCCTGTTCCACCTTAAATTATGCAACAGATGAATATAAAATAAGACGAGAATAAATTAAAGTTAATTTTAGCTCCTCATCACAGAGGAATTTAGGAATGGACAATAATAATTAATTGCTGCACTACCTGTCCCCTTATTTTGGATGACTATTTACATTTCAGACTATTTTCTTCAAAAAATCTTCAAGACCAGAGATGAGAACCACTGCTTCATCATGATGAATCTAACAAAAGCGCTTTTCAACTAGAAAGTAAAAATATAGTACGAATATAAACAGCCATATTTATGACCCACTTGTATATATAATGCCTCATTGTATTGTCCATAGATACTGTATACCATGTAACACTTTGTTAAAGATAATTAAGTAAGTAAGTATGTAAGTAAGCAAACTTAAAGTAAAGTAAAGGAAGGGAACACTATGCTATAGAGGGTTAACTTAACATTTCAGCACTGCTTCATGTTTGTCCACAAACAAGGGTGTTGTGTGTGTAAATAGCACATTTGGTAACAGCCATGTGATCTTCCTAAGTCCCTCAGGCTCTGCAGGAGTGTGTGTGTGTGTGTGTGTGTGTGTGTGTGTCTGACCTACCAAATCCATCAGGATTAGAGCGCGGTGTGTAGAAACTTTGGACTCCGCAGGTCTTGCAGAAGGTGTGCTTGGCTATGTGAGTGTTGAATGTGTAAGTGGTGATGTTCTCTGACCCCTGAAAGACACGTGTCAGACACGTCAATAAAGTTCACCATTAACCAATAACTCACCCACACTGTATAACAGCTGCTCAACAACAGCAGCAACCGCGTGAACTCACAAACCCTGCCGGATGTTCCAGAAACCTCCACCTACTGCTTACTGGAAACTGCAGATACAGGTCTGTGTTCTGGCCTGTTTATCTTGACTGCAGGGAACTCAGTTTACAGCCGGAAGTTCCACAGAGTTCCAGACCTTAAAAGACTCGAAGGAACTGGAATAAATGTCTAAATGTATGTAGACGCCTGCTCACCCAATGATCTATCATTTAATCAATGTTAATTTTTTTTATTTGTGCTGGTAAAAGCCTTTAATCTTCTATAAAGGCTTTTCACTAGATGTTGGAACTAGAGCTTAGATTCTCTGCCCATAAAGAGCTATGGTGTTATAATCACAGTATAGGTAATAGGGATGCAAATTATCAATTAATTCATTAATCATTGGTTGATTGGCCTTATCGATCGACTTTCAATTAATTGATAAGCAGCGTTTTTCACCTGAATTTCAGTGTTTCAATAGGGCATTTAAAAATACCAGCTAAATAGTTAAAACTTCAAAGTTCAAAAAGTATATATTATATTATTATAATTATATTGTATTATATTATATTATATTATATATTCCTCAAATAATTATGCATTAGGAAAAGAAAACACATGTTTTTTAGGGTATAACAAAATACATTCTTTAATTAAAAAAAAAAAAATTAAGGACTGGCTCAGTTTTTGCGTTTTTGTAACATTAGACATATTTAAAAAAAAAAAAAAAGAATAGAAGAAATTAAATAGAGAGCCAAACAGAATATTATTGAGCCTATAGATTATGAAGAAACTGCATCTAGGCTATTAATTAGGAAATCCTCAACAATCCTCAACGCAATGAGATCCTGAAACCCTGTACCGTCAACTGTGTTGATTGGCATCAAATCTCTCTGGATCATGCTGCATATCCTCTCTGTAATGCCCTCCGCCCTTCTCTCGTCACACTCTCGCCTTCCCAGTGTAGCTGTGACGGTGTTCAAATCATCATCCCTAATCATTTGCATCCCTAATAGGTAAGTAACCAAGTGATATTGTTAACAAAAATGAACAAAATAAAGAAAAATGAAAGTAAAAAAAAACATTTTTGTTAACCGAAACTAATAAAAACGGTAATGAAAAGAAAAAAGTTAACTAACTGAAACTGTAACTGAAATTACTGATAGAATACTCTTGTTAGAAGTACACTGCTTTGAGAATTTGATTGTATTCAGGTGTGAGAGCTTATTACTGAGTTAAATACCATTTTATTAAGAATTATGAATTATAGGCCCTACTATAGCTATCTTTAGGTAAGCCATCAGCCATGTGTCATGTGTCTTTGCTATTGTAACCACGAGAAAAGTACACCTTGCGTGGCTCGAAACACTCAAAAGGCAAGTACTAATATACATTGGCGTTAAAAAGTATTTCCCCCTCTACATTCTTGTTTTTGCATTTTTGTCATACTTACATTTTTCAGATTATCAAACAAATATAACATGAGTACATATAAAAAGCACTTTTTAAAAGATGATTTCATTTATTGAAGAAAAAAAACTATCCAAACAAATCTAGCCCTGTTTAAAAAAGTGTTTGCATCCCTACATATTTTTGTTTTCATTTTTGTCATACTTACATTTTTCTGATTATCAAATATAACCTAAGTAAATAAAAGTAGCACTTTTTAAATAATTATTTCATTTATTAAGGAAAAATAACGATCCAAACCAATCTAGCCCTGTGCCCCCATACAAATTAACTGTGATTAATCATACTTTTTTTAAAAAACTGAGTTTAATTTCACTACTAAACACAACCAGACCTGATTACTGCCAATCTTTTTTCTATCATTATTTTAAAAGCATGCTCCTTTAGTTGACTAAGTGCATGATTTATATCTATATCTCTGAATCAGAAGGGAATAAACGTACCTGCAGCAGGGTGAAGTGGGATTTGGGGACGATAAAGTGGCGGTTCTGCTTCTTAACACAGATGCTGCAGCTGAGAAGAGAAACATTAACAATAGAAAATGTGGAAAATGTGAAATACACAAATGTAAACACATTTAGCACACATTTAAGATAGATACAAACCCAATTATTTAACCACATTTGAGCCACATTATAAAAGTGTAAACACATACAATATTGTAATTCTGCCCTCTCTTAATCTTAACCTTTAAATAAGAGTAAAGTAAAAGTACAGTTATAGCTAAAATTATAGCTGTTATTTGATATGCAAGGATGATGCCTGTTTACATATTCGAAAGTGTTTAACTGTATATAGTTTTCTTAATCATATTTTACAGTCTAAATTGTATGAGCTTTATTATTAATGCGTTCCACATCAGACCACTATGAATAAATCTGTGACCAGCGTCTTGAAAATCCAATGAATCTCCAGTTACTTAAACTGAGATCTGTTTGCTGACTGAATTAAAACATGAAGATTTGTTCATTACATGCCAATTATCTGTGTTGTAGGTTACACTGGAAGGAGTTCTGGTTGTTTTGGAGTGGTGGATGTGTTTTTAGCTTTTAGATGTGGAATAAATGTGTCTCAGATCCGATCACCTCCTGAAGTGTATCTGTTTGTATATCTAGGTCTGTTTACACTTGTGTTTTTATGTGACTTTGGTCTGATCCAGATATAGAGAGTTATTGAAATGAAAGATTTTGGCCTAAGGCATTAAATACATTAAATAGCCTAAATGTATTTTGTCCTGCTTTCCAATGAGAAAAGCATTTGTAGAACTACAATTTAAGAGTATATATTGAACACTGGATGTTTTAGACTTCCCAGCAGACACACCAAAATTGTTCAACATATATTATATTAACTTATTCATAAAAAAAACAATGACAAATCGTTTCAGTTGCCAGTTATTCAATTTATGCCTGGAAAACAGTCCTTTTGACTGTAATTACTGTACCTTTTACTCACTGTCTGACAACCATGTATCTGCAATATACAGTACACTATTCAGGAGCTGATGGAATAGGGTCAGAGAGACTCCATCCTGCCTCCGTCTCTGGTGTGAACGTGTGAACGGCTGCAGTTCTCAACAAATGGGCCGTACTTGCAGTTGAATACGTGCAGATCTGGAGCACTCCACACCTCAAAGCGAACGGCACCACAGTGGCAGCCCCCCGTGTGCTTCACCAGAACCTCCTGCTTCCTGAGAGAGTGAGAGAAGATCTGAGGTCAGCATAAGCTCTAAGAGCAGCTGCACCAACACACTGCAACACAAGCATTCCATACTGTCTACACCAGCGATTCTTAACTGGAAAAAAAATACAATGGAAAAAAATGTCTGATTTTATACTAATCTTTTATATTGGGAAAAAAGACAGATGTATGTAATAATGTATTCTTAATGCAGAGAAATGCAGAGAAGTAAATTTTCAAACTTTGTTGTCTTTTTTTGTTTTGTGCAGTTTTGATATTTAATTTTACTGTGGTAACTTCTATACATGTTCCTCCTCAGTTTCTTAAAAAATGCCCATAAATTCACTTTGCATACATTTCATGGGGAAAAAAATAATTATCCTTAATTGTATTTAAAACATATTGATAGATAGATAGATAGATAGATAGATAGATAGATAGATAGATAGATAGATAGATAGATAGATAGATAGATAGATAGATAGATAGATAGATAGATAGATAGATAGATAGATAGATAGATAGATAGATAGATAGATAGATAGATAGATAGATAGATAGATAGATAGATAGATAGATAGATAGATAGATAGATAGATAGATACTTTATTGATCCCCGGGGGGAAATTCTTGGCATCCAGCAGCAGGTTACACAATACACAAGGTTAAAAAAGATAAAATATAAAATATAAAGATACATATAAATACAATCAAATAAGAAATAGAATATACAGTGTAAATGTACAGTCTTCGTGTGTGTGTGTGTGTAATGGAGATGGAGAATGGAGGTAGTGCAGTTGAACACAATAGACAGTGAACACCAGTTGATGTGCATAATGTGAGGATAACTGATGTCAGCCAAACAGAAAGTGCAAATACACAGTTATATAATAATTTAAATTAAATTAAGCAGTGCAAAAGATACGTAAACAGTAGATGAATTAACTAGTGAATGAACTACTAGTGCAAAATATGGTAGAACTATAAAAAGTGTTCTAGGCATCAGCAAGTCTGAGAGTGTGTCCATAGCTGGGGGTGTGTCCATGGTGTGGCCAGAGTGGCCGGAATGAAAAAGTTTCACAGAGTCTTTAGTTTGCTGTGCTGAGAGGAGTTGAACAGTCTTATGGCCTGAGGAACAAAAGACTTTCGGAGTCTGTCTGTGGAGCAGGACTGGGACAGCAGTCTGCCGCTGAATGAGCTCCTCTGCCTGGTGATGGTGCTGTGCAGAGGGTGGTGAACATTGTCCATGATGTTCAGCAGCTTGCTGAGGGCTCTCCTCTCTGCCAGTGGTGTTAAGGACTCCAGCTCTAATCCCAGCACAGAACCAGCTTTCCTCACCAGCCTGTCCAGTTGTCCAGCATCCCTCTTGCTGATGCTGCCTCCCCAACACACAACAGTGTAAAAGAGGACGCTGGCTACCACAGACTGGTAGAACATCAGGAGGAGTTTCTGGCAGATGTTGAAAGCCCTGAGCCTTCTGAGAAATGTATAATATAAATATATGCTGTAAATATACTAGCAGATTTATGTACTTACTTAAAATCTATTAAAAGTTAATTAATATTATGCTTTCATCAAATGTTTAAAAGTAAAATTTGATCATACTTATAAAAATTACAATATAGTGTATTTAAAAAAAGATATAAAGATATATACTATAAACTATACTTTTAGTTGAATGTATTTCAATATACTTCTAAAATACTTATTTCCAAATATACTTTTGTACATTTTTTAGAAATAAAGTAAATCACTACTATTAATTTTTAAAAATTTCAATTCAAAAAGTCAATTTGTAACATGCTAAAAATTGTAGTACAGTATATTAAAATATATTTTTATACCCAACAAAGTACACTAGAAGTTTGCTACCTACAAAAGACAGGAACAAGAAGCATATTTATACTCTAACGTAAATATATTTAACATCAATTCTTAATATATTCCTATCATACTTAGTGTATAATAGTGATACTCATTAAATGTATTATAATTTTACTGTAAGCATATTTAAAATATGGGGTTACATACGTGAAGTAGTTTAAATGTTTAAATGTTACTTAAGTATATTTAAAATAGTAATTTTAGTACAGTTAAGTACACTTAGTACAATTTAAGTAATACTTTTTTATACAGTTAAAGTATAATAAGTACAAAAAACGCTCTATTTAAATATACTGATTAATAATGTGGCTACAAGAACACTTTAGTGCACTGTGGTATGATAATGCTTAGTATACCTTAATCTATTTTTTTCCCACTACGATATGTGTCTATAAAAGTGGATCGTGACTTAATGACCATGAGAAAATGTGGGTCCTGGGCTGAGACCAGTTGAAAACCCCTGATCTACACCATCTTCATATTCCCATCAGCCCACAGTCACTGAACACACTGATTCAGAAATAAAATATCTGCCCTTACATCTCTGTATTAGTTATTCTGTGACTCATTTCTGGCTCTGAGTCAGAGCTCAAAGTACACTGAATTCAGAGTCTGCTGACTCTACACTAAGGGCCAATCCCATTTCTCTTTTGTACCCCTACCCCTTAGAATAGAGTTATAAGACTGAATAAGTGAAATAAATGAATTTCCCTTATAACCCTTATTACCCTTAATTGTTGTGCAGGGCTCTCTTAGAGTCAACAGTTTAAAAACATTATAAACCTGTAAAAAGTTTATAACAGTTTAAATATAAAACATTTTTATATACAAGTATTACACAACCAGCAAAAGAGTTGTAATCAAAAAATATATAAAAAAACAATAGGTTATTATGACATTAGGATGGTAGGATATTATGTGTTACACCTTAGTCAGCATATAGCATTAAATGAAGAAATATTTAATACACATTTTCAATTATTCTGTTTTGCCATCAACCTGACTGTACATGGAAAAAAACTGTAAAAAAAAAAAAAAGTGTGTTCGATGCCTAAATTATCTCATCCCCACTCATTAGGCTCTGGTGGCCACGCCTTAGAACCTCGTTTTAATGCATATTTATTTTTTTATACATGATGTCACCTTAGTGGCTTAGTACATTTACTTTCTAAAACAGGGATTTTTATATATGTTGTTTTAATTGATATATAAATGATATATTTTTTTTTAACCCACTTACAAGTCCAATTACCCAACCCCCTCATTAGGTGATGCCCCAACACCAAGAGGGTGAAGACTAGCACATGCCTCCTTCGATACATGTGAAGTCAGACCCCGGTTCTTTGCAAAATGAGTAGCATCACAGCGCTCAACAACTCGGTTCTGATACATCAGCTCACAGACGCCTTGTGCTGATCTACATCACCCTAGGAGTGATGAGGGGAAAGAGCGCCATCTATTCTCCCAGAGAGAGAGCAAGGCCAATTGTGCTCTCTCAGGACTCTGGCAGCTGATGGCAAGCTGCATGACCAGGATTCGAACCAGCGATTTCCTGATCATAGTCGCAGGGCCTTAGTCCTAAGGACCACTCGGAGCCCTTAATAGTGGATTTTAACACTTGTGTGATTGTGATTGTTTCTTATCATTGGGTACTGATTATGTGTGATTGGCAAGACAGAGGAAAAGATTTGTAATCTGTAGTTTGTAGTTTAAATTGAAAAAATAAGGAGTACAGATATATTTCCCTATAATTAATTAAGCACACAGCTACTTCCACACCAGTGTATTTAAACTACACATGATTTGATTGTATATATGGGCTTTATTAGTAGATATTTCAGCAGTGATTGGAGTTTACAGTGTAAATACAGTCTCACTCCCTACCTTCTGTCCTCCTCAGCGGCCGCCATGCTGCTCTATAGCACAGTTCCTGCCTCAGAGCTTCGGTCTGGGGTTATTATCAGCGTGTTTACAGGTCTACAGGTAAAAAAACAGCCGCTATAAGCTCCTAGTCTCTTCTCCAAATAAGTATTATTATTATCACACTGTTGCGAAAGTGGTGGAAGATCTGAGGAACAGCTGAGTCACGTGGCCACGTGACCACTGACTCCTCAACGACTCGTTCTACTCAAACGAGTCTTTACAGTTCAGATGAACCGACTCGTTTTCAACTGAATCACACACACACATCTATAGAGACCACTTCAGTTTCTGAATCAGATTCTCTGATTTTGCTATTTATAGGTTTATTTTTGAGTAAAATTAACATTGTTGTTTTATTCTATAAACTACAGACAACATTTCTCCCAAATTTCAAATAATAATATTGTCATTTAGAGCATTTATTTGCAGAAGCTTTTTATTTGCAGAGCTTTTAGACCTCAAATAATGCAATATGTATATACATTTTTTTTATCACAGTTTTCATGCATCTTGGCATGTTCTCCTCCACCAGTCTTACACACTGCTTTTGGATAACTTTATGTCAAAAAGTCTAACATCATTCTAGCAGCAGTTCAGGCCTGGTTTAATAGCTTGTGATCATCCATCTTTCTCAGGTTCCAGAGGTTTTCAAATTTGTAACAAACTTTTCATTTTTAGGCGGTGCCTTATGTTTTCCAGTGCAGTATATATATATATATATATATATATATATATATATATATATATATATATATATATATATATATATATATAATTGTTTGAAAGCATCAGTTGTAAAGTTGTGAAGAGTTAGAGTTACAAGTATACAGTGAATAGCTCTATTTAAGTAATGTTCTAATCCACATTATAGCAGGAACTACTCAACTAATTAAATAAGAAAATACTGAATGTCAAAATTGAATGTCAGTAAATCAGAAAAAAAATGAATAAACTTTGAAAGGAGTGTAGTTGCAAAGACCATCAATCATGTTTTGATGGCTCTCATCAGGACTGCCCCATGACCACCTCAGCTAGTTGACATCCCCCCAAAATGTCTTTATTTTTTATCTTATTTTTAAATTTAGTATAAAGCAGACAAGGAAAACAAATAACATAAAAATATGTCAAGTTTAGAGATGAAATTCTGATGAAGACAAATCACAGGGCAAATTGAATGTAAATGTAAATTCAGGTTAAATTAACTTCTAAATATCTCTTTTTTAGACCCCACTTATATTTTAAATAATTCCAGAATCTAAATTCATTACTCATCATTTTTAATGTAATGAGTTTCCAAGTGTTTTGGGCCTTTATATGGGCACATGTGGGGCCTGTATGTGGGGAGCCCCACTAGGAACTAAAAAGTTTTGTCTACGAGTTTCATGTTATCCGATTAAGTGGATGTCAGTGATGGTCCCCATTGTGATGAGTTAAACATGGATTGTACATTGTATATAGGGCTTAAATGGGACCCATGTGAGATGAGGTGCTATAAAGTAGCCCAGGTTTCACCCATGTTAGAGCTCCACATGATCATGTCAGCTGGGATGTCTTGACTTGTTTTAACAGCTGCAGTGTAACTAAAATGAATCATTGAATTGGAAGCTCAAACGAATTGACTCATCTAGCTGAATCATTTGTTTGCTCTGTTTGAGGTCAGGCATTGGCAAAATACTGTAGAACAAGCCCAGACATATCAGCTCTGCTTTCCACTAACCAAAACGCACACATGCTGCTTTTAAGGCAGCTTGAGGGTGAAGTTGACCTAGTTTCTAAACCATAATTATGTGATTTATATGAGGAAATGCAGTTTTATAGAAATTAATACTTATTTTAAAAAAAAGTGGGCAGTCTTTTAGGATTATGTTGTAATTATGTTGAAGTCAGATAAGGGTTTCATTCAAACCTGAATAGTTTACGCAACATAATAGCCAGTTCATTCCCAATAGGTTACAGGATATGGGTGAAAGGTCACACTAAATGACTCAGCAAAAGACTCCATTATGCTGCTCTTCTCTTAAAAGGCCTGTTCATTTTCTTAGCTACACTGTGGTCAGTATACTGTAAGTCCTTAATGTAATGTTTACATGTTCTGTTTTTAGAGTGGAGTATCATATTACAGGATGATGTTGACAATCTGGTTGTCCAGTGGTTCCTAGAACACACACACACACACACTCAAACACACACTCACACATAATTATACACACAGTCTCACATGGGGTAAACACCCAGCTGAAGGTACAGGACGTCTGACTCTGAACAAACACTCAGCTGAGCTCTGCTTTCTGCTAAAGAGGGAGAGAGAGTAATGTGGCAGATCTTGTAATACAAGTCATATGAGCAGCCTGAATAAGCTTCTGTGGCAGATCAAATGGGATAAGACCTCTGGAAAAAGTGTAGCATGACCAAGCAAATCCTCAGATACAGAGTTGGCGACTGATTTTCATGAGTAAATAAATGTAAAATCAAAAAAAGCTACAAAGGGTTCAATGTTATTTTACTTATGACAGGGTTCATACACTTTTTAACCAAGAAATTTCCATGACTTTTCCATGCCTTCAAGACAAATTTTCATGACCATACAATTTTTAAAACATCAGTGCAGACATGGACAAAAAAATCAACTAAAACTATAATCGAAATTTACAATCTTCAATAATAAAATGAGAGCTCAATTGTGTAGGGCTAAATTACTGGCTTAAAATAGATTTTCTCCATCGATAAACGGAAACACAAATATTTCTAGACCAAATTTGCATGACTTTTCCAAAACTTTCTGGGCATTTTTATTTTTCCAAAACTTATACAGGCCTGATAATTGCTATTTTCAAATTCCATGACTTTTCCAGGTTTTTCACGACCATATGAACCCTGTTATGATTGCCTACAGCTGGCCCACACTTAAATACAATACATGACATTTATGTCCCTATATCAAGAGTGGTGTTTTCATATATGTTACCTGTAGTTGATATATAATTATTACGTTTATTATCAACATTTATGAAAAAAAATCAGAAAAATGTGTATATATACAGTACATATACATATAATATAAATAGCCATAGGATTTCTTTTCATATAGTATTATACAATATTTTGCTTATATACTATAATGTTGAATGGAAAGCTGCTTGGCCATAAAAAAATCAATATCATAATATCACTGACAGTTGACTGTGGTATAGCTGACAGTTCATCTGGTATAACGGAAGGGAAAATAAAACCGAATTTTTGATATACCGCTAGAGACGCTGCGTAACACTGTGTAGAACAGAGATAGTAGCTTATCTCTGTGGAGTCAAAGGCTCATCTCACTGTGTCCTGCCTGGAGAGAAATGAAAACAGCACTTTATTTGAAAAGCTTCTGTTGCTGTTCCTTGCAATATGAGTGTTTTTATCCAAGAAAAATAGAAAAACAACAGCAAACAGCAATTATTCACTCAGAAAGAGATGAATAGAATTGCACAATCAATCCACAGCTAGGACAAAGTTCCTCTCGTCCCCCAGACGAGCCCAGAAACAGTCCTGAGAAAACTCCATAAAACTCTGATTTGAGGTGAAAAAAGTTTGTTTAAATATATTAATATTAATTTTAATGCACACTAAATTATATTTATTGGTTAACTGGAGAAAGAAGGGAATTGTGGCTACTTTCACCCACGCTTTATTTTTCTCCAAATTGTCTCTGTATTTGAGCAAATGTTAATTCAGAAATGTCAGAAATATGGTAGGAATCAAAGGTTCACAGAGCAGAAGGTGGCGACCTCAGACTTCCATGTCTCTGATTGGTCCCAAGAATTTGTTCAGCCAATTGATATAGAATTTACTTGTTTATAACAGTCAGTGAAAACAGAATGCAGTGATTTGCAACTCTATATTGTGAATAAAATGTGTCTCAACTACATGAGAATTATGCGTGTGTTTGCCCAAGATGAAATAACGAGGTCGGCGAGGGCATGTTAAAATAGTATTGTATGGTCAGCAGTTTCCATAAATATACTATAGTTGAATATTTAAAGTATGAGTTCTATCAGAGCACATCAACCCATGTGGGAGACAAAAATTAAATAACCAACAGATTAAACTGTATTATTGAAACATTCCCAATCTTACAGTTGATTTATAAGGTCTGGGTCTCCTGGGGTCAGACTCAATTTCATCGTCTTGCCATATCAAGACATATCTGTGACCCTAAAAATAGGCAGATGACTAGGCCTTAGTCTATCTTCATCTGTAATTCATTTCTCCACACCTGCTTAGCCCTGTAGACTTTAGAAATGATTAAAATCAGAATAATACAGCATTAAAATGTTTAAAATGGTTATACAGGATAAATTTCCTTTAAAGGGGCACTAAACCCCTTGATTTTACTGATTCCCCCCTTAGCTCAAATTTGAAAAATGTTAAAAAAAAAAAAAAAAAAATGCGAGGAGTAGTTTGTGAGAGGTACTGGGTGATGTATGGGTTTAGGAATGGAATAAAGGTTGAGCTGATTAGGCTGAGCAGTGACTTCAGTCACTTCTTTAGTGCTTCTTTAAAGACAAATGAGTTTTCAGTAAGATGGCTGTTTGTGTAGATCAGCACTTGCACATGTAAGTCTGTACGGATTTAGAACAGCAGAGCTGAATGGAAGTCTTTGTTAAAACAAGACACTTCCCCCACTGTGAGTCTGTGAGCCAGAGTGGTTTAACCAGGTGATCAGGAGGATCTAGCAGCTGTTAACTGAGAAATGGAGCAGAAGTGTGAACCTCGATTACAGTAATCCAATCAGTGGAAGACAATACACCCAGTCTGTACTTAATACAATGCCTAAAACTTGCTGTTACCCATTAATTTTATCACACAACTCAATAATATTTTACATTGAAAGGCTAAAACTGTTCTTGAGTCTCTTTTCTTGTCTTGAGTAATGAATAATTCAGGTTGTAACCTAAAGTCAGCAGTGAATGACGAAACTCTAGATAGAGAGCCGGTTTGGGCAGTTTGCTGCTGCTGTTGTTTTTGTGCTATGGAGATGTGTTTAGGCCTTACTGTAGTTTAGAGCCCTGTAAATATTTAAAAGACCTTTTTATCTTGCTTACATTGCTGGCAAAGGTTATGCTATTATCTGCTAACCTGTTTTTACAGCAACAGTTCTTAGCAGGAAGAGGAAGTGGACATTTTATCACTAACCTAACATGTCCATGCTGGCCTTGTTGTCTGTTCATGTGAATTACTGGGGAACTGAGTGTTTCCTGTGGATTTCCAATAGATTTACTGTAATATGTGTATTTTTTGTATTCGTTTAGTTATAACCATAGGTGTCAAGTAATGAAGTACAAATACTTTGCCAAATTTTTACTTATACTCCTTACATTTTCTCACAATTAACTGAACTTTCTTTTCCTTATATTTTAAATATAGCCTTGTTACTATTATTCCATTTCAGCTTGTTTTCATTCTGGCTTCTCATCTTTCAAATAAACCTTATCCAGATAAATCTCTCCATCCAGATAGAGTGAATCTGATTGTGGTTGGATGAGAAGTAGAAACATATACCATTCTGACACCCTATTGGTTTATAAACGAGAACATAGCAGACGTATGTAGCCTAGTATGAAGATGATCCGTGTAGAAACTTAAGCTGAAAACTGTCCGAATTAAGCTTCTATAATATATTTACCTTGTATTAAAAAATACATTAATTTTCATGGAGCATATATGAAGCTGAAACAGGGAGCCTAGTGCATCTCAAATTTATCAACATAAACATTTTAATATGCTGTTTTATACTTTTATACCAGTACTTTTTTACTCTTTTACTTGAATAAAAAGCTTAAGTTTATATTTCAACTTCTACAGAAGTATTTAAAACCTATCTATACTTCTACCTAAGTAATAAAGCACTAAAATACTGTATCTACTGGAGTATTATTTTAAATCCTACTTTTACTTTTACTTCACTGCATATTTTGCATGAACGTTTACTCTGAGACATGCTTTATGTGCTGCATTGTTACTCGTTACAATTACAAAAATGGAAGGAATACTTATACTTAAGTACAAAAAATTAATACTTGAAAACTTAGTACTTTTACTTAAGTGTGAGCTTAAATAACACGTCAACTTCTACTCCAGTCATTTTTTTGATAGAGCACTTAGAGTATTTTTACTCAAGTCTGGGTTTTAGCATTATTTTTAGCACTGTTTGTGGACAACCACTGTATTTCTGTGCAACCACTGAAACTGTACCTTCACGTCTGGCCTAGTGCAGTGACCTACATTACACACAGTGTTGTCCTATTTTGAGTGCAGTAGGCTACCATAGAATATAGCTACAGCTATATTTAATATATTAGATGCTTTAGAGACGTTTAAAAGACAACTATATCTGGAGATATTCCCATTTGGTAGCCAAAACACTTAGAAACTGACATAAATATAAGTAAAAATAACTAAAAGGAATAATTTTAAATGGTTAAATGGTTAAAATAGGCTTAAACAAGCTATTACATGCCAGAACATTATTAAACATAACGTATTATAACTCAAAACCCCGTTTTAATAAGATATTTATACGTATTATTTATCTATCTATACGTATCTAAGCTAACTAGGTTATTTGTCTTTGTTCCCCCCTTGGCAACGAAACCGCTTAGTCCCGCCCCCACCACCGCGTTCCTGAGCGATGTTTCACCAATCACCAGGCAGAAAAACAAGCCGCTCGACCAGTCAGCGCACGAGATGTGTCCCGCATAGACCCGGCCTATCTGGCTAGTTCTAGAAGCTTCGGGTTTCATAACGCTGGTGTAACTCCGCGCTGTTTAATAATACATTTTAACAATTAAATCTATCACATTTTTATTAGGCACGTCGTTTTAAAGACGATTAACGTCTGATTGAATTGTTAGCTTCAACATACGCGTGTTTTACAGAGCGCAAGCCGGGACTAGTTCTGTCCGCGGAAGGACAAATCTTCCGCGTGACGTTGTGACACGACAAACCGCCCTCTTCCTATATATACAGTAGCTGCACCATTTTGCCGCAGTTTCTATCCGTTGGGCAGTCATAGAGTCTACCGGTTTCTTGAAATATATCCTCATTTCTTCGCTTTAAGGACTTTGGGGAATAAGTAAGTATTATTTGACATCACATATTTTTATTTCGGATTGATTTTGGGTTAAAAATACGTCGAGTTTGTCTTTAAATCGCAGTTAACTCTAGTTAGCTCCGTGGCTAAAGTCCATCCAACCTATTTTAACCGACTAATAAACTATAGACTCGAATAATCCAGATATTAACGTTAAACCAATTGTATTTGTCGTATATATTCGCTTATAAATTCTTTATTTTATCTGTTGTATTGAAATAAACCATTTTTTTGCTATTTATATGGGTGGAACCCCTTTGTTAGCTAGCGCTTTTTTGCTGAATCATTTTGACTTAACTGAACAAAGACCCGGATGTTCTGAAATGGCGTCTGAGGGGAAGGAGAAGAAGGGCTTAATTATATGCTTACTGTAACGTTACATCTCAGATGACTGATTCTTTAAAAACTGCTTTTTGAGGGGGTCATTCCTGTGGGTTTTTAAAGCTTACTGTCTTTTTGTGATGATTTGAAAGCTCGTTTTAGTTTTTGCTTTAATGTAGTATATATTAATGTAGTCGGAAATGTCTGTTTTCTTAAGAAGTACTGTCAGTATTAATTCTTGACACTGTCTGTTAACAAGTATCTCTTAATCCTACATATCTATATGGGTGAAATGGCGCTAAAATAATGTCGCAATATTTCGAGCTGTTTTTGTGATATCGGTGTTCTTGGAGATATGACAAGACATTTTAAATTTACATTTAAAAAGACAGGAGAGCCTAAAATTGTTAGATTTAGTATATTTCATTCAGTATAATGCTACACATCCCAAATTCATATTTTCTCCAGATTGTATCAGATTCAACATGTCATGATACTAATTATGCGCTTTGTGTATCCTAAATCCACTGAACAAATATGATCTGTCTCTTTAGTATATTTAATAATAAATTAACACAATGTTAGTGTTCTTTTTCTAGAATTAGCTAAAAAAGATATTGTGATATCAGAATATTTTTGTGATGACTATCTACATAAATTGACTTACTGCATACAATATATGATTGGGAGGGTAGCGATTCAATATGTTGACATACTGAAATATGGCAAGAAATATAGATCACATTTTAGTTTCATAAAATCAACAGGTCTTTGTATTTTAATAATCAATTGGTTTTATAGCAATTACAGTATTGCAAAACCAAATATTGTGATACGTTGATTTATATTAGATCTATTTTTTTAGACTGATTTAGTGATTGATGTATTACTATAAAAATGTGTGGTTTCAAACTAGACTGCATATTTAAAGGTGTGTTTATTTTTCTTTTCCTGTAGATATTTGCAGAAATGCAAATCTTTGTGAAGACCCTCACTGGCAAGACCATCACCCTTGAGGTTGAGCCAAGTGACACAATTGAGAATGTCAAAGCCAAGATCCAGGACAAAGAAGGCATTCCCCCAGACCAGCAGAGGTTGATCTTCGCTGGCAAGCAGCTGGAAGATGGACGCACCTTGTCCGACTACAATATCCAGAAAGAGTCCACTCTCCATCTTGTCCTTCGTCTCAGGGGAGGCATGCAGATCTTCGTGAAGACCCTGACTGGCAAGACCATCACCCTCGAGGTTGAGCCAAGCGACACCATTGAGAACGTGAAGGCCAAGATCCAGGACAAAGAAGGCATTCCCCCAGATCAGCAGAGGTTGATCTTTGCCGGCAAACAGCTGGAAGATGGGCGCACCCTGTCTGACTACAATATTCAGAAGGAGTCCACACTGCACTTGGTGCTCCGTCTCAGGGGAGGCATGCAGATCTTCGTGAAGACCCTGACTGGCAAGACCATCACCCTCGAGGTTGAGCCAAGCGACACCATTGAGAACGTGAAGGCCAAGATCCAGGACAAAGAAGGCATTCCCCCAGATCAGCAGAGGTTGATCTTTGCCGGCAAACAGCTGGAAGATGGGCGCACCCTGTCTGACTACAATATTCAGAAGGAGTCCACACTGCACTTGGTGCTCCGTCTCAGGGGAGGCATGCAGATCTTCGTGAAGACCCTGACTGGCAAGACCATCACCCTCGAGGTTGAGCCAAGCGACACCATTGAGAACGTGAAGGCCAAGATCCAGGACAAAGAAGGCATTCCCCCAGATCAGCAGAGGTTGATCTTTGCCGGCAAACAGCTGGAAGATGGGCGCACCCTGTCTGACTACAATATTCAGAAGGAGTCCACACTGCACTTGGTGCTCCGTCTCAGGGGAGGCATGCAGATCTTCGTGAAGACCCTGACTGGCAAGACCATCACCCTCGAGGTTGAGCCAAGCGACACCATTGAGAACGTGAAGGCCAAGATCCAGGACAAAGAAGGCATTCCCCCAGATCAGCAGAGGTTGATCTTCGCTGGTAAGCAGCTGGAAGATGGACGCACCCTCTCCGACTACAATATCCAGAAAGAATCCACCCTGCACTTGGTGCTCCGTCTCAGGGGAGGCATGCAGATCTTCGTAAAGACCCTGACCGGCAAGACCATCACCCTTGAGGTTGAGCCAAGTGACACCATTGAGAACGTGAAGGCCAAGATTCAAGACAAAGAAGGCATTCCCCCAGATCAGCAGAGGTTGATCTTTGCCGGCAAACAGCTGGAAGATGGGCGCACCCTGTCCGACTACAACATCCAGAAAGAATCCACCCTGCATCTTGTCCTTCGTCTCAGGGGAGGCATGCAGATCTTCGTAAAGACCCTGACCGGCAAGACCATCACCCTTGAGGTTGAGCCAAGCGACACCATTGAGAACGTGAAGGCCAAGATTCAAGACAAAGAAGGCATTCCCCCAGATCAGCAGAGGTTGATCTTTGCCGGCAAACAGCTGGAAGATGGGCGCACCCTGTCCGACTACAACATCCAGAAAGAATCCACCCTGCATCTTGTCCTTCGTCTCAGGGGAGGCATGCAGATCTTCGTAAAGACCCTGACCGGCAAGACCATCACCCTTGAGGTTGAGCCAAGCGACACCATTGAGAACGTGAAGGCCAAGATTCAAGACAAAGAAGGCATTCCCCCAGATCAGCAGAGGTTGATCTTTGCCGGCAAACAGCTGGAAGATGGGCGCACCCTGTCCGACTACAACATCCAGAAAGAATCCACCCTGCATCTTGTCCTTCGTCTCAGGGGAGGCATGCAGATCTTCGTAAAGACCCTGACCGGCAAGACCATCACCCTTGAGGTTGAGCCAAGCGACACCATTGAGAACGTGAAGGCCAAGATTCAAGACAAAGAAGGCATTCCCCCAGATCAGCAGAGGTTGATCTTTGCCGGCAAACAGCTGGAAGATGGGCGCACCCTGTCCGACTACAACATCCAGAAAGAATCCACCCTGCATCTTGTCCTTCGTCTCAGGGGAGGCATGCAGATCTTCGTAAAGACCCTGACCGGCAAGACCATCACCCTTGAGGTTGAGCCAAGCGACACCATTGAGAACGTGAAGGCCAAGATTCAAGACAAAGAAGGCATTCCCCCAGATCAGCAGAGGTTGATCTTTGCCGGCAAACAGCTGGAAGATGGGCGCACCCTGTCCGACTACAACATCCAGAAAGAATCCACCCTGCATCTTGTCCTTCGTCTCAGGGGAGGCATGCAGATCTTCGTGAAGACCCTGACTGGCAAGACCATCACCCTTGAGGTTGAGCCAAGCGACACCATTGAGAACGTGAAGGCCAAGATTCAAGACAAAGAAGGCATTCCCCCAGATCAGCAGAGGTTGATCTTTGCTGGCAAACAGCTGGAAGATGGGCGCACCCTGTCTGACTACAACATCCAGAAGGAGTCCACTCTCCACCTGGTGCTGCGTCTCAGGGGCGGACAGTAAATGTCCAATTGCCCGTGCTTGAGTCAACCTGAATTGTTGATTCTTCTGACTTTCCCAGACCTCACTTTTTTAAGTTTCTGACCCTTTCCAGTTTTTTTATGTTCAAAAGTGAATCAATAAAGCATTGAGAAGCATTTATTCAATCTCCTGTTTCATTAATTAAAAATAAATTTGTATGTGTTGAATTTATAGGTTCTCCATAAAGAACAAAATGCTCCAAAGGTGATTTTTGTTCCGCAAGGAATTGGTCTTGTACCTGATATCACTGGGAAACATAAGTTATCCTAATTATTTAGTATAAGAAAGCCTGATCTGATTTGGATTTGATTAGAAGTGAGTTCTGCCACTTTTATCAGTGCATTTTGACACTTCTATTTTTAGATGTTAGGATTAAACGCATTGCCCATTTAAAAAATATGATTCCAGTGGTGGTTGTAGCTTATTCAAGTATTTTAATTGTCTTTCAATAGCATTAATGACTATTTAATAAGAGTTGCAACATGGGTGAACCTGAAAATAAACCTTACAAATATTAAACCACCAACACATAAATTGCTTTAGGTCAGATGCAGATTGGTGACTTTCAAATTTGTCAATGCCACAACAAAAACTCAATCTAGCATTTTGTTAAATGTAGTTTTAAACTTGCACCAAAATATTTACTAATGCTGGCCTGTTAATAAAGGCCTTGTTTTCATATAAAGTATTTTTACACATCATTAATGTGCCTTTAGTACACATTGACATGTTTGCTTTAAGTGGGGAACTGAAGTTGCAGGAGCTAATACATTTTAAGGGGAACTGCTGCCAGTTTTGTAAGTGTAGTAATATTGATGTAGAATAATAAAGGTACATGAAATATATAAATATTCTACAAAGCTATATATAAATCAAATGGTTGCCCTATGCTGGTGTAGCAGGTTAGTCATCTTGGCCATTATTGAGCAACAGGAATTTGAATGGTTAAATGGCTAGTTAAAGAATGAAAATTAAGAACTTTCATAGTAACCTTAAGTGCATATGCAAAAAACATCAGAAGTTATGATGAAAATGGTTCTTATCAGAAACACCCTAGCAAAGGAGGACAAAGAAACCTCCTTTACACAGCATAAAGAGTTCTTTAGAGTTACCAGCCTCAGCAACCACAAGTTAACAGAACACAGATAAGAGCACCTAAATATTTCTTCACAGAGTATTTTGGTTGGTTTAACACTTTTAAGTTACTACATAATTCCATATGTGTTCCTCCATAGTCTGAATCACTTCAGTATTCATTTACAATGTAAGAATAAATACATAAAAAAACATTGAATTAGAAAAACATTTGACTGGCACTGTAGAAGTTTCTAAATTTATAACAGTATTAATCTTATTTCTAACTTATACTTGTTTTGAGCAGTTAAACCTACTAAAGGGTCTGGCGGATATGTTTGTAGGAACTAAAACTAGACAGTGGGTCAGCAATAAGGAATTTTATGTAGTGGAATTGATTAATTAGCAGGGGAAACCATTGAATATATACTATAGGTTAAAATGTAGTATGTAGTCACATAAGTATAGCATATAACTAGTAATGAATTGAATATGATATATAATTGTGCTTTATATTGAAAGGTCCTTAAGTAAATGTATGTAAAAGGTCAGATGAATGTCATCAGGTAACAAGAGTCACTGAATCAAAAAACACTAAAAGTTATTCCAGTACTAACAGCGCCCCCATGTGGACTAAAAGATTCAGTCACAATCCAGGTCAATGAGGAGCTTCAGATCTAAAAATAAAGCCTTATAAATAAAGTGCGTACACTCTGGCTTGCCTTGTCAACAAGTTTTTTTAAGCCACGTTATTACTGAGGGCATAACTGAGTGGTTGCTATGGTATTTCTAGTGCCGTTTTGATGTATAACCTCTTGATAATGTCCAAATGATAATGTCAGGACATTGCCCAGAGATCATTCTTCAAATCTGCATTAGAAATGCTATAGAAATCACTTGGGCTACCACAATAGTCATCTAACAACATCATAGCAACCACCTAGCAACTTTCTATCAACCCTAATTCTAGTTACCTCTTATACCACAATAGCGAATCAGTGAAAACAGTTTGACCACATTATTAATTCAAAATCATTACATGTGCGAAAGGGCGACTCCTGAGGATTTTCTAGCATCCCCAAAGCAACCTCCCGTTATGCCATAGTAACCACCTAGCTAAAAACTAGCCACAGTGACCAGAGACTTGTATTGTTCTTGTTATATTGATAAGTATTATTAATAACTATACTGTTATCCGATTTATTTATTTGTAATATTTTTTCATTATGGTTATGCATTGCAAAACAATACGTTAGCAACCACCTAGTAAAACCCCATAGCAACCACCTTGGATACCGCAGCATCCACCCATGATACCATATTAATGACCTAGCAATTCTTTAGTATCCAACTAGAAAACACTTAGAAACATCATATCAATCACCTAGAAACACCATAGCGGCCAAATTGGATACTGCAGCATCCACCTGTCAACACCTCAGCAATACCATAGCAACCACACTGGATACCACTGAAACCACCTAGCAACAAATTAGCAACATCATAGCAACCACTTTTGATACTATAACAATGATCTAGCAACACTTTAGTATCCAACTAGCAACCACTTAGTAACATCATAGCAATCACCTAGCAACAATATAGCAACCACCTTTGATACCGCAGGATCCACCTGTCAACACCTTAACAATACCATAGCAACCACTGGTGATACCATATAAATGACCTAGCAACACTTAAATATCCAACTAACAACCACTTAGTAACATCATAGCAACCACTAAGGCACACCTTAGCAACCACCTGGGATCCTATAGTTACCGGTGGGAACTGTGTTAGCTGTACTGTAGTCCTGGGTCCCTGAATGGGTGTGTTTGGAAATTTCCTACTTTAACACACCTGACTCAGCATATCAGCCGGCTGTATTTGGCTTGTTTGAGCAGGGCTAGCTCTCCAGAACTTGAGCTGATGACCCAGCGATCATGAAGAATTTTATTCCATTAATGTCTCTTCATGGACAGAGTGTGAGTAAGGGGTTGTGGGGGTCGAATAACTGTGTGTAAGTATTTTTAGCTCATGCTCGTATCATCACCCTCCTCCAAATAGCAAACAGGGAAAACCTGGCCTGGTTTTAAGGTGTTTGGTGTTACTGTTACATGTGACGTGTCACGGGTGACCCAGGCCGGGAGACGAGGAAAGCGGACACAAGTGCAGGTAGGAGCGAAACGAATAATTTAATAAATAAATAACAAAGATAAACAAAGAGAAAGGCAACAAATTAACACGTAAACATAAAACAGGGAGATGTATACAAGGAACTGGGGAATAAACTAAATAACGGAAAATAGATAAACATATAACCAAAAACCAAAACAAACGAGAGAAACTAAAGAACATAAACTAAACCAACTAGAGATAATAATGAGAAAATAAACAGGGAATATATATATACAAGAAGATAAACATGAAACAAGGGACTAAGGCTAAGAAAACAAGGTAAACACTGAGCGAAGCTATAAAACACAGAAAGAGACAAAACGACATGGGAAGGTGCAAAGACCGACGGAGGACAAGGTGGCAGAGGAGGGCTATTTATAGTAACATAAAACACACTAGAATTGGAAACACCTGGGGAAGGGGCGGAGCTACAAATGAGAAACACATGGTGGAAATCTACTGACAGGAGACACAGAGAGGCACAGGTCACGTGGGGAAGACACACAGAGACATGAGACAGGGCTAAGACGTGACATGACGGTTATAGTGAGAGACTGGCACATGTTGTGCTCCAGGTTTTGTTAGCCTAGGTGGCAGTTCAGGGCTCCAAACTTATTTAAAAAGTTAAAAATGTGAGTTTTAGTAGGAGGCTGGTAAAAGCTGGATTTTTACTGATGCTGTGTTTTTCTTTTTGCTATTATTTCATGTTGGACATTTTGTGTTGAAGGCCAACAGTGGTACTGTGTAAACACACTCTGTTTTATCATAGTTGTAGACACTTTAGAAATGTCTTGATTTAGTAATTTAATGTTAAACCATAAAGAAAACAAAAGTAAAACAGACCCACTAGGAGCTCTGTGCATTCACTTATTTAATGTATTTTTTAATGCACAATACATCAAAACATAATAAAGATAAAAAGCAGTAATAATAATGATAACAAAAAAGCCAGCAGGGCTTGTACTAGGCACTTGCTCACTGTATTTATATTAATTACATTTTAAGTTAATAAACAGAATATAAAGTAAAGGAAATGAGGAAGTAGAAGAAAAAAGGGAGGGAATAATTTTAATGACAGTAGCAAAAACAATATAATCGATAGGAAGTCACAGATAGCTGCCAGATGATTAATAAAAAAAGTAATATAGATTTAAGTAATAATGAATGAATGAATAAATGAATTTCCAGTGAGAAGTGGCAGCCAATAGCACCCAGCGTACTCTTAACCGGAAATGACCGTCCACCTGGAGGACTGCATTAGGCACTACAGCATTTACCCAGGACAGACTGCCAATCCATATCTGAGCACAGTCATACACACATTTACACACACATAAATTTACATACATACCACACACACTTACACAATACACATACACACCAGATCAATTTATAGTATTCAACAGGGATAACATAGGAACTCACAGGGAACATAGGAACACATAGATAGGGACTTGAACCCAAGACCCCAGTGCTGGGAGGCAAACGTGCTATCCACGGAGCCACTGTGCCACCCAATAACTGATCCTTGTATAAGAAAGCGGTCTTTAGTTACCTTTTTGAAGAAAATCAGATTATTGCAAGTTCTTAGGTTGTGTGGTAGACAGTTCCAGAAACGAGAACCTCTGTGTGAAATTGTGAATTGACTTGTGAAAGTATTTCTATAAAATGCAGGGCGTAGGTTGTCAGAGGCTCTGGAAAAGGGATGGTGGTGGTGGATGTCAGAGCTGAATAGGAATAATTTTTGGAAACAGTCTGGTAGGAGGTTTAAATAAGAAAATGATTTAAGAGTGAGTTGCGTCAAGATCTTTGTGCATTAAAAAAAGTTAGTTGTAGGGGAGTGGCTTAAACCTGACTTCAGGACACTGCTGTAAAGGTGAATTACACTCTGCAACTGTAGGGGGAGCCCCTACACTGCAAAAAAATCCACTGCCAAAAACGAGATAAAATCTATTTAAATTGAGACATAAATGCTTAAATTAAGCAAAACAATCTGCCAATGGGGTAAGCAAAATTTTCTTATAAGGTATTCTTAAAATAAGCAATGACAAAGCCTTAAAATGAGTGAAGTAAGACTCAAATCAAGCAAAAATATTTTATTTTCTATCTAAAATGGTTACACAAGTATCAGAATAACTTGACTGGTGATTTTCTTTTGTTCACTTTTGTTCAAATTACCCAAAATAAGGTGAAATGTCTAAGTAAGACTGAATAAGATAATTATTCCTAAAACAATCCTACATTTACAATGCTTGGTAAGACTAAATAATCTTATCAGAGCAAGACATAAGATTTAATGCTGTGAAACTAGATAATTTCACTTGTCAAGATTGAGTTTTTTGTAGTGTAAACAAGAAATATGGATTGTACCCAGTGCCCCTTTAAAGTATAGACAGCCAGGGAACACATCTGTCCCTATTAGAAAAGTTCAGCACTTTACCACTAATTATTGGAACCCAAAATTAGTTAGTAGTTAGCTAGTAAGCTCATTTTGACCCTTGACCTACATACACAGGTGAATCTAATTATGAGAAAGGGTTATTATATGAGAATGTGGACAATTTAAAATTTCTGTCCTCTTTAAATCCTCTCTGAAGTGCGGCAACATGGCAGCCTCAAAACCCAACTCTCAAATGACCTGAAAACAAAGATTGATTTAAAACATCATGTTTTATGGGAAGGATACAAAAAGCTCAAATCTCAGGGATTTCAGCTGTCAGTTTTCACTGTGAGGAACAGAGTGAGGAAATGGAAGAACACAGGCACAGTTCTAGTAAAGACTTGGAGTAGCAGAACAAGAAAATATATAAAATATCTCAGATAAGCAGAGGAGAAGGATGGTGAAAACAGTCATAGTCAACAAAGACCATGATCAGAAACCTGAATCAAACCTGACTGAACTGGAGATGTTCTATGTTCTAAGAAGAATGATCCAAAATACTTTTAACTAGAAGCTTCAACCAGAAGCCAGACTCTCATTGGAAGCTTAAGGAAGAGTTTAGAGGCTGTTATTTCTGCAAAAGGAGATCTACTAAATATTGAAGTCATTTTTCTATTGTGACATCATTGGTTTAAAGAATTATTGCAAACTTTCTGTAAATCTTATAAACTTTATTTCACTTCTCAAATATCACTGTGTTCTTCTGCTATATGATATATTTAACTGAAATTGCTGATCCAAACAACCAATGATTTATAGAGGGAAAAAAAGCAAAATAAAAATGTGCTATATGGGGCTAATTCATTTACAGTTATCAGAAAATTTGGATTTCTGCATAAATTGGGCATTATATGTGTTCTGATCTTTATCTAACACAGACTGCTTAACCCTTGTGTGGTGTTCATATTTTTGTTATTCGTTTACTTTGTTACTTGTATTTAATTCAGCAAAATTAAGCAATTTTACATTAAAATGCTTTACACATGCTCGCTTCACCTAAATTGCAAGCAATATAAACAGCTTACATGGTTAATATTTGCCCTTTAAATTTCTTATTTTACATTTCTTTTAAAATTATAAATTATAAATTAAATTATAATTAAATAATTATATAAATTAATAATTTATATATATAATTTATATATATTTAATTTATTCAATTATAATTAAATAATTAAATAAAAATTAAATTATACAATTTCTTTTTTTATTAGTTTTTTAATAAAATGTAAAAGAAAATGAATTAAACTCAAGATACGAGAAGTTTCAAATTTACAAATGAAGCAATGTTTATTAGCCCTTGGCCAAACATACTGTATATAATATAAATGTGTGTGTGGGGGGGGGGGGGTGTACAGTGTGTGTTTATCGAAAATGTGTTTTGATATATGTTTTTCACAAAAAATGAGCCAATGAGTTTGAGTTAGAAAAAATATTTTTTTTTGTATAATTTGATGAAAAATGTAAACGGGTCCCACAGACCCGAACACCACACAAGGGTTAAACTAATACCATACAAAACATTATATGTTTGCAGGTCTTACAGGAAACGTTTGGTTGAGTTTTTTGATGCCAAAGGAGGGTCAACCAGTTATTAAATCTAAAGGATCACATACTTTTTTTTTTACCCCTCACTGTGTTAACATGTTGTGTTCAATAAAAACATGCAAATGTATATTTTTTAGTGTGGTATTAGTTTAAGCAAACTGTGTTTGTCTATTGTTGTGAAGATCAGAACACATTTAATGACCAATTTATGCAAAAATCTAAGTAATAACACACATATATTTTCTTGCAACTGTATGTGTCACCAATTAAAGTATTCGTAAGTTGGTCCAACAATTATCTGAGCCCACCTCCCAGTTCTTCTACGCTCTCTCTACTTCTGAGAGAGGAGCAGATCAGAGAATCAGATCAGCTCAGTGCTGAAGAAAGAGAAAGAGGAGGAGGAGGAGGAGGAGGAGGTACCAGCATCTCTTTATCTTTGTCTGTCTCTGTCTCTGAACTTCAGTTTGAGTTGCAGCAGCAGCAGCAGAGGCTCAGGGTCTGAGATAAAGGCAGGATTGGGTGTAAAATGGTAGGTGTGAGGAGGTGTCCTATTTCAGTGTGTGAAGAGGCGCTGAGACCAGCCCAGGACAGCTGATCCGGAGCCGGGGCAGGGTAGAGGTGACCGGGGTGGGCTCCACAGAGGGCTGCAGCCGGCAGAAAGAATGGCTCAGAGCCGGGGCATGTTCTTCTACTCTCTGCTGGATTACAAGACCGAGAAATTCGTGATCGCCAAGAACAAGAAGGTGGGAGTGCTGTTCAGACTGTTCCAGCTGGGGGTGATCGGATATCTGATTGGGTAGGCTGTTCCTACACTCTTATTCTCACATTGCTATAGTACTGTTACTCCAGCAGCAGTATTAATACTCAGTGCAGGGCTATTTGTGGGCTGTTAGCGGTCAGGACTCATTGCATTGCATGGCTCTGACCTGCAGACAGCTGCTACCCCTGTAGACCTGCAGCACAGCACCCACAGGGGCAGATTAGACCCCCTCAGAGTGTTAACCATGTAAACCACCATGTTCAAACGCATAACAAGGGGTGGACACTTTATTTGCTACTTTTATCAATGTATAAGTGTTTATATACCCTAATATACCCTAGTGAAAAAAGTATATTAAATTATACTAAGCATTATTATGCTATAGAGCGCTAAAGTGTACTAAATGTGTACTAAAGTGCCACATTATTAATCAGTATATTTAAAGAATGCTAAAATGGAACAACTCTTTTTGTACTTATTATATTTTAACTGTATAAAAATAGTACAAAAGTCTTACTTAAATTGTGCTAAGTGTACTTAACTCTACTAAAATGGAAGTATTTTAAATATACTTAAGTAACATTTAAACATACTACTTCATGTATGTAACCCCATATTTTAAATATGCTTACAGTACAATTATAGGTACCACTTTAAAATAAGACTACCTTTATAAAGGGTTTACAAATGATTTACAATTAGTTTATTAATGGTTACTAATTAGGCTGTAAATGCATTAAAAATCATTAATAATCAGTTATAACACATACACAGAAAGGGCAACAGTATAGATGGCTGTGGGTTCACTATTTGGCAAACAACAGGTCATTGTTGCCCTTTCTACGTATGTGTTATAACTGATTATTAATGTTTTTTAAGGTATTTACAGCCTAATTAGAAACCATTAATAAACTAATTGTAAACCATTTATAAACCCTTTATAAAGGTAGTCTTATTTTAAAGTGGTACCCAATTATAATACATTATCAGACAAAACTTGAAGTATCTTGGGTTTATACTGTCTACAATTAATACAATTAATCTGAGAAACACTGTTTTTTTAAATTAAATTTCCATTTCCCATACTGTTCCAACTGAGGAATAAATCCCAGGAACACAGTGACTCAGATAATGTTTCTGAAGGAATTAGAGGGGGACATCTTTCCCTGAGGAGCATAGCTAAATGTGTTTAATAAGGTCATTGTACACTGAAAAGCCACAATTTGTTACAACTTAAATAAATTAAGTCTGTTTTACTTAAAACTGGATATTTGCAAACCTTTCTCAGCTACCCGAAGATTTGTGACCACATCTACATTCAAGCTGAGATCTTTGAGTTGAATCAGCTTATATTAACTCAGTTTAGTCTGTTGCTATTGAACATTTCTTTTCTATTGCCACTATCAATTTGCATACTGGGTATGTCCCTAAGATTCTGACACTCACTATCAGTCTGTAGGGATTACTCACCGGCTACCTTAGGTAAACTAACTTGTAGCCCATAGAGTGCCTGTCAAAAGTTTGGACACACCTTCTTATTCAATGATTTTCTTTATTTCTTTATTTAATTTATTCAGCAGTTTAATTTATTAGCAGTTGCTAATTGCTAATAACAAAAAAAACATCCAAAAAAAGCAATCCAGACTGTTCTCATACAGAATTTCCCAATGGTGGCACAAACTACCTTCTACTACCAGATGAGGAGAATCTCTCACTATCTTTAATAAACTCCTGAAGACAGAGCTCTTCAAAGAGCACTTACTCTCCTAACACCTCTAACTAACTACCTTCTACTACCAGATGAGGAGAATCTCTCACTATCTTTAATAAACTCCTGAAGACAGAGCTCTTCAAAGAGCTCTTACTCTCCTAACACCTCTAACTAACTACCTTCTACTACCTGATCAGGAGAATCTCTCACTATCTTTAATAAACTCCTGAAGACAGAGCTCTTCAAAGAGCACGTACTCTTCTAACACCTCTAACACACTTCAGACTACTTCTAACCACATTTTCTTCTTCCCCTCCTTCACTCGTCTATCCCACTGTTCCCCTTTGACCTCCTTTAGGTCCTATTTTATGTTTTTTACCTTGAACTTCTATTACTATGTGTGCATCATTATTGCTTGGACAAAAGCGTCTGCCAAATGTAATGTTATATAAATTAGGAAAAGTAAAAAAGTGAGTGAATACTTTTGGCAATATAGTGAAGAAGAGTAAACCAATGACATTACTGAAAAAAAGTTTTGCCTGTTAAACTGAAAGTTGCTTTTATCAAAGAGCCATCTGTAACCAGTGTTGTGCCAGTTCACAGCTTTTCTGAACTAGTTCAAGTTCAGTTCATACATGCTCAAAGTGAACAGTTCACGTTCAAAGTTCACAATTTTAATTCTGAACCAGTTCAAAGTTCAGTTCATTTTACTTTTTTCCTGAGATATTCAAATAAATACTTTTTTCCACACTACAAGCTAGAAAACACTGTACGTTCTTTGAAACTGCTCATTGTAGACATTTGCTCATGACACTGCAATTGTGGGTTTCTTACCAGGTGATGAAACTTGCAGCAGTACAGACAAGGTAGACCAGTTCTATACTTAGTGCAATGAAATCTACCAGCATTTAATAAAAAAAGAATATATTATATGAAATATGTATATATTTTTTTAATTGCAGCGCTTTCTCTCACTCTCGTCATTGGTCTGTCACTGTCATTGTCTGTCACTCAGTTTTCAATGGAAAACAAATTCCAACGTTCATTTACAGTGATGTCTGCCGTTCATGACACATAATGTGAACTAATGCACGTTCAAGTTCTTTATTAAAAAATTCACTAAAAAATTAGCGTGTTCAATCAACACGTTCTTTTGAACTCGTTCACGCGCAACACTGTCTGTAACACAGGAACTGTTAAAAGCATGGCAGTAAAACACATCAGTTTTACACATCATGTATCATAGTCAACAAGTTACTAATATTTACATTGCACAAAAAGTGGAAAATGAATGAAGTGCAAAAAAAAAAAGATGTGTTTGGAATTCAGCCAAATGTATCATTTGGCTTTCAGTTTCAGCCAAAAATGTTAATTTTGGTGCATCCCTACTGTTATTTATTTACTCGTTTTACTTGCTTGATGATACCTGACTCATTTCCTCTGCCATGAAAATCATAATCCACTCATTAAATCTCAGACAGGTTCAGGATGTCTTGTCCTTGAGGCCAAAATCCAGAGGAATCTTCAGTTGTGCCAAGAGTCCCGTCACTCAGGCCTGGCTGAGGTTTAGGGCTTGGATCCAGATTGGAATTTAGCCTTGACCTACAAATGATGTTTCAGGGGGATGAGGAGCTCTGGGTACCCATGGATGTAATAACAATTGCAGAAAACTTGTTTCTGGGGAAGATATGGAAATGAGGAGATTATTGCATCATTGCATGTTTGTTACCTGTTGGTTTATTGGGTTGCAGTTGATCTAGAGGTATTTTTACACGGATTTACTTGTTTCTATAGTCCAAATCAGTTGGTGAGTTTGTTTACTTGGAGCGTTTTTCTCTTTGGTTTGTTTTCACACAGGCACAAACCTAAATGCACCAACAACAAACCATGTGAGTGTGCTGTCTCCTCTGATTGGTCAGAGCTGTCTGGAGGGGAAGCAAAAAAGTAAATACAGCAAGAAGGTCCTGTTTTCCAGACCAGCATGCATATTTGTGCATTTGTGCATTGTATTCTGAGTGGTCCAGCGGATTAAGGTGCAGCCACTATGATTGGGAGATTGCTGGTTCGAATCCTGTTCATGTAGCTTGCCATCAGCTGCTGGAGTCCTGAGAGAGCACAATTGCCCTTGCTCTCTCTGGGTAAGGAGATGGCACTCTTTTCCTTCATCACTCCAAAGGGGGATGTAGATCAGCACAAGATGTCTGTGATCTGAGTCTCTGCGCTTTCCTCCGAGTGCACTGTGATGATACTCGCTACTCTTTCAAAAAGAGGCAGTGGCTGACTTCTGTATCGGAGGAGGCATGTGCTAGTCTTTACTTTCCTGGTGTTGGGGCATCAGTAGTGATAGGGAGAGTCCTAATGAGTGGAATTTTTGATGAAAACATTTTTTATATAAAAAAAATTAAAACAGATTAGTTAATAGCTGTTTTAATTATCTTTGTAATATATCAGTTTAAACTGCACCTGAACAGCTGCACATAAGGACTATATTTGATAGTTGGGTCCCAGAACACATTCTCACCATAAGTGAATAATGCTGAAATGCTGATTGTTTGAAACTGACTGAAAGCCTACAGTTACTTAGTAACGTCTCCAGAAAAGGGTTTTACTTCTGAGGCTACAGTGGACACTTCGTTGACTGGAGAAACATAGCCTGCTCCAATGGTTCTTGGTTTGTGTTGAGGCATTTCACTATAGAGGGTATGTCAACTTATGGCACTAAATATAATCTATAATCTAAGGACCCAATTTGCCTTGTGTCAGTGGTCCAGACTGATTGAAGTCATGGTGTAATGGGATGGGGAATGTTTCCTTGGCACAATTTTGGGCCAATAATGCCATTAATTTCACAGACTATTTGAGTATTATTTGCTGACCATGTGCATCCCTTCATGACCACAGCTTACTATCTTCTAACAGCTACGTGTAGAAACTGGTTTAATGAACATGAAAATAAGTTCAGTGTTCTTCATTGACCTTCCCAAGCACTGTGTCTGTATCATCTGACAAACCTGTATCTGACCTGAGTAAGGCAATCATGTCACCATGTTCCAGAATCTCAAAGAAACAGGCCATACCCAGTATTAGAATAATATTTCTGATAGATTTCTCAGTGAGCGTAGCTATATCTTAGTGTTATAAAGTAGAAAACTGTTGTTCCTCTTATTCATTTTGTGCTGTAGAGATTTATTAGACTGTGGCACCAGCTTCATCTCTACTTTATTACACTAGTGCTCATTACCACTCGATACAGACGCCAGCAGAGTCGCACTTATCATCCTCATGTCCTTACACTTCATAGCCGACATTGGAAACTTTAGAAGCACTATTATTGCCAAATTTACTATCAAAAGTACAAAAGGACACTCAATATTCAGACTTAAGAATAATCTACTGATACTGTTTTAATTAGACTATACTTTCCGCCTCTCTCCATGATTAAATTAAGTCTATTAGATATTATTTCATTAATTATCCTACATTTTTCTTATATTTTATAATTTCCCCCAATCTAGCTTTTATATTGTATTCATGTGTGTTTGTATACCAACAACAGTACTAATTAGTTTTTTAAATGATGTATGTTTTTACATTTTTTACATCTTCTTATCCCCTGAATACTGGAGGGGGGAAAGAGATATGAGCTAAATATAAGACAATATCAAGGTTGGTTGTTAATTATGTGCTGCGACGAAGTGCTGCCTAGCTTTAAAAAAAAAAGGTCAAATTTGAAGAAACACTTGGAGTCGTAGACTTACAGAACAAGTCCCAAAGGTGGAGAGAAGCTTCCAATAAAGTGAGTTTAAACTGTTATGTTGAGGTGGCAGTAACTTAAAAGTCTTTTTTAAATAATTTTACTAGGACTCCCCCTATCACTAGTGATGCCCCAAATCCCAGGAGGGTGAAGACTAGCAAATGCCTTCTCCGATACAGGTGAAGTCAGCCATCACCTCTTTTTAAACTGCTGATGATGCAGCATTGCTGAGTAGCATTAAGCGCACTCGCAGTGACTCGGTTCCAATACATCAGCTCACAGATGCCTAGTGCTTATCGACATCAACCTTTGGAGAGCCATCTATTCACCCAGAGAGAGCAAGGACAATTTTGTTCTCTTATGGCTCTGGTAGCCGATGGCAAGCTACATGACCGGGATTTGAACCAGCGATCTCCCGATCATAGTGGCAGCGCCTTAGTTCACTGGACCAATCAGTGCCCAACTAAAAGTAACTTAAAAGTAACTTAGTTAATTTTAAAATCATGTAATGCATAAAGTAACTAAGTTACTTTTTAAAGGAATAATCAGTAATTGGTAATCAGATTACTTTTTCAAAGTAACTATGCCATCACTGGATGTGACATTCCTAAGGATACACCAAAATTAATATTTTGGACAAAGCCAAATGACTAGAAACCCAACAAAATAAAATATTTGACCAGAAGTGGAATACCAGATAACCAACACAAAAAAAAGTTTTCATTATTTTTGACAAATTTTTTACCATTGCATAAATAAAACTTGGGGGA
This sequence comes from Astyanax mexicanus, assembly GCF_023375975.1. NCBI lineage: Eukaryota > Metazoa > Chordata > Actinopteri > Characiformes > Acestrorhamphidae > Astyanax > Astyanax mexicanus. The sequence continues at coordinate 11,543,581 of NC_064408.1, forward strand.
AAGAGCGTGAACGAACTTTAAGCAAGAAAAAGCGCACAAGGGAGAGTGGTGACTTCATCGCCGTGCTGTATTTGCGCAAGGGAAAGTGGGAAATCTGCCCGTAGGAATCCATTTAAAAGTGTCCGTAAACTTTAGGACACTTTACGGGGGGCTCAATGAATATAATTCAGTATAGTTCCTACGATCCTGCAAGATTCCTTTTTTCCACGTCAAAAGCTGTGGGAGAAGTAGCATTTAAAATAACGCAAATAGCAGTAGATCGCCGGTTCGAATCCTGTTCATGTAGCTTGCCATCGGCTACCGGAGCCCTGAGAGAGCACAATAAGTCTTGCTCTCTCTCTGGGTGGGTAGATGGCACTCTCTCCTGTCATCACTCCAAAGGGTGATGTGGATCAGCACAAGGCGTCTGTGAGCTGATGTATTGGAACCGAGTCGCTGCACTTTCCTCCGAGCTCGCTGTGATGCTACTCGGTAATGCTGCATCAGCAGCAGTTCTAAAAGAGGTGGTGTCTAACTTCAAATGTATCGAAGGAGGCATGTCCTAGTCTTCATCCTCCTGGTGTGTTGGGGCATTCATTACTAGTGATAGGGGAGTCCTAATGAGTGGGTTGGGTAATTGGCCATGTAAATTGGGGGGAAAATAGGGGAAAAATTAGGGTAAAAAACTCAAACAGAATAATAATCATAATAATAAGAAGAAGACATCTATTAACAGTGTGGGTGGCTGGTAATGATTGTGACTGGCAGTATCTGGCTAGAATTGTTGAATCTGGCAGAATTGACATCCACAGTTGCACAGTGCAGGAGACTGTACACACATATTCTACAGTTCAGTGCAGCGTTTTGTAGCAACCATAGCAAAAACACTTTTTGAACTAGGCACATCCTCCACTTTATCCTTTATTCATTGTAAAATGCATATAGCCTCATGTCTATAAGTTTACATTGCTAGCCATAGAGTTGAAATTTTCATCCTGTGACACAGTAAAGCCATAATTATTTTACATTAGAGGAAATAGTTCTCTTATTTTTTCGCAATCATTTATTGACTTCTCTTTGGCGTGCTGACGGAAGATACATTACTAATGCTTTTTGCATTTAAGACCATTTACATTAAAATCTTCATAACATGCAAGAGCAGGGAAACACTCTGGGGCTTCTAGGCAATCAGAGAAGCCCAAGTGATTTCTGGGAAGTAAAAAAATACATGCCAATAAAATACATGGCACCCATCTCTCCTCCCTGTGATCTGCAGCAGTGTTGTCTTTGTTTTCCAGGTGGGTCTTCTTATGGAAGAAAAGCTACCAGGAAAGAGAGGAGGCCATCCAGAGCTCTGTGTTCACTAAGCTGAAAGGTGTTGCCCTCACCAACAGTACAGAGCTCGGCCTCCTGGTGTGGGGTGCCGAAGACTACGTTATACCTTCTCAGGTAAGTGTACCTGGAAGTAACTTCATCTTTCCATTCAAGGTGTGTTCAAAGAAATCTGGACACCAATTCTAAGTAGTCAGTTGGTCTCTGAGAGCAAAGAATAAAAAAAAATCTGATTGGAGAGAGTTTTTTTTTCTAGTCATTTGCAATGTCAGTGTATAATCACATTTGTAGGTGTCTGTTTAGAAGAAAATTTGTGTACTTGGCATTTGTCTTGTAGTCCGTCTGGGATCCAAGCTTGGCATACTGCCCACACTTCCAAAAGTACCAATTTTCTGAGAGACAGATTTTTGGGTTTTCATTGGCTGTAAGTCATAATCATCAACAATAAAAGAAATAAACGCTTAAAATAGATCACTCTGTGTTTAATACATCTATATAATAAATGAGTTTCACATTTTGAACTGAATTACTGAAATAAAGTAACTTTTCAATAAAATTCTATTTTATATATTGTGACACAGAAATATCATGATATTATAAATCCATATCGTGATAATAGGGCTGTTCTGTTTTAAAAGTAGTCTATTATTTACTGTGAAGCTTTAGGTGTATTTGTTGTATAATTGTTTTAGTTTGCAGTTTATATGCATGCACTAAATATTCTGCAATATTATTTGCTGCATTATATTATTTTATGCTATATTATTTATTTTGCCACATTATGATTATACTGTTATACTCTTATACTATATTCCTGAAATTAATGAATTATTTTAGTTTTCCTATATCGCCAAGTATATCGCTATCGCAAAAATACCTTGAAATATCGTGATATTATTTTAGAGCCATATCGCCCACTTCTATTATATATCCATATATATTCATATATCAGACACTGATTTTCTTTATAAGTTTTAAAAAGTTGTTCGTATGTGAGATACACTCCACAAGTCCGATGATTAGAAAAGTTGCATACATTTATTTGGTGTTTCTCAGAAATGGTCTGGCGTTCACGGAACACCTGTTTTGGTTTCTGTTTTGTTCTGTGGTGCCATGTTGTAGCATAATACTGTAAACCGGTAGCAGCATGTGGGCGTTCACTGTGTAAGTTACAAAGATGAGACGTGTACATTTATGACAGGTAGACAGGAAGTTCAGGAGTTTCACATGCAGCCCTCGCCAAAATCTAGCCGTGCTCTAGATTAGCAATAAAACTCAGTTAGATTGTTCATCCTACTGTATGTCCTTTATTAGGTCTGCATACAGTGGTTGCTTGGCCATCCTATGACATTTTAATTGATTATGCATGCAGAAAATCCCAGATACTTAAGTATAAATTGGTACAAAAATATCCAGAGACCCTTCTTTTAAATATACACTGTAAAAGTTTATTAATTAATGACAGGCTTGAATAGTCTCATTCACAGACCCACCCATGCACTTGCAAGCTCTTCACAGGGACTAACAGTTAGGCACCACCTTTCATCGGTGTTTCTCTTAATAAGCCACAAAATCAGCCTAACATGTTTCTAAAATGTCCTTTTTTAAGCTCAACCACATCAACCACATACTCAAATGGCACAGGAAGCTCTATGAACTAAACTAACCAATAAATCTCTGAGTACAACACAATATCTGCCCTCAGATATTGCTCTCCAAGTCTAATAATTAAAATATAATAAGCACACATTAATTCACAGTACTTATGACAGTATGTTTCTGATTAGGCAGGACTGGGATGCTTTATGAAATAAAGGGGCGATACAAAGAGTGGTCAGACAGAATAGGGTCAATGCCGATAAACAGGAGCCAACGGGCAGTAACATACCATAAACGGTGTAACAGTCCAGGGTCAAAAACACAGGCAAACACAGCCACGAAAGGCAGACAAAAGGCAGAGTCAACGTACACAAATAAATAGGTCAAAACAAGGTAATCAAAACAGCAAGGAAAGCGCTTTGTAAAGCAGGAAAAAACAAACAATACTCAGTAGGGAGAGAGTGAACTGAGGGGTATAAATACAGAGGTAAAACAGGTGAGGCTAAGTACACTGATTACTTCCTGATAGGGCTGTCATGTGATCTAGTGAGTTATTGTAGTCCAAGTGTGGTGCGTTCTGGGTAATGTAGTTCGGAGACTGATGAGGGCAGGAAGAGCTGAATGCTAGGGAGACAGGAGCACTATCAGCGCCAGATGTGACAGTTGCCTGTCTCAGGTATATAAAATTATATTTTATCAATTTTATAAGATGTCTCAATTCATTATTATTTACAACAATTTTTTTAAATATATATAAAATTTACTAAAATGGAATACAGTATCATCTAACAGTATTGGTGTGTTTTATCGAGTAGATTCTACTGTATGTGTTAATTTTTACAGTCTTTGTTTGGGTAAAATGTAGGAAACTACTGCATGTGGTAGAACTGATGTGTTTTTGCCTGGTGTTTAGTCTAACAACACAGCAGTAAATTAATTAGAAAGTTCCATAATCTACCGACCAGCTTTTAACTTGAATTCCATGGTTAAATATACAGGTGGAACATGTATTCATTAAAAATCCCAAGATGCATTGTGGTCTATCGTTTTACAGTCATTACACTGTTAAACAGTTATTTACTGTATGCATTTAATGTAAGAAATACAGCAATTGGTTACAGTGTAGTTTATATCTACAGCTACAAGATATTTTTTTTTGTATTTAAAAGGAACTGTATTAGTAAGGAACCATTGAAGAAGCCTGTTTTTAATAGGATAGCCCCCAAAGTAAAGAATATTATCATGATTTTATTTATTAATGAGGATTTATTTGGTCTTGGTTTGTTTTTCTAGGGGGACCGAGTCTTCTTTATAGTGACGAATTACCTCGAGACTCCAAACCAAAGGCTGAACGTCTGCGCAGAGGTAATATATGTGTGTGTGTATATATGTACACAGTTTAGCAATAACATTAGCACCACTGACAGGTAAAGTAAATAACACTGATTATTTACAGGGGCATTTTTTAAGAGGTGGGATCTTCATATTAGGCAGTAAGTAAACAGTCAGATCTTGTTGAAGGTGGTGTGTTTGTTGGGAGCAGAAAAACTGTGATGGGTAGATGATTGTAGTGTTTCTGAGATCTGACCACTAGGGTTAGTATCTACTAAAAGTGCTCTAAAAGGACAAGACACCTAGTGCTGCCACTAAAGCACTGCCACTTTGGGGGCAGATCGCTGGTTCGAATCCCGGTCATGCAGCTTGCCATCAGCTGCCAGAGCCCCAAGAGAGCAGGGTAGATGGCGCTATTTCCCCTCATCACTCCTAGGGTGATGTGGATCAGCACAAGGCATCTGTGAGCTGATGTATCAGAACCGAGTCGCTGCGCTTTCCTCCGAGTGCGCTGTGATGCTGCACGGCAATGCTGCATCAGTAGCAGTTCAAAAAGAGCGGAGTCTGACTTCACATGTATCAGAGGAGGCATGTGCTAGTCTTCACCTGCCTTGTGTAGAGGCATCACTAGTGATGGGGGATATACAGCTGAGTAGCAGCCTAATAGGTGGGACATTGGCCTAGCTAAAATGAAAGAAAATTTGAAGAAAAAAAATGGTCTGTGTACTAGAGGTGTCTAGAGGTGTTGTGGAGTCCATGCCTCGAACGGTCAGATCTGTCGTGGTGGTGCAAGGGGGATCTAGTCCATATTATCAATCAATTAATCAATCAATCAATCAATCAGTCAATACAATAATCAGTCAGTCTGTTAAAATAAGATAAAAATAAGAAAGTAATATAAAAATTAAAATAGGTTTAAAAAAAACAATCTAAAATAGATATATACGTGAGATACAAAAAAACATTAAATTAAGTTAAAATTTACGATTAAATGATAAATAATATTAAAAGAAATAAGAGTACTGTAAATAAAAATAAACAAATAAAAGTATATTAATTTGGTGGTACTAATGTAATGGCTATAGATTGTTGTAGAAATATTTATATATATGCATAATATAAGTTATACATACCTAATATTATTTAATATGTAGTCTATTGCAGTGGTTTGTGTATTCCTAAAATTAATTAAAATAGATTATGTTAATCTAAGAATTAATCTAAGCCTAGTCTACATTTATATTTAGACTGTATTAGTTTTATCATGTGAGGTAGAATGTTTTATGGTGAGTTATGAATTATAATATTTCATAAGACCTCTTGATGCATTGACCTCAGCCAACAACTATTATCCACCAGTAATTTTCATAAATATGCTTGATTGATTCTTTAGCAATAATTTCTGGTGCTTACTCTGCTTGTGGAGGGTGCTGATGATCGTCTTCTTGAATATGGTTGCATGTGCTGAACTAGACTAGAGATTGATGGTATTTATACAGTTTCTTAAACATAAGCTGAAATTGTAATAATTAGAATTTAAATGGTTAATTAAATATTTTTAATGGGCGATAAATCTTTTTATGTTATTTACAAAGCATTGGCAAACCCTGGTATATAGTATTTAGTATTTACAAATTTGTATAAAATAATGTGTTGCTGATTATGTTTTTTTTGCTATATTTCCTGTTTTTCTGAATGTTTTCAGAGCGTAAAGGTGCCAGACGGACTGTGTAGCTACGATGCTGACTGTCTGGAAGGAGAAACAGTCACAGCAGGACATGGTAAGACAAATGTTCTCACAGACGGATAAAAACGAGACACACTTCTGTTAATCATGTGATTTAAAGTAAATCGGTGCCACACTATGACTTAGGAAGCTAATCTTTTTGTAAAACCAAAAGTGAAACAGTTGAACAAGCCGAACCACAAACCACAGACAGATGCGCTCCTGAAACAGCCACAGGTGCACCGTTACCGTTACCTCTAGAGGACCTGTCAGTTTACAGTTCTTTACCCACAGAAATCTGCTGATGCTTCTGTGTTTTAACCTGATGTTGTTTTCCTCCAGACTCTGCTCTCTTGATTTACAAATTAAATGCCAAATGTACTGATGATCAGTGATGGTTTGGAGAGACATGTCATCTGCTGGTGTTGATCCACTGTGTTTTATCAAGTTCAAAGTCAGTGCACAGTGCACTTCATGCCTTCCTCTGCTTACAACTTTTATACAGATTTCATTTTCCAGCAGGACTTGGCACACTGCCCACACTGCCAACAGTACCAATTGGTTTTATATAATATTCTAATTTTCTGAGATACTGATGTGTAGGTTTTTATTGGCTGTAATCCATAATCAACAACAATAAAAAAAAAAAAACGCTTACATAGTACATCTATTTTTTTGAGATGCACTAGTATATACAGTCCCTTAAAAATGATGAGTTTCTTTGATTTTACCAAATTAAAAACCTCTGGAATATAATCAAGAGGAAGATGGATGATCACAAGCCATCAAACCAAACTGAACTGCTTGAATTTTTGCACCAGGAGTAAAGGCATAAAGTTATCCAAAAGCAGTGTGTAAGACTGGTGGAGGAGAACATGCCAAGATGCATGAAAACTGGGATTAAAAACCAGGGTTATTCCACCAAATATTGATTTCTGAACTCTTAAAACTTAATGAATATGAACTTGTTTTCTTTGCATTATTTGAGGTCTGAAAGCTCTGCATCTTTTTTGTTATTCCAGCCATTTCTCATTTTCTGCAAATAAATGCTTTAAATGACAATATTTTTATTTGGAATTTGGGAGAAATGTTGTCTGTAGTTTATAGAATAAAATCACAATGTTAATTTTACTCAAACAAACATCAGAGAAACTGATTCAGAAACTGAAGTGCTCTCTTATTTTTTCTCCAGAGCTGTATATATATATATATATATATATATATATATATATATATATATATATATATATATATATATATATATATATATATATATATATTATAGTTATGGTGTATCAGTATGTAATTAAACTGTAAATTGTGTTTTGTATTGCATGTGGTGGCTCAGGTGTGAAGACAGGCCGCTGTGTTAATGAGACGGGGACGTGTGAGATTTATGGGTGGTGTCCAGTTGAGAGCAGTCGCACACCCCAGTAAGAATAACACGCTCAGCTGTCACATAACCTGCTCATCTTCATTATTAATGACCTCTATTCATTACTGATGCAGTGAGATGCCTTCATTCAGCTCCTGACCTCAGATCACTCAGATAACTCAGATCACTCATTACAGGGGCATGTCTGCAGCATTTAAGGTTTAATATTTGTGTGTTTTTTTTTATATAACTTAGGGAACCGCTGCTGGGAAAAGCAGAAAACTTTACCATTTACATCAAGAACTTCATTAGATTCCCAAAGTTTGACTTCTCCAAGTAAGTCACTCTAAAAAAAATGTGTGTGTGTGTGTGTGTGTGGCTGTTGAGTGGGTTAAAGTGTAAACGTGTGGAAATGTGTGTGGAGGGATGTGGGTGAAGCAATGTCACATAAAGCTTGCACAGTCATTTTTTTAAACAGTTTTCACAAGGAAGAAAACAAATCAGACATGAGTGAACCTGTCAAAATTAAAATATTAATTAAAAAGTAAATTAAATTACAATTTTAATTACAAAGGAATTAATTCAAAAAGGTTCCTTCAATTACAATGAATTTTGATTTTTTTTTGTTCATTCTTACTAAGAAAGCATGTTTTTTAACCCTTTCATACCTGAATTATGTCCTAGTGATGACAAAAATAAAAGAATGCTGCTTTCTGTCTATGATGCACACAAACAAAGCCTCTATTTAAGACTCTAGTTTACAAATGTTGTCATATTAAATACAATATTTAATTGCTTTTAACATTTTTATTTTAGTTTTGATATTTACTTTAACAGTAAAACCAAAAAGATAAAAAAGGGTAAATCACATAAAAATAGTAAAAATGAGCCCTCACTTTGCCTTACTGGCTCAAGTACTGCCAATCCCTTAATTCCCGTAATAATGCTGTTTTCTGTCTGCAATATAAAATCTATATTAACATTAAATCCAATTGACTAAAATAAGCAACTGTTTTTGAATTATGTCTTTTGGTTAACATTTTTTCGATTTGATATAATCTTAGCCACCCTTAAACACTAAAATAAACATGAAAATAAATAAAAATTAGCTCTTTTAATTTGCCTCTTTGGCATTTTAGTGCTGTTTTTTTGTTTGTTTGTTTTTTTTAGTGCAGTGGGCGGGGCTTAGCTATTGTTTAATTGTCTTGTAAACTTTTTCTTGGGTTCGTTTATAGTCTATTCTGATTAAAAACAGCTCTCAATTAGCGTTATGTTCAACAAAACATTTAAAAAAATAAGGAGATACATGATATTCATTGTAATAGACGCGGAGTCTGAAAGGGTTAAGCTTTATTAATTGGAGTTCTGTTGGAGATCCAGTTTTAAAGGGTCCAGTATCATTGCCCAAAAGTGCTTTTGCGGCTGAAAAGAACTGAATCCCAGCTGCAGTAGTTCAGCGTCTAGTGTCAGGACGTCCCAGGAGAGTAGAGACTGTTGCTGGGATGGGTGCCAAACGCCCTATTAATACCCTTGATTCCAGAACAAGACGGGGGACACATACATCACACCATATGAAAGACCTGGGAATGTTATAACCTCTCAGCCTTAGCTAGTGTATCATGGGACCTTGTAAAAGGGGGGATTTCTGGACAGATCTATCTTTGGACATAATGACTCGGAGCATAAGCCCGCTCTGCATGTCTCGCCTTCGCCCCCTGCTATTAATACCCTCACAGTCCGTTACGGGATCACCGGGGCTGCTCGTCTGTTCTGTGGGACGCTGTGGCAGCAGGTCACTGAGAGCATTCCTGGGCAGGTGGCACTGTTCAAAAAGACAGACAGGAGTCGGTATATCAAAAAGTAGAGTTTGCTGAATGATTAATCCTCAGCTGTTATTGGCTGTTAGACTGGCAGTAAAACAGTGGAAGACACCACACTGGAAATTTAAGGGCTCACTATACTTTTAATTAGTGTACCTCTTGGTGAGAGACTGTTGACTGCTAGTCATGTTTCTATATGTTGTGCTGTTAATGTACTATGTTGTTGCAGATCTACTGTTTTTATGCAAAACAAATTTCAGATCATGGATCTGACAATAAAGTACTATTTAATGAATGAATTAATTAATTAACTGTACGTCCACACCGAACGTGATACTATCGCCCTGTGTCGCTTGTCCAACAGGCTACGAGTCGCTTGGGGGCGTGTTCCAAACACAGGCACACACACAGCACGGATACAGAAACAAGGGTTCAGCCTGTCTACACATTTTCTAAACATTAAACAGTCGCACAGACGTTTCACAGACAATAAATAACTTTTATAACTATTACTAAGTACTATTATTTAATATATTATTTAATATTACAATAAATGGGTTTTCTTAAATATAATACAATATTTTTCTTAATGTCGTAAATAATTCCCTTAATTTATATACATATAAGGTAAAAATTGTTACCTCAATGTAATAAATAATTCCTTGCATGTAATTAATATGTTTACTTAAATATAGTAAATCATCCACTTGATTTAATAAACAATCTTTCTCTTAATTTATTAAACAAGTTCCCTCCGTTTTAATAAATAGTTCTGTTAAATTTAATAAATAATTCCCTTAGTTCTGTTAATTTAAAGGAGAACTCCGGTGTAAAATGGACTTTTGTTGTAGTAAAACATGATAAAAAGTACTGAACTTTGATGAAAAGCACACCTCCGTTCTCCCACAGCGTTCCGAGATCCAGAAATTTTAACAGTTTATCCAAACACCCTTCAGACTGGGTGACACAGGGCATAATTTGCCCCAATAAATCGTTTATTCCACCGTTATCCAGCTCAAAGTAGAATCCGAAAAGCCCTGACATTTAAAACGAGCCATTAATGTGTAACAATTGTGTAACAATATGTAAGTGATTAAGATATTAGAGCAAAAAGAAAAATAAATTGGGGGTAAACTATGCTCTCTATAAGCTCTACAATTTTGTACTTATACATAAAGAACAAATAGACCAGGCGAAGAGCGATATAAGTTGGTCTCTGTTTAAGAAATAGTTTTTTGAATAAAGAACCCTTAAGGACCCTGCCTCCCTTTTTACGGGTGTAATCTAATCAAAAGTATGGCTATAAATATTAAAAAGGTCTCAGTAACATAGAATGTTATTTCCCAGAATGATCCCAGAATGATCTAGCATAAAATTAAAAAGGGAGGATCACATGGCCCCCCGGCCCCTAAAACCACACCAGTGAGATCACCTGATACATCCAGTCATCCTCAGATTTGGGCATCTAGTTTACTTTGCTTAGGGACTTGAAGACGAGACAAATCGATGCAACAGGGTATCACAATGCTTTCAGTACACAGAGACCCAAAAATTAAGACTTTTATTATTTAATTCTGGATATTTTAAGCCCTTTGAGCACTCAAGGTCTAATAGGACATAAAAGTTGTTTTCTTTCTTAGTTCACATTACCAATCTGTTTTAATGCAGTTTAAAAAAGTTTTATTTTGGAGAGATAAATTACAATTTATCATTTACAAACAGCAGTACTTACCATATTACACCTCTTTAAAGAGCCACTAAACCCTAAATCATATTTTTTTCATGAATAACTGAAATGTGTTCCTTTGAAGTAATGAAACATACCAGTCCTGATTAAAATGTATAATTCTGTGTACTTTGGTACGCAGACACATCACCATATGCAGATCAGTCTATCAATAATACCATCCCCTGCTGTCGTCCAACTGTCTGTGCCTCACTGCTCTCAGAGGCACACTGCTGCTGCTGCAGCTCAGCCAGTCAGCTCATCCACCTGCCCTACCCTACCCCTAAACCCATACATCACCCAGTGCCCCTCCCAAACTATCCCTCCAATCTTTTTTAGCCTTTTTCAAATTTGAAGGCTAAGTCTCAAACTAGCACTCAAACTAATTTTTTTGTAACTCAAATACACTGACATGCCAAAAGTCATGGGACAGGAATAATCATAGAAGACATAACCACCCACAGTGGACAATGCACAAAGTTTTGATATTCATTAGTCTGTAGGTAGACGTATAGATTCTAGGGTTTAAAACGCTTCTGTAGTAGTTGAAGCATCAACTCAAGCTTTTTACTCTGCAAGTAAAAGTGTAAAAGTACTGATTTCAAAACTGCTTAAAGTATAAAAGTAAAAGTAATATAAAATAGGGGGAAAATGGCATTAAGAACGTTTTTCTAAAAGCCATAATGACTATAATGTTAAAATATTAATGCTAAAATTTTTTAATTTTGATTAATTTTGGATGCACTAAGCTCCTCCCTGTTTCAGCTGCATATATGCTGATTGTAAATGAATGTATTTTAGTAGAATGTAAATATATTAAAGAAGTTTAGTTGGACTGGAGTTTGTCTGGAGTTCTCTTGAGTCTCTGCACGGATCATCTTCATACTAGGATACACACGTGTGCAGGTGTGATGGATCACAGTATAAACCAATAGGGTGTCGGAATGGTATATGAATAAATCAATACTTTGAACAATTAAAACAGTGGTTTATATATGATATTTGATCATATATGATAATTAAATGGATGGACACTTTTTTTTTTTTTTTACAGTGTTTTAGCTTAAATGTTGTGTTAATAGCCTATTAAGGACTGCAGCTGCCCAGTGATTACAGACCTTTGCTAATGTCCATCAGGTCTGCTGTGTCAGAACACTGACTAATGGAAGAGAGTCAGTGTGAACAGCTGGGATAACAGGGTTAATACTGCGTCCCACTGCAACTGTGCTGAGTCATTTACTCAACCAGCAGCTGCAGATGGTGGATGGTGGGGGTATACAGCAATTTGTTTTCTAAATGAGAAAGATACAGTACTAGTGCATCTCAAAAAAATAGAATATCATTGAAAAGTTACTTTATTTCAGTCATTCAGTTAAAATTTTAAGTGTTTATTTATTTTATTGTTATTAATTATGGCTTACAGCTAATGAAAACCCAAAAATCAGTTTCTCAGAAAATTATAATATTATATAAGACCAACTAGTACTTTCGCTATTAAGTGCTGTAAGGTTTTTCAGGAAGACACTGCACTGACTTTGGACTTGATATAACACAGTTTATATATAACTGTCTGAAGAGACATGTCATCTGCTGGTGTTGATCCACTGTGTTTTATGATCAAGTCTAAAGTCAGTGCAGTTTTGTTTTCCCACAAAATCTTACAGCACTTCATGCTTCCCTCTGCTGACAACTTTTATAGAGATGTGGATTTCATTTTCCAGCAGGACTTGGCACACTGCCCACACTGTAGCCAAAAGTACCAATTGGTCTTATATAATATTCTAATTTTCTGAGACACTGATTTTTGGGTTTTCATTGGCTGTAAGACATAATCATCATAAATAAAAGAATTAAATGCTTAAAATAGATCACTCTGTGTGTAATACATCTATATAATACTGTATATGAGTTTCATATTTTTAACTGAATTACTGAAATAAAGTAACTTTTCAATGATTTTCTAATTTTATTTGAGATAAACTAGTACATAGATAAAGTATTGGGACACACTGTCATTTACTGGTTCTTTTAACAAGAATGGTATTATAAAATAGTTTATCCTGCTTTTGTTGGAGTAACTGTCTCTCCTTTCCAGAGAAGACTTTATACTAGATTTTGGAGCATTGCTGCAAGGATTTAGATGCATTCAGGAAGGAGAGTGTTAGTGAGATAAGGATACTCTCCTGTATCCCACTTCTCTACTTTCCCATCATGAATCTGCTTTTAGCTCAGGCCTGGCATTAGGCATGGTGCCAATAAAATCATGTTTGTTTATCTGCTGTTCTGTTGGCAATACTTTGCAACAGTAGGGACTAGACACACTGTGTGCATGCTTTTGCACATCTCTATCAGCAATGGGTGCAATTGAAAGTAGCCAAATGCATGCATTAGAATAGATGGCCAAAAATCCAACATACTTTCTCTATATTTCCATAAAATGTATTTTTAAGCCATGCTTTAAATTATACATTGTGTTGATAGAAAATATATTTAGTGGCATTAAATACTGGTTAAAGTGCACCTTAGTTTATGTTTTTCTGGTAGCATTAAGGTGTACACAATATGTGCACCAATATGCAAAGTAGTACATTTACAACATACTTAAAGTGTATTAAAATAAAGTTTAAAAAAACATCTACTTACACAACTTAATGCTTTTATGTTGTGTTTAAATATAGCTTAATCACAACTGAAATATACTTAAATAAATAAATAAATAAAGTTTAAAAACACATCTACTTACACAACTTAATGCTTTTATGGTGTGTTTAAATATAGCTTAATCACAACTGAAATATACTTAAATTGCCATAAGTTGTTCCAAAATAGTACATTTAGTATGTATTTAAGTAAAGTTAAAAAAAGTATGTACTTTTCCATGTTAAGTATAATTTTAAAAAATATACTTAATACACTTTTACAAGAGTCGCCATTGCATAATCTCTGTGCCTTTATGGCAAGCAGTATTAATAGGCAGTGAAGGTAATACAGCCATAAAAGCATTAGTAAGGTGGAAATCAATGTTATAAATGTGATACTGATTGTGTGTCTTCCTCCATCACCAGGTCCAATGTTCTCTCCACCACCAACAGCTTTTATGGTGTGTTTAAATATAGCTTAATCACAACTGAAATATACTTAAATTGCCATAAGTTGTTCCAAAATAGTACATTTAGTATGTATTTAAGTAAAGTTAAAAAAAGTATGTACTTTTCCATGTTAAGTATAATTTTAAAAAATATACTTAATACACTTTTACAAGAGTCGCCATTGCATAATCTCTGTGCCTTTATGGCAAGCAGTATTAATAGGCAGTGAAGGTAATACAGCCATAAAAGCATTAGTAAGGTGGAAATCAATGTTATAAATGTGATACTGATTGTGTGTCTTCCTCCATCACCAGGTCCAATGTTCTCTCCACCACCAACAAGTCGTATCTGAAGACATGCAACTACGACAGGGAGCACCACCCCTACTGCCCCATCTTCCGTGTTGGAGACATTGTACAGTGGACTGGTCACAACTTCCAAGAAATGGCAGTTAAGGCAAGTGTTCCTACTGAGGTCATAATCTGTTTTAAAATTAAATTGAGATAATGTTTAATGTTTGAATATTTGCTATTGTTATTGGCCACAACTTTGTAATTAATCCAAAAATGAAGAAAGCATACTTATATGTGGTTGTTTGTTGTGCTGGGTTGTGCATCCATGTTTTTATTCAGTGGGGAAGTTATTGTGTTTGTTTGGGGGACCTTTATTGACTGGTTTTCCTCCAAAATGGCAGGAGGTGACATCACAGCATTTCCTCTTTTGTATAATTTAAGGCTGTGCAAGCTGGTTGGCTAGGTTTAGTTTAAGAACTGTATGAGTCTATTTGAATGATTACAGTGTGATTTATTTTTGTCAAGCAACTTATTAATGTAAATATATTTGATAGTGGAAAATAGTGGAAATATTATTTTTTTTTCCTTTTTTCCTTTAATAAACACAACCCTGTTGACTTCTACAGGCCCTATTTTGGTGATTTATATGCGAGCCAATTCTCACCAATTAATCTTGAGTGTGGTTTGGGCGTAATTTACAGTAAACCAATCAGTGTGTCATTTTCTATAAGAGCCAGGTGTGCTCTGACTTCACAGCAGAGGAAACTGACCTGCTCTTTCACACTGCCACTGTTGATGTCTGACTAGGTTTTCAGTCAGTGGCGCATCTGTGTTTTCCATTGCCAAGATAGCAATATTCCAGAAATTTACCTGAACACACCTCACATCCACCACACCCACCGACATAGATATATTCATAAATACTGTTGCTATTTAAACAAAGCAGGTGCAAGTTGTGAAATAGACAGTGTTGGTCACATTACTTTGAAAAAGTAATTAGTTATCGTTACTAGTTACTTCTCCAAAAAAGTAACTGAGTTACTAACTGAGTTACTCCACTATAAAAGTAATTAGTTACCAGTAAAAGTAACTATTGCATTACTTTTGTGTTACTCGCCCCTGTAACCTCCTCCTAACTCGCCATCTCTCGCTATGCGCTGTAAACACCCATCCACCTATTTTCTCTGATTGGCTGAAGAAATAATCTTACTATGCCTTAGCCAATCATTACTTAGGTGGTTATCTCATCCTCCCCTCCCTTGTGAGTCAGAGTTATTCGTTATATTACTCGTTACTGAAAAAAGTAACAGCGTTAATAACGCCGTTTATTTCGATGCCGTTATTCCCATCACTGGAAATAGACTCTTGGCAGGGTGTAAGATAGGGTCGTTAATGTCTTGTATGTGGTTGTGCCACAGCTTGAAGCTGAAGAGCCCATGAAAATAGATATAAAGCATCCCAGCAGTAGATTTCTCACCAGTGCAGAGGATGGGCGAGGCTTTGCTGGAGGATACTGGGCTCGATTAGTGTAGAATTGATTTCATTAGAAGTTCCTACTGCTCATTCATTACTTGGCACATGTTATGTCCACAGAGGAACGCTTAAGCAGCGTGCAGGCCATTATACTCGGTTTACATTAGGTATGCTAATGGTACTCGCATGAAATGACCTTGCTCTTTAACGGTGTATAGGGGAGAAGAAATAGAGGAACAAATAAAAAGAAATGAAAAAATAAACACAATCAAAGAAATAGTGGAATTGAGAAGAAAGCGTCAGATTGTAATGCTATGCGGAAAGAGGATAAAAGTTACCAGGAACAATAAATTATTAAACATTTAGACCAGAGGTGAGGCCCTTCTAACCCTTCAGAGAAGGGGTGACAATAGGTGCATGTAGTCATCACATAATATTTAATCAGGAAATATATATTATAGTTATTGTAAGTATAAGCATATATTTCATAAGTTAACTAGATTATTAAATAAAATTAAATAAAAAACAGCAACTAATTCAAAGCATTAGTCTGCGTTTTTCAATTGATATATGCCGCATATCTGACTGACAGCTGTACTAACAAATCAGAGCTTTTTAAAATGGCTTAACCATTTTAAACCTTTTTAAGGATGTCCTTCAATGTGAAACTAATTCACAATAATAGGCCGCCTGGTGAGTATTTGTGTGTACTTAATGTTTTGGCTGCCCTGACGTACTGTAGGCATACAAATGACTAATCTTTGTTGAACAGCTGTCCTGGTAAAAAAATTAATCATTGATTGTCTATTGTATACTTTTGTTATTTCTAGCTGTGTTTGTGGGCTGTTAATGTGTATTAAGTTTATTAACTTAAGTCCATACAGAGAATATGTAGTTATTGTAATATTCGTCTATGTGTAGGGCGGTGGGGGTGGGTGTTGCAGAAGGGGTACCCACTATATTAACTGCACGCCCCTGATTTAGACTGATATGGAAACTCTCGGTCACATTTATTAAGCTACACATACAGAAGTAGTGTGTAACACATTTGTGTAACATGCCAGGTGTCTCACCATGGAGTTGTAGAGGTTCCTAATGGAGTCCTGTGACAATTGATCCATCTCATGCAGCTCAGATATTCTCATTCAGTTCTTGCTGATTTTGCGGTAGGCATTGTTTGGAATGTTGATAGTGTCCAATAGCATCCCACACAATTTCCTTAAAGGTATAGGTAGTATCTGACCATAGTCTTTAAGGCAAGTCTTTAGACAGCAGCAGTATGTGGACGGACATTGTTGGGTTGAAATGGACCTCATTAATTTAACGTTGGCCTGTCAAAGTGCCTATTAATAAACAATAATAAATGAGAGGGAGTGCTATAATTATACGTTACAGTGGAACGATTTTACCACAGTTCCATTATTGCTGTTTATTGAAAGATTAAGGACGAGAAAATATGATCTGTTTAGTTATAAAAACTCTGCAACTTAAAATAACTCCATTGCTGCTCTGTTTGTAGCTGTGCTGTTTGGCTTGTAAGCGCTGCATCATTGCTCGGTTACCTGTATGTGGTGGAGTAATACATGGAGAGCTTCGGTTACAGTGCATTACCGGCTGATAACGGCCCTCACAGAACGCCTCTCAGCCAATCACATTGGTCGTTACTAACTGTGGTATAGTAAAGAACAAAGGTCATATGCCATCGTACAAAATTGCACCCCACGCTATGACACCAGGCCTTCTGGACAAATGCTGGACTCCTTACTAAAGATGAGTCAACCCATGACAGGCTGGAAGGACTGCCCACCAAGTTTCGCTCCTGTCAGTTGATTCCTGCTGGGTGCAACTATTGTTTTGATGATGAAGAGTGTAGTAGGGTAATAAAATTAACAGTCAGTCACTCGTAACAACATTCTGCTCTTGATTTATTCTCATCATTTGTCTTTTACATTTCCAGGGTGGATCTATTGGAGTGGAGATTGACTGGACCTGTGACCTGGATAAAGACTCCTCCAAATGCAACCCTCAGTATAGATTCACTCGCCTGGACGCTTCAAAAGGCTCAACAAATTCAGTCACTTCAGGATACAACTTTAGGTAGTATTTTTTTCATACCAGAGCTATTATATTTTTATTTCGAAAACTTATTTGTGATAGAAATCAAATCCAAATAATGTATTTAGTTGCTGTGTACACTGCAGTTGAGGCACGGTGAGTACTTGGTAGTACTGTCCTATGAAGACTTCTTCTCAGTAGTCTGTTGGTTACATATGTGGAACAATTATCAAAACATTATTTTCACAACACTCTATATATACTGTATATATATATATATATATATATATATATATATAGTGGAAAAATAAGAGACCACTTAATGATTATTTGTCTTCATTTTCCTTGAATATAATCAAGAGAAAGATGGATGAACACAAGCCACAAGCCATCAAACCAAGCTGAACTGCTTGAATTGTTGCACCAGGAGTGGCATAAAGTTATCCAAAAGCAGTGTGTAAGACTGGTGGAGGAGAACTGCCAAAATACATGAAAACCGTGATTAAAAACCAGGGTTATTCCACCAAATATTGATTTCTCAACTCTTGAAACTTTATGAATATGAACTTGTTTTCTTTGCATTATTTGAGGTCTGAAAGCTCTGCATCTTTTTTGTTATTTCAGCCATTTCTCATTTTTTCCAAATAAATGCTCTAAATGGCAATATTTTAGATACCAGTCGACAGTGTGGACACACCTTCCAATTCGATGTTTGTTTTTTATTTCTTTATTCTATGTTTTTTATACAAACATTAACATATGGAATTACAGAGTAGACAGTAAAACAGTAAAAATCTCCTGATCTAAACCTGATTAACTGAGATGGTGATTTGAGATGATTTGAGATGAGCTGGAGCTTTACAGCTTGAAGGAAAAGCAGCAACTATTGTTTAATCAGCACCTCCAGGAACTCCTTCGTTCAAGACGCTGAAAAAACTATTCCAGGTGACTCTCCCTCATGAAGACACTGAGATTAAAATACCAAGAGTGTGCAGATCTGTACTCTAAGATACATGAGCTACTTAGAAGAATCTAAAATATAAAACATATTCTGGTTTGTTTAACACTTTTTAATAGGTTAATTCAGCATGTGTTCCTGTATAACTTTAATATAGTCTTCAATATTAAATTTGTAAATGTAACAAAATTAAAAAACAAAGAAACACATTGAATAAGAGGAGGTGTGTCCAACTTTATATGAATATATAATACATAGGTACATCTAAAATCCTGACCTCACTTACGCTTGTGTTGCTGAATGCAATCAAATGCTCAGAGCAATATTCCTGAATTTGGACATTAGAGACAGTTACTCAAACAAAAGCAGGGTAAACTCTTTATAATACCCTTGATTTCATAATAAACAATACGTGAGCTGTTGTCCCAATACCTTTGTCCATATAGTTATCTCTTATATGCAATCTTGTGTTTTTTGTTGTTGTGCAGATTTGCTCGATATTACAGAGATTCAGACGGGCAGACCTATCGCTCTCTGTATAAAGTCTATGGTATTCGGTTTGATATCATGGTTAACGGGGAGGTAAGGCCGGCTTCTGCTCTTATTCAGCTCTGATAATGTTAATATTCTATTTCCAGTCTTTTTCTTATCTATAACCATATTTTTCTTCAGGCTGGGAAGTTTAGTATCATCCCTACAGTGGTGAACATTGGATCTGGACTTGCTTTAATGGGTGCTGTAAGTGCTATATCTTCATTTCTCATCCACTGACTGTTCTGTTATAGTATATTACAGTGGCCTTTTTATATTAGTTTTTCCAATTAAAGTAAGCCAGTTTTGGAATGCCATAATTTAATTTAATTCTTACTAAAGTCACTATTAAGTTGGCCATTTTCAAAATCAATGGTGTCAGAAATTGTATAAGAGATCATTAAAGTGTTAAAATGACTTTAGCTACAGTGTCTGTAATATTTTTGTAAAACATGTATTCTCTCAAACTAGGTGTTTTTACTTTGCTCAAGCCTGGTTTATCAATTACCTGCTGGAAGATGCACATATACAGCTCTGGAAAAAATAAGAGAGCACTTAAAAATGATGAGTTTCTTTGATTTTACCAAATTGAAAACCTCTGGAATATAAATCAAGAGGAAGATGGATGATCACAAACCATCAAACCAAACTGAACTGCTTGAATTTTTGCACCAGGAGTAAAGGCATAAAGTTATCCAAAAGCAGTGTGTAAGACTGGTGGAGGAGAACATGCCAAAATTCATGACAATTCCACCAAATATTGATTTCTGAACTCTTAAAACTTTATAAATATGAACTTGTTCTAATTTGTTCTTGTTCTTGCTCTAAATGACAATATTTTTATTTGCAAACAATGTTGTCTGTAGTTTAAAGAATAAAACAATAATGATCATTTTACTCAAACATTTACCCATAAATAGCAAAATCAAAGAAACTGATTCAGAAACTGATGTGGTCTCCGAATTGTTGTTTATTGGAAAATATAATTATAATTTATAAAAATATATAATAAAAAGGTAATAATTACTAATAGAATCTGTGATGTTGATGTGTTAAGTGCTAAAGTAAATTGTGTAGTAATATAATTCACACTAGAAAATTAATTTGGCCAATTACATATAAATTAAACAATGTTTGGAATCTTAAGTAGTAAGAAACGATAATACATAATCAAACTATGTAAAATATATTATATTATGAATATTTTTTGCACTGAAATTCTCAGTAAAAGCTTTAGTCACAAGAGGGCGCTATTGTATTAGTATTTGCTATGAGTAGAAGTGCTGTAAACATCGCCACCTGCTGTTTACCCCTGATTCACACTGCTTTTTACTAAGTATTTTGGTAAATGGCAAAAGTGTCTTTAATATTTATACTGCTTTTATGTAGCTTCAGAGTTCATCATCACTACACACCTCCAAACTTCATGTAGCTTCAGAGTTCATCATCACTACACTCCTCCAAACTTCATGTACCTTCAGAGTTCATCACTACACACCTCCAAACTTCATGTACCTTCAGAGTTCATCACTACACACCTCCAAACTTCATGTAGCTTCAGAGTTCATCATCACTACACACCTCCAAACTTCATGTACCTTCAGAGTTCATCACTACACACCTCCAAACTTCATGTAGCTTCAGAGTTCATCATCACTACACACCTCCAAACTTCATGTAGCTTCAGAGTTCATCATCACTACACACCTCCAAACTTCATGTAGCTTCAGAGTTCATCACTACACACCTCCAAACTTCATGTAGCTTCATAGTTCATCATCACTACACACCTCCAAACGTCATGTGGCTTCAGAGTTCATCACTACACACCTCCAAACTTCATGTAGCTTCAGAGTTCATCATCACTACACACCTCCAAACTTCATGTAGCTTCAGAGTTCATCACTACACACCTCCAAACTTCATGTACCTTCAGAGTTCATCATCACTACACACCTCCAAACTTCATGTACCTTCAGAGTTCATCACTACACACCTCCAAACTTCATGTAGCTTCAGAGTTCATCACTACACACCTCCAAACTTCATGTAGCTTCATAGTTCATCATTACACACCTCCAAACTTCATGAAGCTTCATAGTTCATCATCACTAAACACCTCCAAACTTCATTTACCTTCAGAGTTCATCACTACACACCTCCAAACTTCATGTAGCTTCAGAGTTCATCACTACACACCTCCAAACTTCATGTAGCTTCAGAGTTCATCATCACTACACACCTCCAAACTTCATGTAGCTTCAGAGTTCATCACTACACACCTCCAAACTTCATGTAGCTTCAGAGTTCATCACTGCACACCTCCAAACTTCATGTAACTTCAGAGTTCATCACTACACACCTCCAAACTTCATGTAGCTTCAGAGTTCATCACTACACACCTCCAAACTTCATGTAACTTCAGAGTTCATCACTACACACCTCCAAACTTCACATAGCTTCAGAGTTCATCACTACACACCTCCAAACTTCATGTAGCTTCAGAGTTCATCACTACACACCCCCAAACTTTGTGTAGCTTCAGAGTTCATCATCACTACACACCTCCAAACTTCATGTAGCTTCAGAGTTCATCACTACACACCTCCAACTTCATGCAGCTCCATCTAAGCCTCACATCTCCAACTGCCCCTATTGATGTTTTATGTGTTTCTACAGGGCGTGTTCATCTGTGATATGATCCTGCTCTACATGATGAGCACCAGCTCCTTCTACAGAGAGAGGAAGTACGAGCCTGTTGGGAGGTAAGGCTCACAGAAAGGTAAATACAGGTGTATCTCTGGGGGAGGGTGGTGTTGAGTGAACATCCACAGGTAATTTATGCTAATTTCACCACCTGTAGGAAGGCAGAGAGAAAGGCCAGAGACGCAAGACACAGCAGACACCACCGGCACGCCCACGACGGCCATCACAGGAAAGAGGAGAAGCCCCCGGTGGAGGAGCTGCCCCTCACGCCCATGTCCTCGCCCTCCACCCACAGTCCGGACCACCAGCCTGTGCCCACAGATTCCGCACTGAAACCCCGCAGCCCTTTAAATAAACAGGGGCCGGACGCACCGTCGTCCAAACTCCACCGCAGCCCAGACCGGAGGGCCTTATCCCCAGTGACCTCCTCCACCAAACCACACACCACACAGACATTCGCCAACACCATCAGGACTGTGTTCTAATACAGGACATGAAGATGTGATGCCTGAATTAAAGCTCATGCAGATGTCCTTCCACCTGTCAGTCAGCTTTCAGAGATCTGTGGGAACTCAAAGGGTGTCTTCAGGCCTCCTCTGATTAAAGTTATGCCATCATTAATGCCATTCGTGACCAAATTTAAGACAATATCCCACATTTTTAAAAATAGTACAATAAAGATTCAAGTAATAGTACTTAGTACCAAGTGAAAGTGTGGGTACTGTAACACAAAAAGTAAAATACTCGAATAAAAAAATGGGTACTGTAGCAAAATCTCTAACTCAAGTAAAAGTACTCCAAGTCAGAGTATTGGTACTGTATCGAGAATATATCTTAAGTATTTAAATAAAACAATAAGCACTGTACTGGACATATGGGTACTGTACCAAATTTGACTCAAGTAAAAGTACTTAAGTAAATGAACTGGTACTGTACCAATAGTTTGACCAAAATATTTAAGTAAAAGTACCAAAAATCTGACTTAAGTAAAAGTATTTAAATTGTTACAGTTATGTATTTTCAATAATAATTTTAACTTTCAACTAAGTATTGTTACTTAAGTCAGATTCTTGGTGCAGTACCAGTACTTAAGATGAAAGTATGAGTACTGTATCAAATATGATTTAAGTAAAAGTACTTAATTATTATCATTGGTACTATACCAGATTTGACTTAGAAAAAAAAACTTAAGTAAAAGTCTAGATGCTGCACCAATATATTAACTAATCAAAAGTACTTAAGTGGAATTATGAGTACTGTACCAAATTTGATTTAAGTAAAAAACATTTGGTACAGTACCAAATTTGAGTGAAAGTCTAGATGCTGTACCAATATATGAATTAATTAAAATAACTTAAGTTAAGGTATGGGTACTGCCCCAAATTTGATGTAAGTAAAAATACATCATTAGTAGCACTGGTACTGTACAAAATTTGACCCAAGTAAAAATACTTACAGTCTAGGGCTGTGCCAACATATTAATTAATTAAAAGTATTAAGTGAAAGTATGGGTACTGTACCAAAATCTGAATCAATAAGAAGTACTTAATTACTCAAAGTATTAGTACTGTACTTAATTGTGACTCAATTAAAAGTACAAGCCTAGAAGTATTGGTACTATTCTGAAATTTATCCCAAGTAAAAAATATAGTTACTTACTCAATATATTGAGGGTACTGCAGCAATATTTATCTACAGAAAACTGTGCCGAACCTTGACTCAAGGTGAGTTAAAGTAAAGTAAAACACAAACATAATTATAGATGATTTAAATAAAACAGAATTCACAATATTAAAAAGACGTTTAAAGGACCTGCAGACGTCCTGATCCAAGAGTTTTCTACTACAGTGAGACGTAGTCGTAAGTGGTGGAAATAAGTTATTTTCATAATGTAATGAGGTATTTACTGGAAGCTTTGCCCAACATCCAGCACCTGAAACCCACTGGAACCATCAAATAAGTGTTGTTAAACAACAGAACGATAAAGGACCAGACTTATATATATGTTGTTTTAGACACACATTGATTAAAAGTAGCGGAGAGGGTGGGGCACAAGCTAATGCAGAGTAAAATGCAGGTTACATATACTTTTGGTCATCTCATAGTCCTGTGGAAATGTCCTGTGTGAATTTTATTCTTTTATTTTATTTTCTGACAAATGTTTCTCATGTGCTCCTGTATTATTTTATTCATTTTGTTGGTAGCATAATCATGCTACTCTGAAATATTGCAAAACAACACTTACTGAGACCCAGCCAGGCTAACTTACAGTCTCCGCACTGGGGGATTAGTTTAACACACTGTTACAACTAATGCTGCTTTTCATTTGAACATCAGATGTTGTCATTTCTAATATAATTGTAGGAAATTGTTACTGGAACTTCCCCAACAGAATCCAAGATGGCTGCATCAAACATCAACAGTAGTAAAATCAGTAGAATTATACAGTTTATTGTCACTTCTGTCTATTAGTGTCTCATTAAGAGATACAGCTTCTACCTGTGGACATGTTTACATGGTGTTTGGAGATGCAAAATACTGTACAACTTCACAAACTGGTACCGCTAGCAATGCTAACCTGGGACAGTGCTAACAACATTAAGCTGGGGCATAAAAAAGTGGGACATATTTTAGTTGGATTTGCCATAAAACACCAATAAAGGACTCTGAAAGCAGTTGTAATCTTTAGATAGCTACAGTTAACCCACAAATATTTGGACAGTGACACAATCTTAATAACCTAACAGCAGACATCCCAAGTTGCAAAAGTTGATTTCAGGGAGGTTACCCCCCCCCCTCCCCCCTCCCCCCTCCCCCCGGCCAAAAAACAGAACAAAAAAAACTTGCACACACACACACCAAAGGATAACGAAACTTTACTTTTATTTTAATTAATTTTAAATTTAGAGTACTCAGAGGTGAAATGAGTTTTATATTTTTTCTTTTTGGAAGGGCCTGCCTCTGCTTTCCCTGCCTCCGCCATGATCTGCTTTCTCTCACTCACTGAACAAATCCCGTCCGGGAGGGGGGAAAAACACTGCCCGCCCACACTAAAAGCTGTCTCACAGACTCTATGCAGAGAACAGGCCAATCAGAATCCTCTCTGTTTTCTCTCTCTCCTTCCCACACGCGATTAGAGAAAAAAAGTCTGTGGCCTGTGTGCGCGTTTGTGTGCAGTGCGCTCTTGGGGCACTCGTTCTGAATTCCGGGAGATTATATGTGACTCGCGGGCATCCGGGAGCCACTACCGAAATGCAGGAGACTCCCGCAGCTTCAGGGAGACTTGGTTTGTCTGTAACAGTATAGATGGACAATGGCCCAAAACAGGCAAATAAGTGGAATATTCTGCAGTGGCCAAGTCAGTAAACACATCTGAACCCGATCAAGCAGCATTTCAATTGCTTCAAACTAAACTAAAGGTAGAAAGACCCACAAACCTAGAGTGTGGTGATGTCCAGGGGGTTCCGGACTTCAGGCAGTCATTGCCTACAAAGGATCCTCGACAAAGTATTAAAAATGAACATTTTACTTTCTTTGTCCAATTACTTTTTTTAAAAAATAATTTTATTTCAAATTTTTCCCTTTTTCTCCCCAATTTACACAGCCAATTACCCAACCCACTCTTTAGGACTCCCCCTATCACTAGTAATGCCGCAACACACCAGGAGGGTGAAGACTAACACATGCTTCCTCTGATACATGTGAAGCCAGCCACCGCTTCTTTTCGAGCTGCTGATGCAGCATTGCCAAGCAGCATCACAGCGTGCTTGGAGGAAAGTGCAACGACTCGGTTCTGATACATCAGCTCACAGACGCCCTGTGCTGCAGACATCACCCTAGGAGTGATGTGGGAGAGAGCGCCATCTACCCACCCAGAGGGAGCAGGGCCAATTTTGCACCCTCTAAAGCCGGCAGCTTGATGGTAAAGCTGCATAAGCGGGGGTTCGAACCTGTGACCTCCCACTCATAGTGGCAGAGCTTTAGACCGCTGGACCACTCGGCACCATGGTTGTAATTTCTAATTTCTATTTTTAAGCCTGAAAGTCTACACTTCAGTAGACTCATCTCATTTATTTCATTTTAAATCCAGTGTGGTGGCATACAGAGCTGAAATCATGACGGTTGTGTAACTGTCCAAATATGTTGGAATTGGAAATGTTTGGAAGTTGTGTCCAATATCTAAACATTTATCTGGAACGCTGTCAGCTTGGATGTGACACCTTTTACAGCTCTGACATCCGATTTCTGAGCTAAAGTATACCATTTATTACCCATATTAATTCAGAAATGTTACATTGTTGATTCAGAGACCGTTCTAAAATGTACTAAACATGTCCACGTGCATCTCATTTTATTGTTCTGACATTACCTCAACCGTTTTGTGCTCAAAATAAATGTGCCAGTTTTTCACACTTTTTTCATGAACTATATTTTATTTGGGTTCAGATATACAAGGAAAATAAAATGTTGTAGGACACTCTTTCATTTAAAAAACAAAATGCTGGGGTATTCACATACAGTACCAGTAAAAAGTTTGGACACACTTCTTCTCCTTTGATGAGTTTTCTTTCTTTTATGATAACCAGAATATGTTTTATACTTTAGATTCTTCTAAGTAGCTCATTTATCTTTGAGGACAGATCTGCACATGAGGGAGAGTCACCTGGAATAGTTTTCTCAGCATCTTAAAGGAGTTCCTGTAGGTAGTTACTGCTTTTCCTTCATGCTGTGAAGCTCCAGCTCATTCCAAATCACCATCTTAGTTCATCAGGTTTAGATCAGGGGATTAATGTGGAGGACCAAAATCTTTTTTTTGTTTACTACATAATTCCATATGTATGTTTACTGTTTTCATGTGTTTATTATTAATCTACACTGTAGAAAAACATTGAATTAGAAGGTGTGTCCACATTTTTGACTGGCACTGTTTGTCTATATAGATTCTCTTTTGTTTTAGAAATTATAGAGTGTATTGTGACAACTGACTCACCCCGTATATACAATAATATAAGAGGGAGGGCTTTTATGTACCGGTAAGATATTGGCACTTGTGTACTGTGTAGAATCAGTATATTCTTCAGCCAGCATCTCACACTCTGCTCCCAAGAGTCCTATTATACTGCTAGTAGCTCTGAACAGGGGACTAGACTTACTGTGTGTGTGTGTGTGCGCATTTGCACATCTCTGTCAGCAGCAGATGTAACTTAAGTTTGGACATATAACATTAAATGTCCTTTGTGTTTTAGAGTTAAAACAAAACCCATCCATAAAAACAATTACACAGTTGGTTGTGAGGGATTAATTTATTGAGAAGGTTTTTTAAATAATTAAATCAAACACACAGTATTTCTATCATTTAGGAAGTGTTAGGGTGCATTGCTTGTTTTTACCTTTCCCTCCACTGAACAAAAACATGACCTTTGATTATCATATTTAGGAGGAAATACAGTTTTATCCATCTCCTCAGCCAGTGCACTCTGAACCAAACAGATCTAAACAACCGGACCACATCCTCACAGTTCTTAAAGCATATGATGTTAAGTTGGAATAATCAGATAAAAAGAGACTTAGTTCTGGCCTGGGCAACATTTTAGAAAAGTTCAGTGCAATCAGATACAAGATACAGAGCTGGGTAGAGCGAGCTGCTCACTTCTGGATATCAAGAGGAAACAATATGAAACAAACACTTTAATTAAGCATAAATGATGACCAAATGTTTGGTTTCTAAGACATTTTGTTCTTAGTTTATGCACAAATTTCTATTCACAAATTTCTACTTTCTTAGTGATTTACACTTAAACCTACATTGGTTCACAGCCCTGCATTCAAAACCTATACTGTTGCTGTCAAATTACTGTTAAATGTAAAAATCTAATGAATATTCTGAAGCATTTCTATTGGTCCATTCATCATGAAATCAATACTACTGATAAAGAACAACTTCCAAATTCACATCATGCCAAAAAGTGGAAGATGGCAAAACCAGAGATAGGCTTAAGAGTGTCAGCAACAATAAAGCAGGTAGTAATTAGTTACTACATTATGGTTCTGGATACAGAGAACACCGGAGTATCCCTGTCCTCTACATGTTGTGGTTGAGGTGCCGATTAGTTGGATGTGATGCATCTGAGAACAGAAAACATTAAAATGTGTATGGCGAGGGGTTACGGGATACCAGGGGTACCATATGAAATGAGTAGGGACCACAGCCCTACTTCTACTACTTCTAATCAAGCCCAGGACAGCAGTGGACTCCCAATCACTCCAGACTGTAGACACCCCTCCTCATCAGTACACATGCACCATGCCGTAGAGAAAAGTCCAGAACAACACATAGGTGAAAAGCCCCCCGACGAGGCCCCCAGTAAAAAGCAGCCGCCGTGACTTGAAGCACTTGTTCCACCGCCGACCAGCTTTGAGGATGAGGAGCACCGAGAGGAGGAAGGAGGCCAGGAAGTAGAAGATGAAGCCGTACAGGCCTGTGAGACCCAGGATGCCCGCAGTGGCTCCGGACAGGGCTGACACTGAGGTCCTGCAGTACTCCAGCACCGCCGCGTTGCCCCTCACGGCCACCTCGCTGATGAACTGCGGACCCTCGCGTTTAGCTGCCAGAGTGGCCATTCTTCTCCACTAGCAAGAACGACCCTTAACTTCAGAGCTAAGATGAAAAGAAATAGAGACATGTTAAAGCAGGGATCAATAAAGTATCTATCCATCATCTAGAAATAAAGCTGTTATGATAACTATTCTTTAGGCAATATGGTGTCCTAAAAATAACTGCATTAAACAACATTATTAAACAATAATGTTACAAGTTGGTCTCTATCCGGATTTACTCAACCATGGTCCAGTTTGTGTACAGTGTGACCAATTACAGAAAGCTGAGTCAGACTTTAAACAAACCAGATGAAAAACTAGTGTGCCGAAATCCAACTTCCCTTGTTCTTCAGGAGCATCATGCAGCAGTATGAACACAAACTCTTAGACTATGAATTTATTAATTTACTGTAACAGAAAATTATGCTTATTTATAAACAGAAATAAAAGGAATCTGAAGAGAATCTTTTTCACTCATCCTGCTGCAGGGTGAAAATGTGTACGTGAAGAATTCAGCACAACACCTGGCAAACGAGCTTGCCGAACTAATAATCATTTACTAAGCACAAGTGATAAAACTCCCTAAAACTATGGATACAAGGTACAAAACAAACTTTAAAAGCAGTAAATACAGCCCTGTTTAAATATATAAATAGCTTGGTGAATCATTTTAATGCATACTGAACTGAATGTATTTGTTAACTGGAGAAAGAAGGGAATTGTGACTGATTTTAATACTGTAATGCCTCCAATGGCTTCAGTAATAACATATTGTACATTTATATTACATTTGTTTTACTTGTGCGATAGACCTTTTGAAAAATATCTCTTTTGAACACTTTTTGAGTATGAAATTATTTAAAATATTTCGTTTCGTATGGCGTGTTAAAGTTGCTGGTGTATCTCTTTCTTTTTAAGGTGTATTGTTTACATTCTTCAGCTGTTTTTCTGCTGATGAAGTCTGATTTCTTCACGTATTGTGTAATTTTGTAGAACAAAGTAAACCTAACCAAAGCCTTAATGTTTTAAATTATACATGCTCCTAACAGTACAACAAATCACAGTCATGCAAAATAAATAAATAAAAATACAGTGATATACCGTGAAACAGACAGAATCTTTAAAAACACAGTGATATATATTTTGGGTCATACCGGCCAGCACTAATTATTACTAAGGTCTGCAAAAATTACTGAGTTAATTTCCAAATACTGTACAATAAGTGAACGCAGTAATTACCATAAAATGACTAAATAAACAACCATTAATCATTTCTGATTACATAGCATATTACCCTGCTATAGACTCCACTCAGCTCCATTCATCCCCTCGGCTAATATCAGTTATTAACTAAGCTAAGCTAAGCTAGCTCTCCGCCATTCACCCGCACTTACCGCAGTGTTTCAGAGAAAACTCCTCCAAATCCTCCTTTAAACTCCAGACCTACACCAGCATTATCTCCCCTGATCTCGTATCACTCAGATACAGCGATTATATGCGGAATTCTGTGTTTATAAAGCCTGTATTTCTCATTAAATCACCATTACTCTCACACAACGACAAGACCCGTCACTGCTCAGCAACCATGTCTTCCCGCACTGCCTGCTGGGTACTAACAAATAAAAGTCCCCCTACGCAACAATTTTTTTTTTGAAAATTATGATTATACATCTATTTTTTATTTATCATTACATAATTATTTTAACACTTACACACTATATAT
The DNA here is from genome assembly GCF_023375975.1 of Astyanax mexicanus. Taxonomy (NCBI): domain Eukaryota; kingdom Metazoa; phylum Chordata; class Actinopteri; order Characiformes; family Acestrorhamphidae; genus Astyanax; species Astyanax mexicanus. Next base: position 11,573,895 of record NC_064408.1, read on the forward strand.
TTTTTTTATTTTATTGTTTTTATTCGATTTAATTTTCATATTATAGTGTTGGATTCTTGTCTATTTTTTTGTTATAGCAGCATTTATGCGCTGTTATAAAATACTTAATTACTAAATTACTAATTCACAGCCATAAATCCACATTTAAAGGAGTAAAAAATATATGAAATAAGACAAAACAATTACAAATCGTGTGTAATTACTACAAGTGAAAGAAAGACGAGTAAATATAAAGATATTTGTAAATGTAAAATTTTATAAAATCAAATTGACTTACCAAAACATCACTAAATCAACGTTAAAAATACCTTAACGACCAAATCAAATAAAACTACAAAACTACGTTTTTTGTAATTGTGTAAAAAATATTTAATATATTTTATTTTATCTTATATTTCTTCTTTTTACTTTTTCTTTATTAATATAAATAAATAATATATGTTTTACATTAATGTAAATTATTTGGGTATATATTATAATATTTTGTCTATTGTTTGTTCGTTAATAATAATTGATAATATATATTGGTACACTCGTGCAAGTGATTTTATCTATATTCTAATTATTATTTGTTTTATTATTTATTCTTTAATAATAAAATATAATATATGTGGTACACCAACGTAAGTGATTTTATCTATATTCTAACTATTATTTTTATATTATTTATTTGTTAATAATAATTTATAATATATATTGGTACACTCGTGCAAGCGATTTTGTCTATATTCTAATATTTGTTTTTATTTTGTTTATTGTTATTTATTTGTTAATAATAATAATGGATAATATATTTAGTATATTCGCATAAGTAATTGTATCGATATCATTATTTATTTATTTTTCGTTCGTCCACATTACGAAACTACGGTGGCCATAGAGGCTCAAACCTGTCTGAACTATAGACAGATATACACATATGCTCTGAGTTCGTACTTTGGACGCTAGTTTGATAATAACGCTAAATGAATCTGCTGGTTTGTCGGGGGTTCTGGGCAGTTAAACGCTTTGAGAGGATTGAGTGGAGCTGTGTTATAGAGCATGGCTGCTGCAGGGTATGTGCTGGGGGTGGATCTGGGGACCTCCTCGGTAAAGGTGGTACTGTTGGACTCGCTGTTAAAGACGGTGACGGACAGCAGCTGTTTTCCGACCTGCTCAGAAACCAGCAGCACACCTACTACTGAACACGTGCGTCTCAGACACAGCTTTCTCTCTCCTACTGCTGAACTTTGATTTTGTATTCTGTATTAAAAATGTGAAACTGACCCAGACTGTCCTGTTCAGGCTCGGGAGCAGGACCCTGCCCGCATCATCTGCACCCTGGACCGGTGCCTGGCCGCCCTGCCCCGGGACAGGCTGAGTAAGGTGGTGTGTGTGGGGGTGTCCGGACAGATGCATGGGGTCGTGCTCTGGAAGTCTAAAACAGGTGCAGAGTTAATGCATACTATGTGCTTCAAATTCTCACACATACCAGACATGTATAAATAAGTGCTTTCATAAGTGCTCTATCAAAAAAAAAAATGTTTTTATTCTTAAGTATTGCAAGCTACACTGCCTGGCCAACCAACCACCTGGATTTCAACCAAAGATCAAAGGATGTGGGGATTTTTCCTTCCAGAATAGGAGAATGAGATGTCTGGCTAACAATGTAGTAAAAGCAAAGGCTTTGGCGAGTGAAGTTGGCACCTTATTTAGGGAGAGTCCAAAAAGTGCAATTAGTGGACATGGCTCCATTTGTTTACCAGCACTTGATGAAAAACATTTAAAAAATGACTGCCAGAAAGGGGAAAGAGAAGGACATGTCCAAAACATGTGCATCAAATCAGCTGACCCAGAATGGCATGGATCACACAATGGATCGATATCTGTTCTAAATTTTGCTAATTTAATCTAATCTAATCTTTGTCCAGTACACCCATTGTACACATTTTAACTGTATGAGATGATGTTTAGCACAGATTGATGAATTGTGGATACAGAAAGAGTTTGTTTTCTTCCAGACGTAGCTGATCCACTTGGATTTAAGTAAGTAAATGATGTGGGGTTGGTTGATGCTGCAGTTGATCTGCAGGTTTAGGTTCAGCAGCAGTATGTGCTGAAAGAATGAGGTCAGCTGACTACCTGAATATACTGAATATAGACCAGGTTATTCCATCAATGGATTTTTTTTCCCCTGATGGCACGAGCATATTCCAAGATGACAGTGTCAGGATTCAGGAATAATGAAAGAGTGATTCAGGGAGCATGAGATCTTCATTTTCACACATGGATTGTTCTCCACGGAGTCCAGATCTTAACCCCATTGAGAATCTTTGTGACCTTTTTTTTGGCCAGGCAGTGTAGTTTATAGTAACATGACATTACAATAAACGTAATGGAAAGGTTTACTAATTGTTTTTAAAGCTCTTCATGACCTGGCTCAGAGTTCTGACCCCTTTTATATTCAAATGATTTTCTTTTGACTTACCAGGTTGTGAATGGTCCAGTAGTGATGCGGGTTACAGATTCAGACCTCGAGATGTGAGCACTCTGATCACATGGCAGGACGGACGCTGCAGCAGCGAGTTCCTGTCATCACTGCCCAAACCAGAATCTCACCTGAGCGTGGCCACTGGCTTTGGCTGTGCCTCCATCTTCTGGTACAGCAAGCACAGGTGAGAAGCTCTGAACTCTCACTTCTTATTATCAGGACTAATATGAGGTAGCCAAAAATTTTAATTCTTTACATTTAATTTAAATGATTTTTAAAAAGAATGTAAAAATTATGTTCACATTATTAGCTATACAAACAGAAGGCCAGGCATACAGTTGTGGTCAAAAGTTTACATACACTTGTAAAAAAACATAATGTTATGGCTGTCTTGAGTTTTCAATAAGTTCTACAACTCTTATTTTTCCGTGATAGAGTGATCGGAACACATACATGTTTGTCACAAAAAACAGTCATAAAATTTGGTACTTTCATAAATTTATTATGGGTCTGCTGAAAATGTCACCAAATCTGCTGGGTCAAAAATATACATACAGCAACATTAGTATTTGGTTACATGTCCCTTGGCCATTTTCACGGCAACTAGGCGCTTTTGGTAGCCATCCACAAGCTCCTGGCAAGCTTCAGGTCGAATGTTTGACCACTCTTCTTGACAGAATTGGTGCAGTTCAGCTAAATGTGATGGTTTTCTTGCATGAACCCGTTTCTTTAGCACTGTCCACATGTTCTCAATGGGGTTTAAGTCAGGACTTAGGGAAGGCCATTCTAAAACCTTAATTCTAGCCTGGTTTAGCCATTCCTTTACCACTTTTGATGTGTGTTTTGGGTCATTGTCTTGTTGGAACACCCAACTGCGCCCAAGACCCAACCTTCGGGCTGATGGTTTTAAGTTTTCCTGCAGAATTTGGAGGTAATCCTCCTTCTTCATTATCCCATTTACTTTCTGCAAAGAACCAGTTCCACTGGCAGCAAAACATCCCCAGAGCATAATACTACCACCACCATGCTTGACAGTAGGCATGGTGTTCCTGGGATTAAAGGCCTCACCTTTTCTCCTCCAAACATATTGCTGGGTGTTGTGGCCAAACAGCTCAATTTTTGTTTCGTCTGACCAGAGAACTTTCCTCCAGAAGGTTTTATCTTTGTCCATGTGATCAGCAGCAAACTTCAGCCGAGTCTTAAGGTGCCTTTTCTGGAGCAAGGGCTTCTTTCTTGCACGGCAGCCTCTCAGTCCATGGCGATGTAAAACACGCTTGACTGTGGAGACTGACACCTGTGTTCCATCAGCTTCCAAATCCTTGCAGACCTGCTTCTTGGTGATTCTTGGTTGACTCTTGACCATCCTGACCAATCTCCTCTCGGCAGCATGTGATAGCTTGCGTTTTCTTCCTGATCGTGGCAGTGACACAACTGTTCCATGCACTTTATACTTGCGTATAATTGTCTGCACAGTTGCTCTTGGGACCTGTAGCTGCTTTGAAATGGCTCCAAGTGACTTCCCTGACTTGTTCAAGTCAATAATTCGCTTTTTCAGATCCACACTGAGTTCCTTTGACTTTCCCATTGTAGCTTTTGTAGCTGAGTCTAATCACTGGGTCAAATGAGCCCTATTTAAATGGGCTCATGAGAAGTCAACAGCTGTAGTCAATCAGAATCACTTACAAGAAGTGAAGAGGCCATGACATGAAGCTAATTTGATTGACACAACTCGCTACATCACCAAAATTGACAAATTTTGTTGCTGTATGTATATTTTTGACCCAGCAGATTTGGTGACATTTTCAGCAGACCCATAATAAATTTATGAAAGAACCAAATTTTATGACTGTTTTTTGTGACAAACATGTATGTGTTCCGATCACTCTATCACAGAAAAATAAGAGTTGTAGAACTTATTGAAAACTCAAGACAGCCATAACATTATGTTTTTTTACAAGTGTATGTAAACTTTTGACCACAACTGTACCAAATTTAATGGGACATATCCAGCAAAAACCCTGCTGTATATGTGTGGGGACGTATTTCATGTAGAATTATTTTTTATTAAATATATGTTATTAAATGTAATAATTTAATATAGTTGAATTCTTGTTTAGCAGCAGATTAAGCAGCAGTTACTTTAAAAATAGTAATAAATGTAGCTTAGAATTATTAAGAAATATAAAAAGGAGAAACCCAAATAGAGTAAAATGAATGTTCTAAGATAAATTCTGCTGGTCACAGTCATTACCACTCACTGTGCTGTCCACTGTGGATGATAATGCCTTGTATGATGTATTCCTGTTTTTTGTTTGACACTGTGTGTTGAGGAATGTTTAAAACCTCCACAGCTTAATAAATCTTCCACCCACTACTACTGTCTCATGATTTTGGTGCGTCAGTGTATGTATAATATATATAATATAATATAATATAATACAAAAAGCATAAGTCAGTGTATGATGTATAATGGACCTCTGCATTAATGTCTTTACACAGCATTAAAGCTCACTCCTGAGATTTGTCTCATTTTTAAATACAGGCCAGAGTTCCTCTCAGAGTTCAGCATGGCGGGCACCATCCAGGATTACGTGGTCTCCATGCTGTGTGGTTCAGAAAGCTGCGTCATCACTGGGCAGAACGCTGCGAGCTGGGGTTACTTCAACACCACCAAAAACCAGTGGAACATGGAAATGTGAGTACCGATCTTTATTACATTATTACAGTGTTATTACAGACACCGATCGGAGCTATATACATACATACTAGTACAGTCAGAAAAACCTTGAAAAGTCATGGCATTTGAAAATAGTTTCCAGGCCTGGATTCGTTTTGGAAAAATAAAAATACCCAGAAAGTTTTGGAAAAGTCATGGAAATTTAATGGAAATCTAAAAAAATAAAAAAATGAATATCATTGAAAAATTTAAATGAATTTTATTTCAGTAATTCAGTTAAAAATGTGTTATAACTCATATATTATATAGATGTATTACAGTAGAGTGTAGAGTGATCTATTTTAAGTGTTTATTTCTTTTATTGTTGATGATTATGGCTTACAGTCAATAAAAACCCAAAAAAGAAAATTAAATTATTATATAAGACCAACTAGTACTTGTGGCAGTGTGGGCAGTGTGCCAAGTCCTGCTGGAAAATGAAATCCGCATATCCATAAAAGTTGTCAGCAGAGGGAAGCATGCAGTGCTGTAAGATTTTGTGGGAAAACAAAACTGCACTTTGGCTTTAGACTTGATAATAAAACACAGTGGATCAACACCAGCAGATGACATGTCTCTCCAAACCATCACTGATCATCAGTACATTTTACATTTCATTTGAAATCAAGGTGCTTTTGGGTGATTTTATGCTGCTTCTTGTGCAGAAATTAAAGCAGTTCAGCTTTGTTTGATGGCTTGTGATTATCCATCTTCTTCTTGATGATATCTGTCATTTATTTTACATGTTGACATTATATTTTATTATTTTCTTTAATCTTTATTTTATTTAATCTTAATTTATTTTTCACTTGCTGTGTGAATTATACTGATTGTTGATAGTTGATATCACTACACCTTTATTGTGAGATTAATTTACACACTGATAAAGAGATAAACATGTTGGCTTTTATTATCAGAATGATTCAGATCTATGTATTGATGTTAATATAAATGTGCTGAACTGGGTATTTTTAATATCAGACTAAAAGCTGCTGGCTTCCCTGTGCGTTTACTGCCTGAGCCGGTGGAGTCTGGGGCGATAGCTGGGCGGACGTGCTCAGAATGGCATGGTATCCCAGTTAACACCCCTGTAGGAGCAGCGCTGGGAGACTTCCAGTGCAGCGTTTACTCCTGTATGAAGAACAGGACAGATGCAGGTAATCTAATCCAATTCATTATAAACCCTTTTGGAATTGTAAACCGTAATCCCACCCCAAACCTAACCCTAACTCTAGTACAAAAGAAGTGGTTCCAGATTCCAGGCAGTAGTTGCTGCTGTGTGGCTGGGTGGCCAATGTCTCGTTCCTAGGCTGTTGATATGGTATCCCTGGTGGTTGTCAGGTGGTTACTAAGGTATTAAAGATTCCTGCTAAGGTGTTGCTAGCTGGATGCTAGATTAGTTCTGTAGTGTTCCAGGTGGCTGTTATGTTTTTTGTTGATTGCTAGGTAGTTGCTATAGTATCCCAGTTGAGTCTAAATGGTGTTGTTTTTCTCAAAAAGCGTAAAAGATATACATGGCAGAATTGTAAAATTAATATATAAAAAAAAGATTAATATAAATCAGAAAACATTATAGTTGTGTATTTGCCATTTGTACAGAAACTAAATGCTACATTAACTTAAAGTTATATAGAGAGCACAAAAAAGAAATCCACTGTTGATCAAATGTGAAAAAAAATTTACAAAGAGAATGACAGACAGTATTTTATAAGTTAGCTCAGCTATCAAAGTGGTTTCTATGGTATTATTAGTTGGTTTATATAGGCTGTATCTGCAGCAGTATATCCATTGTGTTGCTAAGTAGTTGCTGTGGTTCGGCTGGGTGGTCGATGTCTCGTTCCTGGGCTGTTGATATGGTATCATTGGTGGTTGCCAGGTGGTTACTAAGGATACTAAGGTATCAAGGTGGCTGCTAAGGAGTTGCTAGCTGGATGCAATGAGTTCAGTAGTATTGCGAGTTGGTTTCTAAAGTTGTTCAGGTGGCTGTTATGGGGTTGTTTGTTGGTTGCTAGGCAGTTGCTATGGTATCCCAGTTGAGTCTGAATGGTGTCGATATTTTAAAACGTGTAGAAGAAAACGAATTAATTAATATTGAAAAAAAACTAATTAATATAAATCAGAAAACAGCATAGTTGTGTATTTGCTGTTTGTACAGAAGCTAAATTCTAAGGAAAGGTTATAAAACCTATAACTTAAAACTATAAACTGATTATTTAGTTACTGTATATGTCTGTAAAGTATAACCCCCATCTTGTCATTTACAGTTTTAAACTTGAGCACTTCAGCTCAGCTGTCGTTTGCCATGCCAGCTGACTTCACCCCACAGACGATTCCAGACCCTGCCTCTCCCATCGCCTACTTCCCTTACTTCCACAACACCTACCTCGCAGTGGCTGCAGCTCTCAACGGAGGCAACGTCATCGCAACGTTTGTAGGGATGCTGACGTCTTGGATAAGAGAATTTGGTAATTTAATGATTTTTTAATTACGTGTGCAGTATTTAGACAATACTTCGTTAAATTAAACCCATATATAGACAGTAACACATGCTAAGGCTAAGTTAGCTCAGCTATCAATACTATCCCAGCCCTGTAGGTAGTAACAAGGTTCGTACAGTCAGGAAAAACTGGAAAAGTAATGGAATTCAAAAATATAAATTTCCAGGCCTGGATACATTTTGGAAAAATAAAAATACCCAGAAAATCTTGGAAAATCATGGCAATTTCATCAATGGAGCTACAAATACATCAGCTCAGAGTTAATTCAGTAATTTAAGCCTACACAATAGAGCTCTCAGGATCTGACACACTTTTTATTATTAAAGATTGTGTGTCAGATTCATTTTAGGCCTACTATAATATAGTAATTTTAGTTTATTTAGTTGACAAGTCATACTTAACTTTTTATTTAGTTTAATTTATGTAAGCAGAGTGTCAAAATGATGAACTTAAACCTGCCGTTTGTCGCCGATTTCTGTCGGCTCTCTCCCGCACAGACCTGTACACAGCAGTTCTCTGATACACAGCATTTGTAGGGATGTGGACCATTTGGGTGAGAGAATTTGGTAATTTAATGATTAAATTTAAATTATGCGTGGAAACTTTTGACAGTACTACATTCAATGAAAACAATATAGAGACCACAGCAAATAAAAGCACAGTTGATCATGTGTGTGAAATTTGCTAAGAGAAAGACAGACAGTATTTTATTAAACTAACAAATGTTAAGGCTAAGTTTATTGATACTATTCTAGTCCTGTTCAGCTGATATCTTTCAGCTGTAAAAAGTGTCACAAACCACCAGTTTCTTAAGAGGTAGTAAAGTAAATTCATAGCAAGCATGATAAGTGATACTTAACTTTTTATTTAGTTACAATTATGTTAAAATGTTGAACTTAAACCTGCCGCTTTTCGCCGATTTCTGTCGGCTCTCTCCCACACTCTCTGCTTTATCTGTACACAGCAGTTCTCTGATAAACTCTCTGGTATTTGTAGGGATGCTGACATTTTGGATGAGAGAATTTGGTAATTTAAAGATTTTTTAATTATGTGAGCAATATTTAGACAATAATACTTTAACTTAAAGCCATACAAAGAGCACAGAAAAGAAAATCACAGTCGATCACATGTGAGTGAAACTTACACAGAGAAAGACAGACAGTATTTTATTAAACGAACAAATGCTAAGGCTAAGCTAGCTCAGCTATCAATATTATCAATACAGCTCATATCTTTCAGCTGAAAACAGCTTCACAAACAGCCGGTTTGTTAAGACTTAGTAAAGTTAACTCATAGCAAGCATGAAAAGTGATACTTAACTTTTTATTTAGTTTCATTTATGTGAGTAGAGTGTTAAAATGATGAATGCATGACTTCAAAAAAAAAATCATTGTTTAAAAACATTTATTTGGATTTTCTTCCACTTATTGAGAACACCAGATGCTTTTTTTTCATTTAAGGGTGAATAATTTCAGTTTACAAACATTTGGTGAATTCCTACATTTAATGAATGACATTAAAATCTCTTGTGTGCTTAGTTCTCCAGTACTGTGTGTGTATGGTGGAGCTGTTGGATGAAGCTGCTATCGGTCAAAAGTTTAGACCCCCCTGTACGTCCAGATACATTATAATCTGATTTGCAACATCTTAGCAACCAGCAGAGACACCATAGCAACCAGCCATGAATCAGCAGGAATATATATATATATATTATTATATGTTTTTTTTTTCATTGCAGGAGCCGAGGTGCCCGAGTCTGAAGTTTACTCCAGACTGGTCCAGAGTGCCCTGATCCAGCCCACCACTGACCTGTGTGTGACCCCCACCCTGTTGGGCGAGAGGCACAACCCCACCAGCCTCGGCCTCGTCTCCAACATCTCCCCCTCCAACCTCTCCCTGGGTCATATGACGCGCGCCATGTGCAGAGGGATCCTGACTAATCTGGCCACCATGATGCCCCCAGAGGTGCTAGTAGCTGCAGGGGTGAAAAGGATTATGGGTAGTGGGAGTGCTCTGGCTCGTGTTGAGGTCCTGAAGCAGGAGCTGGAGCGAGCGTTCCCCCTGCCGGTGGTCTATGGGGAGGATGTGGACTCGGCAGTCGGGGTCGCAATGGTTTTTAGTGATCGACTGTGAAACAAACTTGCACGTAGCGTTAGCCACAGGGGTAAACCTGTGAGCTGAGTGTGCGAGGCTGTGTCATTTATACTTTCATTTATTTCATTTCCAGTCAATGTGGCCATCAGCTAGAGAATTTGTATTTCTAACATCAGGAAAATAAAACAGAAATTTTGCATCTCAAAATTGGTAACTTTACAGAAAAGGAAAAAAAAATCCTCAATTTAAAATTTCAATTAAATATAATAGAGTCGGAAGATTTTATTCCATTTTCTTTAGATCATTCCTATTGGTTATCATGGAGTGTAACAAACAAATGCCAAATTCACATTATATCAAAAAATAAGTGTTTATTTTCAGCATTTAGGGTAATATGAAAAACATTCTGTCTTCTAATCAACCTATTTGATTAATACTCATGTAAATGCATATTTAAACATTCCCTCCTACATTTAAGGAGTAGGATCTTGTTATTTTTGTAATTAGGGGACAAATAGCTTTAATATTTCAACATAAGTAAAACTGTAAATGATGTGCATTCCTTACACTTGTATTTGTGTACATATACAAGCTGCTACTGTAATTACTGTTCTTGTAATTATTCCAGTTTAATCTTAACTGTTAATTTATTACTTGATTGTGGTATATTTACGTTCATAGGTGTTTTTTTTATTTTTACAATTTTAAGTTGTTTTTACAAAAATATTCCAGCACTATTATATTGTATACGTTTTTTGGAACAGTTCAGGCTTCTGAAATTGTCCTAATAATTAACATTTTAATAAAGAATTTGTATTTGTAAAACATAATTGTCACAGTTCTTGAGGGATGAGAGGGGGGACATAAGTACAGGTATAAGATTTATTTAAAAGTAAAACATAAAACAAACACAGGTAGGGAACGTAAAACAAATAAACAACACACACATCTCTAAACTACAAAGACAAGACTAAAGATAATAAAACTATGAAAACTAGATCAAATTAACATTACTAAGAAAACAAGAAACAATAGAACAACCATGAACGACGACAAGGAGCATGAAAAACTGAGAGACCTGAAAAAAGCATACAAAAGACAAGACAAGGGACACAGAAACAAGGGGGCTCTATGTACAGTACACTGGGAGACTGGGAACGCCTGGGGAAGATAACGAGGAGGCAGGGTTACCAACAACCACAGATAAGAACATTGATGAAAGGGTGGAGCTAGTGCAGAGATAAGACAAAAATAAACAGACCCATGTGCTTAAAGAGCACATGGGGAAGAAAACAAACAAGCTGAGGAAAGACAGAAACAGGCAGAGAAGCAGGACAAAATAGGAGGGACAAAAAAGGGGAAAAAAAGCCATACATGAGCGTGACTATAATCTTTACATCAATCGATAAATCCTATCGCTTTCTAGGTAAAATAAATATGTTTTGCTTGTTTGACAGAGGTTTCTTTATTTGTATTGAAACAAGGTTGTGTTTTAAGTGCTGTTGTGTGTGTGTTTGTGTGTGGGTGTGTGGGTGTATCCTGTGCAGTGTGTGCTGAAGCGAGGGACTTTTTGCAAATAGGGCACAAGCAGTTAACCACATCCGCAGTGAGGTCAAAACGCATAACTTGGGTCTTGAGTCAGTACCACTGTCTGCGTGAATGCTTATATATTTTAGATAAAGATAAAGAGTCTTATTCTATTGGCAAAACTTCTGTGAAAGGACTATATATATAGTCCCTGTTGTGAAGTATTGCCAATAGAATAGGACTGTCTGTACCAAACTGCCATAACATCATACCTAATGCCAGATGTGTGCTAGAGGCAGAGTATAACCCCCCTATGCAGCACTCTGAGCTGTGGGGCAGTAAAGAGTGCTCTGGAACCATGGAGCTCCATCTAATACATTAGGGGAGTTGGGGATGAGGTTGGGGTGGTGATAATCCAGCATCTTATTATGACTTACTCTTGACCAACGAATCCAGGGCTCTAGACTTTAGACTTTTTGCACTGGTTGCACTGGTGCGCCTAACTTATTTTTTTAGGTGCACCAACACCAATGTTAGGTGCACTCAAATTTTTGACTGCAATTCCTTTAACGCCGCAGTTTTAAAAGTTGACCAGCTCTAGGCAGTATTGACTTATTAGTAGTGACTAATAAACTAACAATCTGGTCAGCATAAATTTCTTTATTTGAGGCACAATTCTAGGAGAAAAGTAGTATACAGAAAATGTGTTGTGTTTAAAATGCTTTACTGAGCTTAAATTTAATCTTAAATCTCTCAAAATGAATGAAATAAAGTGTGTTTAAGGGCTTCAAACCAAACATCTAATAGCTCAATATCTTGTGGATTATCCTGCATGACCCAAGACCATTTTTATATAGTTTGATGAACCTTTATTCACTTTAATTTTTTTTTTTTTTTAGGAAAAAGTCACACATGCCATCGGTTACTCAAATACATCATAAAGAGTAATTACACTCTAACAGCTCTTATAGCTCTGCTTAAAACGCTTAAAATTAGATGCAGTTATTAAGAGAATTTAGATATTTGACCATATTTTGATCAAAAGTGTATTTAGTAAAAGTCAAAGTAAAATATTTTTTTTCTGTATTGTTCTTGGTTTACAAGTGCAAGTCTTTGACCAAATTGGTCGCATTCAAGAGCCCTGCAATCAAATCCTCACAGCAGTGCTTTAGGAAAAAAAAAAACCTCATGTGAACAGTAGAGACAGTTACTCAAACAAAAGCAGGATAAACTCTATTTAATACCCTTGCTTTCAGAACAAACAATGAACGAGCAGGTGTCCCAATACTTTTGTCCATGTAGTGTATATGAACATACAGGATCCTGTATATAGAATAAAAAAGTGAAGTGAGCAGCTGGTGTGAGAGTGCCATGTGAGAAATAAAGTCACGGGTGAGAGGGTATAAAAAGGAACAGAGTGTAGCATGCAAATGAGTAAAATATGATTGGTCAGCACATTTCTGTGTAGTTTGAGCAAGAAAGTGAGGTCCAGTGTAATATAGTTATTAAATTTATGAATATAGGATGACCAAAATACTCTTATCTTTGGTGTTTTTAACTTGTGGTTTCTGAGGCTGGTAACTTTGATGAACTAATCCTGTACAACAGAGGGAACTCTTGCTCTTCCTTTGCTGGGGCGGTCCTGATGAGTGCCAGTTTAATCAAAACGTTTTTGATAGTCTTTTTTGACTGCACTTTTGGAGTCTTTCGAAGTTCTTAAAAATTTTCGTATTGACTGACCTGTAATTCTTAAAGTATTTTTCTGTACTTAGTTGAGTAGTTGAGTAATTCTTGCCATAATCTGGATTAGAACTTTACTCAAATAGGGCTATTCACTGTATAGCAACTCTACCTCTTCACAACTTTACAACTGATGCTCTCAAACACATTAAAAAGACAAGAAATTAAGGTAATTAACCTATCGTGTTAATATCGTATGCTAAAATGCCCTGTGATTCCCACCCCTATCGTTTATGATACAGTATGGCAATATTAATGATGTAATGCATGTGTTCCCTGTTAAACAAGCATTAAGGGTTTAGTGTGCCATTGTTTAGCTAATGCTCCAGCAGTGTACCACTCCTCCTCTAATGCTGTCTCTACATTTGTGATGCACACAGCGTGTAATGGTGAAAGTGCTCATGCATTATTGCAGAATAAGCAGATCGTATGCTTTCTTCAGCGCATTATAAAAATCAATAACGCCACCATTTACGTTCTTAGTAATCCATTTACCAAAGCAGCTGTCCAATCAGCATAGCACAGACTTAACATCACTAAAGAGAATTAAACCACACGTGTCCTACTGGAGACTACTGTGTGCTTATAGAAAATGAAGGTTTCCTTACTGGTTCTTGGCTTGGATATGTGGTTCTAGACAACAAAGTTAATCAGTATAGAACCTTTATATTATGTGAAGGTTTTTGTAAATGTTTACAAACCACTCTTTATTAAAAGCTTTAATCGATGCTTTAATGCAATAATGGATGTTGACAGAGGATCAATTTTGGTGATCCACCTCATCCCAAAGGTGGGGTTTCATTGCTCCAGGGGTTGTCCAGTATGTGAGGAGTACCAAAAAAGTATTGCTTCTACAGTCAAGCATGGTGGTGGTAGCATCATGGATATTAATGCTGGTAGCACAGGGAAGCTGAGTTACAACATGTACTGTGACATTTTTAAGCAGATTATAAAGAAACTGGGCATAATGGAAGTTTTACAACACAACACCCCCAAACCCATCTCCAAGATGACAACTGCCTTTCTGAAACAGATAAAGGTGAAAGTAATTGACTTGCCAAGTATGTTTCCAGACCTAAATCCAAATTGAGCACCTGTGGGGCATTTTTAAGGGGAGAGTAGAGGAGTGCAAGGTGTGGAGGAGGTGTGGAAAAGGATTCCAGTAGCATCCTTCTGCAGCTTGGGTGAATTTCATGCCCAAGAGGGTTAAAGCACTCCAAGGTAATAATGGAAGTATTGACTCTTTGGGCTCAATTTGGACATGTTCATTAAGGGTATGGAATAAAAAACTAAATTACTATAATTTTTTTGGGAAACCCACTTATTTATTATTTCTTCAGAAATCAAAGGTTTTGGTGAAATAGTTCATCCTGCTTTTGCTGGAGTACCTGTCTCTACTGTCCAGGGAAGGCCTTCTACCAGATTTTGGAACATTGTTGTGAGAATTTGATTGCATTAGACTACAATAACTTAAGTGAGGTCAGCTGTTGATAGAAGATCAATTCTGGTATTCCACTATGTGAAACTTATATATTACAGTGTATATAGATGAATTACACACAGAGTGATCTATTTTAAGCATTTTTCATTTTATGGTTGTTGATTATGTGGGCAGTCCTTCTGGAAAATGAAATCCACATCTCCTTAAAAGTTGTCAGCAGAGGGAAGCATGAAGTGCTGTTAGATTTTCAGGGGAAAACAAAACTGCACTGACTTTAGACTTGATAATAAAACACAGTGGATCAACACCAGCAGATGACATGTCTCTCCAAACCATCACTGATTGGTGGAAACTTCACACTAGACCTCCAGCAAGTTGGGCTGTGTGTCTCTCCACTCTTCCTCCAGACTCTGGTTCCTTGATTTACAAATGAAATGTAAAATTTACTGATGATCAGTGATGGTTTGGAGAGACATGTCATCTGCTGGTGTTGATCCACTGTGCACAGTGCAGTTTTGTTTTCCCACAAAATCTTACAGCACTTCATGCTTCCCTCTGCTGACAACTTTTATGGAGATGCAGATTTCATTTTCCAGCAGGACTTGGCACGCTGCCCACACTGCAGAAATTACCAATTGGTCTTATATAATATTACAATTTTCTGAGAGACTGATTTTTGGGTTTTCATTGGCTGTAAGCCATAATCATCAACAATAAAAGAAACAAATGCTTAAAATAGATCACTTATCAATGAGGTCAGGTGCTCAAATGCAATGCTCAAACCCTCCTTTAACCCAATGATGGGAATGATGAACCAGTGCATTTGCTCTTTTTATTTTTTAAACACTGAAATTATACACTCACATGGCAAAAATCAAGGGATAGCAGTATGTGAATTGATTATGAAATGTTACTTCCAAAGAGGGTAGACTTGGGAACTGTATATGTTGTGAGGTGTTATCTTGTGAGTGTGGTTAAACTCTGCAAGCCAGCATCTGCAGGCATTCAACATTCCTCAATCCACAGTGTTAAGTGTGTACTGGGAATACGTCAAAGAAAGCCTTAATTTCCAGCCACAGTGGACGGAAGTTCAATGATAGGTAGTTATCGTGACCGGTGGTGTCTGGCTAGAATTGTCTCTCTTAGAAATCACAACCACATTCAATTCAGGAGACCCCACACTCAGTGCAGCATTCTTTATCTTCCATGGGGCATGGCAAAAGTCATGGGACACAATTCTAGTTTACTAGTTCCTGTCCCATGACTTGTGGAACAATTTTACAGTGAATTAGCCATTGAACGTTTCTTTAGCGACACAAAAGTGGCTCTTCTGTCATTATTTCTCATTCTATTGCCCATCCATCCTATACGTGCTGTGGGATGGGCCTGAAACACCCAGGCGAGAGAGAGAGAGAGAGAGAGAGAGAGAGAGCTCTGTCTTGCTCTCGCTAGCCCTCACTCTTCCTCTTTAGAGCTCATAATAAGGAGCAGTATATGAACAGTGATCGCTTCCTCTTCCTCCAGCTTTATTTCTAGCTAGGGCTGAGTTTCAGTTTCACAGCTAAGTTGAATCAACTGCAAGAAACTATACAAAGCAGATGTTCGTTTTGTCTCTCTTTGTACAGTTTGGATGATTTTTTGAACGACTGGTAAGTACAACCTTCTCATTCCATTAGATGTTTATGCCCTTTATTGTGTGCATGATCTTTTTTTTAGAATAAGAATTATTTTTGGAATTAAATATACATATATATTTTTCATTTTATGATCAGAATGTGGTTTTGAGGAACAGCCCATTTATTCAGTGCATGCATCCACTTTAGCTCTTTAAATAGAATGCTCACCACAATTTGTGGCATTTATTAACACACATTTATAGGTTATTATGTTGTTTGGGGTCATTTCACTGCCCGCAGATGGGTTTTTAATTTTATAAAATTATGTCAAACAGATGCTCTTTAGGTTTGTCAACCACAGCCACAGATATAGTGAATCCTGTGCGTCCTGTTGTGTTTTTAAAGTGGCACCGCCCTTACCCAAGCTCAGCAAAACCAGCTAGAGCCTCTTTGAAACACAGTTATTGATAATGTGATATGTGGAGATATTGGGTTAACATGCCTGTGTGTTAGCCTCAGCCTTCAGCTTCACTTACTGTAATGAAGCCAATCAAATATGCAGGCATCCATTAGCACTGATTGAATGTATATATATATATATATATATATATATATATATATATATATATATATATATATATATATACACAAACACACACAGCTTGTGAAGACCCTGCCAACAGAAAGGATTCATTTAACTCTGGAGCAGATACATATGAACCCACTGGCACCATGCCTAATGCCAGGTGTGAGCTACTGAGGGGTAAAAAGTGTTTTCTAGAATGATGGTTTGGCTCCATCCAGTTCTTTTAGGTTGAGTTGGGGAGTTGATGACAAGATGAAGTGGTGAACATTCGACACCCTGACCTAAAAATGCTCTTGTTGTTGAGGGCAATCAAATCCTCACAACAATGCTCCAAAATCAGAAATAGCAGAAAGACTTCTCTGGACAGTAGAGACAGTTACTCCAACAAAAGCATGATGAGCAAACTATTTTAATACACTTGATTTCAGACGAAACAATGAGCAACTGTCCCAGTACTTTTGCCCATATTGTAGATACAGTAAATAAGAAAATAACAGTGCTATTTAAAAATGTATATTTTTAGTAATACAAGAAAATGTACATATCTATATATACAGCTCTTTGATTTTTACCAGATTGAAAACCTCTGAAATATAATCAAGAGGAAGATCGCTGATCACAACCATCAAACCAAACTGAACTGCTTACATTTTTGCACCAGGAGTAAAGGCATAAAGTTATCCAAAAGCAGTGTGTAAAACTGGTGGAGGAGAACCTGCCAAGATGCATGAAAAATGTGATTAAAAACCAGGGTTATTCCACCAAATATTGATTTCTAAACTCTTAAAACTTTATTAATATGAACTGGTTTTCTTTGCATTATTTGACGTCTGAAAGCTCTGCATCTGTATTGTATATCATTGAAAAGTTAACTTATTTCAGTATTTCAGTTAAAAATGTGAAACACATATATTATATAGATGTATTACACGCAGAGTGATCTATTTTAAGCCTTTATTTCTTATATTGTTGATGATTTTGGCTTACAGCCAATGAAAACCCAAAAATCTGTTTCTTAGAAAATTTTAATATTATATAAGACCAATTGGTACTTTCAGTAGTGTGCCAGGTCCTGCTGGAAAATGAAATCCGCATCTTCATAAAGGTTGTCAGCAGAGGGAAGCATGAAGTGCTGTAAGATTTTGTGGGAAAACAAAACTGCACTGACTTTAGACTTGATCATAAAACACAGTGGATCAACACCAGCAGATGACATGTCTCTCCAAACCATCACTGATCATCAGTAAATTTTACATTTCATTTGTAAAATAAGGGAGCAGAGTCTGGAGGAAAAGTTTCCACCAATCAGTGATGGTTTGGAGAGTAGGTCAAGTATTTCCTGTTACACTTATGATATACAGAAATGACCTAAATTCATACATTTGACTTCTTGAGTAGAGATTTTAGCTAATCCAGGCTAAGTTGACATTACCAGAATGAAGTAAATCAAAAACTTTTTTTTTTGCCTTAATATGACACAAATCTGTTTTTAAGGCTGTGTGGACATGGCTAATCCGATCTTTCCAAATCGACTAAAATTAGATCCCTGAAAAAGTGTTGTGTCAAAAAAATCTGATTTGCCAAAATGTCTAAAATCTGATTTTAAAAGATCTGATTTGACATGTCCACACATCCTTGAAAAACAATTGTCATAAACACTCACTTCAGCCATGTGAAGCTAACCTAGCCAAACTATCATATTGCCACTCTTCAGTATGATGGGCTGTGATGTAATTGTTTTTTGTTGTTTTTTTGTATTAATATAATTTATTCCCTAAGAACAAAATGCTATTAAATCTAGAGTGGCTTGTGATATGAAGCTAATTTGGTTTGCGTTGCAGCTTTGATTCGCCCTTGGAAGGGCTAGGTTTCGCTAAAAGATGGGGATAAGATGTCCAGTAACGCTCTGACCCGCGGGACAGAATATGGATTCTGCCTGAGGGGAGACTCGTGTAACTCCAGCATAAAGAGACATTAATAATTCAGCTAACATACTGTAGTTCTGCTACAGCCTACAGCCATCTGTCTGACCACTCTCACCACAGCTGGAGCTCATGCTAATGCCCCTGCTAGCATTTCCGGTTGTAGGTACAGTTCTATATCCTTAAAAAAGGAGTTCAGGTTCTTTAGAAAAGCCCACAGTTATACAGTATATTAAACCTTTGGTTACGTGTGTAAAATCCTCTGAGATAAGAGTGTAGAACTGTTTTTCAGTACTATATACAAACACTTTTGAGTGCTAAACCCAATATAGTTCTACATATAAACGTTTAAACTTTGAATGAAATAAAACCATTTTTCCTATAAGTGTAGAAATCATGTTTAGTACCATATACTACAGTCAATTTATCATTCTATATAGAACCTGTTTTGCTGAAAGTGTTGAAACATATTGCAAAATGTGCATAATCACTTCTTAGTGCTAAGTGTAAAACACATTTTAATTATAACATGACACTCTGAGGGTGTGGCAGATGCAAATAAACCAAAAATATATATATTTAGTACACATAATAAAGAAAACACACGCAAACTGAACTGACAATAAAAAGTGCAAGAGCTGACAAGACAACACTGAAAACAAAGGGGCTATGGAACAGAAAACACCTGGAGACAAGTAACAAGGGGGCGGAGCTACAAACATGTGGGAGCGCTGAAGACAGGGGTGGAGACAAGGAAAACAACAAAGAAAGCAGGCATGGCATGGGGAAAAAGAGAAACACAGAGATAGACCAGGAAAGACACAGGAGAGTACAGGAACGTGACAGGCACATTTTGAGAAGTGCATTGAACCCTTTTTAAGTACTATACAGAACCTATAGGTTTAGTACTCAAGTCAAGTCAAGAGGCTTTTATTGTCATTACATCTCCAGGTCCAGGTACACAGTGTAATGAAATTATGTTCCTCCGGAACCATGGTGCAACATAGAACAACAAGCAATTGACAACAAGCATAAAGTGCAGGAGTGACAACAGTGCAACGTAAGATTATAAAATTATAACACTAAATAACAATAAATACAATAAATACAAAAGACGAGACAATTTAAAGACAGGACAGTGCAGTACCGATACGGTATAATAGAGTGTTTAGTGAGGATAAGGTGCAGAGATGTATAACATGCTGTAACATATAGAACATATATAATCACAGCAGTTACTGAGGTAGAGTTTATAGTTTTTGAGAGTAGCAGCAAATATTGCTGAAAGGAATAAAGTCATGTCAGTCTCTGTGTGCTGACTGTGTGTGTGTGTGTGTGTGTGTGGGTGGGTGAAGCTCAGTCTTTGTGTGTGTAAGGGGGGGTGGGGTGTTCAGTTCAGTTTTGTGTGAGTGGTGGGTGGGGTGGGGTTCAGATCTGTCTCTGTGCGTTGAGAAGTCTGACTGCCTGGTGGATGAAGCTGTTGCAGAGTCTAGTAGTGGAGGCTCGGATGCTCCTGTATCTTCTGCCGGACGGCATCAGAGCGAAGAGTCCGTGTGAGGGATGGGTGGGGTCGTCCACAATGCTGGTAGCTTTGCGGATGCAGCGTGTGGTGTAGATCTCGGTGATTGAGGGAAAAGGGACTCAGATGATCTTCTCAGCTGTCCGCACTATCCGCTGTAGGGTCTTGCGATCAGAGGTGTTGCAGTTCCCAAACCAGACGGTAATGCAGGTGCTCAGGATGCTTTCTACAGTCACTCTGTAGAACATGGGAGGTGGGAGATGTGCTTTCCTCAATCTCCGCAGGAAGTAGAGGCGCTGCTGGGCTTTCTTGGTTATGGAGCTGGTGTTGAGGGACCAGGTGAGGTTCTCTGCAATGTGAACACCGAGGAACTTGGTGTATAGGATCTACTAGGAACTACTGTATAGGATCCTTTTTTAATAATTGTACAGAACCACTTTCAGTACTATATAGAACCTATTTTTTATATTTTTTTAAATTTGGCAGTACATCCAACCAGCCTCAGAACTGCAGACCATGCATAACCACACCAGGCCAGAACTTACACAGAACTCACAGCATTTTCACTTCCAAGATCATCTGAGACCAGCCACCTGAACAGCTGCTGTAACAATCAGTCCATGACCAAAGCACCAATGCCTCTTTTTTTGATGGCATTTAAGGGTGCTTTCACACCTGAAAGTCTGGACCGTGGTGCGAACCAAGGTTCATGTGTTTGCTACATTGTATATATTGGATCCGCTGATCTTTGTTTTCACACTGCAGTTTAGAGAGCGCACTAAAGACCTTTGTGTGATACTCCTACATACTTTCATCATCACTTATATATCGATACATTTTCCTTGACTTGACGCTGATTAGTTTTAGAAGGACATGCATCTGACGTTGGCGTGTTGACAATTCAGCAGGTGGTTCATTCAGTGGAAAGCCTTTCCAGTATAAAGATAAAATGAATGAACAGTTTCATTTCGTCTTCATAGTAGTGCTGCTATTGTGATTTTTATACCAGCAGCAGCAGCAACTTCAGGCTCAGTACTCTAGGTTAGTTCAACTTCACCAAACGAACGTGCTCGTCCTGAAGCAGCTGTATCCACGGCTCATTTTTCCTGCTTTTCCGGTTATTTTGAGAGGGTACTGACTGCAGCCTGCAGGAAGGCGTCCAGTGCAGTGCGTCCGACTTTGCCCACTTTGTTAGCGTCATGCCGTCCAGTCCCGCCCACTTTGTCAGCATCATGTCTTAGCTCCGCCTCTGAACGGAAGTAAACAATGTACAGGGCAGTTAGTGGACTTTAAATATAATGTGCCGCGTCGTCCGGCTTAAATACTGTGTATACACTACAAGCTTGCGAGATTGACGAGGCGTGGCGAGGACAAAGTGGGTGGGAATGGACGCGCTGGATGTCCAACTCCACCTTCCCGCAGGCTGCAGTCAGTAGTAGTTGGTCATTTTTCTTCTTCTACTGCCGTTGTTGAGGAACGCGTAGTCAGCTTCCTGTAATTGGTACGAAAGTCTGAACCATCCAGAAAAGCGCTTTCACACTGCAGGCGAACCGGACCATGGTTCTGAAGATCCAGACCGAGACCACCTCTCTTGGTCAGCCCAAACTTTTGTCCTCTAGTCCGGACCGTGGTTCGCGGCCCCTTTCACACCTGCTACTTTGGTTCGGACCAAACTGAAATGTCCGAAAGTCCGGACCAAACGAGGCTGGTGTGAAAGCACCCTAACACAAGATGGCAGACTGTGTGTATGGTGTTGTGTGGGTGTCAATGTTGTGAATGATTTTTTTGGATGGAATGTTAAATGCACAGAGATCCTGAGGCCCATTGTTGTGCCATGCATCCATAACCATAACCTTATATTACAGCATGATAATGCACAGCCCAGGTGCAAAGATCTGTACCCAGATCCTGGAAGCTGAAAATGTCCACAGTCCAAGCTGCTTGAGGTTTAGTGTGAAGTTTCCACCAATCAGTGATGGTTTGGAGGGTAGGTCAAGTATTTCCTGTTACATTTATGATATACAGAAATTACCTAAATTCGTACATTTTACTTCTTGAATACAGATTTTAGAAAGTCCAGGCTAAGTTGACATTACCAGGCTGAAGTTAATTAAAACATTTTTTCGTCTTAATATGACACAAATCTGTTTTTTGAGGCTGTGTGGACATGGCTAATCTGATCGTTTCAAATCAACTAAAATTAGATCCCTGAAACAGTGTTAAAATTCTGATTAAAAATCGATCAATGCATCTCAACAGATCAGATTGAAGATTAAAATCTGACTTGCCAAGATGATTAAAATCTGATTCAAACAGATCTGATTTGACATGTCCCCACATCCTTGAAAAACAATTGTCACAAACAGTCACTTCAGCCATGTAAAGCTAGCCTAGCCGATCTCACAATATCATATTCCCACTCTTCCCACTAATAACCTTATATTACAGCATGATAATGCACAGCCCAGTTGCAAAGATCTGTACCGAGTTCCTGGAAGCTGAAAAAGACCCAGTTCTTGAATGGCCAGCAATCAGCAGAGGCGTACAGACATAGACATCAGACAACTCTGCCCTTTATCAACCAAAGTGCCCTTTTCGTTTGAATAAAAACGAGTGAAAACAGAATGCCCTGAAATCAGCTCGCACACACCCGACCTCTCTCTTTCTCTGTCATGTGACCCCAAACTACTAAGCATCTTTAGCCGACTGGTCACCAGATAAACTTGCCGCTCTAGCCCAAATCAATGATAGATAACGTTTTTTTTTTTTATAACGAAGTGTTCCACGTGCGCTAAAAAGTGGCATTTTTTCCCCCCTGAGTACTTGCCCCCCAAAATGTCTGTGCACGCCACTGCTCATCAGATATGTCATCCATTGAGCAGATTTGGGATGCTCTGAATTGGCATATATGACAGCGGCAGTTCCTCCCAATATCCAGCAACTTCTCTCACAATTTTCACAAGATTCTCACAATACTGTAAAACTGCACTGCATTTTAGAGTGACCTTTTTGATTTTGGCCAGCCCAAGATTCACCTGTGTTATAATCACTGTGTCTAATCAGCATCTTGATATGCCACACCTGTGACTGGTGAATGATTTATCTCAGCAAAGGAAAAGCTCACTAACACAGATTTAGACCTAATCGTGAACAAAATTTGAGAGAAAAGGACCTTTCGTGTACATAGAGGTTCAGCTCATGAAAAATGGTAGCGAAACCAAAACCGTGTTGAGTTTCTATTTTTGTTCAGTGTATGATACACTGTAAACCCAGAAGTAGTTTGAACTCCAAAAAATTAAGTCTGTTTTACATAAAATTTGATATTTCTAAACAATACTCAACTATTTTGAGTTAGTTGAACTTTTGTGGCCACATATACAATTCAAACTGAGATCTTTGAGTTGAATCAACTTATAATAAAAGTTTAGTCTGTTGCCATTAACGGCTTCTTTTCCATTGGCTTCTGTCACAGTCTATTTGCATACTGGGTGTGTCCAACAGTTTCTGACCGACACTCACCATCAGTGTGTAGTGATTCCCCCTGGGCTACCTTAGGTAAAGTTGTAGATAACATATTATGATTAAATACTTGGCCTCTGTGTTGTTGGCTGTAAGAACAAGCATCATTTACTGAGCTGCAGTAACTCTGTGTTCTCACTGTGCTCTCAGTACTTTTAATTCTTTACTGTTTTCTTTCATCTACTTTTCTATGAGTATTTAAAAAAATAGTTGAATGAAACCAGAAAGAAGACTAAATACAAGTTCATGAAAATATTAAGTTTAAATATATATGTATATGTATTTGTTAGGTTCACTGTACTTACAAATTATATTACATGAACTTAAAATTTATTAGGTCATCGGTTACAACAAAAGATTTGATTTTAGTCAACTTATCGGGTTTTACAGTGTAGGATTGTTTTTGATAATAGTGTGGAACCCCCTTTTTTTTAGCACAATATAGGAACATTTTTGCACTGCATGAAAGAAAAATTTGTAAAATAAATTGGAAATGAGCTATTCACTAAAAAGTTCTTTAACTGAAGCTTTAGTTAAGTTCTCCTGCAGTATTTTTTTATGGTGCCCTTGTTTATGAAGTTTTACTCAAGTCCATGCTGAAATAAGCAATCACAGGTTATATATGGACTGGTAACATATGCACACAGTTACTATAGCAACAATACACAAACATATCTGAATTTTTTTCAGAAACTAAAGATAGTTTAAACCCAGAACAGACACTTCTCCTTTTCTCCTCTGCTTCCCGCTTCATCACGGGACGGGTCTTCCTCTTTCTCTCTGGCATTCATCTCACTCAGCCCGAGAGAGATTAGATGAGGAAGCAGTATCTCCTCAGTATCTCCCTTTGGAGCATCTTACACAATCACTATCGATAAACTAATCCGATTGGCAGCGCAGGGAAAAGCATTTGATGGATAAAATCTCATTCTGACGTTGGATGAAGGATGTCTGAAGATCCTGAGGGGGTTTTATCACGTGTTGGGGGCAGATTCGGTGGTCTGGACCTGTGAATGGGAACTGGCTGGGTTTGAGGTCGGGCTGAGCTGAGGAAATCACAAGACAGAGCAGATTTTAGGCCAGGGGTGATTTTTTTTCTCATGGTGGATTCTGTAGTGAGTAATAAGGCTGTGATCAGGCCTTGTTTTTTGAAGGCTTTTAACAGTAAAGACGTTGTGGTGTTTTCTTCAGCTCTAAATAGCTCGTTTGTTTGTTGCTCAGGCTGGTTTTGAAGTTGGTAAAGTCTCTTAGACACATGGTCTATCATGAGGGAGTGATGGTTTATATCCCCCATAAAAACAATGAAAGAGCAAAAGTGATGAAAACCTACTCATTCATAGTTTATTTATACATTAAAAACATTAAAAATAGTTCATCCTGTCTCTACTATCCACAAAAGGATAGTGAGGATTTGATTGCATTTGTCAAAAAGAGCATTAATGAAGCCAACTATTTTTTAAAGGGTAACTAATCCCCCTGATTTTAGCTTAGACTCCACCTTCAGCTTAAATTTGGAAAAAGGCAAAAAAAAAATGGGAGTGGGAGTTTTGAATGGGCACTGGGTGATGTATGGGTTTAGAGGTGGGGCAGGATGAGAGAGCTGATTGGCTCAGCAGCAGCTGCAGCAGCAGTGTGCCTCTGATAGTAGAGAGACGCAGATGATTGGACGTCAGCAGGGGGGTGCGGTATTATTGATTGATCTGCAAATGAACCTGAGGGGGCACTGCAGAGGCAGAAATGACCACAATAAGATCATTTTTTAAAGGTTAGGAAATGTTTATAAAAATGTTAAGCAGGTCTGGTTTGTTTTATTACTTCAAAGGAACACAATAATGGAAATAATATGGATCAGGTTTAAGTGGTTCTTTAAAAGCCTAAACCCATTTTTAGTACTAAATAGTGTGTTGAGTACTATCAGAAACTAATTTTTTAAATACTATATAGAGCCAATTTTCAGTACTATGTAGAACCTCTTTTATTTCATTTTCAGTACTATAAGAAACTAATTTGGATATGAGTGTAAAACATTTTTTATTACTGAATAGAGCCATTTTATTAACATATAGCTTTAGTAAAAAAACAATAGACCATTTAAAAATGAGTGGTTTCTTTGATTTTACCAAATTAAATATAATATAATATAATCAAGAGGAAGATGGATGATCACAAGCCATCAAACCACCAAGCTGAACTACTTAAATTTTTGCACCAGGAGTAAAGCAGCATAAAGTTATCTAAAAGCAGTGTGTAAGACTGGTGGAGGAGAACATGCCAAGATGCATGAAAACTGTGATTAAAAACCACCAGAGTTATTCCACCAAATATACTTTTTGTTTTGCTTCTGCATCGTTCAGAGCTGAGACCCTGACAGCCAACGAAGATGAGCAACCCATTCAGATTGGAGACGGACGACAGGACAGATGAGATGAGGGCAGAGGACAGAGCCAAAAAGAAGGCAGCAGGAAAATGCCCAGGCAAGAGCAGAGGGCCTATGGACACGGACTGCCTAGATGACCACGAGACCCCCATCCAATGTCGATATAATCTGAACTTCAATAAGTGAGTTATAATGCAGTTATAATCAAAGGTGTGAAAAGTATTCTCATTCATTACTCTGTAGGTAGAAGTATACTGTAGATACTCTTTAAGTAAAAGTGTAAAAAGAACTACTTAAAGCAGGGGTGTCCAAACTATTTTTGTTGGGGGCCAGAAGAAGAAATATATTTGAAGTCACGAGCCACAGACTCTGTAATAAAACAAATAATGAAATATACTACTTTAAATAATACATTTTCCTGATTATTTCATTTACACACTATTTTACTTGACTTACTATCTTTATCTTTGACAGTGTTGTGTAAACTAAGATTTTTCAAATTGATGTTTAATTTCATGATGTCTCTTAATATTAAACTCCTTAATAACTTTTAGACTTTTTGCCCCGTTTTTCTGCGCTAGAAATGCACACTCTCCGCTTTTAGGCTCTTTGGCTCGTTTTTCTGCGCTAGAAATGCACACTCTCTCCGCTTTTAGATTCTCTCCCCGTTTTATCTGCGCTAGAAATGCACACTCTCTCCGCTTTTAGACTCTCTCCCTGTTTTTCTGCACTAGAAATGCACACTCTCTCCGCTTTTAGATTCTCTCCCCGTTTTATCTGCGCTAGAAATGCACACTCTCTCCGCTTTTAGACTCTCTCCCTGTTTTTCTGCACTAGAAATGCGCACTCTCTCCACTTTTAGACTACTTGCCCCGTTTTTCTGTGCTAGAAATGCGCACTCTCTCCGCTTTTAGACTCTTTGTCCCGTTTTTCTGTGCTAGAAATGCGCACCCTCTCCGCTTTTAGACACTCTCCCTGTTTTTCTGCACTAGAAATGCACACTCTCTCTGCTTTTAGACTCTCTCCCTGTTTTTCTGCACTAGAAATGCACACTCTCTCCGCTTTTAGACTCTTTGCCCCTTTGTTCTGCTCTAGAAATGCGCACTCTCTCCGCTTTTAGACTCTCTCCCTGTTTTTCTGCTCTAGAAACGCACACTCTCTCCGCTTTTAGACTCTTTGCCCCGTTTTTCTGAGCTAGAAATGCGCACTCTCTCCGCTTTTAGACTCTCTCCCCGTTTTATCTGCGCTAGAAATGCGCACCCTCTCCACTTTTAGACTCTTTGGCCCATTTCTGACACCTAGCGTTCAAACTTTGAATCTCACATTATAAAAACCTGCTTAACAGCGGGCCAACTTTCATTCTATTCCTAAAAAACCTCGCGGGTATTTCGACACCCCTGACTTAAAGTATAAAATAATGTAAAATGGGGAAAAAATGCCTTTAAGAACAAAAGCTTAGGCCACGCCCACAGAGTCCTATAGTCCTATATAGATTTATCTGGAGTGGGGGTTTTATTGAACGATGAGAAGCAGGAATGAAAATAAGCTGAAAATAATTTTTAAAATGTAAGAAGTAGAAAGTTCAGATAATTGTGTGAAAATGTGAAAAGACGAAGTAAAAAAGTCATCTGAAAAATAATTACCACAGTAAAGTATAGATAACAAAAGGTTATTGGTTGGAAGGGCTCATTTGTGATGAGCAGTTCATTTAACAGTTAATTTAATGTATCCTTTCTTTTGTACAGAAATAAACGAGGGATAAAAGAAGATCCGTCTCAGAGAGAGAAGGAGAGGTTTGATATTAAGAGGCTGTTTGATGCCGTGGCCAGCGGTGACGTATCTAAGCTAGAGGGCCTGAAGGAGTATCTGAGCAAAACGAATAAGAAACTCACAGACACTGAATGTAAGATAAGAACCTCACTCTCTCCGTCATCACAGTTTACACACAGCACAATACTGATAAAACAACAGATCATCACTGTAAACAAACTTCTCATATCTACAAAACAGCAGCTTTACAGGAGGAGGAAAACAATTCTTAGCTTTTACCAGAAGAATCTATACCAAGTCACTTTGGAGCATTTCTATTCCCAGCTGATGTTTCAATGTTGAATCAACGTTGATGTTATGACAGACATCCCAAGTTGCAAAAGTTGATTTCAGGGAGGTTACGCCCCCCCCAAAGAAAACAAAACAAAAAAAAAAAAACCTTGCACACACACCAAAGGATAAAAAAACTTTACTTTTATATTAATTAATTTTACTTTTTATATTTTTTATTTAGAGTATTCACATGTAAAATGAGTTTTATCTTTTTTCTTTTTGAAAGGCCCTGCCTCTGCTTGGAAAAAAAGCGTTTATTTGACAAAAATTGACAGTTACAATATCACAAAAATTTCCACATCAAAAACATTTCATATCATATTACAATAGTTATTAATATTGCCTCTGCCATGATCTGCTTTCTCTCAATCACTGAAAACACTGCCCGCCCACACTAAAAACTGATTGGCTGTCTTACAGACTCTTTGCAGAGAACAGGCCAATCAGAACAATCTCTCTCCTTCCCACACGCGATTAGAGAAAAAAAAAGTCTGTGGCCTGTGTGCGCTTTTGGGGCACTCGTTCTGAATTCCGGGAGATTATATGTGACTCGAGGGCATCAGGGAGCCACTACCAAAATGCTGGAGACTCCCGCAGCTTCAGGGAGACTTGGTTTGTCTGTTATGATTGAATCAACGTTGATTTGAGTTGATTTGGTTTTGTATTCATGTTTATTGTGTATTATAAATTGTGTTTATAATGCGTCAGAAGCTGTGCTTGTACTATGTTACACACCTGGGTTAAAATATCATGTCTCTGGTGCCAAGTGGTCCAGCGGTAGAGCTTAGATCAGGCCCAAAAAGTCCGACCCGACCTGGCCCGAGCCCGTGCACGTTCTGCCCGAGCCAACCCGACCCATAAACTGTCTGTTTTTGGGCCGTTAAAATGAGCAAAATCTGTTCAGAATGATGTTAATTAACACTGAAACACGGAAGGAGCGCAGATCTATTGTTTAATAAATTTTTTTTTTATTAAGAACAGCTAAACACAGTCAAACGCGGACAAGTGGAGGAGCTCACGTGCGGCCAGAGCTGCGTGATTATAACATTCTAACTGGTGCACCTTTCTTTAAACAGTTTAACTTGTAACTTACAAGGTTATAATAGTTTTTCAATTTTCATTACAATTTAATTTTATTTTGTTTTCAAAATAAAATAACTTTTTCTCCTCCGATTCAGTTAGTTTTAGTTAATTTTTTATAGTGTGCTTTCTCAGCTTCCGGAGGAAGTAGAGACGCTGCTGGGCTTTCTTGGCTGTAGAGCTGGTGTTCAGGGTCCAGATGAGGTTATCTGCTAAGTGGACACCAAGGAACTTGGTGCTCTTAACAATCTCCACAGAGGACCCGTCGATGTTGAGTGGAGAGTGGGTGTGTTGTGCTCTCCTGAAGTCAACAACCATTTCCTTTGTCTTGTCCACATTCAGGTGAAGGTTGTTGACTCTACACCAGTCTGTCAGCCGCTGCACCTCCTCTCTGTATGCTGACTCGTCGCCTTTGGTGATGAGACCCAGTACGGTTGTATCATCGGCAAACTTGATAAAGCTGTTAGAACTGTGTTTTGCAGCACAGTCATGAGTCAGCAGGGTGAACAGCAGAGGACTCAGGACACTGCCCTGGGGGGCCCCCGTGTTCAGTGTGATGGTGCTGGAGGTGCTGCCCTCGAACCGGGGGTTTTGAGGCCGAGCGAGCTTAGCTTCCTGATGAGGTTCTGTGGGATGATGGTGTTGAATGCTGAACTGAAGTCTATAAACAGCATTCTGACGTAAGTGTCCTTCTTCTCCAGGTGGGTGAGGGAGAGATGAAGGGTGGTGGTGATGGCATAGTCCGTGGAGCGATTGGGACGATACGCAAACTGCAGGGGGTCCAGTGAAGAGGGCAGTTGTGTCTTGATGTTCCTCATGACTAGCCTCTCGAAGCACTTCATGATGATGGGTGTAATTGCAACGGGACGGTAGTCATTGAGGCAGGACACTGTGGACTTCTTCGGCACGGGAACGATGGTGGTGGACTTGAGGCACGTTGGGACAGTGGCGCTGCACAGGGAGATGTTGAAGATGTCCGTGAGAACATCTGTCAGCTGGTCTGCGCACTCCCTGAGCACTCTGCCGGGGATGTTGTCTGGTCCTGCAGCTTTTTGTGGGTTGACTCTGCGCAGAGTGTTCCTCACATCCACTGCAGTCAGGCACAACACCTGCTCGTCCGGCTTGGGCATGGTCTTTCTCACCATTGTGTTGTTTTGTGCCTCAAACCGTGCATAAAAGTTGTTCAGGGCATCAGGGAGGGAGGCATCACGTTCACAGGACGGTGGCATTGTCCTGTAGTTGGTGATTGCCTGGATGCCCTGCCACATACGCCGCGCGTCACCCGTGTCCTTGAAGTGGCTGTGGATTCTCTGGGCGTGTGCACGCTTTGCCTCTCTGATGGCTCTTGACAGGTCGGCTCTCGCTTTCCTCAGGGCCACCTTGTCACCCACTCTGAAGGCGGAGTCACGGGTCCTCAGCAGCGCACGTACCTCAGCAGTCATCCAAGGCTTCTGGTTTGGGCGTGTAGTGATGGTCTTGGAGACAGTGACATCATCAATACACTTGCTGATGTAGCCAGTGACTGATGCTGCATACTCCTCCAAATCAACAGAATCGCCTTCAGTAGCAGCCTCCCTAAACATGTCCCATGCAGTGCACTCAAAACAGTCCTGAAGGGCAGAGATGGAGCCTGCCGGCCAGGTTTTCACCTGCTTCTGAACTGGTCTGGAGCGTCCGATGAGTGGTGTGTATGTTGGAGTCAGCCAAACACACATGTGGTCCGAGAAAGCGAGGTGGGGGCGGGGCTCCGCCCGGTACGCGCTGGGGATGTTTGTGTAAACAAGATCCAGCGCGCTCGCTCCTCTCGTTGCAAAGTCCACATGTTGGTGGAATTTAGGGAGCACTGACTTGAGATTTGCGTGGTTGAAATCTCCGGCGATAATAAACAGTCCGTCTGGGTGTTTGTTCTGCAGATCGCTGATAGACCGATAGAGTTCACACAGAGCCTCTTTAGCATTAGCACCAATGCTAGCGCTGGGTGGGATGTAGACAGCAGCTATTAGCACGGCGGAGAACTCCCGTACTAAATAAAAAGGTCTGCACTTGACTATCAGGAACTCCACCAGCGGAGAGCAGTGTTTGGCGACAGTCACAGCGTTGTTACACCATTCCGTGTTGATGTAAACACACACGCCTCCACCGCGGGTCTTCCCGGATAGAGCCGCGCTCCTATCCGCTCTGAACGTGGTTAGCCCGGCTAGCTGAATGGCGCTGTCCGGAATGTTGTCGTTCAGCCACGATTCCACAAAAACCAAAGCACAGCAGTCTCTGAACTCACACTGGGTTGTTCGCTGGAGTCGGATGTAGTCCAGTTTATTGTCAAGGGAACAGACGTTTGCCAGAAAGAGCGATGGTATAGCCGGCCGGCTAGGACTAGCCTTTAGCCTCGCGCCTAGATGGTGCTCTTTCCCCATCACCACCTTTGAAAAAACAAAATCTGAAAAAAATATCACTATATATTAATATATTCTCATAAGAGACATCTTTCACTATACTTGGAGTGTATGACAACACATTATAATACATTATAAATTAATATAAGCTATTATAATATATAATGTAAGTAGAATTCATAAGTGATTAAAAGGAATTATAGAATGCTTTATTAAGGCAGCGTTGTTGGGGTTCTTGGTATTGACACAAAACATCTTATAAACACTTATAAACTAATGATGCATTATAATCACAGTTCATAATGTACAATAAACATGGCTTTTACAAATATTTATAGCCACGTTAATAATGCTTTATGAATGCATTATAATGTGTTATGGGTATGTTTATAGAGTCTAAAAGACATGACATTCATAGAAAGTGTTACCCAACTATTGTTCAGCACCTCCAGGAACTTCTTCTTCAAGACGCTGAGAAAACTATTCCAGGTGATGCTCCCTCATGAAGACACTGAGATTAAAATAGATTAAATAGATTAAAAAGATAGATTAAAAAATATATGTGCTACTTAGAAGAATCTAAAGTATATTTTGGTTTATTTAACACTTTTTGTTTACAGAATAATTCAGCATAATTCTTCATGTATAGCTTTAATATAAAAGCCTCAATATTAAGCTTACAATGTAAAAAATCATAAAAAGACGAAAAAAAAAAAACCCTGAATGAGAAGAGGTGTGTCCAAATTTTTGACTGGTACTGTATATAGATGGGATCTATGTGGGATTCAAACATTTGGAAAGTCCAACTCTGGTCCTGTAAATACAAATATAAATACAAACCACCCCTCCACATCTATAGCACTGTTTAGAGTATTATCACATTATTATAACAAATCATCTGATTGGTCCAATCAATGTGAGACATGAGCAAAAAACTAAATAAACTGATCTGATTGGAAGTTTATATTTATATTACATTACAGTAAAAATATGGTACTTTAATTAAAGACTAGTTTAACCCTCGTGTGGTGTTCGGGTCTGTGGGACCCGTTTTCATTTTTCTTCAAATGGTACTAAAAAAATATTTTTTCTAACTCAAACTCAAACTTTTTTTGGGAAAAACCAACCATTTATATTACATACAGTATGTTTGGCCAAGGGCTAATAAACATTGCTTCAATTGTAAATTTGAAACTAAACAAATTTTCTACTCATATCTTGAGTTTAATTCATTTTCTTTTACATTTTATTAAAAAACTAATAAAAAAAGAGTAGCACTTTTTAAAAGAAATGTAACATAAGAAAGGTAAAGGGCAAATATTAACCATGTAAGCTGTTTATATTGCTTGCAATTTAGGTGAAGCAAGCATGTGTAAAGCATTTTAATGTAAAATTGCTTAATTTTGCTGAATTAAATACAAGTAACAAAGTAAACGAGTAACAAAAATATGAACACCACACAAGGGTTAATTGATTTCTCTATCACCCTCAGATCGACACAATGGTAAAACAGCTCTGCTGAAGGCTCTGTTAAATCTGAGGAACGGAGAGAACGATACAGTGGAACACTTGCTGAAAATCCCAGAGAAAGAAGAAGATCTGAAGGAGTTGGTGAACGCCCCGTACACAGACTGCTTCTATAAAGGTAGAAAATTATATTTCTCTATTATTATTCAATCCCTTTTCCCATAACTCTCAGATAAGTGTGAAGAAAATATGATACATTATTAATTGCTGAACATGCAACAAGTGTCTGAAGTCCCTTGAAAATAAAATTAGTCAGGATATAATGTGATGAATGTATTGTTACATAGTATTAATATGAAATTTAAACATTTAAACTGCACTGCAAATAGTCCATTGACAAAGACTATACAAAATATAAGTGAAATGAGAGTTGTATATGCTTATATTAAGCAACAAAATCTGCCAATGAGGTAAAACGTTTTCCTAAAATAAGTCTCAAAATAACTGAAATAAGACCTAAATCAAGAAAAACTCACTGAATCTTTGGCTTAAATTTGGACACAAGGTTGCAAATAACTTAACTGGTGATTTTTTATGCTTATTTTGAGCTAATGTGACTTAAAGCTGATGTCTGTAAGTTTTGGGATTTGGGGCCCTCTCTGGTGAGAATGGGTAATTGCACAGAGCATGCGGAAGAATCATTTTAAACTGGGCGGGTGTGATGCGGTTTCCTTTCAGAGCGGATGAATCCGATTCCAGGTTATGTTCAGTCAGAGAGAGAGAGCACTCAGTCAGAAACTTCACTCCTTCGTTTCTTTGGTTTTACTATGGGTGAATGAGCTTCTGAGCTCTGAGTTTCCTCTTCTGAAGTCTCCATTGCTCCACCAGCTGCTTACGTTCAGTAAAACTGAGCCGGATCCTCTTTTATAGGCTGTATGTGTGACAGAAGTACGTAAAGACGTGTGACGTATCCAGAAGAGGAAGAAGAAGAACTCCTGTGAAAAGCGACCCGACACCCCAGTTTTTAGAAAGAATATATCAGGCTTAGCAGGGAGGGTCGATTTAGCACACTGTTCCATTAAACACAATATTTTATCCCTTCTCCACTCAGAAATGCTTCTGCTTTCAGTTTAGAAACATAAAGATACGGACTGACACTTTAAAATAAGGTGAAAAGTGTAAGTAAGAATGAATAAGGTCATTATTCCTAAAATAAGCAAAATAATCTCACACTTACACAATGCTTAATAAGACAAAAAACCTTATTGCCTTATAATTAGATAATTTCACTGAGTATGATGTTGTTTTAAGCAGTAGCAGTGTGCAGACACAAAAGGTATGTTATATTGATATTAATATTGATATAATGTGATGGTGCAGGTCAGACTCCTCTACATGTTGCGATTGAGAGGAGGAGTAAGCACTTTGCTGATCTGCTGATCCAGAAAGGGGCTAACGTCCACGCTAAGGCCTGCGGGAGCTTCTTCCAGCCTCATGGAGAAACATGTTTCTACTTCGGTAAGTCCAGCTGATGATGGCTGATGATTTCCTCTGATTCGTTAACTCTTAACTATAAAGTAAATGGCACAGTGGCTTAGCGGTTAACACGTTCACCTCCCAGCACTGGGGTCTTGGGTTCAAGTCCTTATCTGGGTGGATTTTCCATGTTCTCTCTGTGTCTGTGTGGGTTTCCTCCCACAGTCCAAAAACATGGAGAACAGGGAAACTGGATGCTCTTAACCCTTGTGTGGTGTTCATATTTTTGTTACTCGTTTACTTTGTTACTTGTATTTAATTCAGCGAAATTAAGCAATTTTACATTAAAATGCTTTACACATGCTTGCTTCACCTAAACTGTAAGCAATATAAACAGCTTACATGGTTAATATTTGCCCTTTACCTTTCTTATGTTACATTTCTTTCAAAAAGTGCTACTCTTTTTTTATTAGTTTTTTAATAAAATGTAAAAGAAAATGAATTAAACTCAAGATATGAGTAGAAAATTTGTTTAGTTTCAAATTTACAAATGAAGCAATGTTTATTAGCCCTTGGCCAAACATACTGTATGTAATATAAATGTGTAGGGGGGGGGGGGGGGGGGTACAGTGTGTGTTTATCGAAAATGTGTTTTGATATATGTTTTTCACAAAAAATGAGCCAATGCCAATGAGTTTGAGTTAGAAAAATTATTTTTTATTATCATGAAAACGGGTCCCACAGACCCGAACACCACACAAGGGTTAAAAATTCCCAATGAAGTCCTCCAGGTGGACGGTCATTCCGGTTGAGAATATGCTGTACGCTATTGGCTGCCACTTCTCATCAGTGTTGAGCGTGTGTGCAAATTTCACTCTTTTTTCCTTTAATTACGAAAATTTTTAACTTTCCTTTGTTAATAATCTATAATTTTTAATGTTACAACAAAACTGTCCAGTCTGTCAAATAAAATGAGAAAACGATTCTTTACTACTTCATTCAAATTAACAGCATACCATGCCAGCATAACATATTGTATGTGCATATTTTATATGAATAGATGGTATAGAAATTGTGAATATAGTGGAAAATATATCCAATAATATTGCTACTGCACGCTTCTCTGCTTCTCTCTTTAAAAGCTTTAAAAGAGTGCTACCACTATGATTGGGCCATCAACTGCTGGAGCCCTGAGAAAGCACAATAAGCCTTGCTCTCTCTGGGTGGGTAGATGGAGCTCTTTCTACTCAACACTCCTAGGGTGATGTTGATCAGCACAAGGCTGCGTCTGTGAGCTGATGTATCAGAACCGAGTCGCTGCGCTTTTCTCCAAGTGCGCTGTGATGCTACTCGGCAATGCTTAAACAGCAGCAGTTTAAAAAGAGGCGGAGTCTGACTTCACATGTATCAGAGGAGGCATGTGCTGGTCTTCACCCTCCTGGTGTTGTAGCATCCCTAGTGATGGGGGATATACAGCTGAGTAGCATAGTACATACTCATATTGCTCTTTCTCCACAGGAGAGCTTCCTCTGTCTCTGGCTGCCTGCACCAATCAGAAGGAGATAGTGGACCTGCTGATGGATAACCCGGTCAGTAAAGCAGACGTGAGGGAGAAGGACTCTCAGGGGAACACGGTGCTCCACGCTCTGGTGGCGGTGGCAGATAACAGCCCCGAGAACACCGACTTCGTCATCTGCATGTACGACTACATCCTCACCAAAGACGCTCACATGAACCCTAAGAGGCAGAAGCTGGAGGACATCCAGAACAACCAGGGACTCACCACCATCAAACTGGCGGCCAAGACCGGGAAGATAGGAGTAAGTGTTCCATTAGACCAATCAGCCATAACATTAGCACCACCTTCCAACACATTATAACACAATAAACAGTTCTATCATTCCAGGCATGAATTCCACAAGACCTCTGAAGAGGCTTTAAGTCCTGTAAGCTGTGAGCTGCCACACTGACATGCCAAAAGTCACGGCCCATTCCCACCACCTAACACACACTTGCTATTTCAAAATAATAACATGGTATTTTAAAATAATGAGATAATATCTGAAAATAACGTCTGTCTTAAAATAGTGACTTAGTATCTCAAAATAACAACTTATTATCTAAAAAAAACAAGAGTAACTCAAAATAATAACCTACTCCCTCAAAAGGATGACCTAGTATCTAAAAATAATAAGATAGTATCTCAAAATAACATCTTACTATCTCAAAATAATGTTTACTTAATAATAAGAAAAAAATGTGCTGGACATTTTTCCCCAAATGCAAGCAAACTTGCTATCTTAAAATAAGGACTTAGTATGTCACAAAATGAGATAGTATCTCAAATTAATGAATTAGTATCTAAAAATAACGTTGCTTTTTTTTAAATAAAGACTTACTATCACAAAATAAAGACTTACTATGTAAAAATAATGAATTAGTATCTCAAAATAAAGTCTTACTATCTTAAAATAATTACTTATCTCAAAGTAATTAATTAGTATCTCAAAATAATGAGATAGTATCTCAAAATAATGAGATAGTATCTCAAAATAATGACTTAGTATCAGAAATTAACATTGCTTTTTTCAAAATAAAGACTTACTATGTAAAAATAATGAATTAGTATCTCAAAATAATAACATATCGTTTACTTAATAATAAAAAAAAAGGTGGGATAACTAAGGAAGCCCATTCCTGCCACCTAAGTAAAAATAAACAGCACATTTTTTCCAAAAGGAAACAAACTTGCTATTTCAACATAATGACTACAAATGTCAAAACAATGACTTAGTATATCAAAATAATGATATAGTGTCCGAACATCTCAAAAATAATACGATAGTAATGATTTGATATCTCAAAATAATGAGATAGCAGTTTATTTAATTATAAAAATTTGCAATCTTTTTGTTTCAGGTGGCGGGAATGGGTTTCTATATGTAACAGTATATGACTTGATCCAGATGTTAAAGCCAGAATGGAAGGTTTACTGATAATGTGGGTTTAGAATAATTCCTAACATTTTTATAACTGTAACGAGTAACAATGCAGCTCATAAACACTAATGTATCAGAGTAAAAGTATTAAACTCGTCCAAAATATGTAGTAAAGTAAAAGTGGAATTAGGAGAAATAAAACTCCAGCAGATACAGATACAGCATTTTAATTCTATTTCATTAATATGTAGCTCTGGTCTAGTTGATTGGAAAGATGTTTTGGATAGTTAAATAGATTTGGAGTGAGCTAGCAGAGAGGATTTGAGACGTGGTTGAGAGTCAGTGGTATGTTTTAGTCAGACATTTCTCAATCATATTCCTCTTTTTATTTTGAGGATTCTATGAGATGAATCATTCCAGTCTTGTGATGGCACTGATATAATTTCCATTTCCACTTTCCTAAAATCCCTATATGAAATTAAACATATTAATTCTGCTTTTGTTGGAATAACTGTCTCCACTACTGTCAAGAAAGGCATTTAGTAGATGGAGCATTTTCATTCCAGAGGACCCAGTTTCCACTGCTCCACAGAGCAACACAGGGGGGTTTAATCCCTTTAATCCATGGGAATAGACATGGTGCCAACATGGAATAGACCAGACTACTTTATTTTACCATCTTAAACAATATTAATATATATATAAAATATATATATATATATATATCAATTTCCAAAGCCTTTGGAACAGATGGTTTACTGCACTCTCTACTGCAGCATTTACACACTTACACACAGCACATTCACACTTTCATCATAATAACTAGAAAAATACACAGAAACATGAAGCCAGAGAGCAGCAGTGAGTACTGTTTCCTACACCTTCAAAAGACTGTAAACTGGAGAAAACTGCTACAGGAAGAGTCACGTCTGGCTGACCCACATGGCAACAGCACCTTTAGCACCTCTGTACATTTTGGGAGGTAGGTCCCTCTCTGGTGAGAATGGGTAACTGCACCGAGCATGCGGAAGAGTCATTTTAAACTGGGCGGGTGTGATGCGGTCTCCTTTCAGAGTGGATGAATCCAGATTCCAGGTTATGTTCAGTCAGAGAGAGAGAAAGAGAAAGAGAGAGAGTGGGCTCAGTCAGAAACTTCACTCCTTCAGTTCTTTGGTTTTACTATGAGTGAATGGAGGAGCTACTGAGCTCTGAGTTTCCTCTTCTGAGGTCTCCAATGCTCCACCAGCCGCTCGTGTTCAGTAAAATTGAGCCAGATCCTCTTTTAGAGGCTGTACGTGTGACGTAAGTACTCGAAGATGCGTGACCTGGCCAGAAGAAGAACTCCCGCAAAAAGCAATTTTTAGAATGAATATATTATGCTTAGTAGGGATGGTCGCTCCAGCACACTGGTACCATTAAACACAATATTCCGTTATTTGGTCATTAAATAGTATGTATGAGACTGTTAAATATTCAGGTGCAGTTTTACAAACCTTTTTAAAACCCTGTAATAAATATTAATAGAAATGATTTATCTTTCTTTCTGTCTCCAGTTGTTTGAACACATTCTGCATCGTGAGTTCCAGCAGGAGGAGTGCAGGCATCTGTCCCGGAAGTTTACAGAGTGGGCATACGGTCCTATATATTCCTCTCTATATGACCTGGCCTCTGTGGACACCTACGAGAAAAACTCAGTGCTGGAGATCGTTGTGTACGGCACAGAGATACCGGTGAGAGCCTTTTTACCCTGCACTACTCTTCATATATACTAGTGCAATCTTAATAAAATAGAAAATCATTGGAAAGTTACTTTGTTTCAGTAATTCAGTACAAAATTTCGATGTATTAAACACAGTAATCTGTTTTAAGCGTTTATTTCTTTTATAGTTGATGATTATGGCTGACAGCCAATGAAAACCCAACAATCAGTATCTCAGAAAATTTGAATATTATATTAGATCAATTGGTACTTTTGGCTACAGTGTGGGCAGAGTGCCAAGTCCTGCTGGAAAATGAAATCTGCATCTTCATAAAAGTTGTCAGTAGCAGAGGGAAGCAGGAAGTGCTGTAAGATTTTGTGGGAAAACAAAACTGCACTGATTTTAAACTTGATGAAATAACACAGAGGATCAACACCAGCAGATGACATGGCTACAGTCAACTATACAAAACCACAATTTTTTTTTTTAATCAGAAAACAATAAAACCAAAAAAAATCTGAACTGGTGTGAAACAGATTCTATGCTGTGTTTCAGAATCGTCTGGAGATGCTCCAAGTTGAACCCCTTAATAAACTGCTGGAAGACAAATGGAACAGATTTGCTCATCGGATATTTTTATTTAATTTTATTTGCTATCTCATCTACCTCTTCATCTTCACAGCCATCTGTAGTCACCATAGAGAAGGACAGGTGAGCTCCGGACACATCGTCTCTGCTAGTAAAGTTAGATAGTATACTACACATCGTATTAACTGGACTGGAATTGATTAATATCAATAAAAACAGACAAATGTTAATTTATTTTATATAAAACGTGATGCCACATAACATAATGTGGCATTTCTTTGAACCCTATCAGAACCTGCATCCATTACAATAGACATCAAGTGTTTTTTATAACACTATTTGAAAGCTGTTTTTTATCAGAATAGACCATGAACCAGCCAATGAATAAGTTTACAGAACAATGAAACAGTACCTTGGCCCCACCCACTGCACTGAAAAAACAGTAGTACTAGAGCCATAGAGGCAAAGTAACAACAAATTTACTAATTTAATGTGATTTAAAACATTTTAATCATGTTTTTTTACTGTTTAGGGATGGTTTATAAAATAAAAAGGTTAATATGAAATATCAAATATTACACACAGGCTTCCAATAGAAAGGAAATAATAACAGAAAAACTAAATAAATATTTCAGTTAATTGGATTTATTGCTATATAGATTGTCTAGTAGAATATTAGAGTCTAATATTCTACCAGAGGTGGAAAAAGTACAGAAAAATTGTAATTAAGTAAAAGCATCTTTACTTTGCTAAAATTCTACTCAAGTAAAAGTAAAAGTACCCATCTAAAAATCTACTCGAGTAAAAGTAAAAAAGTACTCAATTTGAAATGTACTTTGAGTAAAAGTTACATAGGTACTTTTATTTATTTGATGTAAAAAAGTAAAAACAAATCATAAATTAAATTGTTTTTAATGAACTATTATTTCACATAATAATTTGGACCTTTCAGGCAGTATTTGTTCAGACCACCGCATAAAACATTTTCAAGAACAAGTGGTATATGATCCATTTTTTTCTTTACTATTAAAAGGTTATGGTCATATATGTGACTGTATTTTTATAGTTTTACAGGTCATTGTTATATTTTAACTTGCAATTGTTGTGCTTTACCTGCTATTTCCTTTTTTTTAACATTGAAGCAGATTGTTTAATGATAAAAATATTTACCACCACATGCTTTCACAGGTTTGATGTGGAAGTTTTGAAAGCTGACAGCTCTGTCCGGCGGGGCACATTTTGTATTGCATGAGAACGTTATTGCCTTGTTATTCCACGCTTGAGCATCCGTGCGCCGGCGCATCTGTGCCATTTTTTTTTCTTTTAATTCAGACAATTGTTTTTTTCCCAGCATTTTATTTTTTACTCAGTAATTGGGAGTTTTCCAATGTACCAAAGTAGATTACTTGTGTCAAAATGTACTTGAGTAAAAGTAAAATTACCAATTTTAAAAACTACTT
Source organism: Astyanax mexicanus (assembly GCF_023375975.1). Taxonomy (NCBI): domain Eukaryota; kingdom Metazoa; phylum Chordata; class Actinopteri; order Characiformes; family Acestrorhamphidae; genus Astyanax; species Astyanax mexicanus. The sequence continues at coordinate 11,615,126 of NC_064408.1, forward strand.
CAAAAGTTGCAAATTACTCATATAATCTACTCAATTACAGTAACTTGAGTAAATGTAATTTGTTACTTTCCACCTCTGTATTCTACTATAAAATGTATATAGCAAATAAATTACAGACATCATACTTCCATTTCTATTTCCATCACTGGAGATAATTCAGGTCTGAAAGCCAGCGGAGAATAAGTGAAAAAAGAGAGGAACAGCCTTATTTATCCCAGTCACTGTATATTTAAATGTTCTGCTGTTCTTGTGTTCACATTCCCTATTTCTCTTTGTGAATACAGGCATTTCTCCCTGAGAAAACCACCAGTGGCTACCTATTCTTCACCGGTGAGATCATCACATGTGCTGCATCCGTGTATTTCTTCATTAAAGGGGTACGTATTGCTGTTACCTCAGGTTACAACATGTAAAAAATTTATTTTATTCTAACCATCTGGATTTACTATCTGTTCTTGTAGTTGATGGACATGATGAGGAAACCACCCAGGATGAAAACCCTGCTTATAGACGGCTATTCGGACCTGAATTTGTGAGTGCTCCACCTTTCTGCTGATTGTATCCAAAAAGTACGGTTATATGAATTTATATTACGTCTGATAGTGCGTGCCAGATTGATGGGACATTCCATTTCTGAAGTTGGTCCACTCTGTTATATCAAGTCCAAATTCCAATTTCTCTGCTGACAACCTTTATGGAGAAGCAGATTTCATTTTCCAGCAGGATTTGGCACACTGTCCACACTGTAGCCAAAAGTTCCAATTGGTCTTATATAACCCAGCTGGCCACCAACGTCAAAAGACGTTCATTTCAGGTTGAATGTTGGTCTCCAGACCAATAATAGTAATTGTAATTGTAATTGTAAATGTAATAACAGCCATACTCAAAATGATTTAACGAACTGTAGACTGACAAGCCAAAAGTCATGGGATAGCAGTATGCAAATTGATCAAATTGATGGGAGTCCCCACACCTATTTAAGTTTAATGAGGTAGAACAGTGGGGGCCAATGTGCATTATCGATATATGAGTATTTGAATTTGAATGGCGCCTGATTGATAAAATATTCCATTTCTGAAGTGAAGTCCAGATTTTTAACATTGCATTGATCTACACTAGTGTTACATGTGTGCACCGGTAAATACTATCAATATTATTAAATATTATGGTACCACTTTAAAATAAGACTACCTTTATAAAGGGTTTATAAATGGTTTACAATTAGTTTATTAATGGTTACTAATTAGGTTGTAAATGCCTTAAAAATCATTAATAATCAGTTATAACACATACGTAGAAAGGGCAACAATGACCTGTTGTTTGCCAAATAGTGAACCCACAGCCATCTATACTGTTGCCCTTTCTACGTATGTATATTATCACCCACAGTAGACAACACAGTGATTGGAAATGATCTTGACTGGCAATGTCTGGCTAGAATTGTCCCTACGTACGGACAGGTGACTCTGACAGAAATCACACCCACATTCAGTGCAGGAGACCCACAGCTTCAGTGGGTCATGGCAAAAGTCATGGGATACAGCACTAGTTCCTGTCTTGTGACTTTTGGCTTGTCACTGTAAATGGAAGCTGTTCTGCACCAATAGAGTAAGCGTTTCTGATAAAATGGTGAATGAGTGTAGGTTAATAAATTTAGTGTTTCTAATAAACTGGCCACTCAGTGTGTTGTTGTGTTTGTTGGTGCTGTAGTTTTTTCCAGGCGGTGTGTTTCCTGCTCTGCGTGGTGCTGTATGCGTTTGACAGTAAGGCGTATCTGGCGTTCCTGGTGGTGTGTCTGGCCTTCAGCTGGGTCAACCTCCTGTACTTCTCCAGAGGATCTCGCCACATGGGCATCTACAGCGTGATGATCCAGAGGGTAACTGCCATTCTTCTGCCTTTCTTCTGCTGTGTTCAGAAACTTCTCCTCCATTTTTTCCTCCTTTTCTTTTCCCACTCCTCCTCTCCTATTCTGGACAAAGGTGGAGGAATTGAGGGGAGGAAAGGAAGAGGAATGGAGAGATGGAGCAGTTGTCATTGGAGAAATGGGACAGCTGATCTCTTTTAATAGGATATTGACCACTACAAAACTGAGCCAATCACAATGCTTGCAGTCAGCTCCCCTAATGCTGCTCAGCCAATCACAGCTGCTGCAAACAGTCAGCACATATATGGTCACCTTTTTAATGGATGTTTAAACTATAGGATAAATACTGCCTGGTCAAAAAAAAGTCTCCACCTGGTTGTAAGTAAGTAAATAATGTTGGTTGATGCTGCAGTTGGTCTGCAGGTTTAGGTTCAGCAACAGTATGTGCTGAAAGAATGAGGTCAGCTGACTACCTGAATATACTGAATATAGACCAGGTTATTCCATCAATGGATTTTTCCTTCCCTGATGACACGGCCATATTCCAAGATAACAATGTCAGGATTCATGGGGCTGGAATTGTGAAAGAGTTCAGGATTCAGGGAGCATGAGATCATCATTTTCACACATGGTTTGAGAGTTCACCACAGAGTCCAGACCTTAACCACATTGAGAATCTTTGGGATGTGCTGGAGAAGACTAGTGCGTCATCAAAGCAAGATATTAGAGCGTTAAAGCAGAACTTTTTTAATCATTTTTCTGGGTGTATGAATGAGCAATATCTGTTCAGAATTATGTAAATTAACATTGCAACACTAAAGAAGCATAGACCTATTATTTGAGAAAAATATTTATTAAGAGCGGATACAAACAGTGCTACAATTTAAGTGCATAATGCAGACAAGTGAGTATTACACCATAGCTTTATATAAAATAAAAATAGCATTAAAAAACAGACACCTATGTCCAGTGTTCTCAAGTCTCCCGCTTTGAGCACCTCAACGAGTTCACACGCTCACACGCCACACATGGTATTTCTCACGCTTGCCAATCCATCGGCTGTATATTATAATGTACTCTCGTTGAGCCAATCAGAATATAGATCGCTCTGTTGTTAGGCAGATCTAGTCAAAGAGGGTGGAGTTTGAGCCACCCCCCCCCCCCCCCCCCCGTTTAACAACTGAAGAACTGCATGCACCAGCCCCCCAACCCCCACCCCCCGTTGAACAACTGAAGAACTGCGACCCTCCCCCCTCCCCAGGTTAACAACTAAAGAACTGCGCCGCCTTCGCCCCCGTTGAACAACTGAAGAACTGCGCGCACCTGCCCCCCCCCCCCCCCCCCCCTTTAACAACTGAAGAAGAACAGCATGCAACCACCACCACCCCCAACCAACCACCGCCAACCAAGTGGTGGCCTGAGTTCGGGTCGGGTTTGGGTCGGGCTTGGGCAGAGAATCTAAACTCAATGACCTATAATCTATAATTAAAGATGTGTTGGATGATCTTGGATGCACTTTAAACACACTATCAACCCTAACACAAAATCAGCAGGAATTGTGAGAGAGTATTAGAGCTGCATTGGATGGATTATCACAGAAAACCTTTAGGAACCTCTACAGCTCCATACTAAAATATCTAGCACACATATAACCAAGAGTTTCCATATCATTCTATATTTTGAATAATTTATTGTTCCTGGTAACTTTTGTCTTTCTTCTGAACAGCACTGCAATCTGACAACTGCAACTATTTCTTTGCATTTTTAATAAAATATAACTAATGGGCTCTTCCCGCTAAGTAAACACAATGGGCATTATTGCTGTCAGCAGAATTATTGAGGTAATATTCTTATATTGATTATTTGATAATGTATTGGTTAATGAGTTCTTGAGCTCTTTGGGTAAATCTAAGTGATAGCTGTTTCCATCCCACTACTATTTGATTGGATTGAATTTGGATGTTCCATCAGCAGATTTTCACTTTCTTATTCTGTGTTTCTCTCTCAGATGATCCTTAGCGACATGCTGCGCTTCCTCTTCGTCTACATCGTCTTCCTCGTCGGGTTTTCAGCAGGTAAAATTTTTTTAATTTTAGGAATGCAAATCATGTCCGTAAACGTATACAAAAACGGAAATATCATTGAAAAAAATTGGACTGTGTGAATGAATGTAAGAAATGTGAAATCCAATTATATTTATATTAGTGGTGTCAATAAAAATACTAGTATATACTTGGATGTTTAAGGGAAGATAAAATCAACGTGGAGCACTGGAATAAAGAATGTATGATAAATTGGATAGAGGAACCTTTTTTTACTTTATTACAAAAATATCAGCTTGTTCGTAAGGATTTCTGAAATAGAACTTAAATAGCTTGGTATAAAAGGGTGTTTTCACACCTGTAGTTGTTTTTTATGGTTCGGATCAGTTGATGAATTTGTTTATTTGGAGCGTTTCTCTTTCTGTTTGGTTTGGTTTGGTTTCACACAGGTTTAAACCTTAACGCCCCAATATGTGCACCAATAAACCACGCAAGCATATTGTCTCCTGTGATTGGTCAGAGCTGTCTAGTGTGTGCACAAAAAAATAAATATAGTGAGAAGATTCTGCTTTACCACAGAACACTGAAAATGTGCCACTGCTCTTTTAAACAGTGTTTTCAATGGCATGTGCAGCACAAAGTTGCATGGCTCTAATCAGTGAACGCTGCACATACCACGCTCTTAGTGTGCAAACAGCATGGAGCTGCAGGAACAGTATTTATTCATAGCAGTATATTATCTATATATTATCTATATAATATAATATATTTTAGATTAAACTGAGCCTTATCAGCAGTTTAGCTCAATTAAAAATAAATATATTTGATAGCTGGGTTGGATCAAGGCCAAGCGAATCCCTCCACAAAAAAAATCTGCGTGTTGGGCGGGGGCGGGGCAGATTATGGCAGAAGTTCAAGAAGGGTCAAAATTAATTGCGTAAAAAAAACAATAACACATTAATCGTGTGCATTAACGCTTTAACATTGACAGCCCTATTATTATTATTATTTATATAAAAGCACAAAATATTTTAAACCAATCATAAAACAATGGTGAGTGGTTAAATAAGGTTTCTTTTCTTCCCATGAACAGCTGTAAATACACTACTTAAGGAGTCTGACCTGGAGCCCGCCCCAACATCTCCACCGACATCTCCCCCAACGTCTTCTCCAAAAACCCACACGAACTGCAGCCGTGTAGGCGGACGCTCGCTGTTCACAGATCCAGATACATCAGAGGGCTGCACAAAGCCCACCTATAAAAACATCTCCTTCACCACGCTGGAGCTGTTCAAGTTCACCATCGGCATGGGTGACCTGGAGTTCACGGATCAGTACCAGTACCAGCACGTGTTCTACATCCTGCTGATAACCTACATCATACTGACGTACATCCTTCTGCTCAACATGCTGATCGCCCTCATGAGCAAGAGGGTGGAGAAGATGTCCAAGGAGAGCACCAGCATCTGGAGACTGCAGGTACAGAACAGCACACCCTTAAACCTCATAAACAACCACAATTACTAAAAAGAGCGACTGCTGGGCATGCTGGGATCTCTCCTGAGCTCCTAACCCCTCCCCCACGAAACTGTTATGCTCACAAACACATGCTGGTATGTTTTGTTCTTAAATCTATATACCACATTAATTTACCGCCTCAGTCCACATGCTTTTTTTCCTATCAGTTATGGCCAGCTCTGTATCTCTCAGCTTGTCCAGAAATGCATGTGTAAAGTGCATCCTTTAATGTTGGACCCTAGCATAGATTAGACTTCTTGGCTGTAGGGGGAGCCAAGAAACAAGAAGTATTCATTCTCACATACAGGGGTTGGACCAGAGACTGTAAAAAAAGATGGACGCCGTGTCTCCGTTCCCACTCATTCAGTGAAAATGAAGCCAAAATCTTCCTCCATGTTGGCGATCCTGATACCCGATTCTGCGCAGTAGAGACCAGAGGAGGGAGAAAGACTGTGGAGAGACAGCCTACTCATTTAAATAACCCCGCCCCTGAGGGCTGCCTCGCGGTCACAGGCTGCAGAGCGGGGCAGAGCGGAGCTGACGGTCTGTTATTGGTCCCGCCCATAACCAGCCCTTTTACAATAACCACACCTTTTTTGAATAGAGCTATAAAAATTTTACAATATAAGCAGAGGTTACACTAGCTGCTGCATTTAAATAAAGGAGGTAGAATTACAGTATATTAGAAAAAAACGTGATAGAGAGTTGTCTGTTTTGCCATTGAAACCTATGGGGATGGGTGGAGTTACACAGCTTTCTGAAACCGAACAGCAGGGGGCGCCCGACCTGTGGTGGCTTCACTTTTGAGAGACGATGCTCTGTCCAGCTATATACAGTTGGACAATGAATGGGTTGGACAATGAAACTGAAACACCTGGTTTTAGACCACAATAATTGATTGTGGTGACGGACAGTTCTGGTGGAAACAGGAGAGTTGAGGTGCACAATGAATTCTGCCGTGATTTTCGCAGCCGTGGTTTTATGTTTTTGGCTACAATCCGAGTTAGCGCCCGAACATCCCTTTCAGACAGCTTCCTCTTACAGCGTCCACAGTTAATCCTGTTGGATGTGGTTGGTCCTTCTTGGTGGTATGCTGACATTACCCTGGATACCGTGGCTCTTGATACATCACAAAGACTTGCTGTCTTGGTCACAGATGCGCCAGCAAGACGTGCACCAACAATTTGTCCTCTTTTGAACTCTGGTATGTCACCCATAATGTTGTGTGCATTGAAATATTTTGAGCAGAACTGTGCTCTTACCCTGCTAATTAAACCTTCACACTCTGCTCTTACTGGTGCAATAATGTGCAATTAATGAAGATTGGCCACCAGGCTGCTCCAATTTAGCCATGAAACCTCCCACACTAAAATGACAGGTGTTTCAGTTTCATTGTCCCACCCCTGTATAATGCTGCTTTAAGTAGGTTTTTATATAGAAATCTAATGAAAAACATTGCAATAGTTAAAATGAAAATGATTTCACTTGACATTCCAGATCCACTTTCCTGTAAAGCACCCAATATTATGTAAAAAAAAAAATAATAATAATATTAGTATTTTAATTAACAACACTTATATAAATTTAATTCCACTTTACACTTTCATTCATTTTTTATTAACATTCAAATATCCACTATAAAAACTTGCGTCTTAAGTTTTTTTATTAAGTATTTTTGTGAATAATCTAATTATTATTTTTTTAATGACACCACTAGTTTATGTCATTAATATATTGTTTATATTAAAGGTCAGGTGCTAGACTAGTGCTGTCTGTAAGTGTATCAGATAATTAATGTTACACAATAACAGAAGATATGGTGAGACAGATGATGTCCTGCTCCTGATTTGTCCTGAGAAGCTAAATAATAAATGATGGAGCTTCATCGTCAAGAGTTGGGCGACCAAATGCCCTGAAAAGTCCATAATGAGTTTAGAGTAGCTTCCCGGTTTTAGATATTAAAAGCTGTTAAATGTAGCTATTTAAATTAGAGCAGATTGGGAGAAATTTTTCATACAATATGCAAGTATGCCTGATTTGAATGTAAATTATTATTATATGAGACATTAACCCTTTCTGGGAAATCTTCATAATTGAATGTACAGTTCTATTAAGGGGAGCGGTGTGGCCTCTGATCCTAGAATCACCTCCGGCCAATGCTGTGAAGTCTGCAGCGTACAGAGCCTCATTGTTGTATGTTATATACAGAATAATGATGACAGTAAATGTTAAATGTGTGTGTGTGTGTGTTCTCTCTCAGCGAGCCATCACCACTCTGGATCTGGAGAGAACTCTGTGTTGGTGTCTGAAGACTAAGCTGAGGTCAGGAGTGGAGAGAGATCTGGGAAAAAGAGAGACAGACGTACGGCAGTGCCTCAGGTAATACACAGAATATTTATCATTTATAAAAAAAAAATGTGTAAAATCATTATACACTTGTACTAGGAATTATTGGACTTCCTGGTGGATAGGATTTACTTTATAAAGGGAAAAGTAGCACATTTTAGCCTTTTCTGTTTCAGTACATTTCCCGATATTTAAGCAAAAAAAACAAACAAAAAAAACAATAAATAATCTTTTCTACATGTTTTTAAACATATTTGGTTTTAAATATCAGGGCCCTTAGAAATCAACTAATGAAGTGTGGAGCTATTTTGAGCTTGGTTAAAGAGACACTAAACCCTAAACCATATTTTTTCCATTAATATGTGAAATGTGTTCCTTTGAAGTAATGAAATATAAAAGTCCTGATTAAAAAAATTTATAACCGGTCTAAAGCGCTGCCACTATGAGCAGGAGGTCGCAGGTTCGAACCCCAGCTCATGCAGCTTTGCCATCAAGCTGCCGGCAAAATTGGCCCTGCTCCCTCTGGGTGGGTAGATGGCGCTCTCTCCCCACATCACTCCTATGGTGATGTCCGCAGCACAGGGCGTCTGTGAGCTGATGTACCGGAGCCGAGCTGCTGTGCTTTCCTCCAAGCGCATTGGCTGCTTGGTAATGCTGCATCAGCAGCAGCTCGAAAAGAAGCGGTGGCTGGCTTCACATGTATCGGAGGAATCATGTGCTAGTCTTCACCCTCCTGGTGTGTTGGGGCATCACTAGTGATAGGGGGAGTCCTAATGAGTAGGTTGGGTAATTGGCTGTGTAAATTGGGGAGAAAATGGGAAAAATTAGAAAAAAAAAAATAAAAAAAATAAATTATAACCTTTAAAAAGATGCTTTTGTTGTGGTAATTTCTGACTCTGCAGCACCCTCTCAGGTTCAGCTGTGCTATAGGTGTGGATGCAGATCAGTCAATCAGTAATACCCCCTGCTGATGTCCAACCAGAGGCACACTGCTGCTGCTGCAGCTTAGCCAATCAGCCCTCTTTCCCTCCTGCCCTGTCTCTAAACCCATACATCACCCAGTGCCCCTCCCAAACTCCCATTTTTTTGCCTTTAGGGTGGAGCAAAAAACAGGTGGTTTAGTGGCTCTTTAATGAGTCATACTAGTGATTTATTTGCATGGGTAAGCCTGTTGGGAACATCGGCTAAAAGCGCTGTATTTCAGAATGCTGGTGGTGAATAGAGGTGGGCTATCTGATAAAAGTTTGTACTCTGCAAACATGTAATCATGTTTCACTAAGGCCCAAGTCTATTTCACAATGGATTTCTTCTTTAATAACTTTTTAACTTGGTTCAATCAGACTAAAAACAGAAATAGATTAACAGGGTTACCCACCGCTTAAGATCAATTTAAGACCAAATGTAAGGCATACCAGACCATCTCAGACATGTGTAGAAAGCTCCATACGCCAGTGAGTTAAAACAGATATAAATCATTAAAATTCATTATTTATTGTTTATGTTATAATTCAGCTTATTTATTAGCATCCGTGACTCTGCTTACCTAAGAAAAACAAAATATTTAGATTCTTCTTAGATTGGCACACTCTTGGTGAGATTTTAATCTCAGTGTCTTCATGAGGGAGAGTCACCTGGAATAGTTTTCTCAGCATCTTGAAGGAAGGAGTTCCTGAAGGTGCTGATTAAACAATAGTTGCTGCTTTTTCTTCACACTGTGAAGCTCCAGCTCATCCCAATTAAATCACCTCAAATCACCATCTCAGTTCATCAGGTTTAGATCAGGGGATTAATGTGGAGGACAAATGTGGATGTTTTTAATTTTAAATTACAACGAAGAAATGCTGTCTGGTTCCAGTATGACTTGTACATCTCAATCCAACACACACACACACATACACACACACACACACACACACGCACACACGCACACACGCACACACGCACACACACACACACACACACACACACACACACACACACACACACACGCGCACACGCGCACACACTTCTCCATTAACATAATCCAGTCTTCTGGTCTATTGATCAGCGTTTACCATCACACATTTACCACAAGATGGCGGCGGTAATTGAGTCGTGTCTTCTTGTCTCTCTTGCAGAGTGGAAGAAGTCAACTGGAACAAATGGAGCCGTCACGTGGGCATCATCAGTGAAGACCCCGGTGACTTCAGCCGAGGCCCACCGTCTCCCACCAGACCTCAGAGAGGTACCCTGCAAAACACACTACTGTATTTTCAGGAAGAGCTGAAGAAAAAACACATTAAACAGCACTTAATAACCACAGGGGGGCAAATCCCACCCGAAAGATCAGGCAGTAAAAGCAGGCGGTTTAGTAATTACAGTAAATGCTCTCTGCTATCAGACTAAAATCTTTATAGGAATCGTTCAGTGAAAAATTACATGTACTAAATTTTTTCTTATCCCATAATACCCTGTACTTGTGGAATCAATAGCACCCCTCTTTAGTTAGAATTTTGACTGTCTGTAAAAACAAAATTAAGCTATGAATTTCCCTTATGGACAACCGTTCACATGCATTTCTGGACAAGCTGAGAGATCCAGTAGTGGCAGGTGAAAGTGAAAGAAGTATGTGGACTGAGGTGGTAGAGTTACAGGTGCATCTTTAAAATATAATAGATATCATAGAACATCATTGAAAAGTTACTTTATTTTAGTAATTTAGTTCAAAATGTGAAACTCATACAGTACTGTGCAAAAGTTTTAGGCACCAAAGCAAATTATACTAATTTATCAGAGCAATATGAGTGTTTTTACCTGCAAAAAGCACCACATATGATTTAAACAGATGCAAATAAACATACATACAGTAAAACATAACAGGGAATTCTCATTTTTAATTAGGTATGTTACATACTTTGAGCCGAGCTGAAGAACAAAGTGTAGAGATTCCAGATTTCTCCTGGATGCTTCTCAGCCAGCATGTGTTTATATATGTTCAGTTCCGTCAGCAGCTCACCTGATTTACCACATTTACCAATTTACCAAACCAGGTGTTGATTAATATGATGAGAACTAGAAATAAATTCAACTTTTAAACTCAGATAAGGAGAGATTATGAGATGTTTTAAGGAAAACAGGGCTGTAAAATCTCTGACACTTATTCTTTACTGAAATTCCCACAGTAATGTATGTCATGTTATGTATGTTCTATAGATTTATATTTCTTTTAATGTTGATTATTATGGCATACAGCCAATGAAAACCCAAAAATCAATATCTCAGAAAATTTAAATATTAAATAAGACCAACTGAAACTTTTGGCTGCAGTGTGGTCTGTGTGCCAAGTCCTGCTGGAAAATGAAATCTGCATCTCCATTAAAGTTGTCAGCAGAGGGAATCATTCTCCACTATCACAGTCATTAAAGTATTAACATTATGAAGCTAGTATTTCAAATCTGCAATAAAAAAAATCGTATTATTCTCTACAGGACAAACCTGGCGCGGGTTCCTGCGGGACTTCAGTCGACGGAGGCCCATGACCCGCATCTCTGAAGATGAAGAACAGGAGATGAAGCCTATGGCATATACCTCCGTCTGATGAAAGAGGAGTACTTTAATTTATGGGTGAGGAGCCATGGTCAACCCTCCTCTAAAACTAATGCTAACTAATGCTAATGGTACATTTTTGTGAACATTTTTATGTTTAAGAGCTGTCAGTGTAAAGAACCTTTAAAATGGTAAGAAAACACATTTATACTGACTTATTTATCCTTTAAAATGTTCTTCATACTCATATCTCTTTTACAATAATGATTCTTTAAATGTTACTTAATAGTGTTGTAGTCAAGATCGCTAGAGTCATGACCAAGACATATTGAGTCTGAGTCAAGACCAAGACCTGGACATATTGATTCAGAGTCAAGACTGGGACATAACAAGTCTGAGTCTAGACCCAAACTAGGACAAATCCAGTTCAAGTCAAGCCCAAAACTAAGACATATCGAGTCCGATTCAAGACCAAAACTAAGACATATGCAGTCCAAGTCAAGATCAAGACTAGGACATATGCACTCAGAGTCAAGACCAAGACTGAGACATATCAAGTCCGAGTCAAGATCAAGACAAGGACATGCAGAGTTCAAGTCAAGACCAAAACTAGGAAATTTCCAGTCAGAATCAAGTCCAAGACAACAACATATCCAGTCCGAGTTAACACCAAGATTGGGACATTTTGAGTCTAAGACAAGACCAAGACTAGGACATATCGTGTCAGAGTCAAAGCCCAGGCTGGCATATAATGAGTCAAGACCAAGAACGGGATATATCTAGTTCGAGTCAAGACCAAGACTGAGACATAGCGAGCCTGAATCAAGACCAAGACCAGGACAAACAGAGTTAAAATTAAGACCAAAACTAGGAAATATCCAGTCCTAATCAACAACAAGACTGGGACATACAGAGTTTGAGTCAAGACCATAACTAGGACACATCTATAGTTAAAACCAAGACTAAGTCTGAGTCAAGACCAGGACACATTGACTCTGAGTCAAGACTAAGACTATGACATTTCCAGTCTGAGTTAAGACCAAGACAGGGACCTATTGAGTCAAAGTTAAGACAAATTCCAGGACATGTTAAGTCTGAGTCAAGTCCAAGACTGGATATATCCAAACTGAGTCAAGACTAAGACTGAGACTTGTTAAGTCTGAGTCAAGGACATTTTGAGTCTGAGTCAAGACCGAGCCCAGGACATAGCAAGTCCGAGTCAAGTCCAGGACTGCGACACATCCAGTCCAACTCAAGACCAATACCGGGACATATAGTCCTAGTGAGGTCCAATACCTGGACATGTTGAGTCTGAGACAAGATTCAACACCAAAACCAGGACATATAGAGTCCAAGTCAAGACTAAGACCAGGACATATCCAGTGCAAGTTAAGACCAAGACCGGGAAACACTGAGTCTGAGTCTAGTCCAAGACCAGGACATGTTGAGTCTGAGACACGACCAGGACTGGATATATCCAATCTGATTCAACACCAAAACCGGGACATATAGAGTCCGAGTCAAGACCAAGACAGGGACCTATTGAGTCAGAGTCAAGACAAATCCCGGGACATGTTAAGTCTGAGACAAGACCAGGACATATTCAGTCTGAGTCAAGTCCAAGACTGGATATATCCAAACTGAGTCTGAGATTTTGAGTCAAGTCTGAGTCAAGACCGGGGCAGTCCGAGTCAAGTCCAGGACTGCGACATATGGAGTCCAACTCAAGACCAATAGCGGGACATATTAAGTCCTAGTGAGGTCCAATACCTGGACATGTTGAGTCTGAGACAAGATTCAACACCAAAACCAGGACATATCCAGTGCAAGTCAAGACCAAGACCGGGAAACACTAAGTCCGAGTCTAGTCCAAGACCAGGACATGTTGAGTCTGAGACATGACCAGGACTGGATATATCCAATCTGATTCAACACCAAAACCGGGACATATAGAGTCCGAGTCAAGACCAAGACAGGGACCTATTGAGTCAAGACCAATAATGAAACTGCAAATATGAGACAAGAATAATGAGACAAGCCAAATATGGCTGAGACGATTGAACTTGAATACTACAACACTATTAGTTAAAGAACCTTTACCAAACCACCTCATTTTTTAGATTTAAGATCATAGGGATCTGCTGAAAGACTGTGCTGGGCTCTCCTGTAAAACTGTAAAACTGTAACATACATGGTAAAATATATGTTTGTGTCCGTTTGAAATTTAAGATCAAATATGTAACGTATTTTACAAGCTTTCTATGTCTGTGTTTGAGCAAGAAGGGCCAAAATCATTGATCTGAATTTCCATTAGCTTAGTGCTAACATAGTATTAGAATCCCTTAAGAGGACTAGCAGAAATGACCATAATCTCAAATGTTTGCAGCCTAAATGTAAAGCTTACATCTACATTTTTAAGACTGTATATATATATTGTACTAACACGGTACTGACCCAGTGTCCACATTTTCACTGTAATACAGGTTCTCTGTGCTACTTCCAGCCCTGTAAAAAGTGACCTGACTGCAGTTTACGCTTTACTAATGTTCTGCTGTAATGTTGAGAAAGTTTATCCCATGACAGTGGGTTGTGTTGTGAATGCTGTATTATGTTTTATACACTTTGTACAGTTGTAATTAATAAAGTGATTATTAAATGTGTTAAAAATAAAACCTGTTGTCTCCTAAAGTTTATTTGTATTTCTTTTTCATTTTCTTTTAGATTGTCACAATTCTTTCTGAATTTTGGATTTGTTTTACCACAAAGGGATCTCACCAGCAAATTATTATTATTCACTTGCATCTCACCTGCCTGTATAAAAGCTAAACGTCAAAAAAAAATCCATCCATCTGTTTTCTGTAAATCAGCTGAAAGAGTTTGGTGTCAGGAATCATTTGCTTTTATGAGCCATTTGGATAATCCCTTATTATGATGTCACAGCAGGACTTCGTCTGAGGGAGGGATCTGTACCTACTGTCTGTGGCAGGTCAGCAGATGAGGGAGATGTGAATACTTTCATACATTGAGTTTTGTGTTTCCATCACATTTAAACATGAACTAGCTAGTTTGCATTTTGCCATTTAACACAAGCTAACATTAACATGTGATAAAATGCTCATGGGCTGTAGCCAGCAACAGCTTATTTGCATAAAAGTGAGAGAGCCCTTAAACAGCTCAATCTGAAAGGGACTGGAACTGGTAAGAATAGAGCTGGTGTGATCTCTTTATGTGGGAGTGATTATATATATATATATATATATATATATATATATATATATATATATATATATATATATATACACTTTAAGACATGATAAATTCTTTATTAATCCCAAAAGGGGGAAATTTGCAATGTTATATCAGAACAGAGGACAAAACAAAGGTGTCAGGAAATATACAAACAATATATAAAATATTTATATACAAAAAAGAAAAGAAAATATGAATCTAAAAACAGATTAGTGCTAAGTTAGTTTAGTGCTTTTTTACTGTACATATACAGTTGTGGTCAAAAGTTTACATACACTTGTAAAAAAACATAATGTTATGGCTGTCTTGAGTTTTCAATAAGTTCTACAACTCTTATTTTTCTGTGATAGAGTGATCGGAACACATACATGTTTGTCACAAAAAACAGTCATAAAATTAGGTTCTTTCATAAATTTATTATGGGTCTGCTGAAAATGTCACCAAATGTGCTGGGTCAAAAATATACATACAGCAACAAAATTTGTCAATTTTGGTGATGTAGCGAGTTGTGTCAATCAAATTAGCTTCATGTCATGGCCTCTTCACTTCTTGTAAGTGATTCTGATTGACTACAGCTGTTGACTTCTCATGAGCCCATTTAAATAGGGCTCATTTGACCCAGTGATTTGACTCAGCTACAAAAGCTACAATGGGAAAGTCAAAGGAACTCAGTGTGGATCTGAAAAAGCGAATTATTGACTTGAACAAGTCAGGGAAGTCACTTGGAGCCATTTCAAAGCAGCTACAGGTCCCAAGAGCAACTGTGCAGACAATTATACGCAAGTATAAAGTGCATGGAACAGTTGTGTCACTGCCACGATCAGGAAGAAAACGCAAGCTATCACATGCTGCCGAGAGGAGATTGGTCAGGATGGTCAAGAGTCAACCAAGAATCACCAAGAAGCAGGTCTGCAAGGATTTGGAAGCTGATGGAACACAGGTGTCAGTCTCCACAGTCATGCGTGTTTTACATCGCCATGGACTGAGAGGCTGCCGTGCAAGAAAGAAGCCCTTGCTCCAGAAAAGGCACCTTAAGACTCGGCTGAAGTTTGCTGCTGATCACATGGACAAAGATAAAACCTTCTGGAGGAAAGTTCTCTGGTCAGACGAAACAAAAATTGAGCTGTTTGGCCACAACACCCAGCAATATGTTTGGAGGAGAAAAGGTGAGGCCTTTAATCCCAAGAACACCATGCCTACTGTCAAGCATGGTGGTGGTAGTATTATGCTCTGGGGATGTTTTGCTGCCAGTGGAACTGGTTCTTTGCAGAAAGTAAATGGGATAATGAAGAAGGAGGATTACCTCCAAATTCTGCAGGAAAACTTAAAACCATCAGCCCGAAGGTTGGGTCTTGGGCGCAGTTGGGTGTTCCAACAAGACAATGACCCAAAACACACATCAAAAGTGGTAAAGGAATGGCTAAACCAGGCTAGAATTAAGGTTTTAGAATGGCCTTCCCAAAGTCCTGACTTAAACCCCATTGAGAACATGTGGACAGTGCTAAAGAAACAGGTTCATGCAAGAAAACCATCACATTTAGCTGAACTGCACCAATTCTGTCAAGAAGAGTGGTCAAACATTCGACCTGAAGCTTGCCAGGAGCTTGTGGATGGCTACCAAAAGCGCCTAGTTGCCGTGAAAATGGCCAAGGGACATGTAACCAAATACTATTGTTGCTGTATGTATATTTTTGACCCAGCAGATTTGGTGACATTTTCAGCAGACCCATAATAAATTTATGAAAGAACCAAATTTTATGACTGTTTTTTGTGACAAACATGTATGTGTTCCGATCACTCTATCACAGAAAAATAAGAGTTGTAGAACTTATTGAAAACTCAAGACAGCCATAACATTATGTTTTTTTACAAGTGTATGTAAACTTTTGACCACAACTGTATATATATATATTCCAAGATGGCGGTGCGTGCACATGCAGCGGCTACTCTCTCTTCCGAGGAAACAGCGTTTTCGTGTTTTTTGTCTCGTAAGTCGCAGTGTTTTTGTACGTCTTTGTCGTGCGTTCACGTCCTGAAGCGCACCTACAGCCGTGAGTTTCTGCTTGGAGTTGGCAGAAACTCATTTTTGGAGTTAAACCGCGGACTCCAAGAAGATCTGCGAGTCTGCTGCGTGCCCGGACACCCGCACCCCCACCGACCCCCACCGCTGCAGCTCGCCCACAATGGAAGCGCCACAGGCGGCAGGCGAGAAGGCAGAAGCGGGGTAAGTGCGGGGGTATCCGAGCGAGGCTAGCGGCTAACCCACACAAGCCAGCTATCCCCACCATGCTTTTGGCCAATGTACGCTCTCTGGACAATAAACTGGATTACATCCGCTTACTTCAGTCAACTCAGAAGACCGTGAGAGACTGCTGTGTTTATGTTTTTACCGAAACCTGGCTCAATAACAGCGTCCGGGACCACGCCGTTCAGCTGGAGCGGCTAACATGCTATCGGGCGGACCGCGCACTAGCTGACAGAGGTAAGATCCGCGGCGGCGGACTCTGTGTTTACATCAGCGATGCTTGGTGTCGGAACGTTGTTGTGGTCTGTAAACACTGCTCACCGGTAGTGGAACTGATGATTATCAAGTGCCATCCGTTCTATCTACCGAGAGATTTCACCGCCGTGCTGATCGCTACTGTTTACATCCCTCCGACCTCCAACAACAGCGTGAGGAGGGAAGCACTGAATGAACTGTAACAGAACATCAGTGAACAGCAGACAGCGCACCCAGATGCTTTTTCAACCATGCAGACCCAAAGAGTGTGTTTTCTGGACTTTTTAAACACATAGACTTTCCAACCAGGGGAAACAACATATTGGACCAGGTCTTCACCACACACAGAGGAGCCTACAGAGCCTCCCCCCTCCACCACCTGGGAGCCTCTGATCACCTCACCATTATGCTAATGCCAGCTTACAGACCACTGGTTAAAGTCACCAAACCAGTTCTTAAGCAGGTACGAGTGTGGCCAGAGGGTTCCTCAGAGGCACTTCAGGACTGTTTCAGCACAACAGACTGGAATATGTTCAGAGAGGCTGCCACCCACAACAACTCCACAGACATTCAGGAGTACACAGAAACTGTCTCTGCCTACATCACCAAGTGCACTGATGATGTAAACGACCTCAAGACCATCACTGTTCGAGCGAATCAGAAACCATGGCTGACAGGAGAGGTCCACAAGCTCCTGAAGGCTAGAAATGCAGCCTTCAGAACAGGTGACCAGGCAGGCCTGAGGACAGCCAGGGCCAACCTGTCCCGCGGGATCAGGAAAGCTAAGAGGCTGTACTCAAAGAAGATTTCCCAACGCTTCAGTGACAGCAGAGACACACAGAACCTGTGGCAGGGTATCCAGTCTATCACAGGCTATAAACCACAGCCTGTGACAGCGACACATCTCTGCTGAACGACCTGAATGGGTTCTTCGCAAGGTTCGAGCCCCTCAACAACACAACTGCCCAGAAATCCATCCTTCCTCCTGGTGACCAGGTGCTGACGCTGTCCCCAGACAGTGTGAGGAGAGCATTCAGCAGGATCAATGCTCGGAAAGCTCCTGGGCCTGACAACATTCCTGGCCGTGTGCTGAGAGACTGTGCCTGGGAACTCGCAGAGGTTTATACTGACATCTATAACACCTCTCTGAGTCAGGCGGTGGTTCCCACATGCTTCAAAGCCACCACCATCATCCCTGTCCCAAAGAAGGCATCGCCATCCTGTTTCAATGACTATCGTCCAGTTGCACTCACCGCCATCCTCATGAAGTGCTTCGAACGACTAGTCATGCATCGCATCAAGTCTTTGCTCCCCCCCTCCCTGGACCCCTACCAGTTTGCTTATCGGTCAAATCGCTCGACCGATGATGCCATCTCCACTGTTCTCCACTCAGCCCTCACACACCTGGACAAGAAGAACACCTACATCAGAATGCTGTTTGTTGACTTCAGTTCAGCATTCAACACAATCATCCCCCAACAGCTCATACACAAACTGGACAGTCTGGGGCTGAGCACTTCACTGTGCAACTGGCTGTTAGACTTCCTGACTGGAAGACCACAGGCAGTGCGGGTTGGCAGCAGCACATCCAGCATCACCACGCTGAACACAGGGGCTCCCCAAGGATGTGTGCTGAGCCCCCTTCTGTTCACTCTGCTGATCCATGACTGCACACCAGCACACACCTCCAACCTCTTCGTCAAGTTTGCGGATGACACGACGGTGGTGGGTCTCATCAGCAACAACGATGAGTCACACTACAGGAGCGAGGTGAGCCGCCTGGCCTCCTGGTGCAAACACAACAATCTCTCTCTGAACACAGAGAAGACCAAGGAGATTGTTGTGGACTTCACGAGAACTCACACACAGCACACTCCTCTGTCCATCAACGGAACTGCTGTGGAAAGGGTGAGCAGCACCAAGTTCCTGGGTGTGCACGTCACAGAGGACCTCTCCTGGAGCACCAACTCAGCATCACTGGCCAGGAAGGCAAATCAGCGTCTCTACTCTCTCCGCAAGCTGAGAAGAGCTGGAGCCCCCACCCCCATCATGACCACCTTCTACAGAGGGGCCATCGAGAGCATCCTGACCAGCTGTTTCACAGCATTCTGCCGCAGGACCCTCCAGCGCATCGTGAGAGCATCCATCAGGCTGTGAGGATGCTGAACTCTCTTCCTGCTCTACCCCCCATCCCAATCCTGCCCCCAGCACACACTCACTCAGCATCCTGACCCCCCACTAATACAGTACTGAAACTCTGCACCACAATGCACAAAGTACTGGTCCCTTCCAAACGGACTTGCACTACACACCCAGTATCTGCACTACTGATATACTTGCACTGTAAATACGCACTTTAATTCCCCAAAAACTGTGAACTTTAAGAACTTTACGCACCCATTCACTTTACCAGCCTAAAGCTATATACCATATACCATATTTGCACTACTGATATATACTATTTATACTGTCATTCCATCTCAATCACCATCAATATTGCACTATTGTCTTACGTATGTTTATTGTGTCTTGTTGTTTTGTACATATAGTGTCTCCCGCTCTTTTATATTATATATCTATTTTTTTTTACTTATATTTAAATATCTATTTCTCCCCACACTACTGCACCTTGTTTTTGTCTCATGTATGTCTATTGTGTCCCTGCTGTATTGTACCCATACTCCCATCTCCCATTCTCTTTTATTATATCTATTATCTGTACTTGCTGTAAATTTGGGAAGGAGAGTAACGTAATTTCAATTCTCTGTATGTCCTGTACATATGCAGTATTGACAATAAAACTGCTTGACTTGACTTGACTTGATATATATATATATATATATATATATATATATATATATATATATGAGAGAGAGAGAGAGAGAGAGACAGAGAGAGAGACCACTTAAAAATCATGTGATTTGGATGAAGATGGATGATCACAAACCATCAAAGCAAACTGAACTGCTTGAATTTTTGCACCAGGAGTAAAGGCATAAAGTTATCCAAAAGCAGTGTGTAAGACTGGTGGAGGAGAATATGCCAAGATGCATAATTAAAACTGTGATTAAAAAACAGGGTTATTCCACCAAATTTTTATTTCTGAACTCTTAAAACTTTATGTTCTTTGTTTTCTTTGCATTATTTGAGGTCTGAAAGCTCTGCATCTTTCTTGTTATTTCAGCCATTTCTCATTTTCTTCAAATAAATGCTCTAAATGACTATTTTTATTTGGAATTTGACAGAAATGTTGTCTGTAGTTTAAAATGTTAACTACAATGTTAATTTTACTTAAACATTTATCTATAAATACCAACATCAGAGAAACTGATTCAGAAACTTTTTATAGAAAGTCCTCTAAGCACGTGTGATTGGTTGGTACAGGACAGCTTAAGGACAGGACAGTGTTTTATCTGTTTGAGACTTTGGGCTCTGCTGCCCTCTTGTGACACAGTGCTTCACTCGCCTCACTGAGCAGCTGCTGTACAGAGAGAGTGGGGGAGTGAGTGTGTGGTGTGGAGGCTGTGAGAGTGCAGGAGGATCTGTAGGGATGGAGCTGGAGACAAGATACAGGAAGATCAGTGCATCTCTCTAAACGCCTCTGATGTCTGATTTGATGCCATTATAAAACTACTGTGCAGTTTGGAGGATGATTTTCACTCAGAGTGAGCTGTTTAATCTCTTTCTCAGGATCTGTACTCTTCTTAAACACACTTCTTCTGTACACACTGATATCAATCAATCAATCAACCTTTATTTTCACTCATTGAGGGTAAATACATTGAGGGTAACCCTCATTTTCAATGTAGCTGAGCTTACATATAGTTGAAGGGATTGAAAATTGAGTTTGAATTAAAAAAACAAGCAAACAATATAAGATTTAATTAAGAAAAAATAAATAATTAAAAATAAAATGATATGCAAACAGGCTCAAATTTAGAGCAATAAAACAAAGACATAAATATGTAGAATAATAAAATATAAACACAAAAATATATATAATATAAATATATATATATTTATATGCAGCTTTACCATCAAGCGTCTGGCGCTCAGAGGGAGCAAAACTGGCCCTGCTCCCTCCGGGTGGGTAGATGGCGCTCTCTCCCACATCACTCCTTGGTGATGTTCACAGCACAGGGCATCTGTGAGCTGGTGTATCAGAACCGAGTCGCTGCGCTTTCCTCCAAGCGCGCTGTGATGCTGCTCGGCAATGCTGCATTAGCAGCAGCTCGAAAAGAAGCGGTGGAGAAAATGGGAAAAATCTGAAATAAAATGATAAAAAAAACAAATGTAAAAGGCCAAACGTAAAGGCAGTAACAAAACAAATAAAAGGATGAAATGAATAAAAGAAATAAAATAAAAGGGCTTAATGATAAAATATAAAATTAGATAAAAAAAAAATATATATATATATATATATAACAAGGTAAAAGAAAAAACTCAACTAAAACAGGTACAGGCTATCTGAAGGTGGTTAAGATATTAAAAATTCAAAATGATTTAGTGACATCAGTGAGCTGAAGTGAATTACAGCTCACTGGTGCACTGCAGCTAAAAGCAGATTTAGCTAAAAGCAGATATGAAGACAGCAGTAATGATCTTCTATAGACTTGTAAAATCAAAAACTAACTATATAGAGGAGAACTCTCAGTAAAGACCTGTCCTGCATATGGTGCTGGTGTTCAGGGTGTTCAGTGTGTGCCGGACTCCTCATTAAAGGGCCCGTATTAAAGTTCAGTGGAGGGTCAAGGCGCCCCTACCCTGGACTCTGTACCCGCTGGCTGGCAGCCTGTCGGCCTGCTGTGACTCTTTATATAACTCCAATTTCCATCTGAGACAGACGCTCCAACTCCACACCGACCTGCCCAGACCTCTCTCTGTCTCTCTCTCTCTCTCTCTCTCTCTCTCTCTCTCACACACACACACACACACACAGAGAGAGAGAGAGAGAGAGAGAGAGAGCACTGCCCTGTCTGCTGCACTTTCCAACTAAACTCATGATCCACTATAAAATAAAACCCACAGATGGGAAGAGATAGAGAGAACAAGCAACTATAAGGAAAACATAATATATACAGAAGAACTAAAAAATACAAAAAAGAGATAGAAATATAGAGAGCGAGAAAGAGACAGATGTGTATATATAGAGAGAGAGCAATTATTTTGTATGTAAAGCATCTTTGAAATGTTTTGAAAAGCACTATATAAATAAAATGTGTTATTTTTATGATTATTATTAATCATATTAAAAACATAATATATACAGAATGAAACATTAATAAATAAAGAGGTGAGAAAAGAAAGAAAGAGGAAGTGAGAGTAACTATGAAGAAAGCATAATATATACACAAAATGAAACAAAGAAAGCAGAGAAAGAGGCGTTAAGAGAGAAGTGAAGGGATAATAAACAAGATAAATAGAGACAGATGAGATGGAGGGAGAGAGAAATATAAAGAGAAGAAACAGAAACAAAATGTGGAATTAAAGGGTGGGAGAAAAAGAGAGAGACACATGAGAAAGAGAGAGAAACAAGAAAAAGAGAAAAAAATCGTGAGGGAGAAATGGGAAAAATAAAGTAAAGGGGAGAACCTAATAGAAAAAGAGAGAAAAGCAAAAAGGGAATTAAAATAGTAAAAAAGTAAAAGAGAAACAAACTAAACAAAGGGAGAAATGGGGAGAGAAATTCTCAGAAAGGGTTGAACTTAAGAGAAAAAGAAAGAGGAAAAGAGCTTCATAAAGGTGAAATGGATGAGTTAGCAGCTTATATGTGGAGCATCTTTTGCTGGAGTGGAGAGTAAACAGCTGGTCTGAAGTTCATGCTCAGGTCATGGAGGTGAAAAAAGGACAGGCGGTTTGCTTTTGCTGTTTTTTGCAAATGAAAAGATAATAAACAAGATAAATAGAGACAGATGAGATGGAGGGAGAGAGAAATATAAAGAGAAGAACCTAACAAAATCTGGACGAAAAGGGTGGGAGAAAAAGAGAGACACATGAGAAAGAGAAACACATGAAAATAAAAATTGTGAGGAAGAAATGGGAGAAATAAAGTAAAGGGGAGAACCTAATAGAAAAAGAGAGAGAAAAGCAAAAAGGGAATTAAAAGTAAAAGTAAAAGAGAAACAAATTAAACAAAGGGAGAAATGGGGAGAGATAATCTCAGAAAGGGTTGAACTTAAGAGAAAAAGAAAGAGGAAAAGAGGAAAAACTGGTGAAGAACTGAAAGTGTAGCACTTTTGAAACACCCCACAAGACCTTTCTGATGTTTTAAAGACGTTCTGAGGGGCTCAGATTCTTATGAAGGTCAATTTTTACTTTTTACTCCAGTGAACACATCAACTTTTACTGTAGAACAAAGAAAGCCACCACCCCCCACCCCACCCCATTATAAAGCACTAGAACTCTATTAAACGTATCCATTTTGGGATATTAGCCTGAGTGTCAGATTGAACACAGAAGTAGTGGCGAAGCGAAATGTCCTACTTCAGCTAGAAAAGAGGAAAAGACGCAGGTGATGGTGTTCAGTAGGGCTGCAGTCCTCCGAGAGTAGGGGACCCATGAGGATCAGTGGTGGCACCACAGTTCCTCATCATTACAGATGGCTAATTAGTCCTCATTAATGCTAACTAGCTATTCCTGGCCGAGAGCAGCGCAATACGGCGCAGAGAAAAACAGCAACTTCCAGTAAAAGCAGCCTTTCTCCCGGTCCTGTTGCTATGCTGCCGGAGCTGAGCAGAGAGGAGCTGAGCTACCCGATTTTAACTCTGCTAATTTACTCCAGCAGCCTGCAGGCCCTCGTCCTCAGATTCAGCTCTCTGTTCTCTTTTCAGGGCCGTTTTTCATCCCCTTGTTGACTTGCCCTCGCCGTGTCCCCTCAGGAGCATCACAGACACCGTCTTAAAGGCCATTCCATTAGCCTAGTTTTATTAGCTCCAGTAAAGTTCACTAAACGACTCTGTGGAGCTGTTTGAGACAATGACTGCAATCTAGAGAGGTCTGCTGCTTGTGTCTTACTAGAGCAGTGAGCCATGAAACTGTACAAATACTGAAGGAATTCAGTATGGTCCGTGCAGTTCTTCCTCAGTTGTTCACTGACGTGTGTTTCAGAACTTTTGAATCAGACAGTTCTTCTCGCCTGACACTCTGGCTGAAACTCCACCCTCTTTGACTAGGTCTGCCTAGCAACAGAGCGATCTATATTCTGATTGGCTCAATGAGAGTACATTATAATATACAGCCGATGGATTGGCAAGCTTGAGAAATACCATGTGTGGCGTGTGAGCGTGTGAACTCGCTAAGGTGCGTGTGTCACACGCTCAAAGCGTGAGACTTGAGAACACTGTGTTCTCTGGAATGATGGTTTTACTCCATCCAGTACTTTCGGGATTAGTTGGGGAGTTGGGGATGAGTGTGGATGGTGTTTATCGCCCAACATCCGGACTACACTTCACTAATCCTCTTGTTACTGGATGCTAAATCAAATTTTTACAGCAATTCTCAAATATCTAAGACTACGTTCACATTACAAGCCACATTGCTCAATTCCGATTTTTTGCTCAAATCAGATTTTGCTATCTCGACGGTTCACATTCACAAATGTAAGTGACACATTGATACCTGTATAAACGTCTCCTTCTTCACCACCAACAAAAAAACTCATATTAGAGAGACGACTCGTAGCTTTATAAAGGGAAATGGATGAGTTTTTTAGCAGCTCATATGCGAAGCATCTTTTGCTGGAGTGGAGAAACAATAAACAGCTGGTTTGAAGTTCATGCTCAGATCGAGGAGGAGAAAAAAGGTCAGGCGGTTTGCTTTTGCTGTTTTTTTTTTTGCAGCTATAGCTGCACAGCAGCACCAAGAGATGCAGTGTGGGTACGAGAGAGAAGCACGTAGCGCTAATGCTAATGCGTAAAAGCAAAAAGACGCATGAATTCAGATTTGATTGTTCTCATTCTATGGATCGGATTACGAATCCAATTTAGGACCACATATGAAAGTGACTCAAATATGATTTGAAAAAATCTGATTTGGCACGTTCACACAGCCATTAAAAAATCTGATCTGAGTCACATTAAGCAAAATATCAGACGAGTCATTTCAGCTTGATAATGTGAACATAGTCTAACAGAATGCCATTTTTGTGAGGATGTTTTGGACCACCAAATGTAGCATCACATTGAAAATCAAGGGAAAACTTACTCATGGAACACAACTTCAGTGTTGCAATGTTAATTAGCATCATTCTGAACAGATTTCGCTCATTCAAACAGCCCGAAAACAGTCAGTTTATAGGGTGAGTCGGGTCAGGTCTGATTTTTTTGGCCTGATTTAAGCTCTAATCAGCATCCAAGGGTGATTGACATACATTAAATTTGCAAAACAATTAAGAATCTTCAGAATCTCCACATTAAAATCACAGTGGACTGATTTCTGAAAATCACGTCAACCTTGTCTTGTCTTGTCTGGGTGTGTTCAATATAACAAATCAAGCCACTAGTAAAGAGTCTGATATGCAGAATTTACATAACTCCGCTCTCATTTCCCTGTTTACTCTAAGCTAAACAGGGGAAACTATTATAAGCACCATTTCAAGCACTGAAAATAGCCCTCGCACACCGAGCAGCAGCCTCATACGTGTCACACGTCGTGTGCCTGAGAGCTTCCCCACTCGCTTCCCATGCTCCTCTCCTCTACGTGCTCAGCTCAGTGAGAGAATCAGGATTTCATGGATCAGCAGCCACCAGTCAGATCATGTTATATGAGAAAGCGAATCCACATCAAAGCAGCACGCAGACTTCACGACTGCACAGAACCACGGACAGGTGCTGCTGAAGACGCGCTGAAGACGTCTACCAACGGCAGAGCGAGATTTCAGCTGGACGAGAGCCCCTGACAGGTCAGGAGGTCACTTGGCTTGCAGAACTAAGCTGAATCGGAAACGACGAAAAAGGCCAAACAGGGCAAGAAGCTGCTTTTTAAAAAGAGCATTAGTCAAAATTCAAGATCGCAACAACAGTGGAACCATTTTTCCCTTCAAATTCACCTTTCATTCCCAGCCATGAACTCAAGCACTCGCCTAAAATCTACTTCACAGAAAGACTAAAGGGTCTTTTATGCAACCAAAGAACTCAGTGACATTCAGCCAGAGTATCTTGAGGCACGATGCAGTCAGCATTTTATCATCCTGCTATCTGATGTTGCCAAATACAACATTTACGCATCTTCTTGAAAGTTAAAATTATAAATCTGTAACAATTCTTATAAATTACTGCAGCTGCTGTAGCTGACTCACATGAGTTTATCAGTCACTACCTGTGTTAGCTATGAGCATTATCTGCAGCTGAGTGGTAAAACGTGTAATATTCTTTAGCAGTGGTTTACCCAGTTTTATTTGACTGATTTCTCTAATTGATAAAGGGTAATCCTCACGGATTTATCTGTTAATTACACTCAATCTGCTGCTTAAGGTGTGCGCACTCAAAAGGAGTTGAATACTGTCACAGGGTTGCAGAATTTGCCCCACAACACCTGGAAAAGCAACTTGATGGATGGATGGATGGATGGAAGTTCTTTAGTCTGCTCAATAAACTCAACCATAAATATAAAACTTACTGGGTTTTGATACAAATTTTCAGGAGAAAAAAAATCCTTAAAGCTGCATTAATAAAGTGGACGTCACTTGTAAAGCATGAATTACATTCAGCTTCCTGACATTTAAAGTTATAAACCTGTAAAAATGATCATAACAGTTACTGTAGCTGCTGTGAGAATAGTTATCAGTCACTACCTGTGTTATTTTTCAGCATTTTCTGCAGCTTACTGATAGAACGTATTATTGTTTAACAGTGGTTCTTTACACAGTTTTACTTTACAGTTCAATAAATACATACCTGTCCAGGAATAACATCATTTATACTGCGTCCAAATCCATCTACTTTCCATGTAAGGATTTGTTTATCTTGGAAAAGCACATGGGTTATTAAAGAAATAGGGTGGAGTGATGGGCGACTGAGGATATGGAGCAGAGTGATAGATTATTGAGAAGACTGGGTGGAGTAATGGCTTACTGAGAAGAAGGGGTGGAGTAATGGCTCACTGAGGGGACTGGGTGGAGTAATGGGACATTGAGGTGGAGTGATGGGCGACTGAGGATATGGGGTGGAGTGATAGATTATTGAGAAGACTGGGTGGAGTAATGGCTTACTGAGAAGAAGGGGTGGAGTAATGGCTCACTGAGGGGACTGGGTGGAGTAATGGCTTACTGAGAAGAAGGGGTGGAGTAATGGGACATTGAAGTGGAGTGATGGGCGACTGAGGATATGGGGTGGAGTGATAGATTATTGAGAAGACTGGGTGGAGTAATGGCTTACTGAGAAGAAGGGGTGGAGTAATGGGACATTGAGGTGGCGTGATGGGCGACTGAGGATATGGGGTGGAGTGATGGAAAATTTAGGAAACGGATAGAGTAATATATTATTGAGAAAAAGGAGTAAAGTAATGGGACATTAAGGAGGTGAAGTGATGTGTTATTGAGGAGATGGAGTAGAGTGATGGGAAACTTAAGAACTGGGTAGAGTAATTGGTTATTAAAAATGTTGTGAAGTAATGGGAAATTGAAGAGGTGGAGTGATGGGATATTGAGGAAATGGGGTGGAGAAATGGTGCTTTGAGGTTCTCTGACATTTAATACACACATAGTAATGCTAATGCTAAAGGATCAACTGAATAATGGTCCATGCCATTTGCAGGATTTTCGACCAACTGCAGAAAGCTCAGGCAGGCTATTAGCACCCAATAAACAACAGAAGAAGAAAAAGAACTGGCGTTGTTTCAAAAATCACACTCATTAGCCTGATTACACTGGTGATTCCTGTATGTATCTACTGTAACTGTAGATTAAGGCTTTAGGATAAACAGAAATCTGAAGAAGAAACACAGTTAAATACGTGCAGGAAGGCAGAATTAGGCACAACACCTGGAAAAGACATTTCTGAATTAACAACAAATTTACAAATCAGTCAATGTCAATGTAGATGATAAAGACAGGATGTAGAAAAGTGCTTTATTCTGCTCAGTAAACTGCAGAGTAAAACCTATTCTAACAAGGTTTAATCCAAACTTTCAGGAGGGAAATGCGTAAAAGCTGCATTAATAAACCAAAGACCAGTTTTAAAGCATAAATTAGAACTTTATTTTATTATTACAATATTACAAAAAGAGTAGCACAACTCTCACACGCTCTGTAGGTTCTCGCTCATTCATTCATTCATTCAACAGCCACAGAGTGACAGATATGAGAAAGGCCTTCTAGAGCCTTCCTCCATTTCACAGCTATAGCAAAAAAACAAGGGAAAAAAAATGATTTAAATAACAAGAAAAACAAAATCAAGTTCAGAATTATAAATAGTCACAAATTGCAAAACTGAAGCTTTGAAACTTGGAATAAAAAGATTTTTTTTTTTCGTTACAGCCCAGAACTACACATAGCTATAAAACATAATTACGATAAAATATTATTCTTTTTTTTTCTTCTTCTTCATTTTTCATTTGTAAAGTCATTCTAAGGAATTGCTTTTCTATTTCAACAAAAGCTTTAGTTAATAAAAATAAACGAAAGAAATTGCTGTTCCTTTATAGTCTGTTTCTCGTCGGTTTTCGTAATTATCGTTATTATTATAGGTTCCGTAATAACCATGCTTGTTTTCAAAGGAAAGTCCAAGGACCAAATACTTAAGGCTTTATAAGGGCTGTTCCAGAGGGAGGCAAGCAGAGAGTGGGTGTGGGTGAATCCACCCACCAACACACACATTATTACACACACTCATACACACATTCTAACACACAAACACTCGTACATACACACGTTCAAACTCAAATCCAGGCCAACCACTCATTCATTCATTCATTCATTTGTTTATTCACTCATTCACTCGTTCATTCATTCATTAACTCATCCAAACACACGTATACCCAATTTCTTTCTTCCACAAAAAGTCCTTGGTAATCATTATATTCACCGTGGGTATCCACCGTTCACACAATCATTTCATTACGCTTCTTAGAGTTACAGTAGTATAGCAGATTAGCCAGTGTGTACAATTAAATAAACAATTCATCTGCTGCTTCACTCCTAACATTACCAAATAAAATTAAATAAAGTGTAAAATATAAAACAAAACTTTTAATCGTCCTCCTTGATTTACCCACAAGAGATCTTGCAAGTGATCAATTTGGTCTGTTCAAGCACATAAGAGTTCTCGTTATAGAGTATCAGTAGCAACTCCTAAGTATAACACTCTCTCTCTCTCTCTATCCAGATCGGATTAGTTTTTCAGGGGGTTCTGGGGTCATTTTCTCTTCTATGTGGGGGATTATCCTCTGTGATTTTATTCCTGTCCAGAATGACCATATATGCGTTTTTCTCAGACCTCCCTTAAAAAAAATTTACAGGCTGAATTATCTACTGTTTTTCTCTGTTTTCTCCTTGATCCTCCTGTAATTTTACTCCCATCCGGACTCACATCTCATGGACTCACATTTTGTCTCCTCATGTTTAATAAAATAGCTATTTGTCCACTGTCACGCACCGTAATTACACTTTAAGTGCTCGTTTCCATGGAGATCCACATAAACACAACAACGAGTGGAAATGGAGGAGCTACTGAACATCAAAAAACTCACTGGTCCTCCTGTTTTTTCAATTACAGTCCAGAAGCAAGAGTTTTATCACTGAGTAAAAGTCCCCCTGAGAAACTAATCCCGTCCAGATAGGGCTTTAATCTCAATTTGGTTCATCGTTAGTCGCTAAATGATATTAGTAACAATCCACCAATCCACGACACACAATCTTCTCCAGTAGTAAGTTAAGTCCCGCTAACTTCATTCCATCACACCGTCTAACGAGAGAGGAAAGCCCACCCCCCTGTGATTCAAGTAATAAGTTTAAGTTTTTGTATCTTAAGAAAAAAAAAAGCAGGCAGAAGCAGAAAACCGACAGCACCCCTCAAAGCTCAGCGTCTCCTTTTCCTTTTACACTCCAGCCCACAGTGTCTTCTTCCTCAGATCATTCACATTCACAATCACGCTGCAGGACTTCATCCGTCCAGACGCGGCTCGTCACTCCAGACGTGAACGGACACCTGATTGGGCGCAGCACTTTGGGCTGTAAAGCTGGCGGTAGACTTGACAAGCACTCTCTAAAAATGAAATAAAGCTGCTACAAATGGATCTTTGAACCACTTTTGGTTTCATAAAGAGGCAAACAATCATTTATAGCAGCCTGTAGATGTTTAGAAGTGTAGGAGAGAGCAGGGCACTCAACTCACGACTCAACAACCATTTAGTGGTGTATTTAGCAGATTAAGTAACTTGTAAGTTTAGTTTAGAGTAGAGGGTGGCTTTAATAGCATTGATAAATAATAAGATATGACTTAAGACTTGAACCGAAAGGACTTTTAATTGAATATTTGGATTTTTGTAGATATTAAAAAGCAAATGTTTCCTTATTGAAACTTAACCCAAAACAGCCCATGGTGGTGTATGTGTCACAGACCCTTTCAAAGCTGTGTAAAGTTCCTTACAGCACTTCTCAGTCACTTCACTTTACTTTAATAAAGTCCCTACGTGACATACATGGATTGGACAATGAAACTGAAACACCTGGTTTTAGACCACAATAATTTATTGTGGTGACGGACAGTTCTGGTGGAAACAGGAGAGTTGAGGTGCACATTGAATTCTGCCGTGATTTGATCAGCCGTGGTTTTATGTTTTTTTGGATACAATCAAGGTTAGCACCCGAACATCCCTTTCAGACAGCTTCCTCTTACAGTGTCCACAGTTAATCCTGTTGGATGTGGTTGGTCCTTCTTGGTGGTATGCTGACATTACCCTGGATACCGTGGCTCTTGATACATCACAAAGACTTGCTGTCTTGGTCACAGATGCGCCAGCAAGACGTGCACCAACAATTTGTCCTCTTTTGAACTCTGGTATGTCACCCTTAATGTTGTGTGCATTGCAATATTTAGAGCAGAACTGTGCTCTTACCCTGTTAATTGAACTTTCACACTCTGCTCTTACTGGTGCAATGTGCAATTAATGAAGATTCTCCACCAGGCTGCTCCAATTTAGCCATGAAGTTTCAGTTTCATTGTCCAACCCCTGTAAAACTACTAAACATCTGTGTGTATTCATTTATCTGACCTAGCTTAGCCCTGGAGATAAAACTAAACTAGCTCCTTTTAAAGTGTATTTTAGGTTCTACAGCTCTGTTCCAACCATTTTAACCATTTGTGTTATTTGAGTTACATCTGTATTTTAACCTTAAAATATTGACAATCCTGTTTCTGTTGTAAGAAAAAACATTGATGAGCTCCTCACTGAATTTATCTGACTCAATGTGAATTTGAACTTGAATTTGGTATCAATATTCAGACATGGACCTGGGCTCCTATGAATTAACTGAGTGTGGAAATCTGGCAACCCCAGCTGATCAGCAGAACACAGCATATGAGTAAGCTATCATGGAACCACTGCTTTTTAAAATTCCACACACTGTGTTTATGATTCTACAATTTCTAGTCATCGAAATTAAAACTTCCTTTAATTTGAATGTAGAATTAAATACAAAATAGAATATAATTAAGCAGATAATCAATATAGATGTTTGGTACAGATTATACTATTAGTTTTTCACTATTACAGAAAAACAATGACCATGCTGAATGAGAGGCACTTTAGACTGATATGTTAACAGACTAAACAGAAATGCACTTTTTTTTTAGAATTTAATGAGAAATTCATATGAATTGACTTGATTAGATTTAAATTGCTTAAAAAGCAACTGAAATCTACTTGCCATGCATAACTAACTGATCTCACTTTATCTTGGTCAGAAAAACTCAAAAGCCCAAATCACACAAATCACTCTTTGGGATGCTAGTCACTGTGTGTGCTCTGTGTGTTTTCTGATGCAACATAATGCAGTAGTTAGTGTTCTCCTCCAAGCGTTTTGAGCTGTCCAACGATTTTTTTGTACCCCATGTTACAAAAGTGTTAGTTTGTGCCCCACTCTCACTCACACTTAACTAGAACTCTCTGTACGATTGAAGAATATTGTCAGTTTTAGGAGGGATAACTGGTTCCATCCCCATCTCAAGACCAAATCAGACCTAAGCTAAACAAGCTAAATGACAATATTAGCTACACGATCTACATCAACCAGTCTGCTGGTGCTGTTTTTCTTCCTACAAAGAAATAAATAGGTTCATTACAGAAGAATCAGAACCACAGACTTTATCCTTAAAACTCCTTAAAAATCCTGCAATATAAGTGAAAGAAAAGAAAAAAAAAAAAAGAAAGAAAGAAAACATCCTGATGCATTACTGAGCCTGTTGGACTGGAGCGCAAATCGCCGGTGTCAGCGGTTTGCAGGAAAAGGAGATTATCCTGCCCTGATCAGAACCCAGCTCAGACGTTTGGAGGACGACTCCAGCCCTGCCTCTATACGTCTACTCCAAAAGATACTGAGATACCGTGGAGCGAAGCAAAGGAGAGGAAAACTAATGTGGGAACGAGGCCATATTGAACCCGATCCTTGAAGGTACCTAATTAATTAAAGCACTCCTTTAAAACAATTGATCACTTGCAAGACTGAAGATCAAAAAGGGAAAAAAAGAAACAATCGAGGAAACACTGCTCTTTGTTTGGATGCGTTTGTTGTGTGTTTGCGTCCTTCATTTATTTATTTATTTTTTTGTAGCATTAGCGATTGGTTTCCGGTCGTTTTAAACTGAATTTTTGATGCTTTATGCGTTTTTCTCACGGTAAGTAGTAGTTGTAGTAGTAGTAGTATTGGTATTAAGACAGACTGAGAGAGCGTTGAGTGTATCGAGTATGTGTGGCTATCTGCAGTGGACAGACAGAGACGGAGGAGCAGAAGAGTAGAGCCTGTGTTGTTGTTTTGTTGTGTTTATTTTTTTTTAAAGTCTTTAATTGGAGCTTATCTGTACCCTGGGTGCTGGCCATGGGCCTCGGAAGGGGGGGCCACCACCCTGCCCATGGGGGGCGGCCTGTGCATCTTCCTCATCAGGCCCAGATTTTGATCTCGGAAGCAGGGCGTCTGGAAGTCCCCTCCCATGTAATCCGCCGTTTGCATCAGATTAGTCTGCCCTGCGACCACGGCCACCCCTGCCTGCGGCCGGTAATGAGCCGTCGCTCCCGCGGGGGCGCAGTCCACTCCCCCCGGGGCTGGGTTGGTGCTGCCCGTGGCGGTGCCGAGGAACGGCATGGGCATCTCCTGCAATCCCGAGCTGTCGCTGTTGGGCGTGGGCAGGATGCTGCCCCACACTGGTGGCTGGTGGTAGTACTGCCCGTTGGCGTAGTGCGCCATGCCGTTGTTGTTGTTGTTGTTGTTGACGACCGGTGGCGAGGGCGTGGGTTTATCCAAGGGGGGTTTGAGGGTGTAAGGCTGCCCCATGCACAGCTCCGGAGGGTAGTTCATGCTCTTACAGGGGAAGCCAGTAGGGTCTCGTTGAGGGGGCTTGCAAGGGTGGCCGACCCCGTCTGAAATGTGCTGCAGGTGAGCTAGCTGATGCTGGTTCCATGACCTCATCTGCTGCTGTTGCTGCTGCTGCTGTTGTTGTTGATGTTGATGGTGGTGTTGGCGGTTCTGATGCTGCTGTTGGTGCTGTAGAGGCTGCTGTTGCTGCGGATGCTGTTGATGTTGCTGCGGATGCTGTTGCTGCGGATGTTGTTGCTGTTGATGTTGCTGTGGATGCTGTTGATGTTGTTGTGGATGCTGCTGTTGATGTTGATGTTGCTGAGGATGCTGCTTCATATCACTATGATACATAGGCATCCGGTTCATGGTGCCCATGCCGTGTGGGGGTATGGCGCCCACAGGGGCCGGTGCAGCAGCTTTGTCCAAGGGTCCCATGTTGCACGAAGGGTGCATGAGTGCACCAGGGTGACCACCGTGCATAGACACCCGGGAGCTAGCGTTGATGAGCAAGTTTCGGCTGATGGGGCTGGGGTTAGCGATCTGGCCCTCGCACACGGACGTGGCGCCGGCACCCTGAGCCCGCGCCTGGCAGAACTGGTTGATCTGGTGCACGATGCTGCTCAGGTCGGCCTGTCGGCCCTGGTGTAGGGCCCCAGCCATGGACAGCGGAATGGTTGAGGTAGACACGGTCACATTGGGTGGGGCGTCAGCATCCGGGAGTTTCCTGGCGCCGCCCTGCAGGCCTGGAGGAGGCTGCTGGAGGTGCTGTTGCTGCTGCTGTTGGAGCAGTACAGCAGGAGGGGGTTGTGGACCTGGATGTGC
Organism: Astyanax mexicanus; assembly: GCF_023375975.1. Taxonomy (NCBI): domain Eukaryota; kingdom Metazoa; phylum Chordata; class Actinopteri; order Characiformes; family Acestrorhamphidae; genus Astyanax; species Astyanax mexicanus. Next base: position 11,649,499 of record NC_064408.1, read on the forward strand.
CAGGGCAGGAGGGTGCGACAGAGGTTGCGTCCTGCCCATGCCCTGGGGGTGCTGGGGCATAGCAGAAGGGGGGTGATGCCTGAGATAAAGAGATACATGGAAACATGAGATACATGATTAATTCTCAAGGTTATGGAAGCAGTTAATTAGGAACTGTGAAATCATATCCATATATTAGCAGATGCGATAAAAATCTACATAATTAACCTTTTAAATTTCATTAAGACTTTTTGTTTGTTGATTAAGTGCACTTTGCATACAACTGAATTTTAACATTTTAACAGATTTTTTCTTTTAAATGCACAGATCGGGCATAACATTAGTATAATTTTATAATCCTTGTTTCTAAGCCGATTATTAACCCCTAAACAGGCAGACATTTTTGTCAATATTTTGCCTGATACTAAATCTTAAGGATTTTCATTCAAGCAGGTAACAAGGAGGTATGCTAATGTTCTGCTTTATCGATGTATAAATGTGTTGTTACAGGTAATAATAAGGGACAGAACCACTGATAAGGCACTGAGATAGTTGCCCACCCCTGGTGTTGTGCTCCAGACTGTTGTTGCTGCTGAGGCTGGGGCTGCTGGAGGGGCTGGAGAGTCTGTGAGTGCTGGGGTAGCCCCTGCTGATGCTGGCCGGGCACTCTCGGGAGCGGCTGTGGCCCGTGGTGAAGGGTTAAAGTGCTGGCGCCCGCGGGAGCGTACGGGCCTCCGGGGGCGCTCATCATGGCCTCGGGGTGCAGGCGCGCTCGTGTACCGGCAAAGTCCTTAACCACGCCCTTGGCGGTGGGCGCCTTTACGATGGCCAGGAGGCCGGCCTTGGCCGTGGGCTGGGAGGGGGGGTAGGGGCTGTAGCGAGGGCCGCCCGTATCCAGGCCGTTGACGGTGCGGCGCACGTGGTTGCGCTGCGGAACCTTGACGCTGTTGGGGAAGATCTTGATGGTGAGTGGGCTGTTGGCGACCTTCTTAGCATAAGCATCCAGCTCCGCAGGGGTCGGACACTGAGCTGATCTCATCCTCTGTGTAGTGTCCCCTGCGCAGAGACAAGATAAGAGGAAGTTCATTAGCCATGAAAAAAAAAAAACTAAACCAGTGTCTGTGCCTGTGGTTGATAAGGTGTTGCTTAAGAGTTCATTGATGTGTGTTATAGTGTTGCTAATGGTTTGTCATGGTATCGTAGGTGGTTGATTTGATGTTGCTTAGTAGTCCCTTGAAGGGTGCTATAATGTTGCTTGGTGGTTGCTAAGGTATTGTTTATGGTTTGCTATGATGTCCCAGTTGGATGCAAGGGATTAACAGGTTTTCAGGCGATGGGGCTGGAGTCAGCAATTTGACTCCTGCACATGGATGTGGTGTGATGGTATTACTAAGTGGCTGCTATGGTTTTGCCACTGTGGTTCATATGGTGTTGCTATAACAGTGCTAGACTGTGGGCGCCGAGTGGTCCAGCGGTCTAAGGCGCTGCCACTATGAGCAGGAGGTCGCAGGTTTGAACCCCAGCTCAAGCAGCTTTGCCATCAAGCTGCCGGCGTCAGAGGGAGCAAAATTGGCCCTGCTCCCTCTGGGTGGGTAGATGGCGCTCTTTCCCCACATCACTCCTAGGGTAATGTCTGCAGTACAGGGCGTCTGTGAGCCGGAGCCGAGCCGCTGTGCTTTCCTCCAAGCGCGCTGGCTGCTCGGCAATGCTGCATCAGCAGCAGCTCGAAAAAAAGCGGTGGCTTACTTCATGTGTATCGTGAAGCATGTGCTTCACCCTCCTGGTGTGTTGTGGCATTACTAGTGATAGGGGGAGTCCTAATGAGTGGGTTGGGTAATTGGCCGTGTAAATTGGGGAGAAAAATGGGAAAAATTAGAAATAAAATTAAAGAAGAAGAAGAAAAGTGCTAGACTGTTGTTGAGAGATCCATGTGGTTGTTTTGGTGTCACTAAATGGCACTTGAACAACAATGGGTGCTACAGTGTTGCAAGGTGGCTCCTATGGTGTTGTTTATCACATAATCAAAAAATGTGGGATGAGTAATATGACATAAATGTGGCCCATAAAATGAATAAATTGAGGGAATTTAAACAATATGCTTTGCATTTTACAGGCCTCCCAGCCTGTGTTATAAAATCACTACAGATAATTCAGAATGCAGGACGTCTGGTCTTCAACCAGCCAAAACGGGCATGTCACCCCGCTGCTCATTGAGCTCCATTGGCTGCCAGTTGATGCTCGCATCAAACTCAAAGCTCTTACAATCTCCTACAAGGTGATGACAGAACAGCTCCTTCCTACCTGCACTGATCACTCCTGAAGACTTACGCTACCTCCCGGCCGCTGCGCTCCTCCAATGAACGTTGCCTCGCTTTACCAAACAAACATTCACACAAAGAAATACAGACTGTTCTCATACAGAGTTCCCCAATGGTGGAACAAACTACCTTCCACTACCAGATCAGGAGAATCTCTCACTATCTTTAATAAACTCCTGAAGACAGAGCTCTTCAAAGTAGTGATGATACGCTTTTTTCAGCTCCGATCCGATACCGATACAAAACTGATAAAATTGCAGATACCGATACAAATACCGATACTTTTAGTTTATTAATAGTACTATGATTAAGGTTTCATAATGAGGCTGAAACAGACCACACAGCCCTTTGAAGAGTATACACAAGTGCATTTAATGTAAATGCATTCAAAAGTCATTTATTTGACATACTTTATATGCAAATACACAGTAGTTTCCTTTCAAGTTAAATGATTTAATTTTTATTAAATATTAAAAAAAGGTAAATATTAAATACGCTAAATATTAAATTCAGGGCATTGTTTTGCTACGGTTGCGCAGGAGACTTTTATTTTGACAAGTAGCGTAGAGGATTAGCTGCAATAGCTAATGGCTAACCGGTGGTGCTAACTGTATTTCCGAGCTGAATTAATCACTGTTTTTTAATAACTGATTGATTTCTTAGTGCTGGTTAGGGTTGGTAGGATCTGTGGTTTGATATTAGATGTGGATTATGGCTGTAGTTCACTTAATATAGTTATTTATTGCATTCACAATGCCGGAATGCATTTGCTAACGGCTAACTGGTGTGTTTGTGCTGGTTAGTGTTTGTAGATCCTGTGTTTTTATAGGATATGTGAATTATAAATATAATTTGCTGTCAGTTCAGTGCTAGCTAGGCTAACAGACTGCTGGTGTTAATCTGTTTATTTGGACGCTGACTTTACGTGTACCGTTCTGCTGTACAGCGTTTTCAAAGTTAAAACTCTCCAGATAATTGAATTTTTATTGAAGACAAATAGCTAATGTTTACTCAGTCAGCTGCAGACTGAAGCTGCTGGATGTTCAGGGTAAACTGTGGAACTGGAATCCTGATCAGGGATGCGTTTTGTGTTAACGTTATGGCGGATTTATTGTTCAGCTCAAGCTTTGTACTGGAATATGGATCGGTAAGTGGATCGGACGCGCTCGCCCGATATCCGATATGTCGAATTACGTCAATATCGGCCCCGATACCGATATTGTATCGGATCGGTCCCATCTCTACTTCAAAGAGCACTTACTCTCCTAACACCTCTAACTAACTACCTCCTACTACCAGATCAGGAGAATCTCTCACTATCTTTAATAAACTCCTGAAGACAGAGCTCTTCAAAGAGCACTTACTCTCCTAACACCTCTAACAAACTCCTAACTACTTCTAACCTCATTTCCTTCTTCCCCTCTTTTCCTCCTCTGACTCACTATTTCCCTTTGACCTCCTTCAGACCCTATCTTAAATGTTTTTTACCCTAAACTTCTATTACTCTATGTACATCACTACTGTAAGTCACTTTGGACAAAAGCATCTGCCAAATGTAATGTAAAGTAATGTGAACATGAATGTGAAAGATAAGAGTGTTCAATTAGAAGCAAGAGAAAGGCAAGAGTGCAAACAAACTCAGAAACCAGAGCGGACAAAGGGAACCAGAGAGGAGCGAAACCCGACTGGCCTGATATTCTCACGTTCCCCGACTCAGAGCCGCCACAAAAAGCCCCTGACATTCAGGAGATACAGAAAATTGGGAGGATAGACAGAGAAAGAGCTCATCTTTGCAGAACAGGTGGAAGGTCAGAGAGACTGGAAGGTTCTCATCCCTTCTGAAGAGGACACTTCCTCGGCTTCAAAGAGAGTAATAGGGATGCTACGGATTTTTGGTAAACAAAATTACAGTGGTGTGAAAAAGTGTTTGCCCCCTTCCTAAATTCCTGATTTTTTTTGCATGTTTGTCACAATTAAAGGTTTCGGAACATCTAACTAATTTAAATATTAGTCAAAGACAACACAGGTAAACACAAAATGATATTTTTAACAGAAGTTGTTTATTACTAAGCAAACCTACATGGCCCTGTGTATATATTTAATGTGGTTTGATGTTCCGAAACAGTAAGTGCTGAAAGAACGAGGTCAGCTGACTACCTGAATATACTGAATATAGACCAGATTATTCCATCAATGGATTTTTTTCTTCCCTGATGGCAGGACTGTCAGGATTCATGGGGCTGGAATTGTGAAAGAGTAATTCAGGGAGCATGAGATCATCATTTTCACACATGGATTGAGAGAGTTCACCACAGAGTCCAGACCTTAACCTCATTGAGAATCTTTGGGATGAGCTGGAAAAGACTTTGTGCAGTGGTCAGACTCTACCATCATCAATGCGAAAAAGATCTTGGGGAGGAATTAATGCAACACAGGAAAGAAATAAACGTTGTGACATTGCATTGGGCATACAATTTTTTACAAAGTTAGTAAAGTAATGCTTGGTCAGGTATGTGATTTATTAATTCAACAATGGTACCAGATTGGTATCAGATGATTTTATGTATTGATATTGGATCTAATAAAGATCAATGCATCCCTACTTTGTGGTAGTAATGATAGAACTAGTGCTCTCAGGCATACAGATTTGATTTTCAGCATGCAGGGCAAATTAGCCTCTTCCTAATGACGAAAAAATGCAGCGTTAAGGCGTTAAAAAGGCGAATATCTGGTACTGACGCAAGTGAAAGGAAGACGAGCGAGTGTGTGTGTGCGTGTGACAAACTGCACAGATAGCACCAGAAGCAGGTGAACGTTCACCAGCACACGTCCTCGCCATCAACACCACAGGTGACATTTCCTGCACAGCACACCCAGACACACACACACACCTAGACAAAGCTCTCAGAGCACCAATCAGCACTCTCCAAGCTACATTAATACCCGACAAGTGCATCTGTTACACAGTATTTAAAACTCCTCACGTCAATCATCTCTGTGTGCATGTGTGTGTGTGTGTGTTTGTGTATGCGAGTGTCACAGAGAGAATCTCGGAGTGTGTGAAGTCTCGCCGAGTCCCAGCAGTCATGAATTCTGCATGGGCGTCTGGATTCCGGATGGGTTTACTGTGGAACTGAAGAGGGACAAATACTGATCAGTCTGAGTGTGAAGGAAGGACGCGAAATTAATCCTCTTTACCAGAATCATTTGACTGGATAAAGAAACAGACTACGTTTAATCTGAAACAGGCACTCTTTGGCTTATTGCATCTAGGTTTCATCTGCCACTGAAACATTAACACTATAGTTTGCATATGTGCGCTTAAAAAATTGCATGTAGAACCCTGTGTACACGTTTCCGAGAGAGGGTGCTTTTCATGGCGGGGGTGCTGAATTTGGCCCAATACAGGCAACCCTACTGGCTGAAGTGAGTGAGCTAAGAGTGCTCAGGCACGGATTGTTTAAACGCAGTGTGAGTGCAGGCCAGCGGGGGAGTAGGGAGGGGGTGTACCGTACTCCAGCATGATTCAACCAAACCGTGCTTAGTGTGAGTACACTAAACACTAGATGTAAATATTGATAAAACATATTTAAGATATCTGATGTTTTGTTAGTAAAGTCCAAAACAGGGAAAAAAGGATGTTCTTTATTATTTGTTAGTGTACATTTCTGCATTAATGTGAATTAGCTAGAAGACTTATGATTAAAATGAAGCCTCCAACAAAACTGATTAACTGTTTTTTTAGACTGGATTAATAGCTAATTGTTGATATCAGATACATATACTTAATTGTACTTAAAACATATTGAGAAATGTCTATGTACTGTTTATGTACTTACTTAAAATACACTGCTCAAAAAAATAAAGGGAACACTCAAATAACACATCCTAGATCTGAATGAATGAAATATTCTCATTGAATACTTTGTTCTGTACAAAGTTGAATATGCTGACAACAAAATCACACAAAAATCATCAATGGAAATCAAATTTATTAACCAATGGAGGCCTGGATTTGGAGCCACACACAAAATTAAAGTGAAAAAACACACTACAGGCTGATCCAACTTTAATGTAATGTCCTTAAAACAAGTCAAAATGAGGCTCAGTATTGTGTGTGGCGTCCACGTGCCTGTATGACCTCCCTACAACGCCTGGGCATGCTCCTGATGAGGTGGCGGATGGTCTCCTGAGGGATCTCCTCCCAGACCTGGACTAAAGCATCCGCCAACTCCTGGACAGTCTGTGGTGCAACGTGACGTTGGTGGATGGAGCGAGACATGATGTCCCAGATGTGCTCAATCGGATTCAGGTCTGGGGAACGGGTGGGCCAGTCCATAGCTTCAATGCCTTCATCTTGCAGGAACTGCTGACACACACCAGCCACATGAGGTCTAGCATTGTCCTGCATTAGGAGGAACCCAGGGCCAACCGCACCAGCATATGGTCTCACAGGGGGTCTGAGGATCTCATCTCGGTACCTAATGGCAGTCAGGCTACCTCTGGTGAGCACATGGAGGGCTGTGCGGCCCTCCAAAGAAATGCCACCCCACACCATTACTGACCCACTGCCAAACCGGTCATGCTGAAGGATGTTGCAGGCAGCAGACCGCTCTCCACGGCGTCTCCAGACTCTGTCACGTCTGTCATGTGCTCAGTGTGAACCTGCTTTCATCTGTGAAGAGCACAAGGCACCAGTGGCGAATTTGCCAATCCTGGTGTTCTCTGGCAAATGCCAAGCGTCCTGCACGGTGTTGGGCTGTGAGCACAACCCCCATCTGTGGACGTCGGGCCCTCATACCATCCTCATGGAGTCGGTTTCTAACCGTTTGTGCAGACACATGCACATTTGTGGCCTGCTGGAGGTCATTTTGCAGGGCTCTGGCAGTGCTCCTCCTGTTCCTTCTTGCACAAAGGCGGAGGTAGCGGTCCTGCTGCTGGGTTGTTGCCCTCCTACGGCCTCCTCCACGTCTCCTGGTGTACTGGCCTGTCCCCTGGTAGCGCCTCCAGCCTCTGGACACTACGCTGACAGACACAGCAAACCTTCTTGCCACAGCTCGCATTGATGTGCCATTCTGGATGAGCTGCACTACCTGAGCCACTTGTGTGGGTTGTAGAGTCCGTCTCATGCTACCACGAGTGTGAAAGCACCACCAACATTCAAAACTGACCAAAACATCAGCCAGACAGCATAGGTTCTGAGAAGTGGTCTGTGGTCCCCACCTGCAAAACCACTCCTTTATTGAGTGTGTCTTGCTAATTGCCAATAATTTCCACCTGTTGTCTATTCCATTTGCACAACAGCAGGTGAAATTGATTGTCAATCAGTGTTGCTTCCTGAGTGGACAGTTTAATTTCACAGAAGTTTGATTTACTTGGAGTTATATTGTGTTATTTGAGTGTTCCCTTTATTTTTTTGAGCAGTGTATATTAAAAGTACATTAATATTATGCTTTCATCAAAAGTTTGAAAGTAAACTTTGATGATACTTTTTAAAAATTACAATGTAGTGTATTTAAAAAGTTAAAATTATACCGCTACTATATACTTTTGTACATTTTTAGCAAAGTGTGTTACAAGTACGATGTATCATGTAACATTTAGAAAATAAATTAAATAACTACATTTATAAAATGTAAAGTAAATTTGTAACACGTTTAAAATTGTAGTATAGTATATTAAAATATATTTTTTTACAGTCAACAAAGTACACTAGAAGTATGCTACTTACAAAAGACGGGAAAAAAGAAGCATATTTGTCCTCTAATGTAAATATATTTAACATAAATTCTCAGTACATTCCTAATATACCTGGTGTATAACAGTGATACCGTTTAAATATTTAAAATATGGGGTTACATACATAAAGTAGTATGTTTAAATGTTACTTATATATATTTAAAATAGATCCATTTTAGTACAGTTAAGTACTTTAAGTAAGACTTTTGTACTATTTTTTTCCAGGTAAAGCATAATAAGTTCGAAAAAAGCTACTTCATTTTAGCACTGTTTAAATATACTGATTAATAATAACGTGGCTACAAGAACACTTCAGTGCACTATGGTGTAATAATTCTTAGTATAATTTAATCAATTTTTTTATAAAATTATGAAGATCAGAACACAGAAACATGTAGTGCAGGCATCAGGCAGGTTCTGAAAGACACTAAAACTGCCTGAAACCTGTGTTTTAAGATCATATTAACAATTATTGAAGCATTTTCTATCACAATAAATGATGATACCTAATTGTTGTCCAGGCCTAACCAGAACATATGCCACAAATGCAAGTATAAAGAACTGTTCTACACACACCTAGAACTGTGTCCAACTCAACCCACATTTAGGAACTCTCGTTTTTTAAGAGTGCACCTGAAAGGCTGTAGTGCTGACGTTGCAATACGGTGATGAAATGTGTGGGCTTTGGCATTATCCTCAAGGACAGAGCTTTTATCAGCTACTTCTTCACTTCTGCAGCTCCACGCCAAGAAATACTGCAAGATTTACACCGCTTTCAGTTTACAGTTACTGCAGCCTGAGAAACAAGACTCATCTGAGGAAATTCAAATAAAATTGGAAACATATTAAGGAATCATTTCTGTACTATTGTCTATTAAAAAAGCATAAGACATTTACACTCATAGGAACAAATGCTGTGCAAAAATGTATTTAAGTAAATCCTTATAAGAACTGTTTTGTAATAGATATGCATGTGTAAAGAATCTTTTTAAAGGGTTAAAGCCTGGACCCCTATATGTACAAAATTCTATGCATAGGGTCCCCCAGAGTTCTATTCTAGAGACCTATTCTAGGGTCAACAAAACTTTTAATTAAGACAGTAATAGGAGTCGTAATAAGAGTGAAGAGTTAAAATGAGTGGATGTAAAGTTTCTTCACACTCACAAATCTCTTAATTTCGTTAATAAATATTCTATATGTTTTGGTTTCTGTTCTGTGGCAGTTAGCGGCTGATGTTTATGATGCTCCAGCCTTAGTGCTGGAGAAACTTTACTGAAACTCCTGTATAAAGCTGCACTTCAGCGGAATGGCTTTACTGCTCCTTAATACCTGACTGCTAAAATTTATCAATGAGGCGCAGCGGATTTTAAGACGGACTGACGATTTTTGGGAAAATTAAAGGATTTTAATTTTAATTTCACCTTATAGTGCGAAAAATATGGTAATAATGTAACAAAATAAAAAATATACAAAACTCTAAAGGGTAGCCTGTTTAGTGTATGTAAAATGCAAACACAAGCATTTAATTGTAAATACAGTACATACAAAAATGAATTAAAAATAGACTTTTTAAAAAATCTAAGTTAGAAATTTGTGTCACAGCCCTACATCCACTTCTTTTAACCCTTCAAAAAGTTTTACATTTAAATTTACACATTATTTTCAAAGTGTTGGCTATGGCTCTAGGAAACTTTCGTAGCACCTCTACTTTTTTTCTTGCTATTCAACATTAAAAACTTCACAAGGTTCACATATTGGTGTACCTCTACTATAAAAGTATGTGTAACACTGCTTCTTGTACACACACACACACACACACACAAGCATAAACACCCCCTCCCGTCGCCCCTGATGAACTTGTCTGAGTAAAAGACCTGGCCCGGCGACTGAGGCCTCCACCCCTCAGCAGTATCTGTGGGCAGACAGCAGCAGCAGAAGCTTTAGTGTAATAAGTGCGGCCTCGGCTCTAAACGAGCTGATTAATTAGAGAGCGTTCTCCCTCTGCCCTGCTTGCTACATCTTGCTGAGTGCGGGGAACAGCAGGCTTAAGGCCAAAAAGGAAAGCAAATGAGAATTCGGAGATTCTTCTGAGTCCATTTAAGGGGGTAAGGTTATATCTCTGAGGGAGAGATAAATCTTTTGCTCAAGCTTAGCATCTTTGTGGTGCAGAGTGTTTAATTAGGATGTGCTTTTATAAAGCAGAAAACGAGCACAGACTCAGAGATATATTAAAGATCAAGTATATAAAAAAGGTGGAGGGAGAGAATTAATGCTGGTAGCGTAAGGTTATAGTCCCTTATTGGATCTTTTACAGATATATCATTAGAAAGAGAGGCTAATAGTCTTATAAAATGTATTATACTTATTATTATACTGACATGGGACTACTATGGTGTATGGTGTCCCATTACTTTTTTTTAAGATTTACTTCAAATTTTCTCCCATTTTTTTCTTCGCCCAAATTGCTTCAACATAAGGAGGGTGTAGACTAGCACATGCCTCCTCCGACACACAAGTCAGACTCGCCTCTTTTAGAACTGCTGCTGATGCAGCATTGCTGAGTAGCATCACAGCACACTCGGAGGAAAGCACAGCGACTCGGTTCTGATACATCAGCTCACAGATGCCTTGTGCCGATCGACATCACCCCTAGAAGTGATGAAAGAGCGGCATCTACCCATCCAGAGAGAGCAAGCCCAATTGTGCACTCTCGGAGCTCCGGCAGCTGATTCGAACCAGATTCGAACCAGCGATCTCCCGATCATAGTGGCAGCGTTTAGCCCGCTGTACTGCCATGTGGGATGTGTGTGTGGGGTCTACCTTATTGAATGTGGTTGAAGTGATTTCTGTTTGAATGGACAATTTTACAAAAAAAAAAATAATAATAATAAAAGATTAATTAAGTTGTTATGTAAGGCCTAAAAAATTTATCGTAATTGAGAATCACTCATATATATTTGAGATATATCAAGAATTATTTTTACAATATTGCCAAGCCCTAATGTCAAAACTGAAGCCAAATATAGATGGCTTCAGTTCATATATGGCACTATATGGCAAACAAAAACTATATGATATATCGCAATATCGATATTTTGTCCTACCACAATACTACATACATTTCTCATCAAACCACACACACACACACACACTTACTCAGGTACTGAATTATGCAGAGTTCCACTTTAAGTAGGGATTTTTATAGTAGTCATTCCACTCCTGCCCGGCACTACTTACTGAAAAAAAAATAAAACATAAAAAAGCTTTACTTTCTCAAGCTGGTGTGACACGTTTGATGTGTCTACAGGAGAGGAAAGGAAAGGCTGTTAAAAGAAAAGACGGTAAAGATGACACAGAGAGAGAGGGAGAGAGAAAGAGAGAGAGAGACAGTGAGGGAGAGAGAGAGCATGAGAGAGAGAGAGAGAGAAAGAAAGCATGAGAGAAGAGAGAGAGAGAGAGAGAGAGAGAGAGAGAGAGAGAAAGAGAGAGAGAGAGAGAGAGAGTTTGACGATGATAAGCGTTTTCTGTGAAACTGCTGTCTGGTTGCTGAAAGGGAGCCTTTGTATAAAACAAGCTTTCATCACTTGAAGAGAGAGAGAGAGAGAGAGAGAGAGAGAGAGAGAGAGAGAGAGAGAGACTGTGTGTGAAGGTTGAGGGGGGGCTTCTGATGTGCACCCACCTGCACTTCCCTGCCACTCTGATCCAGAACTACTGATCCTTACTACACACATGCAGACACACAGGTTTGTTTTACTATACTTGCAAGGACCTTACTATGCTATGAGAGTATCCTCTAAAGCAGAAATCCCTGCAGAGGGTAGCGTTTACAGCGCAGTACATCACCAGGGTTCAGCTCCTAATACTTCTGCATTTATACACCCACCCATGCCTGAGGAAATCCAGATCAATCAAGAAGGACCCCTCCCACCCAAATGTCTCCCACTCCCACTACCTGTTCTCACAGTGGCTCAGTGGAAGGAGGCTCAAAGCTTGAAGACCAGAACCAGCCTGTTTTGAGACAGCTTCTTCCCCCGGGCGACCAGGCTGTGAAACAGCCAGTAGAAATTTATATAATTTATACAATGTGATTTTATGGATTTTATTTTTGATATTCTATCGCTCACTGTTAAAATTAACCTACCCTTAAAATGATACTGAGTTTCTTGTCTTTGTCAGTGGGCGAACAACAAACAAAAAACAAAATCATCAAGGGATCAATTATTATATATAATTATTTCCTTCACTGTATAAACAAATCATTGGTCACAGATAAGGAGCGGTCACTTTCGCCTTTGTTGCAGTGCTGCACTATAATTCACTTTTACAGGGTTCTTGCAACATTTTATTTAGTCAAATTTAGTCAAGTTTAATTATTTTTAAGACCTTTTTAAGACCTCAATAAATATAATTTAAGACCCAAAAATGTAGTAATAATTTCTTTAGTTCTCTCCCCGAAAGTTAACGTCAGCTAGCTTTCCGCTGACGTTAGTATGTTAGCTAACTCACCGCTAATGTTAGCTAACTCTCCGCTAACCTTAATTCTATCCCTGGTAACATTAGCTAGCTCTTTTAAGCTAGCTAGAGTTAGTATGTTAGCTAACTCACCACTAATGTTAGCTAACTCTCCGCTAACCTTAGTTCTATCCCTGGTAACGTTAGCTAGCTCGCTTTAGCTAGTTAAAATTAGTATGTTAGCTAGCTCACCGCTAAAGTTAGTATGTTAGCTAACTTGCCACTAATGTTCGCTAGCTCTCTGCTAACCTTAGTTCTCTCCACTAATTAGATGTTTACGATGGGCCACTGTGTTTTCCCACGGGCATTAAAAAGACAATTTAAGACCTTAATTACCAGGATTTTCATTTAAGACTTTTTAAGGACCTGCAGGAACCCTGTTTTAGTGTGTGGCCGCCTTAACCCTAATCCTACCTTTAACTTTACTAACCAAAAGACAGTCCACTCTTTTAGTTTTTCAAATCTTTTACAGGGTTCTTGTACCATTTAAAAGTCAAAATTAATGCCTTTTAAGACAGTTTTAAGACCTCAATAAATGTTAAAAAATGTTAGCTAGCTTGCTGCTAATGTTATCTAGCTTTCCGCTAACTTTAGTTCTATCCCTGGTAACGTTAGCTACCTCGCTTTAGCTAGCTAAAGTTAGTATGTGTAGCTAGCTTGCCACTAATGTTAGCTAGCTCTTTGCTAACCTTAGTTCTCTCCCCGGATTAGATGTTTACGATGGGTCACTGTGTTTTCTTACCGACATTTAACGGACCATCTGAACATTTAATACCTACAGCAAATTTACAGTAAATTTAAGATAATTTAATACATTTTAAGGACCTGCTGGACCCTGCTTTGGTGTGTCCGTCTTAACCCTAAGGCTAACTTCGTCTGAAGGATGCCTGGTGGGTGTTCTGGAGGTGACTGACAGATGAATGAAGGTGGAGCTAATGCATTTAAACAAGTAGCGAAAGATTATAAAATGCAGACAAACGTGTCGAGTTCTCTCTTATAGGGGTTCTGACAACATATGATGTGCTGCAGAGTGGGGGAAGAGGTAATAAGAGGTAAATTGTGAGTTAAAGTAGTATTATTTTGGATTTTTACCTTATAAAAGGCTTGTCGTGTTGCAAACTGCACTAGGTCACTCCTGGAGTCATATTACAAATATTACATGTAAAAAAAATGCTGTAATACAATAATATGTCTCTACCACCTCTGTCCACATGCTTCTCTAAACACACCATCTGAAAATGTAATACCCTACAGCAAATGTTCTGTAAATTTAAGACAATTTAATTACCAGGATTTTAATTTAAGACATTTTAACCCTGTTTTAGTGTGTGGCCACCTTTACAACTTTAACCTTACTAACCAAAAGACCAAAAGACACTCCACTCTTTTAGTCATATATTTCATATATTTCTATTCTTGTGTAGACCTCAAGTTTGTTTTTTTGGTTTTTGTTCTATATCAGCAACATGTTGGCTATTTTATGGCATCGACAATGTTCATGACTTGAGTATCACAGACTTAAATCAGTCTCTTCAAATGAAGGACTTCTAGAAAATTAAGTATTTTAGCTGGTGGAAATTTTTCAAACAGTTCTTTCATATTTAACCTCACAAGTATAGCAATACAAGCATGCGCACACACTCACACGCCGCATCCCATTTACATGCATTTCCATCCGCCCCTGGCTCCCTCATCTCCGGGCTCGCCACTGTGACCAAGGCTGCTGAACACAGGCCGATTCACAGCGAGGTCACTCCGTTCTACCACTCCGATACTCATTCTGCACGCTGGAATAACCCGCTTCCTCTGAGGGTCGCTCTCTCTCTCGCGCCGCTGCAAGAGTATGTGCTGCATTAGAGCCGCCCGGAAAAGGTTCAGAGCAGAGCGCGAAGGCCGCAGAAACACACAAGAGGCCGAGCAGAAGTTCAAGCCTCGCGTTCTCCACAGTGATCTGATTCTAAAAGCTGTTCTCTGTGGCTGTAATTCAGATGCACGGTCCTCTAGAACTGCGTACTGAAGTGATAAGTGGCGTTTTTTAACGCTGGTGCGCGGGGGCGGCGCAGAGGGGTGAAGGGCAGCGATAAGGACACGTGGTGGCCTGCGTGTGCTGATGGTAATGGCAGTGGAAATGATGGTGTTGAAGCCTGTGTGAGGTGGTGTATTGTTGAGGCTGGTCTACATTCATCTGGAAGATGCATGGTGGGTGTTCGAGAGGTGAGTGACAGATGAATGAAGGTGTAGCTAATGCATTTAACAAGTAGCGCAAGATTATAAAATGCAGACATTCGCCTCAAACTGTGTCGAGTTCTCGCTTATATAGGTTCTGACACTGTATGATGTACTGGAGAGTGGGGAAAGTATTATTGTTTCTTATTGTATTGTGTTGTTGCTGCTGGATGCCTAAATTAATAAGAGGTAAATTGTGAGTTAAAGTAGAATTATTTAGGGTTTTTCCCTTATAAAAGTTTTAGCAAGTTGCTAACTGCACTAGGTAACTCCTGGCGTCATATTAAAAAATGTGTAAAATTCTGTAATACTCCTCTACCACCTCTGTCCACATGCTTCTTTCACTTGCAGTGATGGTTATGAAAATTCTCAGTCCAGAAATGCATGTGTAAAGCATGTCCTTTAAAAGTGATTCAAAGCTCCATTTGATATTTGTAACGGGAGCCCATTAGCAAAAAAAAAAATAATAATAAAAATGAATGAATGGTGTTCGAGAGGTGAGTGACAGATGAATGAAGGTGTAGCTAATGCATTTAACAAGTAGCGCAAGATTATAAAATGCAGACATTCACCTCAAACTGTGTCGAGTTCTCGCTTATATAGGTTCTGACACCGTATGATGTACTGGAGAGTGGGGAAAGTATTATTGTTTCTTATTGTATTGTGTTGTTGCTGCTGGATGCCTAAATTCCAGTATCTATCTATCTATCTATCTATCTATCTATCTATCTATCTATCTATCTATCTATCTATCTATCTATCTATCTATCTATCTATCTATCTAAAGAAGTAATAAGAGGTAAATTGTGAGTTAAAGTAGAATTATTTTAACCTTATAAATGGCTTGTTGTGTTACAAACTGCACTAGGTAACTCCAGTGAAGCTTGCCAGGCTGCAGTCATGTTAAAAAATATGTAATATGCATGTATTTTGCAGCTAGAAATGTCTAGAAATGTCCTTCAACAGTGACTCAAAGAATACCTAAAGCTCCATTTGCTGACTATAAGTAAAGCCCATTAGCAAAACAAATGACAAAATCTTAAATAATTCTGCTTGAATTTTTTAATGTATTTATTGGGGGTATATAAAAAATAGACAGTTTGACAGTATTTTAGTGTGATTAAATTAGATCATATTGTTAGTTACTTTTTGAGCATATCATACATATCATCGGTGCAGCTACGGATGCATTTTGTCAATCAAAATATATGATCAAAATATCAACAAATTCATCAAAATATCATCAAAGTATCAACAAATTTGTCAAAATATCGTCCAAAAATCAACAAATTCATCAAAATTTCATCAAAATATATACAAATTCATCAAAATATCATCAAAATATCAACAAATCGTCTTTAAATACAGTGATGCAAAATTTTTACATTTTATATTTTTATATTTTAGTTTTGATGCTTCTAAGCCACAGCTAATTGCTTTTAAATGCAGCACATCTTGACATAATGGTACATAATCTGGCAGCTGTCCTTTATATTGTGTCAGAACTTCATGATAATCGGACCAATAGAGTTGGATTTGAAGTGATAAAGATGATTAAACTGCATTGCTGTTCAGGGATCTATTCTACTCTCAGTCACAGTTAGTCCTGAGTCCAGTCTGGCCAGCTTGCAACCACTCGGCTAATGACCAATCAACCGTAAGCCTCTCCCTCAATACACATTCAGCACTAATTATTTACCACACTCTCACTCTCTGGCTCACACAGGCAGTGAGATTTAGAACGGGAGAGCTGGGCAGCGGCTGGGACGGAACGTGAGCCTTTGGGAGTGAGTGCATGCTTTGTCATCACCTTGTAGGCCAGGGGTCAGCAATTCAGTTTGGCCGTGGGCCAGATATTTTCCAAGCCGTTACGTGGCTTGGAAAAAAAAATCTGTTTTGGAAAATGAAGTGTAATGGGATGGAGTGCTACAGACTAGTAGCTCTCCAGCCCAGAGGGTTGTTGAACCCAACTGCAGAACAGTTGATCTCAAAGCAGGTAAACCCAAGAAGAAAGAATTAAATAAACACAGCACTCCTCACACGGAATCGAACCCGTGTCGTCAGGGTCGCGGCCCAATAAACTACCTCTGCTTCGGCTAATGAATTGGGACACGGCCGGGAATACACTCCCATATAAGGAGATAGGGAGCCCAATGTAGGCAATAGTGAGAGCAAGTAAAGAATGAGCAAGTGAGAAAGAGAGAGACAGAGAGAGAGATTAATGGGTTAAGAGAGAAAATGTGTGCGTGTATATTTATAAATGTGTATATTTTTATGTGATAAATAAAGTGCAAGAAACAGAGAAAACGGTTGTGAGAGAGAAATGAGCAAGAGACAGAGTGAGAAAAAGAGAGAGAGTGAGAGAGAAAGAAAGCATGAAGAAGTGAGAGAGACAGATCGAGAGGGAGTGAGAGACAGAACGTGTGATTGAGGGATTGAGCACAAGCGAGTGAGCGAGAGAGAGAGACTAAGTGAGCGAGGGACGAGACGAGGAAAAAAATTGGTCTGGATCAGAAAATGCGCCGCGTCTCTCCGTGGGCAGACGCCCTGTCAGATTAGCTCTCTGTCAGGGTGACAAATCACGCCCTGGAGATGCTGCACATGTGTGTGTGTGTGTGTGTAAGAGTGTGTGTGTGTGAGAGTGTGTGATAGTGTGTGTGTATAGTGAGAGGGCTGCTGGCCTGGAGACTGATGAGCAGCACGACGCCCTGAGGGGAGCCTCCATGAGCAGCAATTATAGAGACTCAGCCAGTGAAGTGAAGGGGCCACTCCAGACCCCCCCTTCTCTCTTTTTCTCTCTCTCTCTCTCTTTTTCTCTCTCTCTCTCTCACTCTCTCTACCACTCCCCCAACCTGTGCCCATCCCTATCTCTCACTCTCTGTCTCTGTATTTCTCTCTCTCTATTTTTCTGACAATTTGTTGACTGATCCTCTCCTCTGGTCTGGACAGGATTGACTCAAGTCTGAATCAGGATTAAATCAGGTTTCAGTGCTGAACTGAATCAGGCAGGGCTTCATCACCACTGAGGTTAGAATTAAGGACACACGATAATACCTTAATTATATCAACAACGGCTTATAACTGCATTTTTTCGAAACATTGCCTAGATTTAGCTGATATTTCAAAATTATATTTGGTTATGTATTTTTTGTATGATGAAAAGAACCAAGCGCCACTGGCCGCACTACTACAATTGGCCGACACTGACCAAAAAATTCCCCCCCAAAAAAGATGTCAAATTTCACCAGCATCGGCAGATACTCCTCAAGTCACACTGTTTTTTAAATTAAAATGCTGAAAACATGTATAATTTTTGTTACACTTTATAACAGCGCTACTTTGTTTTGGTCTTAAAATCTCAAATCCCTTAAAATCCTAATAAAATTAATTTAAGTCTGTGGTTGTAAAAAACGTGAAAAAGTTCAAGGGGCATGAATACTTTTGCAGGCCACTGTATATACATGTGAAATAGCTGATATCAGCATCAGCCCTGAATTCCCACATTGATACATCCCTAGCAAGAGCGAAACAAATGATGTCTGAATCAATTCTGAACCAACCCAAATTAGTCTGAATCAGGACTGAATTAAATAAAGTGAGTCTGAAACAGGCAGATCTGAATCAGGTCTGAATCATGACTGAACCAAAACTAAACTGAATCAGGGCTGAACCAGGACTGACCTGAATCTGGATTGAACCAGGACTATACTGAATCAGGACTGAATCAGCATTGAAACAGGAAAATACTAAATCAGGACTGCATCAGGTCTGAACCAGGTCTGAACTGAATCAGGACTGAACTGAATCAGCTCTGCATCAGGTCTGAACCAGGTCTGAACTGAATCAGGACTGAACTGAATCAGGTATGAACCACAACTGAGCTGAATCAGGTCTGAACGAGGACTGAACTGAATCAGGACTGAACTGAATCAGGTCTGAACTAAATCAGGTCTGAACTAAATCAGGTCTTAATTAAATTGGGTCTGAACTGAATCAGGTCTAAACTGATCTCCCTCTTGTTATCGATATCAATCCAGAAGTACATATCACTGCATCCCTACAGATGATAGATGATGGTATACACTCCCCCAGCACACATTCACTCTCTCTTTCTCTCGGTCTAGAGCATCATGCTCTGGTCCAGATGTTGGCAGAGCACATCTGGCACAGACTCGAGGCTCTTGGGAGAACTGAGACAGAGGAAGCAGCAGACTGAGCAAGAGAGGAAGCAGAGAGCAGCAGAACGAGACAGAAAGAGTACATCAAATATGAGAGAATTAAAGAGACAGACAGACTGAAATAGACACAAAGGCATGGATGGACAGACAGACAGAGATACAGAGACATAGTAAAAAGACAGAGAGACAGAGAAAGACAGATAGATAGGATCTGAGATTCAAAGTAAGATATGTAGAAATATATGGACAAACAGACAGACAGACAGGCAGGCAGACAGACAGGCAGATAGACAGGAGAAAAACACAATTTTATATAAAGGAAGTTGTATTTTCTCCAGTCAGACAGAAGCAGCAGAGAGAAGAGTCTTCGATCAGGGAGAAGAAGCAGAGATGAGGTGATTTGTTTGGCGTGGGAGTGGGAGTGAAAGTAGAGAGAGGGAGAGAGAGAGAGAGAGAGAGAGAGAAAGAGAAATGGAAAGACAGAGGGGGGGAGAGTGACGATGGGGAACAGCCCTGTGTGTCAGTAATGGGGGCTCCTGGGGCTAGGCTGATTACTGCTATTTTCAAAATCACACAACTGATGAAGGGAGAGAGAGAGAGAGAGAGAGAGAGGGAGAGAGAGAGAGAGAGAAGGGCAGTAGAGGAAAAACTTTAAAAAGACCAAAGAAAGGAAGAGAGAGAGAGTATGTGAGAGATAATAAAACGTACAAAGAAAGTGAAGGAAAGAGAAAAGAAGAAAGGGAAAAAAAGAAAGGACAAATAGAAACACAGATAGAAAGAACGACAGAGCCTGACATGCCAAAAATCATGGGATCACACAGGATTTTTTATTATGTAGAACATGGCACTGATTCCAAAAGTGGACAGAAGACAGTGTAAGATAGACAGATAGAGAGAGAGAGATATACGGGGAGAGAGAGACAGTATGAGCAGACTGGTAGAGAGAGATATATATGGGGAGAGAGAGACAGTATGAGAAAGACAGATAGAGAGAAAGAGATATATACGGGGAGAGAGAGACAGTATGAGATAGACAGACAGTATGAGACAGACAGATAGTGAGAGAGATACAGAGAGAGAGAGAGAGAGAGAGAGAGAGAGAGATACATACAGGGAGAGAGATACAGAGAGAGAAACAGCATTAGATAGACAGAGATATATACAGGAAGAGAGACAGTATGAGAGAGATAGAGAGAGATACAAGGAGAGAGACAGTATGAGATAGACAGATAGAGAAAGATATACAGAGAGAGATATACAGAGAGATACAGGGAGGGAGAGAGAGAATGAGATAGACAGATAGAGACAGAGATATACAGAGAGAGATATACAGAGAGATACAGGGAGAGAGAGACAAAATGAGATAGACAGATAGAGACAGAGATATACAGAGAGAGATATACAGAGAGAGACAGAATGAGATAGACAGATAGAGAAAGAGATATACAGAGAGAGATATACAAAGAGATACAGGGAGAGAGAGACAGAATGAGATAGACAGATAGAGAAAGAGATATACAGAGAGATATACAGGGGGAAATAGAGGCAGT